>NC_140588.1:629880758-630480758 GCF_964204655.1 Triturus cristatus | reverse complement strand
GCTGAAGGAAGAATCAGACTAGTGTGGCCGTCTCTTCTCTGTCCCATCCCCTTTCCCCCCTGAGGTTTCTAAGCACTGTGTATCAAGTATTGCGTATTGCTGGAAATCTTGGAGGGGCATTGGGAGCTAGCGACATTCTGCTCCCGTGCATCGTGAAAGCACAGCCTCTGACATAGACACAGCTGGATTGTAAGTCAATGATATGAAAACTCCCTAGCAGAATTCCAAAGGACAAAACAATTTGAAATTGGTGTGGATGAGGCTCGCACTGATGCCAGTTCTGTACTTTTGTGATGGATGTATGGGCTGCCAAGGTGATTCTTCAGGAAGTCACAATTCAGAATCTCTTGGCTAAAAGGCCCAAACCAAATCCAGTGTAGGCAGCAACCATCACAGATTCACAACTTACCCACAATGTGGGATCCTAGTCAAATGTTGCACTCTGTTGGCCTCCTCTTCTACTGTATCCACCTATATAAGTGAGTGTATGATATATGATGTAAGGATGTCTGTGGTACAAGACATCATTCGTTGTCAGCTCAGTTCTACCATGATGTAAGAAATGGATAATGGGAACAGAGGATACTCCAAGGATGGACATAACAAATGTGTGATCTCTCAATCCAAAATGAGCTTTGTGACTCCATTGGTAGGGAAGCACAAATGACACACAAAATGTACCAGACTATTGCACATCTCACATATGAACTCTGCAATGCAATGTTTGAATTGATGTGCAAATGTGAAACTGGTCAGCCTGTGGATGTACACTCCTTTCAACTTGTCAACAGACAACATCATTCTCATGAGACATGTTAGTCTCAACGGTGAAGGTGTAATCAATGTAATGTGGTGGCGTCCTGATCATTTCTCCCCTTCCTTCCTATATCAGTAGCCTTCTCATATACGTTTGTCTGTTGATGTGCCATCTCATTGATGTCAGTGCTGTGTGGGGGTAACAGCTGCCAATTGCTGCATGTGAGCAGGGGCCCACATGTAAAGTCCATGAGATAAACATGCTGCACATTGTCCAGGAATATCATATCAATGGTCATTAAGAATGACACATACATGTTAGCTCATAGCTACCATCTGGTGTACTGAAATATGGATATGGATGCCTCATCACAGCTGCTGACAGGATGACACCAGTGTAGTGTACAACACCATCCCGTGGAATGCAAGACATCCTGGCTGCAGCAGTGAAACCCTCTCACACCTGTCCATCAGGTAAATGTGGTGTGAAGTGTCTCCCTATCAAACCATGACAAACATCAAAATTCCCTTTTGCATAGAACCTGCAGTTGCTGTCGACAAAGTTTCCTACATTTCATAAGTGTCACATGTGCCTGTTTGCAAATTGGTAATGCAGATGATTGAGATTGGTGCCACTTCCCTCTACAGCTGCTGGATTGGGGACCACTTCGTCAACAGTACCTATGAGGAGCATTGTTCAGCAGTTGACATCATGGAGGATCGCAAGAGGACACAAAGCTGTGGATGGAGCTGGTAAGTTTGCTTGTGCATTTTACATCTCCGTTTCACCCCTCAGTGCTATTGTGTTAGCTGTCACTTGTAGGGGTACCAAACCAGGTCAATTGTGCGTCATCTGTTGATGAAAAAACACAGTAGATCCAACCGTTGTGTTGCACCACATATCATACTAGGTAAATTACTTATCCTGTTGCAATCTCTGTGTTCCAGGTGATGATGACGATGAGGAGGATTGACCTTCCACCAGTGTTGGGCGACGGGCAATCAGAGGTGAAAATCCACTGCTCCTCCAGGCAGTAATGTCAGCTGTAAGTACTGTGCAAGAGGAGGAGGAAGAAGTACCTGAGGAGTATGAAGGATTGGAGGATAGTGACTGTCTGTTCATTCCCTCAGAGTGATGAGTACAGGCCCCAGCTAGGCCCGCAAAATACAACCTACACAACACTCTTCAGTATTGCATAGAGTAGCACAAAGAACTTGCGTACATGGTCCCCTTTTATACACAACAGAGGGGCTCATAAGTGGGTGGATACAACATAGAGCAAAATTCATTACCATTTATGGACATTTTCGATACAGGATCAATATATGGGCGGAGTTAACAATTTCCTGAGCCCGCGAAAACATGGTCAAACAAGGACTAACTGATAACAGATGTGGTCAAGTCTGGACATGCGCCAGACGGACAAAGGAGCTATTTATAGACTGTTACTAGGCAGATTACAAGAGCAACTAGCGTAAAGATAGGACTCTTCTCGTGCAAAGCACGTGGAGACATGACAATACAAAATGGAGTCCAGACATTAGTCAACATAAGACAAGAAACATGCTTTAACTAGAGAGAATTCATGTCTTTAGTGAATGCTTAATCATATCGCTGTTTTAGTTTTCAACAAGAGGATGAAGAATCTGATGCCATGGACAGTAATTTTCCCACATTTAGCAAGGCCTCACACCCTTCGCCCAGCAAAGTGCGTCAGCCTCCTCCAATGAAAAAGATTGCCTGTTAACAGCGTAGAGGTAACCAGCCACAGCTCACCCACACACCAACACAGACCTCACTCCCTCACAGCCCTCATATCTGGGACAGACATGGTGGTTCCCCTAAACACTCCTCCCCATACAGTGTTTCCCAGGCATTCTCTTCACCATTTTAGGTAAGTACCAACCCTGTTGTGGGGCAAGTATCCCCTGGGCACCATTCTCCTGTCAACAGGCTTCCACATGCGACACCCCCCTGCTGTTGGACCTGGCGGTCTCATCCAGCCGACCTGTGCAGAGAGGGCCTGCACATGGCCGTGGTGGCCAGTGGGAGCAGGACTTCTTCAAACAGCAGACAGATGTGAGGCAGGACATTCGTGCCATAGGAGCCACCCTGTCAGACATGTCTGAGGCCCTGCGCCAATTCCCTCAGGTGATGGACAGACAGACCCATGTTTTGGTTAGGTTGGATAGAACTTGGCAAAAGATGTCCAAGAATATCAGAGACATGATATCTTTCCAAAGGGAAGAGAGTTTAAGACACCGTGCCTTGGCCATGAAGATGATGGATAGATGATGAAAGTGGTCTAAAGTCTCACTTCACGGTCAATGCAGGGAGGGGAGCCATCACATCTGCCTGCAGGACATCACACCCACACACCTGTACCACAAACTGCATAGAACCACAACAAGGGTATACACCCACCACTGCCCCATCCAGGTACTCCCCCCACCTGCACATCCACCACCACCTCCTGAACAGCCACTACCACTACCTGCACAACAACCCCCTATCCATGCACATACACCAAGTGTTCAGACACAATCCGCCCCTACACATGACCTTTACCCTGTACAGGCACATGCACAACCCCAACCTTCACCTCGACATCAACCCAGACTTAATCCCTCACATCGATCATCACCTCAGAAATTGCGAAGTCACAAGCACGATCCCCATTGATCACATCCCAGGAACTTTTTGAAAAGTGTGAATATGTGTAAATAAAAATAAAATCTGTTCCCAAGTCAAAACTCTGTTGCATATCATGTCCTGATAGGCTAATGTTCACCAAGTTTGTTGGGGTAGAGATGTGAGTGTGTGACACTTGTTCAAGTGTAACCCCATCATTGCAGCATGCCCTATTTGTGCAGAGCAGATGACCACCAAAATACCTGTGCATTATTTGTACAAGACATTAACAATGAAGTCAAACAAGATAGAGAAAGTATGACTCAAAAGAAGTTTTTATGTAAAAAAATATGTGGGGATAAAAAAACAACAACAGTCCGTTTGGAAGGGAGAAAGGAAAACAAATGATGTCCTTACTGCAGAAGGAGAAGAGAACTTGGACTGGGGTGGGGAAACATAAACATAACACGTCAGGGAGCGTCAGGAAAACCAGTCCATTTACAAGGGGAACAGTAAACATTGTCCACAAAGAAAAACCTGTCCAACTGTTCAAGTGTCCTTCTGGTCATCCTCTAGGACCACCATGTCCAGATCCTCTGAGTCCCATGCGTGCTCTTGGCTGGCAAGTGCATGAACAGGCACCACACGGGGTCTGGACACACGAGGAGTAGGGGGTGAAAGAGTGTGGGGCAACGGACAGAGGGAGACATTGACGGTGGTGTGGGAGGAAGGTAGGGACCCAACAGATGACATAGCTGCACTCAGGGAATTGAAACTGGCAGTGAGGGTGGCCAGAGCTTGTGCATTTTCCTCTTGCATCATGTGCACCTCTAGACACAATTGTAGCAAGATGCGAGAGGACATGTCTGGCTGACCCTCACATGCCCACATCAAGTCATCTGGTACAGCCACAGACAGAACAACACAGGGAGGGTTTTGGGTTGCATGTGAGGGGTGTGGTACCTCGGGTTCGGAGCCAATGTCGGTGGCGACCTGGTAGCTACGATGAGGGGGACAGATTGTAGGGATGCAGCTGGAGGCCCTGATGGAATGGGGGCCTCTGGAGTTAGGGAGGGGCTGATGGTAGGGCTGGTTGCGTAGTGGCCTGCCCCGGGGCCACCTCGGCAAAACTCACAGGTGAATGGTCCGTGGGAGAGTGGCTCTCCACCCCCCCTGGCCAGAGGTGTCCAGTTCATCACCCCACCCTCTTCAATGTCCTCAGCCTCCACCCGGTCTGTAGCACCAGAGTTGTCTTCCTGGTCAGTCTGGGTGGTTGCAATCCCCATGCCTCCTGATGTTGAGGGTCCCGCCTCATCGTCTTCTTCCTCAGTACTGGAAAGAGGTCGTAGGCGTCGGCACACCACAGATGTCCTGCTCCGAACCGGGTACTCTTGGCCAGCTGAGTCCACTGAAATGTGAGAAAAATCATTATGTAGTTGTTGTACACGTCAGGACAAGACAAATATCAAGATGAGCCAAGGTCAGACTTTGTTCTCCTCTGATCGCACTATAGAGTTGTCAGTGTTTATGAGCTTAAATTACGTGCATGTTCACTGTCATCTCCTGATTTGAGTCTGGCATGGACATCTCACAAGATTATGGGTGGCTTGCACGTCTGTACTGCCGACACTCAACTATGGCTCACCAGTTCTGGCCCATAATCTGACCCGTGCAACATTACTCAGCTGTTCCTCTGGCCCCCCACATAGCTGAGGATATTTCTGGATCACCCCCTCAGCTAGGATGTCTAATTCCCTTTCACTGAAAAGGGGGTTCTTTCTCTTCATAACCATCAGCCATTTGAGGGGTAATAAGGTTAATAAGAGCAGCAGGATGGCAGAGGATCTGATCTGTGAGAGAGAATGACTCAGAATGAACACAAAATGGCTGCCACCAACCTCCTGTGATGTATTTCCTGTCTCCCACTACCTGTATGTCATTTTCTGTAGGAAATTATGGGTTCCAGTCATTTTATGGAGTTTGCGGCCCAAAACGCAATTTCCGCATATGCAGAGTACTCCGTAAAATGACGGGAACCCATAATTACATACAGGAAATAACATACAGGAAGTGGGAGACAGGAAATACATCACAGGAAGTAGTTGTCAGCCATTTTGAGTTCATTCTGATTCATTCACAATCACAGAACAATTCCACTGCCATCCTGTTATTCTGTAGCAGAGAAACCTGAAATTACCATGTTATGAGATTTGGGCTGGGACAAGGAGGGGTAAGCCATGCATTAAAACAATATTGTGCAAGACACAACAGGCCGTAATGATCTTGCACACAACTTCAGGGTAGTACGTCAACACACCCCCTGTACGGCTGAGACATCTCAAACGCAACTTCAACAGACCAAAAGTGTGCTCTATGATGGCTCAAGTTCGTATGTGTGCCCGAATGTACCTATGCTGAGGTACAGTTGTTGGATGTCTGTATGGTGTAAGGAGTTGAGGGGAGTTGAGGGGAGAGTGTATACACAGCATGCCTGAGGAGGTAAGATAGGGCAATAGGTTACATTTCAATCTTAAATTTGAACTGAACATGATCTATACTTACTACATGCAGTGTCTGTTGAGACCGTGTATGTGGCTTGGTGATTCTTATTGTAAAATGGTTGTTGATATAAGGTGGCATTCATTCATTACTGGGCTTCTTGACAGGCCATTTGCGCCACCATTGTGTCACTTTTCATATGTGAGAAAGTGACATACCGGAAGCGCATGGGGCTTATATATGAGCCCTTTCAGAAGCATACATAACTCTTTTTTGTACTTGGTACTTACCCAGTAACCACTTGTTGCCAAATTCGCCCGCAGCCATCTGCCGGGCAAGAGGTGACATGCGGAATACGAAGCTGTATTGGGTACTGTCTGGAAATATGTGTGCAATGTGGCGAGGTGGCTGAAGGGACACATGGGTACAGTCAATTGCACCCAGCACACGTGGGAAGCGGGAGATGATAAAAAAATCCCTAGCTTCCCTTTCTCTGCTGGCCAGTGTATGGGGCATTCCTATGTGAAGGTGGGCTCTAGAATTGATGCAACTCAGTACCTGATGCAAGCACCGCGACTGGGTAGCCTGGGAGATGCCCACATCACTGGTGACCCTTTGGAATGACCCGGTCGCAAAAAAATGGAGAGCAGAAAGGACCTTCAGATAGGCTGGAATGTCATGGGAGCAGCAGGTAACAGAGTCAATTCCTCCTCACAATGACATACCATCTCCAAGATGACTTCTGGAGGGAAGCTGTATCTGGCCTTTACATCTTGGGTGGACATCCCAAAGATGTTGATCCTCTGTCTGAAGATCCTCTCTCTTCTCCTTCTCCTTCTCAAGTCTTCTTGCCGCATGGCAAGTGGCAGAGCAACAAATACATTCAGCTACAAGTTGAAAGAGTTTCTGTGTGTCTGCTCTACTTTCATATGTGCTGCAGGGCTGGGATTGGCTGCAGTGTGTAAGCTGATGCATCATGGGGGATGGTAGGCATTTGGACAGGTGTTTAGCATTGAGGTAAGGCTCAAACTGCCAAAATGTGGCTATTCCGGCCCGGAAGCCGAGTTTCCGGGCCAGAGGCTGAAAGCCCGGCCCAGAGGCGGAGATTCTGCCATTGGGCCGGAATATCTGTCACCGGGCCGGAATCTCCGGCCCGACTGCGGACATAAAGTTAGTATGAGTAAGTACATTCTGTGAATACCAAAATGAGTAAGTGCATTCTGTGATTACCAAAATGAGTAAGTGCCTTCTGTGAATACCAAAATGGTAGTAGGTTTAGGATCTTGTAGGAAGTTAGTTCTGTGAATAGGACCCAATGTTTTTATTTGAATTGTGGGAGTTGTAGTCATATTTGTTTCATTATAAAAGAGGACTAGAATGCTCAGAATTGAAAAGTGGAAACCATGCACTGTAGGTGTATATGAATCATGAATCCGACAAAGGTGACAGCTATGTATTACATACTCTTTGGTGTAGGTGTTTGAAAATTACAGGGCAGGTTTGTATTTGCATAGATGGTGAGATATGTTCTTTAAACATATTCTTAGTGACATGTGTAATATAGCACTGCTAGGCATAGTTAAACATACAGTGTTTAAATGTGGATTGGGTAACTTTTGAGAGTGTGCCTTTGGACTCTCACTAGCAGCATGCAAAATAAGTTTGTGAAGTATTATATGCATGTTTTAGTACACATACCTGAACTCTGAGATATGCTGTAGGTATGCCATAAACCATGGTTCTTTCTGGTTAAAAAAGTTTGAGTCTCTGTAACATAGTCACCATGTGCACACTGTTATCCCAATCACTATATAAACTATAGCACCCATGATGCAACTGCCCAACATGTTGTCTAAAACATATATGCTCTCTCTCACCCACTCATGGATCAACAGAAGCACTTATATATCCACTAAGATACTCACAAATAAGATATATATCTAATTTCTAATAGAGGCTCTGAGTTATAAATTCATCTATGTACGTTCACATTTCTAGAGCTTTCAAAACAGACAGTCAAATACTGGTACAGTTTCTTAAAGATGGGACTGCTAGCTAGACCACAGGGCAGGGTGCTATGTGGTTAATATGTAAGATATGTAAAGTGAAGTTTGAGTAAGCTATATGTGCTCATAAATACGCTTGTACTCAAGCATCCATGAAGTGTGCCACCCAGACTTCAATCTGACTGAAGTAGAAAACTAGACATTATGTCTTGGGTGTGGTATAGTTGAGCTGTCCAAGCTGTTTTACTGTTAGAGCTGTCTTCTTATTTAAAAGTCCTACACAAGGTGTAAACTGATCTTCTAGAACATATAACTCCCCACTAAGGATGGCTGTAGCTAGGCCATAGCACAGGAGGCTATATGTTTAAAACGTAATACATGTACTCTGAAGATTCACTGAGCTATATGCAGTACTATAGACCAATGTTCACAATTTTACATGCACTACGGCATGCTATATAGAAAAGCATAGAGGCACTAAAATACTCAGCATGCAGCCCCTTATACAGAGATTTAGAAAACCATACATGTTACAAAGAGTGGCAGTTATTTACAAACAGACTTATATACATATGTGATCACAGCCCCATATAGGTAATGAGATTTGCATATCTGATAAATAACTGACACTTTCAAGTATTACATGCACAGAAGTAGCCCTTGCATCATGTTTTGGGCCTTGTACAGTTTAGTGTCTTGGTGAAGTTTTGGTGCTAAGCCAATGTTCAGATTTTAAACTGCTAAACAAGTCATAAAGGGATCTTCTACTAGATATAAGTCAGTCCTGATGTAGGCGGTAGCTAGGCAGTGGAGCAGGCTTGTATGTGCTTAAAAGGTAACACGTACTCTGAAGTTTCACTGAGCTATATGTGCTATTGCAAACTCATGTGGCCCATTAAACATCCAGTTTGCCAACCAGAGTTTATTCTGACACACCTTAGTAGGAAAGAAGACAAATACTAAAAAAACCACTAACATAGTGACAGAAGCCTATAAAGATTGAATGATATAGACAGGCATAAGTGATATCTATGTAGCGCAAATGAAGGCAGTTGCGGAAACAGCTAAAAAAACGAATACTTACTAACACATCCAGGAGGCAAACCATGCAGCCCCTAACAGACACATTTAGATAACCTTAGGGGTTATAAAGAGAGGCAGTTGTTTACTCACAAACATGCATGCCCATGCAATGACAACCGCAGATATGACTGAGCCATTAATTCACATATCTGCCAAAGAAATGGCACTTCAAAGTCTGACATGCAGAGACGTAGCCCTTGCATCTTGGTTTGGGACATGTACAGTTTAGCTTCTGGAAGTATTTTTACCCACCTTCATATGTTTAACTCCTACACAAGGCACACAGCTATCTGTTATTAGATATAAGTCACCATTGAGGTAGTCTGTAGCTAAGCTATAGGGCAGGCTAGTATGTGCTTAAAAGGTAACACATGTACTCTGAAGATTCACTGAGCTATATGAGCTCATACAAACTCATGTGCCCGATTAAACATCTAGTTTGAAAACCAGTTCAATCTGATACACCTTAGTAGGAAAGCAGACAGGTACTACAACACCCTCTGACACAGTGCCAAAAGCATCTAAAGATTTGCTGATATAGACAGGCATAAGTAATATCTATATAGTGCTACTGAAGGCAAACTTACATGCACATGCAATGACAGCCCCAGATATGACATTCATTCACATAGCTGCTAAAAAACAGACACTTTCAAGTCTAACATGCACAAAAGTAGCACTTGCATCATTTTTTGGGCTTTGTGCAGTTTAGTGTCTGAATGCAGTTTTACCTTCATATTTTAAACTCCTACACAAGGCATAAACTTATATTTTATTAGTTATAATTCACCACTAAGGCAGGCTGTAGCTAGCCCATTGGGCAGGCTGGTATGTGCTTAAAAGGTAACACATGTACTCTGAAGATTCACTGAGCTATATGTGCTCATAAAAACAAATGTGCCCCATGAAACATCCACCCTGCCGCCCAGAGTTGAATCTAACACAGCTTAGCAGAAAAGCAGACAGGCAGCAAAACACCCACTGACATAGTGACAGAAGCACCTAAAGATTCACTGATATAGACAGGCACAAATGATATCTATGTAGCGCTAATGAATACGGTTGTGCACACACCTAAAAAACATAACACTCACTAACACATCCAGGAGGCAAACCAGGCAGCTCCTTCCAGACACATTTACAGAACCATAGAGGTTATGAAGAGAGGCAATAATTTACACACAACTTTACATACCCATGCAATGACAGCCCCCAGAAATGGATTGAGACATTTGCCAATCAGAATTTAATATGACACACCTTAGTAAGAAAGCAGACACGCACTAAAGCACCCACTGACATAGTGACACAATCATCTAAAGATTCACTGATATAGACAGACACAAGTGATATCTGTTTAGCGCTAATGAAGGTACCTGCACACACACCTAAAAAACGAATTCTCATTGACACATCCAGGAGGCAAACAATGCAGCCCTTTATAGACACATTTAGATAAACGTACAGGTTACGAAGAGAAGCAGTCATATACCCACAAACTGACATACACTTCCAATGAAAGCTCCAGAAATGACTGAGACGTTTGTTCACATATTTGCTACACAACTGACACTTTCAATTATAATATGCACAGACATAGCCCATCATGTTTTGGTCCTTGCACAGTTTAGAATCTGGATGCACTTTTACTGCTAGCCTCACCCTCATGTTTTTAAGTCCTAAACAAGGCATGAACTGATCTTTTATTAAATATGAGTCACCACTTAGGTAGGCTGTAGCAAGGCCATAGGACAGGTTGGTATGTGCTGAAAAGGTAACACATGTACTCTGAAGATTCACTGAGCTATATGCATTAATACACATTCATTTGCCACATTAAACATCCAGTTTGCCAACCAGAGTTTAATATGACACACCTTAGAAGAAAATCAGACATACACTAAAACACCAAGGGACATAGTGACAGAAACATCTAAAGATTCACCGATATAGACAGGCACAAGTGATATCTATATAGCACTAATGAAGATAGCGCCACACATATCTAAGAAACCTTATACTCACTAAGACATTCAGGAGGCAACTCACACAAACCATACAGATATAAATAGAGAATCATAGAGGTTATGAAAATATATACTTGTTTAGGAAAAAACTTGCATACGCATACAATCACACCTTAGATACAGACAGAGACACTGATTCACATATCTGCTAAAGAACAGAGTAATTTAAATCTAACATCTAGAGAAGTACTCTTATATTTAGGCCTTGTACAGTTCAGGCTTTCCATATAGTTTTAGTGCTAGGCCAAACTTCACATTTCAAAGTCCTACACATTACTTACACTTTTGTTTACAATGTTTAAGTCTGCTTTGAAGGCCGTTGCACACACACCTAAAACAAACAAATGCTCACTAACGCATCCAGGAGACAAACATGCAGTTCCTTAGAGGCACATATAGAGAGCCATAGAAGTTAGAAAGGGAGGCAATCATGTATCCAGACACCTAAATACATATACAACGACAGCCGCAGATACGAAGTCAGATATCCATTCACAAATTTGGTAAAGAACTGACTATTTCCCAGTCTAATATGCAGAGAATTGTCCCTTGTATTGTGTTTTGGGGTACAGTTTAGCATGTTTATGAATCCATATTGATCCAATGGATACATCCATTTCAAGTTATAGTTCGTATGGAGCCTAAGACATGAAAATTACCTCCAACGGATGGTTGTGTACTTGCCATTAGATTTGAAGCAAAATGTTGAAACTATAGGGTAAAGACACATTTGGAAGAGGGACTTGTAAATCTAGTAAATGTTGTCCCTACTAAGGGGCCCATTAGGATGGCGAGCAGACTTTAGTCTGCCCGCCACCCAAGCGGTGCTGGGACCGGCCGCCAGTGGTGCGGCGGTCCTGCACCTGCAATTAGGATGCCACCGCCACCGTGGCAGTGGCATCCTCTATTCCCAGCATTGTGGCGGGCAGTGCTCACAGCACTGCCCGCCACAATGCTGGGAATACACTGTGTGCATTGTCATGCACAAGGTGACAGGCACCGCGAGGTGCCTGCCACCATGTCCATGACCCCGCACCCCTGAACACCCTGGAGGCCCGCAACGCAAAGCCAAAACCGCCTGCCTTTCCATGACGGAGTCTCCGCCATGGAAAGGCAATTCCCCGCCATCACCCTAATATGGATGGCGGTGCCTGCAAGGCTTTTCGGGCGGATTGCCTACCGGCGGAAAACCGGCGGACGGTCTTCCCGTCCGCCGGGGTCCCCCCCGCCACATAACGATCCGCCCGCTATTGTAATGACGCCCTGAGAGTCAAAAAATATGGCGAGAGTTAGTAGATGTTACTAAAGTTAAACAGGCAACTTTATATCTGGTAAAAAATAACATATATTATAAAAATGTAGATATTCTTCAAGATATAACACATATGGACAACACATCACCATCCACAGGTAACATATCAAAACTGAATTGATCAAGAGTAGAAGAAATTTATGAAAATTATAGTATTCATCCTCCTACAGGAATTGTGGGTGATGCTATTGATCTATATCAACTAAAAGAAGCAGAAAGGGCTCTCGTAAGTGTATTGGAAAAAAGCTTAGAAACTGGCTGTTTTCATTATCTTTTTTCTACTGGAGCAGGTGGTAGGTATGATGATCTGCCTGTACAAATACCATCGTCTGAGTATAGACCTACTAGACTTTATTCAGAGGACCTTAGATTTCACCAATGTACCCCTTATGTGTTTCATCTACTATGTGAAAGTGCCTTCTCTGCACTTTCTTTTGCCGTAGATTACATTTTGAAAACAGGTATAACTCTTCAAAATCTATCAGAAAGAACATTTTGGGAGAAAACTCAAGAAAAGTTGAACAGCCGGAATACAATTTAAATAATCTCATGGCATGTCAAAGTGGGATCAGGAAATATTGGTATCATCGTCATGGTGATCTGAAATGCATGTTGAGAAATCTAAGAGCACCTACATGGTTACTAACACGCTGTTTTGCTGAGTATGTATAAGATGACCTGCATCAATTCTTGCGAGAGGCAGATTCAAATATAAAAGACGTCAATCTGAAGACACCAGGAAAACTCTGCTCTTTGGACCCTGCAAATGTTGGCAGATATTTTAACCACAGATTTGAAGCCATGATGGCTTTTATCTGCAACAAGACTAATCCTCCTCTCAGTAGAGTGAATGATTTCTTTTGGCACAAAGAGTACCAAGCTAGAGGTGCTCCTCATATTCACATGCTGCTATGGGTAGAAGATGCATCAATGTTTGGAACAGATACTGATGAGTCAGTGTTGTCTTTCATAGAGCAGTATATGACTAGAGTAATCCCAAAGGATGCTGGTGACAAGATCTTAAGACAAGTTCTACAATTCGAAAATCATTGGTGTGGAAAATACAGTTATAGAAAATACAGATGCAAAGGAATATTTTACACGAGATGCCATTTTATATTCCCATGACCTGTCATCTCAGGAGGAAAAGTGAACAGCTATTTGTCTGCAGTCGAACACACCCTAACACGGAAATTGCCAAAACATACCTACAACCTAAGAAGAACAGTGGTCTCCAAGTACATTAATGACTGCATTCCTGTCATTCTGAAGATGTGGAATGCAATTATGGATATACAGTTTGTTGCAGACAACTCTACTGCTGTTGATCGCTATGTCACTTAATATATGACAAAGTCAGGGAAGACAGAGATGAAAGAGCTGTGGGAGGATATTTCACCTGAAAAAAGTCTTATAAAGTAGTTGTACAGTTTTAGTTTGAAAATGCTTTTCCACATAGAAATAGGTTCTTATGAATGCTCGACCAAGGGAAGATCAGCTAGTTTATTCTCTAACTCAAGGGGAATTGTATGGTTGAGCCTAGGGCTTGCAAACACTTGTGATAGAGTATGAAAGTCATTCCCAGAAATCTAATATCTTGCTGAATTTGATTCTGAGAGTAGAGAAAGTCTGAAAACTAACATTCTAGATACATACTACCCAAGAAGAAGTGCACATCTTGAAAACATGTTTTTATATGAAATACTTAAGAACAATACATATAGAGGTAATGCTACTGAAAACATAGAAGAAGTAAGACTACTTAGATCTGGTGGTTGTTTGGTAAGACATAAAAAAAGAAATCTAATCAACCACAGAAAGCAGAGTTTCCAAACACCAGACACAAAAAAGATTTTCTACTCAGCACTTTTTCAGTTGTCCCAGCCATGGCATGCGGAATCAAGATTACTTGGACAGTATGACTGGTATGAAGATTTGTTGTGCTGTCAAAGATACCATGGAGTGCTCGGTATTTACAAATTACCTTAAAATGTTGAGAGATAAAGTTGAATATGAGGAAAAAATTGCTGCTGAGATAGCCAATGACAGTTCTCAGAGTAGTGAAAGTTCAGCACCAGGAGGTCAAGATCCTCTTGGAGAAGCAATTATTCAAAATTAATCAGCTATATCTATGAAGGAAGTGGAAAATGCAATGCAGCATGAAAGAGATGAAACTGAGGACAGTTATGGCAGAGACTGTATAAAGGACAGAAAGATATTTTTTATGAAGTTTTAAAAAGTAAAAAAATCATACAGTATTTATTAAAAGACCGGGTACCGCACAATCATTGAGGAAGAGTGAACGGAGATCAGTGCATATAGGTGCTCTCCCAAGTCTGCAAACAATACCAAAGTGTTTTCCATCTTCTACCGCCTCTGCATCAAAAGACAAAGGGAATATGTTAAAAGGAAAAACTGTACTAAAATACGTAAAGACAAGTAATATTGCAACATCAAAAGCAGTAGGACAAGAGCTGCAAGTCGAAGTTATTATAGAAAACAAGCAACTAGATCACCCTATAAAACAAAAAGACAGCTGTCATTTTCTCACGCTACCATGGTTCATACCTCAACTACTGATTACATATTGCGAGACATAAATTTGAGTCAGCTCCGTAATACAATTCAGACCAAATCATTGAAAGAGACTCTCAAACTGTTCAATAGTACTCTGAGCAATATATCAGGATTCAATGAAAATGTATCCATTCTCCGCGTTTTCCTCTTATCTCTCACCCAGATAATTAACAAATAATTATCTCTGAATTGTTATACTCTTTGCAGAGGGTTTTAGAATGAATACTTGCACTGTTTGAAAAACAACTATTAATTCTGATCATCTATTGGAAATACAAACCACAGCATTGTAGTTTTTAGTGAAACAAAATAACTTCCCAACTGTTGCAAGGGTTAAACTTAGAAATGGAGAACAATTGAGTGAGGTAATGGAGGGAATAAAAACACTATCCAAAGGGAAAATCTCCCCCAAAAAAATCCAGTGCAACTCAAACAAGTAGAATACCAGTGGAAGGGATTAAAGAGAAATGGGATAAAGATGGCACAAATGTAACAAAGTATTCTCTTCTCAAGCTGTTTTCAGAACATTTATATGACAATGAGACAAATGTAAAAAAAAGTTCCACCCTGCTATTTGATATTCAATCAAATAAATGTTTTAGATTCCTGAAAACAATTTGTGTCATCTCCCTCAGTACCACAAAGAAATGGAAACAAAGCCATATAATAGTACTAAAGCAAAAACAAAGATGCCTGCGAGGAAAAAGTGTGTAATTAATCCCAGAATTATAAAGCGGAAGTCCCGCAGGATAACATTATCACAGACTGAACCTTTTTTACAAGATTTAATAAAAGGAGTAAAAAAGCTTGAAGAAGAAAATGCAGCAAATTGGGAAGCCTCCCAAGTTGTGGGTGTATTTCCATCATTGCACAGAAAAGAAGTGCCAATACAATAAAATCCTCAAGCCCTTAACTTTGAAAGTTTAAATTCAAATTTCAAAGAATCTTCATTTGGATACAAATATCCATAAAAACACAATTGAAATAGCAGCACAATTCAAATAGCAGCATAGTAATACATTGGTCAATATAAAAAATAATCAATAGAAATAAAATGATATAAATACATTTCCTGGATAAAAGCTGGTCAATTATATAGTCATAAATATGATATCAGTAGGCTATCATTAAAAGCATCCTTCATATGGTGTCCATTGTTCTGCGGGCACATACTGCTACTTTTGAAAACGAGTCTACACGGAAGCTTAATTCATCCTCTTGCAATTTGAGGATTTCCGTGAAAGCTGTTTTGTAGTCAGTAATTGCTTTTTTCTTAAAAAATGGTATCAACATCCATTTTGGATATTTTAAATAGAAATTACAAAAAAATAGAAAGTGTAACATTGTTTGATTACTAAGGTCATCACAAGGGCATAGCAGTTGATCAAGATAAGCATTGTATCCCAAAGGAAAGCAAAGTAAGTATCTCACGGTACTGGCCCTTAGGCGGAAAAGCAATCCTCTTTCCCATCGTCCTGTAGGTTTTAAAAGATAGCTATACGGCAAATGAGTGGCATCTTCTATGGGCATATACATAGCGACTGAGGTTTTCTGTAGCTCATTTACGTATCTTGTTTTACTATACTGAGCATATAAAGCATCCCGAAGGGCTTTTTATTTATACCCTCTAAATCAGTGGGAATTTGAAAAATGTGCTTAAGATTCACACTATTTAGGCTTTTCCTTAACGCAACCAGCCAAGGTATGTCCACGCCCTTATCACACTTAAGGCAATCCTTTATTATGTCTCTAGTGAGGGTCCCTGCCGGGTTTTGACAAATTGAAATCCAAAATATAGCCGGATGAGCCCTGATATAGTCTTCAATAAATGGCAATTTTAATTCCTTGTGACAAACATACTGTGAGGAGAAAATCAGAGCTCCGAGGAATCTCTGACAAAAACTATTTTCTTCGCCCTTGATCCTGTTGCACTTTGTGAAGCCCCAAAATTCTGCACCATATGTAGCAGTCAGAATACACTGGGATTTTATTAACAGCTAAAACCACCTCTGTCTTTTTGGGTTGGGGGAGACCAAATATTGAATTAATGGCTTTTGAGAACTTGCTCCTACTGTGCGCCACATGGTCAATCCAAGAGCCATTTGCTGCGAATATTAATCCCAGATAGGGAAAAGTGCAAGTGCAATGTAAACTTTCAGATTCTATGGTGATTGTGTTAATAAGATACTTTTTCGGTCCAAAAACCATTAAAAACGATTTTTTTAATATTAGTACGTAGATCTAAAACATCCATAAAATCTGCAAACCCTTGTACAAGAGCACGTAGAGCGTTCGGTGTGTGGCCCATTAGGACCTCATCGTCAGCATGTAATAGGGCGGGGAGTATATTACCATTAATTCTGGGGACATCATTAGTAAGTTTTGCCAAAGATTTGTGCAAATCATTAATATATAAGATAAAAAGGAGAGAGGCCAAGACACACCCCTGCCTGAACCCTCTACTAATTTTGATGTCGTTTGAAACCTCCCCACCCTTACCGATCCTCACCCGGGCCATAAAGTCCCTATGCAAATAGGCTAATAAATGAACTAAAACCTCATCCAAGCAGTATTTTAAACGAATTGACTATATTCGTGACCTATTAACGTGGTGAAAGGCTGAGGTAAGATCCATAAAAGCCATATAAAAAGGAGATTTTTGAGCAATAGTGTATTTGCCAATATCAAAATAAGGTTTAGGCACTGCTCAACAGTGCCTATTTTACTTCTGAACCCTAATTGAGAAGGATGTAAAATATGACCCTCCTCAGCCCATAACCTTATCTTGTTATACAGCTTGGATTCGATTGATCACCCTTATTAAAAAGAGGTACAATAATACTAGAGGACCATGTGCTGGGATTTGTGGCATTAGTTAAATTGTTAAAAATATTTAATAAAAGGGGCTCTCAGAACTCTGGTTTACTCGTCAGGGCCTTGAGCATTATTGCCCAGACTCTGTTAGATAGCGTCCTCCACTTCTGATGGATATTGAAATCCTAGTGGCAGCTTTGTATTCATAATGGACGTTGTTTTGAGTGGGGGCTAAGTAAATCTTAGAAAAATGTGCCTCCCATGCATCGCTAGTTATATTACAGCTTATGGGGGTCAGTGACTGTCCCATCGACCTCATGTCTTAAACCACAGCCCAAAAACCATTTCCCTTCTTTAACATAGCAGTTCATGCAAGGTTATCCCAGCGGTCTTTTATAATTTCATCCTTTCGTTGGCTGATGGCTCCTTTATTTTGCTGCCTCATGGATTTAATAAGAGCATGGTCTCTGGGGTTCGGTATAAGTGCCTTGCGAAGCTCTCTGTTTGCTACGGAACAATCTCTATTGAACCGTCTTGGACCAGAATGTATTTCTGCTATGGGCCTTGATAACATAACTTTAATGCCTTCGCAAAGTTGAACGAAAGCACTAATTGCCTCAGGGTTATAATCTGTTATAATCAAGCAAGTATCAATAAGATGCCAGTCTTTTCTTACCATATTAAGAAACAAATCGTTGTTATCAATGCCTCGTGTGACTATTCTCAGATTGTCAGTAGAAGGTGATAGGTTCCTGGTGCCACATTCTTTAACGTAAGTTGGCTTAGGGGCGACTCTAAATGTTATTTGAATAGGGTTGTGGTTACCTTGAACAGTTGGTATGACCTCAGCTTTTATCAGGCAGTCTTCTAAAGTAGAGGAAATAAAAATGTAATTGATGGTAGACACACTTCCCCTGCCTCTATGGGGCCGATTCCGATCCGGGTCGGAAGGGCACCGAACGCGTACCGGCCGGAAAAACTACGAGCCGTACATGTGTTTTCCGCCCGACTCATACAGCTGTACGAGCGAGCCAGTACGATGCAAGCTACATGAAATTCACCGACCGAGTCATTTCCGGGTCCGAACTGCTCTGTACGTCTTGGTCGTAAGCTAACCGTGGCGTGCAATGGATGCGATTCACGACCGAGTCAGTACAATGCACGCGTCGGACAGCCTGTGCGAGCCGGAGTGTCCGGCTCGCAAAAGCTCCCGGAGTCAGACTTCGGGGGTCCTCGTTAGACCCCCCCGACACCCGCAGCCGTATGACTCGCACACAGGGGGAGACCCATGGGTCTCCCCCACACAGGTATGTACGGCACGGATGGCACCAACGCGTACCTACTGTAGGGGGAGCACTTGTTCGAGACATACCCATTCAGTCAATGGGAGCGCATGTATGCGTCGTACAACTAGCTCCCATTGACTTATATGGGAGTCCAACCGAACCGAGTCCGACAGCATACGTGCCCATCGTACCCGCTCGGTTGGACTGTAGGGGTCCGGCTCGGTCAGAAAACACTCCGGATCTGACTCGGTCAGAGTGCTTTCCGACCCGGATCGGAATCGGCCCCTATATGTTGGCTCAACATACTTATCCTTGTTGGGTACTATGGGTATTTCCATTGTATTAAGTAAATTGTGAGTGCCCAGGTGATCCAATAATTCTATCCCCCTATTATAGGGGGCAGCAGTGTTAAGAGAATCCATACCTGATATGATTCCACTAGAAGTCCTAACATTAAAATCACCCCCAAACAAATACCAGCTAGATTATCATAACTCCTATGGTTTTTTATGGTTGAAATAAATTTAAACAGGTTGATAGATTTCATGTATGGTAAGGTGTAGAAATCGTTATTATAAAAATTAATGAAACAAATAGAGACCCCCATTATATAAATCAATGCTTGAAACTTGTCATTTTTTGTGTCAACAGCTTTTACACTGCCTCCAGCGGAAAGATTTACCCAAATTGAAAGCCCACCAGAAGGGCAACCTGCCTTGGGAATGGGGACAACAATGTTACAACATTCTAACCCATCGAAGAATAGATCCCGCGTAGCCCAGGTTTCCTGTAGCATGAGGATGTCCTGTTTTTGGACCAGTGCTATCCAGTCTGGCAGATTTATTTTAGATGTCAGGCCGGCAACATTCCAGCTTAATATATTTAAATTTGAATCATTATCACACATGACTGAGGTACAATGCCCACCGGACAGGAACTCGTTTATCGTAGAACTCGCTCGTCATGAACCTGCAGGGAGGGCAGTCAATCCTGACTATCTAAACCAGACAGGGCTAGAAACCTATTGTGACTAGTTAGGGAGAAAACATCATTGGTTTTTAACCTTGTGGTTGGTCTGGAAAAATATCAAAGAGGCAGTAACCAAATATGGGATGAGTTGGTGGTGTTTACCTCCTGTGGCATCAGTAAGGATCTCACTATAGACGGATTTCAAAAATTAATGACTATACTTGACCCCTCAATATTCCTGTGAGACGACCCTACCCACCCTACTCTACGCGCCATGATAATATCATTTATGTTAGATGCCCTAAAACCTTTATGTTTTGGCAACCAGTCTCCAAGTTTTTTTGCGCAGTTGTTCCCATGTTTCCACTTGGTTTTTCCTGATAGGTGGTACCCCTGCCAGGACCAAGACAAAAGTACATGATGCCGGAGGGAGGCTCAGTACCTCTCTCCTGGCCTGAGGGATTTCTATTCTCTCGGGGTTCGAAACGCCCGCACAAAATCTTCCACCCCCTGAGTTTGTACTGTCTCTGGTACTCCTAGGGACACTGCAAGAAACTGGGGGAATATTTGGAGCAGTCACGGGCAAGCTATTGGTGCCGTCAGCATTGGAAAGGTTGTCCTGCATCGTTGGGAGCTCTGATGAAAAACATTCCTTGACTTTACTGCAGGTGCCACACCCACCAGAAGATGGGAGAGATGTTAGTGCGGCAATCTGTGGGTTACAATTAAGTACGCCATTAACTGGAAGGTTGGAAACCAACCCCTCAGTGATAGTAGGCATAATGGTTTTAAATTGGGAGTTTAGTCTATTTGACAAAGTGTCCAACTGGTCTAGTCATTTCCAGAGGGCGGAAAAGTTCTTACCAACTAGGTCTGTCTCCTGGCTAGTCCCCACATCCTCAATGTTCTTAAGTCTTCCCTCGATGTGGATTATCTTTTGTAAAAGTGGTTCCAAAAGTGAGGAGACTATAGCCTCCAATCTTTTCCAGGTACCACTATCAAGTGATCCAGGGGGTTGTGCCGGCGTTGATAGAGTTGACCCATTTAAAATCTGGTCAGTTTCAGCTGCTCTAGACCCACCAGTCCCTCTAGGTCTCGCTGCCTGAGCGGGTTTGTGGGGATTTTGCTTCTGTGCCCCTCCTGTTTTCCTTTTTTTTACACGAGGTTCACTGGATTCCACAGACTGGATTTTGGCAGCTTGGCCTTTAGTGGTAATGTTAGAGTCCGTCATTGCATCCACTATGGGAGAAGATGATTTTGACAGTGCAAGGGGCAGAGAGGCAACGGGGGATGCTAAGTGGGCAGTAGGAGTATCACATGCTCTAATAGTGCTGCCTAGATATGAGCGCTTTAGCGAGAAGCGGAATCCTAGTGACAGCCGATGTTCTGCTAGCTGTATCTCATGGTTGCAAACAGATTCAGCTCTGGGTAAAAAAGCGTCCAATGTCCCTGATGTTCCTTTCCCCAGTTGGTCAATTGTGCCCTTCCTTTTGGCCATAACCAATATTTGATAACCCCCAACAGGTGACAAAGTTTACTTCACGTGAAAAAGTCTACAACAGCTTTATGAACAATACTTTATGTAGCGATAGCATGGGCTCACCAGAGATCTCACAAACCAGGACTTAGAGGTGTGGCCCAGCCCGGCCTCCTTCGGCCTTTGACGGGTGCAGATGGGCCCGCCCTTGGCCCAGGCTTTGCCCAGGCATGCCCACGCGCGTCCCCCACTGCGGGAGACCTCCGGTGTTTTTAGGTGCTCCAAGGAGCTGGCTACTGACGTGGATGACACAAAGGAGCCTGGTCCTTCGAGTACTGGTTCCGCTCCCGCTCCTCAGACTACTGGCAGGCAATGATCGGGCGTCCCAGTGTTTTTAAGTGCTCTCAGGTGCTGGCTGCTGACGTGGATGGCGCAAAAGAACCTTGGACTTTGAGTCCTGGTCCCGCTCCCGCTCCTTAGACTCCTCAGACTGCTGGCAGGCAATGATCAGGCATCCCGGTGTTTTTTAGCGCTCCCAGGCACTGACTGCTGACGTGGATGGCGCACAGGTGCCTGGGACTTAAACTTTTGACTCCTCTGCACAATTAGTAATGGCAACCAACTCCATCAACGACTGTACAGTGATAAATCCCTCCCAGAACTTGTCCTATGTCTTGGAGATATAGCGGATCTTTTTGGTACTGGTAATGATCCCTAAAATCATCAAAAGATCTTGAAGCTTTTGCACAGTCTCCTTCCTCTTCAATCTCTCACTTCAGAAATATAGTTGGTATCATTCCCAAATACGACAGATGTATCTACAGTACATGTGGAATTGTGGTCTTGTGGGATCCCATTGATTGTGCTCCAAGAAAGTGAAAAATTGCAGAAAAATAGTTTTCTTGTAGTAGATGTATGCTACAAATTCCCAGTAGCTCCTCCCTTATTGAACAGGGAAAATAGTGGGGAGAAGTACTTGCTCCCTTTGCCTTGTTGAGAAAATTATGAGATCAAACACAGTTCTCTTGATACATTAACAATTTGTGCCAAAGACCGAGGTAGGCAGATGTGGAATTATAGTCTACCTCAAACAGACAAAACTGCAATGGATAATACTTGGTCTTGGCATTCAAGGAACCTAAATGAAAACAGACAAAGAAGAGGAACCAAACTCGCTTTTTAGCAATAACATCTAAATTATGTCTTGGAACATTGCCAGACTGGAATCATCTAAGCTGTATTGTTTATTGAGAAAATCCACAGCAATCCTCCAAGAGACCTGGTCTACAGAAAAATTTGACAGGAACAATTATTTTGTCTTTGATAGCCATGCTACAGGGGTTAGTCAAGGTCACGCTAGTGGCGGTCTTTCAATTCTACCATCAGAAGAGATACAGTGGCGTTTTGAAATAATCCACCTCCCATGTAACAACATAAAATGTATTAAAAATCAGGCGGAAATTCGCAAATTATATTAATGGGTGACTTTAATGGAAAAATCTCCAATATCTGTTTGGAAAAATATAAGAAGAAATATCTAGAAGAAGCCTGGTCTAAACCTGCTCCTGTTTTTCCTGATCCACTAAAGTCAGATAAACGTCGAAGGGTGTTGGTAAAGTCGCTTAGCGGAATTAATTGAGTGATTCTTTATGGATATGCGGCAGCCTTCACAAGTAAGGGTGTTAATGGTTCTTCAATATTGGACTATGTCATCAGCAGACAAGATCTATTAAAGAAATTATGTTTCTTTAAATCCAAATTTGTTCAAGTAGTGACAACAAAATATTCCTCTTAACATTTGAATTGAATCTACAGACTATATAATCGTGGTCTCTAACTGTTAGTAAGAGAGACGCACTAATATCTTGAAATTAGGGCCGAATTGTATGGAATTCTAGTATCATAAGTAAAAAGAATGCAGCAATATTCTCAGGTAAGCACATACTTATGCATTAAAAAGAGCAACCAACATAAATCGTACTGTAACCCTAGCCCCTAAAAGTATGTAGGATAGTCCTGATAAGGCCATCTTAAGATTCATTACCATTTGCAATGTCACTTCACAAGAGATGTGGGGAGTACCATGATTCCGGCCAAAAAGCAGATTTTGGAGCATATGCGGGCAATTAAAAACAAGGCCAAACAGTATCCGGTAGGCCAACACTTTGAGGAGGTCCACAAGAGTAATCGGAATCTCCTTAATTTCTGTGTGGTTAACCGTATCACTAAAACCATCATCGGAGGGGACAGAATACGTAAATTCTGAGAGTTATAGTCGAGATACTCAATATGCTCTTGATTTAGGCCAGTATCCTGTGGTTCAAAAAGCAATACTGTGTCCAAAGCAAAAATATCAAAATAGTCTATCAAAGTTGGACAGAAGGATGAACAAAAAAAAAATTAAGAAGGAGGAAAAAAAAGAAAACTAGAGCACAATGAGGAAATACAAGGATATCAATTGGACCACATATCTGGAGTGAACTGTTATTTAAATCGAGTGTTAAATGGACTATATCATTCGCCTCATTTTACAAATTCTATTAAAGAAATGGTAGATAAAAGAATGCCTTCAAAACTATGTAGTTTGCTTGAATAATTAAGAAGTCACAGAAGCATTATGCATTCTGCTACTGAAAAACGAAAACGTATCAAAACCTGTACTGGATCAGTAGTGATCACTCAAAATCTTTAGCAGGATGCTAAAGAATTGCTAATGGTAATACTAGGACTATTTGATGAAGAAGATGTGGAAACCAATGAATTATTTGGTTTGACTTATAAATGGACCCATAACTATTAAGATCGTGAATTTACATCTAGCACTGAAATCGATTCATGTACTTGACATTACCAGACTGTAAAGCTGTGCTGTTTGAATATTTAACTACAAACGCCCATCAAGATATGACCTGTCTAAACTGCAGATCAGAACTTAGGTCAACATTGTTTCTACAAAGGTATGGGAAATATATCCTAGTTATGCCACAAAGATGCAGAGCGGATGGTACTAATTTAGGAACTGAAATTACAAACTTTAAATCTGCACACATTTCCATCTCAAAAATACCTTTCACAAATATAGCAATCATATTTCATGAATGAGTTAATATAACCTCTGGACACTACTCAATATATTTAAGATTTCAAGCAGCATGGATAGGGTGCAAGGACATACAAGTGACACTCTAAATCAAGACTACCCAAAAGATAACAAACTTATATCTGCTATTTCTAGACCCAAAGTTCTAAGGAGAATCGAGGGTAAGAAAATGAGGTATTGTGATGACATATATATGGAATATGTGTTACTACAGATAACACGTTAATGGAGGTAATAGAATACCAGTAGCCTTATGTTGCATGTGAAAAGTCTCACAACCACTAAAACAAAGTCCCGTTTTGTTTCTGCTGCAGCAACTTCTACATAGTACTATGTGTAATGCTTTCCATACATGGACAAAGAACGTTTTAGACATCATTTGGTCTAACAGGGATAAGGTTTACAAAAGGACATGCAAAAATGAAGACTTCTACATAATTGTTGGACGTTTTGTATCAGATATAAAAATATCAGAAACAGTTTTAACATGTAGTTGCTTTCATTAAGGTAGTAACCTAATAGCAAGCCAGTATTACAAAACGTGTAGTGATCTACTGTGTACACTTGTTTTTATATCCACTGTTAAATGATGAGTCTTCATACAAAGCACTATTGAAAGAAAACAAGTACGAAAGCTGAAAACTGTAACACATTTGTTTATGCTGAATTACAGTTTTGGAAAAAAATATTGCATGCTGTTTGGATGCCTAATATTCAAAATGAAATTCTAATACATTTTTGCAACCCATACAGCCACTTATACACCAAGTCAGTCACTAATAAAACCAGTGCTATATCTACTCATATAGCCAGACAGCCACTCACACACTCTAAGTCACCTATAGAGCTACTCACACGCCTACTCACTCACACATAGAGTTATTCACAGAACCATTTACTCACCTATACAGTTATACACACACCAACTCACTTATTCATACAGATACTAACACATACTAACTCACCTATACAGTCACTGACTCAAGCACACACTCACCCATACAGCCACTCTCACAATCACTCACTCACACATATAGTCACTTATGTACTCCAACACTCACTTATACTGCCTTTCACATATGCAGTTATTCACTCATATACCACTGTCACATCCATTCACTAACTGAAACAGTCATACATACAAACACTCACCTATGCAGACCCTTGCAGATGTCCTCCTGAACCCATAAAGCCACTGATTCACCCACTCACTCATTCATGCAAGGAGTCACACCTCCTCACACATCCACACAAATACTCATACACCCATACAGGTACTCAGACAAACAATCAATAATCCATGCAGCCACTCATGTATCTACTCACCAGCCCATACAGCCACTTACACATTAACTGACAGACTGTTAGACACAAATTAGTCACTCACCCATACATTTACTGAGACAAGTATATTTTCTCACTTATACAGTCAGTCACGCACCCACTAAATCATCCATACAGGCACTCATACACCCACCATGGTGTATATATATATAACACTCATAAACTGACAGTCACTGGATGATGTAAGCAGTGATGTCATTTGAGATGTCATCGGTGATGTCATCAGTGATGTTACTGACCACGGCATGAGCGATGTAATGTGTGAGGTCATAAGCAGTGCATTGTAGGGGCGCGAGTTATCATTAGCTCAGCTAATTACAACTGCTGAATTTCTCTGGTATTGTACAAGCGAAATGTTAGCTTAACTATAACGTCCCTGTGACCTTTGATTTTTCAGTGATATATATATATACACACACACACACACGCACACACACACACATATATACATATATATATATATATACACATATATATAGAGAGAGATGTATGTATATATTTGCTTTTTGCATTGGCATCTGTGCTTAAAAAGTAGTCCAACATACAGCAGAAAATTACAGTAGACTTAGCTGTCACAGCACTGGGACTATATGTAAAAAAGGCATTCAATTCATCACATACACACATACACTTTGACCACAAAAGTACCTTATTTGCACTTTTTGTTGTATACATTAATAGTCCACAATATTTCTAATTTTGTTTTATCACAAATCCTTCTGAAACATTTTACTGACTTTCATATTTTACTGCAGATCAATGCTATTTTGCAAAGGCCCATAATGCAGTGTGAAACACTGAGCCAATATTGCATATTCATCATGCTGGTGCCTCGGTGAAAGGAACTTTTCAATAACGTTAATTAAACTATAAAGAATACCCCATATTACTCAATGAAGTGTTATTCTAGCCAGCCTTTTGGCAACAGTCCACTTTATTCTAAATGCCTCTTTATTTTTGGATAACTGTCTGCTGTGAGAAAAATACGGTACATATTACATCATTTGTCGAGTGTTTGCTTTTCCTGCAGGTGTTTCCTGTAGTTGATCAGTTTCCATCTACAATACTGTGATACATTGTATCAAGGTAAGCTGGGCTAAATGCAGGCAGAGAATACCATAAAAGGATTACCAGATATCCACAAAGCATGGTTCTTGTTCTATCAAAAACAATTCCTGCAGCTTCACATGTTGGTAAATGACATGGACCAAAGTTCAGTGCAATTTTAACTGATCTAACAATCAGTAACCAAGACACGAACTGTTTCATCTTACCGCTATGTTCTTATAGCCTTTTATAATTAATTCCTCTATAGTTCACAACTTCTTCACTTTCCTCAGATCAAACAAATTCATCTTTGACATTTTTCCTTTGTTGTGTCTTTCAAAGCACACATGCACAAACATAACCAATCATGAAAGACAGCAAAATTAACTAAGTGACCTTACAAGCAATGTCACCAGTTTACATTTCATTTTACTGGTCACACTCTTTGATAGAATAATAGGTAACTAGTTTTCATAATATAAGAAAAATGTTTACAAAATGTTTATGCTGAACAGAAAGAATAATCGATTTTTTGCTACAACACTGTTATTGTGAAGATAATAAAATCCACCTTTGTGAAGTTCTACTGTTTCTTTTTTGATCAAACGGAATATATATTGGTTTCATTCTTTTCAGAGTTTACGAAGCATTGCTGTTCTCTGTCTTTTTTTTAGAGAAACATTTCAAATGTGTTGTCTTTTGGCAAATGTAATTACAATAAAGCATTCCCATTAATGGAGACCAGTTTCTGTGCTGCTGGAACAATTGTCTGACTTAGGTTGCAGGCTAGGGGCATCAATGTACTAAAAGTAAAGTGGTCTTTAAAAAGTCCAAGAGTTACTGAACGAGTGGGTGCATGACAAACAAAACTTGAAGGGGAGTGTGTGTTTGTGGGAAGAAAGGAGGTGGAAGAGATTTCTGTCCAATACATTTTTTTCATGTTGGTTAATAGTTCATTATGATCCAACAGTCTAAAAAATAAAGACAAATTGCACACGTTTTTATTCAAAACAAGAGTTCTCTAAAGGAGACCATAAAAAATCTCTCCTTCAACCATCTAACTTGTCCAAAGAAAAACATCACAAACAATAGCATCATTTCATTAACCTCAACCCAAATAACCTACAAACACAATATCACTTGCCAGAAGGAAATTGAAAATTAAGGGACGGCGTGAACGTATGATCACAAGGTTCCCTGACCTCACCTTCCCACCACAACACCTCATATTCTACACATACCACAAGACAACACAGAAGTCATGATAGCATGACCGACCCCAAAAAGTCCACACACACATATCTCAAAGTGTACTTTCTCTAACCATCCAACCTCCATTTCACCTCCAACAACACTCACAAGCACAATTCAAGCCCAAACCAGCAACAACACTTCCACCCTCATTACAGGACATGAAGAAGAATGAAAAACACCAACTAAAATACTGATTCTTCAACACATGAACAAAAATTACTTTAACATGTTTAGCCTGAACTCAGTAACTTAATTACATAAACATGACTAGGGAAGGAACCTTCACCCACATGCCTTAGAGCCATCTCTCCTGATTTTCACATCATTAACAAAAATTGTATTGGCTAGATTGGAGGAAGCCTAGCTGCTGTCCATAAAAAACACTACATATCTCAATCTTTGGAAATCTCACCATGTATGACGGATAAGATGTCCTCCAACACCAGATACTGCTTATTTGTCTTAACATACAGACAACCACTCCGCAATATCAACTTTAAAGATATCCTATTTGATACAGTAATCTTATCTGGGCCAACAAAACCTATTCATTTTTGGAGACCACAATATATGGTTTAACAAGAAGAATCGAACAACAATCACATTTATCACATCCACCCTTGAGGCCTTCAGCCTAAAACAAGTTATTTCTGGCCCAACTCACTGCACAGGACACACTATAGATGTCATATTTACACCCTTAGAACAAGCCACAGTTATACATAACTCCCCCCGTAAGCTGGAGCAACCACAAATTCATCACCTTCAAGATTTCCACACCTATCAATAAGAACACTTAGAAGACAACAAAAAGCCCCTTTGGGGGACTGAGGATCCCCAAGTGTCATACTGCACTCCTCCCTATCCAAGAGCTTTTACCTTCGCTATTTTAATGTTTAAAATACCCTTTTTTTTAATTGAAATTGTTGTTTGAATTTGAATGTGCAATATTGCTGCCTGCACCGGCACTCCACACTTTCTGTGGGATTCGACCGCCATTTCCCTTCCTTCTGCTTCACGGGGCAGAAAACTAGAGACGCCATTTTGGTCAGTGCGTGCTCTAGTTGTTTTGCAGGCTGGCCCTTAAACATGCGTGCTGCACGGACGCTAGTGCCTTTTGGGGGACTGAGGATCACGAAGTGTCATACAGCGCTCCTCGCTATCCTAGCAATTTTACTCTCGCTATTTTAATGTTTAAATTGCCCTAATATTTAAAATTGAAATTGCTGCTTGAATTTGAATGTGCACTATTGATACTTGCTCTTACCGGCACTCCGCACTTTCGGGGGGATTCGACTGTCATTTCCCTCCCTGCTGCTTCACCGGGCAGACAACTAGAGACGCCATTTTGGTCAGTGCGTGCTCTAGTTTTTTTGGTGGCCGGCCCTTAAACATGCGCAGACACCAGTGCCTTTGGGGGACTGAGGATCACGAAGTATCATACTGCGCTCCTCGCTCTCCTAGCGATTTTACTCTCGCTATTTTAATGTTTATATTGCCCTAATATTTAAAATTGAAATTGCTGCTTGATTTTGAATGTGCACTATTGAGGCCTGCTCTAACCAGCACTGTGCACTTTCGGGTGGATTCAACTGCCATTTCCCTTCTTGCTGATTCACGTGGCAGATAACTAGAGATGCCATTTTGTTCAATGTGTGCTCTAGTCGTGTGGTTGGCCAGCCTCAAAACATGCGTGCTGCGTGGAAGCGCAGCGGATACGTGCAGTGGGTGCACCACTGGCGCACCAATGCGTGCCTAAGGCAAGCCCGTCTGCGCCCGTCACCATCCTGGAAGCAGCCAGCGCCAGCCACGCTGCCTTTTTTCCATTGAATTACACTGTTGGTCGATCATATAGCCTTCACGAACTTCTTCAACTTCGACCTCTGTCGCATTGTCAGACCAGCAGGTGGGATATGTTAGATCTCTCCTCGCCTGTGTGCAATATCTTCAACTTTGCTCTTCAACCTGGTGGGCACCCTGGGTCTTTATCTAGTGGTAATGGCAATGGGCCCATGTTTAAAGCAGCCCTAATTAACACACGTTCGTTAGGCAGACACCACCAGGATATTTGTGACCTCCTGTCCGAGAATCAGGTCGATTTCTTATTTATTACGGAGACGTGGCTCAATGAGTTCTCCAACCCTTTCACTGAGCTAGCGATGCCCACTGGATTTAAGGTCTTCCGGGTTGACCGTAAAGTCAGAGAGGTGGTGGTGTTGCGAATATTATCAAGGACAAATGGGCCTTACGTTGTGGGGAATCCTCGCAGTGCGGAGAGGGTGAAGTTCTTGATTTTAGTGTCACTATCTCTCCTCATGTTCCACTGGGTGAAACATTGGTTTACAGGCCCCCTGGGCCTGCGGGCCTATTTCAAAAAAATTGGTGAATGTCATTATCCCCCATACCGTGCGGTTTTCACACTATCTTTTTCTGGGGGAATCTTAATATTCACTTAGATAAAGATGAAATTGGAGAGACTAAGGAATTCCTTGAATGTCTTAACCTGCCCAGTTAACTCAATGGGTCAAGGCACCGACACGCTCAGGGGGTCACATCCTTGACCCTATTTGCTCTAATTGCTGCATAATGTTGGAGGAACCCCTACCTGTGTCATGGTCTGATCACTTTTTAACATATTTTTCCTGTGTGCCAGATGGTATTATTACCCCAAGCAGGGCTAGCCAAGCGCAGACTTTTGCCAAAATTGATCCGATGTCCTTTAGTTCAGCTTTAGCTGATTCTCGACCAGCCTCTTCTGCTAATCTGGAGGATGCCTTGGATAGTTTCTCCGGTTGGATTAAGAGGACGGTGGCCCAGTTCCATCCTATGGCCTGCCGCAAGCTGTCGAGAGACTCTCCATCTCAGACGTGATTCTCGGATGCGCTAAGATGGCAGAAACAACACTGCAAACAGTTAGAGCGTCTATGGCAGCCGGACTATTGCCCATTGGCTACACTGAACCTCAGGAAGGTTCAGAAGCTTTGTTATTCCCCTATAGCTGTGGCTAAAAGTCTATATTACGCGGATCGGATTGATCTAGCTAAGAATGATTCTAGGGAGATCTTCTCTATTGTCCAGAGCTTTATGGCTTCTAGAGTGGAATCCGCTATTCTTCCTGCATCAAATGCCTGGTGTGAGGAACTGTCAAACTTTTTTATTGATAAAGTTCACTCCATCCAGGCCTCTCTTACACTAGGCGATCTTCCTATGGTGAGGCCCCCGACCCTGGCGTCATCTTCTCTGACTGATTTCTTCCCCATTGATCTTCCTGAGTCACTGAAGCTCCTCAAGGCCCTGAAGTCAGGCTCCCCATCTGATCCCTGTGCTGCCAGGCTTCTTGCCTCAGTTGCTGAGACGGTGAACCCGGAAGTCAACATACTTATTCATTTCTCCCTCCAAGAGGCTCATGTTCCTTCATTATGGAAGCAGGCCAGGATCTTGCCCCTCTATAAGAAATCAACACTGGTTCCGCTGATTCCAGCTAATTATCACCCTATTTCACTTTTACCTATCATGGCTAAGACCTGTGAAAAGGTGGTGAATAAACAAATTTTGGATTTTGTGGAGGGTGCAGGCGTGCTTCATCCAGCTCAATCCGGATTTAGAGCCTCCCATAGCACGGAGTCGGCCTTGGTGGAAATCTCGCAAGCTATTCTGGAGTGTCTGGATGCTGGTGGGAGGGCTGCTCTCGTTTTCTTACACCTCTCAGCAGCATTTGATACTGTCCCCCACTCACTGTTTCTTATCCGCCTTGCAAGAGTGGGGATCTCAGATGCTGCTTTGAGCTAGTTAAAATCAGGCCTGGGCGTAGTGGGCGTAGTGGGGCTACATGGAGCAGCGCGTAGTGTGGCAAAATCTACGCACACTCGCACGCTCCACGTAGCCCCACTACGCGCCACCCGCCTCCCGCCAGCCCTAATTTAAAAATAATTTAAAGAAGGTTAAAAGTAAATATAAACCTCCTTACATTGAGCGCGGCGTCCCGGGGCTCCCTCTTCTTTCTGACGGTAACTTCTTCACGCAAATGCGTCTGCGCGGATGCCCGCTCATGCGCATTTCTCGCGAGAAATACGCATGCGCGGGCGTCCGCGCATGCGCATTTGCATGAAGAAGTTACTGTCAGCAAGAAGAGGGAGTCCTGGGACGCCGCGCTCAAGGTAAGGAGGTTTATTTACCTTTACCCTTCTTTAAATCATTTTTAAATTAGGGCGGGCGGGAGACGGGTGACGGGCAGTTCTGCTTCACTACGGTGTGTACGTAGCGCTGCCTGCTACGCCTACTTCGTAAACTGCAAAGCAGGCAGCGCTACATGCACTCCGTGGGCGAAGCGTAGCACGAAGCCCAGGGTTAGTTAAAATCTTTTTGGGAGGGACATGCACAAAAGGTCTGGCTTCCCCCGTTCTCCTTCAGGCTGCAGAAGTTGAACTCTGGTGTGCCGCAGGGGTCCTCTTTGAGCCCCCTTCTTTTTAATCTTTATGTTACCCCTCTGATCTATTTGGCTGAAGAGCTGGGGGCCAAAATCATAGCATATGCAGACGATACCCAGTTGCTGTTTGCTTGGGGTAAATGTGAGTGCTCTAAATCCGCGGCAAAAAACTGTTTGGCAGCAGTTTTTCAATGGCTCTCTTCAGCACAGCTTAAATGCAATGTGGAGAAGTCAGAAATTCTCCTGTATGGGACCTTCCCCCCACTAGTTTCGAGAATCTCTAAGCCCTGCAAAGTTTCCCATGCCTGCCTCCTCGGGCGACCTGCAAAAAATCTGGGAGTCTGGTTTGAGGAAAATCTATCCTTCTCTTTCCAGATAGAGAAGCTGATGGGGACCTGCTTCGGGCTACTTACAACCCTTACGAAATGTCTCCCATTCCTCCCCAGAGCAGCTAAGGAAACAGTGGTTCAAGCCTTGATACTCTCTTGACTCAACTATGCTAATGCCCTGTATACCGGTTTCTGGACTATCTTCTTCGGAAACTGCAGACTGTCCAGAATGCTGTGGCTAGACTTGTGTTTAACATTCCAATGAGAGGCAGTTTTCGCAGTACCTGTGTCAACTACATTGGCTGCCGGTAGCCAATTCGAGTCAAGTTTAAAGCATTGACTCTGGCCCATGGTGCTTTGAATGCCCTTGGCCCTTCCTACCTCTGGAAGAAGTTACTGTTTTACACCCCAGCTATCTTCGATCATCATCTCAGTTCCTGGCCCATATTCCTCGTTATCAGCTCACAAGAATGGGGGCAGCTCACTTGCTGTCAGAGCGGCTACAATCTGGAACTCACTGGCTCTCTGCAATATTCAGGATTTTGGTCTTTTTAAAAAAAACTGAAGGCCTACCTGTTTGACTAATTTAACCTCACTTCTCTGAACTTACTCCTTCTCTCTCTGGGCACGTGCCAGGACACTCCTCGGAGTATCTGTGCACAGTATAAGATTAAATAACATAACATAACATTCAGTCAGAAAACTTTATTCAGTAAACATAAAAGATGACCACAAAAGTACAATACACAGTCCAACAGGTACTTAAAAATTAATCTAAAATACAAATGCAACACTCGAATTTACACAATAACGGTTTTACAGGCTTTAAAAATATATTTTTAAAAAGCTGTCACAGAAGCATTTTTAAATTCATCATCCAGGGTTTGTAACGCTAAAAATGCAGGTCGACATTGTCTCAGAACAAGTTTTTTCAGTACCGGGATAATCCATTTCTTTCTTGGTATAGTATAAAATTTACAAAAAAACAATATATGTATTGTTGACTGTGCCGAGGTTTCATCACAAGAGCAGTTACATAAGATTTTCGACCAATCGTTCTGTTCCGCAAAGCTTAGGGATCTAAATAAAATATTAAATCTAAAACGTGATAGCATAAATCTATCATAATCTCCAGGTACAAGCAAAATATATGGTTGTGTTGTTGGAGTTGCCAGAATGATATAATGGGTTTGAACCATTGATTTACAGCTTTCTATGGTGGTTCTACCTTCTCCAAAAAAACCGCAAACAACTAGCTTTAAGTTCTTTCCTGGAAACTTCTCGAATAGAATCTGAGTTGCTAAAATATTCCGCATGACGAAATTTAGTAAAAAACATTTTTACATACCCTAACAATCTAAAATATTTAACCCCGTCGATCCCCAGGGCATCCTTCAAGATGTGGTGATTAAAAACAGTTTAGTCGGCAGGCCATACTCTATGCCAAATTAGGATTGGCTGGATCTTCATAATGTCCTCTAAATTGGGGATGCCTCATTCCAGGTAGCAAACATGTGTTGATGTGCTATCAGGCAATGCCAAAAGAAACCTGAAAAACCTATTTTCGACTACTTGTAATGAGCCTACATTGGCATACCCCCATAATCCTGCGCCATAAGTTGCAATAGCTACACACTTGGCTCTATAGATCTGGAGCAATTCAACTGGAGGACGTTTTCAAAATTTGTTACTAAAATTAGATAAAGCCATCAAAGATTTAATAAAAAGAAGCTTTCTTGCTTTCACCGCTTGGACCCATGATCCCGTCTGCTCAAATAAGTTTCCTAAATAGGAAAAGATTTTAGTATGCTCAATCGCCTTTGAATCTATAAAGAGAGGGTTTATTTTCCTGTTGCTTCCGGCCCCACAGTTCATACTAAATGTTTTAGAACAGTTTATAGTGAGGCCCAGATTTGACATAAAATTCTCAAACGAATTAACCACCCTTTGGAGAGCTACCGGCGTACAGGCCATTAAAACCGCGTCATCAGCGTACAACAAGGCAGGCACTGGACCATTCTCTACTGTTGGCAGATCCTTGCACTCCTGGATCAAATTTGTTTCTAAACCATTTATATAAAGTGTGAAAAGGAAAGGAGCAAGGATACATCCTTGTCTTACACTTTTCATCACTCTAAAGTGCTTAGTGCATTCTCCGTCCAGCCCATAGCGAACCCTCGCCTGTGCTTTCGAGTAACGTTGTTTTAAAAAAGAAACTATTAAAACATCCATCCCTAACCCCTCTAAAATATGCCAGAGCTTGTCGTGAATCACACAGTCGAACGCCGCAGTCAGATCAAAAAAGGCTAAAAATAACTTCTCCCCTTTTCCTTTAGTGTAATTATCTAAAAGAATATGTAAATTGAGATCCTGTTCAATTGTTCCAAGGCCTTTGCGGAAACCATATTGTAGATCGCTTATTATTGCACGCTCCTCCGCCCAAACTTGTAACCTGTCCAATATAACTCTTCCCACTATCTTAACTGTGGAGTCCAATAACGAAATTGGACGATAGCAGGCTGGGTTGGCCCTATCCCCCTTTTTAAAAATAGGAACAATTATTTAATCATACCATGTCGATATGAAGCCCTGTGTGCCACATGCATTAAAAACCTGTGTTAAACTGGACCCCAGAGTGCTAAATTGGATTTAAAAAGGTCCACAGGGATTCCATCTAACCCTGGAGCCTTTCTCCTCCGACTTGAGTTAATTGCCTTATTAACTTCGTCTAAGGTAAATTGTAAATGCTGGGCCACTGGAGATGATAAGGATTGAGGTACCTCCACATTTATACTCAAATTCGAATCAGTTGACATGGTATTGTTATACAATTTGGAGAAATGCAAAATCCACTCAGATCCGGTAATTGCTATCTCTAAACGCGCTTCATCACCCTTCCCCAAGAAAGGCGCATTTACCACCTTCCAAAAGGCGGATGAGTCATGATTCTCTGAGGCCTCACGCAACGTGTGCCATACTTCATCTTTGTTTGCCACCCTTTATCGTTTAAGGCTTATTATAATCTCTTCTGGCTTTTCTTATAATTTCCTGATTTTTTTCTACCACGTGAAGGGAGTGTTTAAGCCTTGAGTATGCCTTACTACAATTAGTATCAAACCAACCTTTTTTTTGTTTCACTTTCTTGTTAGTTTTTATAAACAGTGTTTCTTTAATATGATAAGAAATTACAGAGAAACTGTCCAGGATTTCCTGAGGGGATGCCCTCTCGTCCAAACAGGATAGGAATTTATCTTTACATTTTGACCGAACTGTACTGGTAAATACTTCAGAATTCACCATCGCCCATCTAAGAGCATAGCCATTCTGTCTTTGCAAAGTTAAATGTTCCACACAATGTGGTGTACCATCTCTCAACTTAAACTCCTGATTATGCACCGACACGGTAATACTAAGGGGATAATGATCACTTAAGGAAATATCATGTACTCTGAAATCTGGAATGCGTGAAGCATTTCTGTTTGATATTATAATGAAATTTATAGTAGAGAAAGTGGCTCGGCCATTGAAAGTAGGGCAAAAAGGAACCATAGGCGAACATAAAGTGTTTGCAAAACCTAGGTCATGTGTAAACAATATATCATTTAAACAATCCCCCGGATATTTATGCTGGAAATGGGCAAAAACACTTCCTTTCTCATACTGTATACCACAGACCCCTTTGTCCATATGTTTACAGAGGGGAAAATTAAAGTCCCCTCCCCAAATAATAAAAACATCTTTAGTTATATGGGTCTGTGTATTATGCAGATCATTTCCAAGGCGTTTCAATATATCTACAAACATCTCTGGGGGAGCATTATTTTAAAAATTCAGCAGGAATATATGGGACATCTGATCAATATGCAACCTAATAATTTCGCAATATCGATCCTTAAACCTTGCCTCTATTTTCCTTACATTCAGGTAATTTGTAATATATATGCAGAGAAGAGGTGTGGCGCCGCGGCCAGGGCGACTGACTCCAGAATCTGGGGATCACGGTTCGATCCCCATCGCTGGCAGCAGATTAGCCCAGCACCATGTGACTCTGGGCAGTTGCTTGCTTAATCTTCCCAACGGCCCCCAGCACCTAGAGACCCTTACGGGTGATTGTTCGCGCTTTACAAATGTGGATTAATAATACCCCCTTTTGCTCTTCCATGTGAGGAGGCCATAGCGGGGGAGTGAAGGTTTTTATACCCGCTAATGTGGATGGGATCTATCGTCCAGGTTTCCTGCAGCCTAAGGATCTCAAATTTGCCCACAAAATCAGATTAAACCTTGTTAGCCACCTTACTTTTTAAGCCTGCCACATTCCATGATAAGATCGTACACTTATCTTTTCTAGTTCCTCTCCCCCTGCATTCCCCTTGATCTCCCTCCATCTTCCTAGATATATAGTTCACATGTGGAGTAAACTGTGCTTTACCTACGCCCGTATTATGTACACTGTTTTTACTCGTAGACCCGTCAGTATTCATCATAACCCACGGATGTACCAGGTTTTTTGTACACCTTTCTGGTAAATTTGTCGCTCTCTCAGAGATAAGGCCCCCCACACTTCTTAATACTGCTGGCTGGGTGTGAGGCAAGATTTATGGTCAATCCACTGAATCAAGGTTAGCAAGTGGGTTGAAACGATTATAGATAGGGAGATTAAATTGAGGTCTGTTGTTCGGGCTAGGTGCTTCCCTGTATGACTGGACCATATTATAAGAGGGCTGATAGAAGAAGCCTAATGGGACTAGGTTAACACCCTGCCCTAAGATGGTGTGGTTTCCGGCTCTGCTTAAAATTAGCTGAACTAACTGAGGGGTTTTAAGGGTCAGCACCACGCAATCTCCCATCAAAATCTTCCTTCCCCTGCCTACCCAGTTTACTCTCCTAATCATCTTAAATTCTTCAAATAGCCTCTCAGAAAGGCCGGTCCTTGAGCTGAGCCAGTGTATCGTCTTATTCCTTAAGATCTCCCAAGTTTCAACCATCCCTTCTTGTAATTTCGGGACATTCACTAGTAACACTACATACGTGGTAGCCGCTGGAGGTAAATCAAGACTTATTGCATTCCTCTCTCTTACATTTTCATTTTGGTACATAACATAACAAATGCTCATACAGACAATGGAAAAAACTAGACATCCAGCAAAACTTCTTTGAAAAAACTAAATGCACATGCAACAAAAAGACATACACACTGACAACTTTATTTCTGCTACAGTGGATAAACAGATACCAAGGAAAACACACAACCAGAGTTGACCACAAAAAGAACATTACATGAGTTAATAATAACATCTAAAGAATGAAAACACAACTTAAAATTGGAGAAAATCAGGTGATGAAACAGCCAAAAGCATGAGCACAGAACCTACAAAAGAGTGCTAAAAGCACAAAAAGTCTCCACCTGCATAGCTGAAGCAGACTACCTTTCGAGAGAACAGAATTCTGCAAGACACAGAAAAACATCTGTGACAAAATCTCCAATTAATTGACCCAACAAATTACAAAGAGTGAAAAAGACCTGAAGAAAATAAACAACACAGCATTGTGTGACCTAATCACCACATAAAGAATCCTCAATATTATAATTTCAGCCATACCATCAGGATAAACATTAGACCCAGCACCTCCAAAAATCTTTAAAGATATTCTTTGCTCAACCTGTGCAGGAAATGTAGCCTAGAGTCAGCTGTACAAAGCATTTATCCAGGTGCAAACGGCCCGATTCGGAGAATGGGGCCGTTTGTGACCAGATACGTACTTAACAAGGTTCATTCCCACCTGAGCTCATAACCTATTACATTAGACCTCTTCTAAAAAAGAAAAACCTTGACCCATCTGATCCAGCAAATTACAAGCCCATATCAAATAGACCATTCTTAGGGCAAATGCTTGAGGGAGCAGTGTTTACTGAACTCTGTAATTTTCCTGAGCATTGTGGTTTACTGGCAGACTAACAATTTGGTTTTCAGACCAGGCAGATGCACAGAGACAGCCATAATATTCATCTAGGATGATCTAAAACTCACAGTGATGAAAAACAGAGTAGCTGCCTTATTACTTCTGGATGTATTAGCTACATTTGGCACTGTCTACCACTACACCCCACTGCAAAGACTACATATTAACAGAATTTCTGAACATTATTTAAATGAATTGCTTCTTATCTCTCAGACAAACAAAGTGTAGTCTAACTATCCCCTTTTACATTACCTCCTCACACATACAACACTGTGGCATTCCTCGGGGGTTCATCATATCACCTATATTTTTCAACATCTACCTAACACCCTACCAAATCTAATTAAATCTTACAACCTTACCTGTTACAACTAAGCAAATGACACTCAAAACATTCTAAAAATGGATAGCTCTGAAGACCTCTACAGACCTAAATACAACTCATCCTTCTCCCCCGCAGCAGCCACATTATGGAATACCGTACCAAGCTCCATTGCAGAGTGAGTCCTTCGCCTCTTTTTGAAAACATCTAAAACATGGCTTTTCTCTCTTCTTAGTTAGAATTCACAGGCCCTGACTGATAACAAGCTCACCTTTTCTCCCTTCTACCTACTTTTTTTGGATTGTGGTTCTCTCTCTCTATATTTCTTTTTAAGTCAGCTGTCTCTCGAAGGGGTTCTGGAATTGCTAGACCCAGTGCCTTGATGCCTGCAGGTTTAGAGTGCTATATGTCTCCTTTCCTTTCATTTCATCCAAAATGCTGCTATAAGGCTTTTTCTGCACCTTCACCCAAGAGAACACATGACCCCAGTCCCCCAAGCTCCACTGGCTACCTATAGCTAGAAGGGCAATAGTTATAGAGCCTCCCAAGGAAAGGGAGTGATATAAATACAAGGTAAATTTAAGCAAAACAAACCAAACAGAACACTACACTTCAGGGTTGCACCACTTTTCATCGTATCACCTTAGAAAAAAAATACGTAGGAGACACTCCTTTCACAGTACAAGCTAGAAAGCTCTGAAACTCACTACAAGCCAGCAGTAGAAGTATCCAGAAGCATATACTTAGTTGAAAAGTTGGCTATTTCCTAGATACGTGGCCCACTTGCAGCAAGGTAACACAGCTCAGAAAACAGTCACTGACTCAAGTGCAATCATCTGCTTACAACCCACGAATTGCAAACAACGCAACAAGCACATTATTTTCATTTTGCAGGTAAGCAAAAAATGGCTGACCTATGGGTCGCCATTATATTGTGTAATTAAGTACTTTCATATAGTGCTGTTATGGCCCACAATAATACTATATCCTCAATGTGCAAGAGTCAGAAATGAATTAATATATTCCATTCACTGCAGGCCTCAAATATCTATATAATATTTACATCTCACATAAACACTCAGATATGGGATGATAAAAAAAATGCCAATTCCTACAGATCTCTCCACTTCTCTCTCCTTCCAAACATGCCAGCTCAATGCCACAACAATACTCAAGATCTCAGATTGGACAACCCAGTGCAGTAGCCAGCTAAGTAGACCTTACCATATGAAATCCCTTAAAGGGACCTACACAGCTGTTCAAAGCTAACAGCATACTGAAAACCATAAAACCACAAGTCTATCTCTTACATGCCATCACACAATAATCGCTCCTAAGTTGTCATCACGCACAACATGGGATCACTTCCCACATAAGATCAAAACAACCTGCAATACAATACAATACAATACATCAAATCAGTTGTAGCCATACCTACACACTAGAGTAAAATAAAGGTGTATTGGTTTGTTTTCTCATGAACCTTTGACATTTGACATCAAATTTCATAATTAAAAGGCCCCAAAAGCCTTATGTTAATATTCATAAACTTGAAAAATGATCTATTTACAATGGTGCTTTTCTCATGCCTTATTTTTTTATCCCCTGTAGGACCAGATCGCTTGAGTAACATAAGTATGATACTGAGTGCCATCTCTTTGAAGCCACATAATTTAAAATTACACATAAATTACGAACATCTGTGAAGTGGGTGGCCTGAGTAGACGCAGTCCAATCTACGAAAGGGTCTGATATGCCACTGCACCCAAAGCACGAAAAGTGAATCAGACCTCCGTGGAGACTGCTGTGAGGCTGTATAGCAGTGCCCAGTGTGTCGCGAAGGAGAAATGAGAAGCGAACGGCCTAAGCACTGGTAGGCCTACGAAGACGCGGCTCGCAACGTTTTGAAACGGAGACGGCCCAAGAGGAGAGAGCGGCCCTCCGACAGCCCTGAAAACAATCACCGTGAGTGCAGGCACCGGGGATAAGACCCCGGCGGAGGTGGAGGCAGGACCCCAGGACCTGGACAGACAAGAGAAGCAAGCAATCAATAGAAATCTGACATCAAAGTGCAGAGGCCTGGGGAAAAAACGGCCAGGACGGCAAAGGAGCATCCCGGTCATACAAACAGTGGCGCACATGTGGCAGATACGGTGGTGGGGGCAGACAAGGAGTGTAAGGAGCTTTGTGGCTCCCCAGAATAACAGTGATAACTGAGATTCATAGGTTTTCCTGAAAAGGCAGTAGTGCCGGCAGCAGACTTATTCCTGGAAGATTGGATTAGCACAGCTTTTGACAATATCAGATTCTCAAACGTTTTCGCTATAGAAAGAGCCCAACGGTCACTGGGGCCCCACTGAGCCCGGGATCACCGCCCAGAGACCTGATAGCATGCCTGTTCAATTAAAGGGACATGGGCATAATACTAATAATGGCAACGGCCCACCTAAATATGAAGACCGCGCAATCCAAGTATATCCAGATTATACCAGGAAAGTGCAAGATCTCATAAAAGGATACTTAGGAGTTAAATGGTGATTGCGGGAACACAATATCAAATATAGCCTAATATTTCCTGCGTGACTCCGAGTGCAATATGATGGCCGAGTCCACTTTTATGAAACACCTCAAGACGCAATAGACTGGATAGACTCCTTAACACTGGCTGGGCCGGAAAAAAAACAAGTTTGGCACAAGCAGTGTAGTAAGACCAGACGACAGTGCGGACAGTGCCGAGATGCAGAAGAGAGGAGACCCACTTCACAAGAAGTACCGAACACAGGACATATTCTGTTTGGCGCGGATGGGACATTACAGACTAAATTGGATACGAACCCCCTACAAAACCAGTATTCCCTACTCTGTCTGGTACAAGAGACCCAGGCCCAGACTGATGGGACCCCAGAAGAGTAATGGGGGAAATGGAAATGAAAACTCAATGCAGAGTGGGTCTGAAATTCGTAAGAGAAGGAACAGACAACCTATATAATGAGGAACATAATGCACAGATACAGCGCGGACAGTCAAAACCCCTGCCCGTAACGAGTAACAGAGAGGAGGGTGGAAAAAAAGGAGGAAAAGGAAGGAGCTGGAAAACGCTCAGTTCCGCTAAATTGAATACAATAGGACACTCCTGCGACCACACACATGAGCGGTCTTATGAGCCCAACTGGACTTTCAAAATAGCGCGGTGTCCGGTGGACTGGCCACACAACAGAGACTACTTAGTTGGACTAGAGTTGACTTGAATTTTTGGTTTTAAAGAGATAAGGGAAGGTATCAGGGAGAGGGATTGGCAATATAGGTGTGTTGCGGAGTCACCTGTCCTCAGGCAATCTGTTTAGCTATGGGAATGTGTAACTACTGCGTGTGGGTGGGGGAGGGAGGGTTTGGGATGTTTTAGTTGTGAGAAAAAGTTACAAACCAGTGGAAAGAAGGAATGTTATAATATGCAGTGGAAGGGGTACAGAGGTGTTAGATAAATCTCAAGACAAGAACCTCCATTAGAAACTAGAGGAAGACCTAGCCATGACTTGGTGACATGAAGAGTAATGAACAAAAATACAAGTTTGTAACATGGAATGTCCGAGGGCTTAATATCTTTGTCAAGCGTAACTGAATAGTTTATCTGAGAAGGTATGTGGTTTCTATAGCATTCCTTCAGGAAGAGCATTTGTGTGTGGGGTGATAGTCTTAAATACATCCAAAGATGGTGGGGGGGTCAGATCTTCACAACCTCTTACTCAGGCTATGCTAGAGGCACATTAATATGGGTGGCGCTGGGAGTCCTCTTTAAAACTGAGGGGAGCTGCTTGGACCCAAATGGACGGTACACAATGGTGGAGGGTAGCCTAGATGGGCATAGCATGTGCCTACTTAGTGTATATGCCTCAAATAGTGATGACGGGGACTTCATGAGATCAGCCCTCAGACGGGCCCACCTAGAGCCTGTTATGGAACTCATAGTGGCTGGGGACTATAACTGTGCATTTAACAGAACATTAGATAGGTACCCACCAAAAACTGATGCCAACCGAAGGCGAGAGAGGCTATGCATCTGATGTAAACCAATCTAGACCTCGTAGATATCTGGCCACACCGCAACAAAAACCTACTCTTGCCACACTGCGGCAACAAATACATACAGTTGATTAGACTAATCCTTCATACAGGCATCGGCCATGCACAGAGTATTAGAAGCACAATATCAGGCCCAATACTTATCAGATCATTCCCCATTACAAATAGTGTACGCACTGTGCAGACCCTTGCCAAAGGTACCATTATGGAGGATAAATACAGAAGCACTCACAGATCAGGTCTATAGGACCACAGAAGAAACTGAAGTGAAAGGTTATTTTGACACAAACTGGAAGACAGCTGGTAGTAGGACAACAGAATGGGACGCAATGAAAGTGGTACCAAGGGGAGTATGCATGTCATTAGAGGTGGGGGTGAGGAAAACAATTGAACAATATCGAAACATACAAGAGCGAGTGCTCACCAAACTAGAAGCAGCGCTAACCACAGAAGAAGAGGGCCCCCAGAGCTGGACAGAGCTGCGTCAGACGGTTGGGGAACTGTGGGATAGACTGGAAAAGCATAATAAGTATAGCGGTGGAAGATAGTGGTACTTAGAGGGAGACAAATCCGGCTGCCTACTGGCGCGCCTGATCAAAATGGAAATACAACTCACTCCAATACTAGCGATACGAGACGGACAGGATAAACTGGTCTACACTCTGTGAGAAGTTGGCCTGATATATGCTGTCCACTAGTTATAGTGGGCACCCTGTATCAGTCCAAACAACCCCTTATGGTGATAGGTTAAAGACAACCTTTATTGAAAGCTATCCTAGTGGTAGCTATTGAGAGCAGCCTTCAGGCTAAGTCTTGAAGGAATGTAAATTTTGTAAAGCAGCTTATTTTACCAGTCTAAAATCTCTTGAACGACCAAATGAAATGACAACCACATCAGGTATATATTTAAAATATATGTATTTAAGATAAAACACACTCCCCTAGTCTCTTTATGAGGCTGGAGTTCGAAGTACTTAAGTTACAAGTCAGTATTCAACAGTAAAAGCAAAAATACACGTTTGGGCCCTAGGAGCGTACCAAACCATATACCAATACAATGGTATAAGAACCACAACTGAACTAGACACAAGGCCTAGAGCCTGTAGAAGTGCTTGGACCACAAGGAACCACCCAAGGTAGGGACACAGGGGACCTAAAGGGGACGCGTGCAGTGTGAGAACACAGCCGCGAATTGCCGTTAACTTTTATGGGGAGAGTCGCAGTTGGAAATTAAGAGTTTAAGGACCCTTAGAGGATGACTACAAATGAACCCTATTGGACTTAGAGGTGTCTATGGCCAACACCCATGGGAGCACCGGAGTACTCGAGTTACCTCACCCAGGGAAGCCGTGTGCACAGGTGTCAAATGGTCTCTGGTCCCGGCGTCGTTTTCAATGGAAGCTGGCAAAGAAGTGCTGTTGCTGTGAAGAGGAGAAGTGTCTGGAGGGATCTAAACCTGGATCGAGGATGGAAGGAACCTGAAAGCAGAGGGGACAGAGTCTGGGTCACTTACCAGTGACCAGGGGCACGATAGTCCAATGCCCACAGATGTCGGGTGCTTCAGGTGAGTTGACGGGTGTCTTGACTCTTCAGCCACGAGGTCCAGGAGGCGTCGACGACAACCAGGAGCTGGATTCAAACTGTACCATGAAGTCTGTCAAGTGCTGTGGTGTTGGCGACCAGGATGGCCCCAAAAAGCCTTGGCAACGGCAAGTCAAGGGGAAACAGAAGAAAGACGTTGGTGCAGACCAGCAAGGTCTGGGGGACTCACCCAGTGAGGGTAAGTCAGGGCATGTCTGGAACAAACAGGAATTCCCAATCAGAGGAGGAGTTGCCTTCATGGGGACCCACTAGTCAACGGGCTAGCAATCGCGAAGGAGCCTCGAGTAGTCGCACTGGACACTTGCCCACGGGTCACTCGAGGAGTGGAGGCCAGAGATCTTCGGTGAAGGACAGGCTCAAGGCTGGGGCTACTCGGAGCCTAAAGCACAACTTTAAGGAAGACCAGGAAGATGATGGATCAGTAAAGATTATGGTGTCCAGGGGTCACGGTTCCACGTCACCCACGATAGCCACGGGCCTCAGCTTTGCTGTAGACTCAGGGTAGCCTCGGGGAAGTCTTGAAATCCACCTCAGGTGTTGCAAAGACTTTGGCGTCCGGCGGGAGCTTCAGAGTTGCAGACCGGACAGTTGCTTCTTTGGTGCCTGCCAAGCAGGGGAGTCACTCCTTGACCCCAAGGGAGATTTCTTCAGTCTTCTAGCGAAAATAGAAAGTCGAAGGTCCAGAAAATATGTAGCAGAGTTTCGTCCAGGGAATCAAAAGTCTCAAGGACTGGGTTCCCAAACTTATACTAAGTTTGGGAGTTGGACATACTCTAGGGACACACCTACGGGAGGGTTTGGAAAGAGGGGTGGTTACACCCATTTCCTTTGTCCAGTTTCCCACCAGAGCAGGGGCAGGTAGCCCTTGCAACTGGTTTGAACTGGACTATGCACAGGGACACCAAGTGTGCCCCCAGTGCAGGACTTCAAAGCACCAGAGAGTACTCCCGCCCAGTCTCAATACACATCTGCCTGTCTGGGGAGGTGGTTACACCTCCCTGGGACAGGAAACCTATTGTCCAGGCCTACCCTGCCGGAGTTTCGGTCAGCAGCAGGAGGCCAGACCCGTGTCTGTGGCAGTGGCATCCATTTTGTGATGCCAGGACTTTAGAAAGTCTTTACCAGGTAGACCAGTGTGAACATGTCTCTCCCTCTAGAAGGGTGGAATGCTACCCCCGCCGCCAGAACTGGCACTCATGCAGGGGCACCCTCTCACATAAAAACCAAGCACTCTGCCTTCAGGATTGTTAAGGCCTGCCATAGGAGTGACTTATAGGTTTTAAATGTGTGTGCAATGGTAGTAATATAGGTAGCCTATACCACAGTAAGGGGTGCATGCACCACCTTACCCAGGCTGCAGTAGCAGCCCTGTGGTGTCATTTTGGAGTGCTTCCCAGGGGTGGCATAATACATGCTTCAGCCCCTGGTAGGCCTCTGAGGTACCTATGCCCTAGGTACATAGTACACCATATACTAGGGGCTTATAAGGCACTCCCGAATTCAATTAAAAATGTACCTAATGTACATGGAAACCATTTTAGAGAGGAAGCAGCTAGGCTGCGGTCCTGATTAGCAGGGCCACAGCCATACTAAGGTCGAAAAACAGTGAAACACCAGCAAAAAGTGGGGGTACCCATGTGAAGCAGATCCTACTCTCCTACAATGGGGGTGGTGCTGGGGCTGGTGTTTCAGAGTTTAGGGCAGTGCAGTGGTGTTTGTGTAGTGTAGGGGGTCGTGCTGGGGGTAGTGTTTTAGGATTTAGGGTAGAGCAGTGGTGTTTGGGTTGTGTAGGGGGTCGTTCCGGTTTAGTGTTTTAGGGTTTAGGGTAGTGCAGTGGTGTTGGTATAGTATAGGGGGTTGTGCTGGGGGTAGTATTTTAGGGTTTAGGGTAGTGCAGTGGTGTTTGGGTAGTGTAGGGGGTCGTACTGAGGGTAGATTTAATGTTTAGAGTAGTGCAGTGGTGTTTGGGTAGTGTAGGGGGTCATGTTGGGGGTAGATTTAGGGTTTAGGGTAGTGCAGGGGTGTTTGGGTTTTGTATGGAGGCGTGCTGGGGGAGTGTTTTAGGATTTAGGGTAGTGCAGTGGAGTTTGGGTAGTGTAGGGTGTGGTGCTGGGGGTAGTGTTTTAGGGTAGTGCAGTGGTGTTTGGGTAGTGTAGGGGGTCCTGCTGGGGGTAGTGGTGTAGGGTTTAGGTGAGTGCAGTGGTGTTTGGGTAGTGTAGGGGGTACTGCTGGGGGTAGTGTTTTAGGGTTTAGGGTAGTGCAGTGGTGTTTGGGTAGTGTAGGGGGTACTGCTGGGGGTAGTGTCTTAGGGTTTTGGGCAGTGCAGTGGTGTTTGTGTAGTGCGCAGCGCATGTGCTGCATCGCTAGGCAAGACCTAAAAGGCATTGCACCAAGATGGCTGCCAACACTTCCTGGATTGAAGTGTTGGCAGCCAATTAGAGCCAAGCTCGTGCTTGTTTAGTTAGGTCCCGCCCTGATATATAAAGATTTTTTTCCTTTAATATCTCAAAAACTACTGAACGGATGTACACCATTTTAAAAAAGGTCTCTTTCTGAAGCAAGGGCTAACTTTTTGCCAAATTTGGTGTACTTCCATTCAGCAGTTCGGGGTGTAGTCGGGTCTAAAGTTTCCTATGGGAAATAAAATGGAGAAAATGTGTTTTGGGACTCCCTTTTCTCTCTGCCCCCACTTGGCGAATCACCCCGAAACTTTCAGGATAGCAGCTGACTGGAGCGGGACCAACGTTTTGAAAATTTCACGAAGATTCGTCAACCTGCGCCAAAGTTTTTGAGAAAAGAAAAAATGCTTTTCGAATAGAAACAAGGTCCTAACTAGATAATATATATATATATATAATCTACTGGCGGTCGCCAGTAGATAGTTCTAGTTAGGACCGAGTTCCCATAGGAAATCTGAAAATTCTATTTTGAATAACTTTGGCGCTGGTTGACTTATCTTCGTGAAATTTTCAAAACTAATGGGGCGCTCCGCTCAGCTCCTACCCTGAAAGTCTCAGGGTGATTCGTCAAGCGGGGGCTGAGAAAAAAGGGGGGTCCCAAAATGCGTTTTCCCCATGCATTTTCCCATAGGACCTTTAATCGAAGGTACAGCCCGAACGGCTGAACAGAATTACTTGAAATTTGGCAAAGAGGTAGTCCTCAGGTCAGGCATGTGCCTTTTGCATATATGGTGTCAATCTGTTCAGTAGTTCCTGAGAAAATTGCAGTTAAATGTACATAAATATCTATATGCGCGCACCATGCGTGCACGGTGCTCGCATGGGGCGCACCAAATGTCCGCGAGCGTAATTCTGATTGGTGGTTAGATGTCAGTCAACATTCCAATCGGTCGAAATCAGGAAGTGTCGGACGCCATTTTGTGTGTGACAGTGAATAAGAAAGGTGGAGAACGTGAAAAGGGGGCAGGGTAGAGAGTTCCTGACCCCCTAGCCTTTGTCAGGGGGTCCCTGAATGACCCCGAAGGGTGAAAAAAACATTTAATTTTTTTTCAAAAAATCGCGGGGTGCGCGCACGGTGCGCGCACCCCCCAGCCGCCATTTTGAGTTTTAGAGGCAGAAGAGAGCTAAAAACACAAGTGGAGAACGTGAAAAGGGGGCAGGGTAGAGAGTCCCTGATCCCCTAGGCCGTCTCAGGGGGACCATGAAAGACCCCTAAGGTCCCAAAAAAAAAACATTTTATAAATATTGCGTGGTGCGCGCACGGTGCGCACACGGCGGCAAAAAAATCATTAAAAAAATAGAATTAAAAATCAAGTTTAAGTGTTTAGATGTTGGTTGGCTCTAAAAAGAGCCGTTGTGTTCATTGAGTGTTTTTTTGTACCTACAAGTAAGTACCGATGCAGAGTCTAAAGTTCAAGAGGAAGACTCTGTTCCCTTCATCTGTGAAATATACACCGTCTCCTCTATAAATGCCTTGCATGTTGTAATGCAAGTTGTTGTGGTATATAGAACCCACACCATAGTCTCTGAGGAAAGCAGAAACAGACTTATTGACGTGCTTTTTTGCTTTCTCAATCTGCGGACAATATTGGTTGGACCAGTTCCACTTTTGCCTTTGGCATATATTAGAATATACAAAGGTAGTTTGTGGAAAAAGTGACATCAATTGCATAAAGGTGTCCTTAACAAGCATTTCCAGACCTACCCCAGTGAAAGTGCCTAGGTCATTTCCACCACAGTGCACAATTATAAGGTCAGGCTGTGGGAGATGTAGAAAGGATTTCACCAAAGGCATTAATTGGTGCCACTTTAACCCTCTCTGACCAATCCATTTAATGTCTACATTTGGCAAAGCAAGGTCTTTCACAATACCTCTTTTTTCCGCATACTTTTCACTCCAGTAGACATAGCTATGACCTACAATCCACACTGTGAACATCTTTCAAGGAGATCTGGATGCACTCAGAAGGTGTCTTTCAGTAGAATGGCAATATGAAAAGAAAGATAGTTGTAAAATGGAGGCTTACATACTTTTTTTTTAATATAAAGAACTCATTGGCTGTTTCAGACCATTCACCACTAAACACTAGGATGTATGTTTAAATGTTTTAAAGCATGTTTTGTATTGGTTCAGAAAGATGTGTTCCCACAGAAGATTACTTTGGATATGCTGTTAGGTTTGAAAAGTCAAGCACTCTTGCTCTTTGGATTAGAAACATTGTGTGCTGAACTTCTGACCTCTCTGCTCACACCAGTGTTCCATGATCTGTTGCTATGGTAGCAGGCAGAAGTCATGTTGGGGGTAGGAATCATTTGCAAAGGGTTGAAATTTGCAACCAATAGAAATGTGTGTTTCCATTTAAAAAAATGTGGGAAGCAATGTGATTTGAAGTTAACATGTATATGTGTGAAAAAAGAGAGGGACATTTTGCCATTTAGTGGTTCTGGTGAGAGGAGTACAGCTCAGAGATTCTGGCTCTGATAATCTGCTGTGTGAGTGGCACATTTCTTTCTCAACTAACTACTTTTAAAGGTGAGTTATGAATTTGAGAGGGGATGTATGTGGTGTATTTTGATATAAATAATAGAAATTTGTTTCTTCTTTTAAAGTTGTGTTTTACATTTTATGTTTTGGAAGATATTTAACTGCCTTGAACTTGTAAGATATTATGGAGTATGTCTTCACCATAAGTTAAGGTGTACTGGTATCACCCAGGAATACTGTTTTGTGCCTAGAATCACATCATGAGTCTGTGTGCACACAGGAATTGTTGTCAGAGATTTAATTTGTGTTGCTCTTGTTCTGTAAAACTTGCACTCGTAGGAAAGGGGCAGCTTGTTTTCTTGAACTGTGATGGTTAGCATTGAGCACAAATCACTATCTCACAGATGAGAGGCAAATGCTAAAACATTTGAAAACAACAGGGTAGATTTTCCTTCCACTCCTGCAATGGGTGAGGTAGTTCCTACATGTTCAAAACTCCAATTAACCCTTACCACAGGTGATCTTACATACACCTCTGCAGTCTTCATGCAGTTGTGCAAGCGTCCATGCAGATCTCTCTTGCACCTGACAATACACAGTCTCCAGAAACACACTCTTAGCACACAGCCAGCTGCTTCTCCTGCACTCCCATGCTTACTATTCAGCACTGTGTGGTATTTCAGATAGCAGTGTGTAACACTAACACATTCAACATCACCAAGGCTCATTTCCTTTGCTCTAGTCTAATCACTCACCCAGGTTCCACATGCTCATGGTCTCAAGTAGCTGTTAGTACATGTGCTCTTTTCTGCCTCTCTAAACTATAAGGAAAATGTGTCAGGCTGTTACAGTAATTATCACTTGCTCTACCACAGTAGTAAATGTGCTTTGAAATTGCCAATCAAATATCTTTTTCTGCCTAGAATCACACCATGAGTCTGTGTGCACACAGGAATTTTTGTCAGAGATTTAATTTGTGTTGCTCTTGTTCTGTAAGACTTGCACTCGTAGGAAAGGGACAGCTTGTTTTCTTGAACTGTGATGGTTAGCATACAGCACACATCACCATCTCACAGATGAGAGGCAAATGCTAACACATTTGAAAACAACAGGGTAGATTTTCCTTCCAGTACTATAATGAGTGAGGTAGTTCCTACATGTTCATAAGCCCAATTAACCCTTACCACATGTGCTCTTACATACATCTCTGCAGTCTTCATGCAGTTGTGCAAGCGTCCATGCAGATCTCTCTTGCACCTGAAAAATACACAGTCTCCAGAAACACACTCTTAGCACACAGGCAGCCGTTTCTCCTGCACTCCCATGCTTACCATTCAGCACTGTGTGGTATTTCAGATAGCAGTGTGTAACACTAACACATTCAACATCACCAAGGCTCATTTCCTTTGCTCTAGTTTAATCACTCACCCAGGTTCCACATGCTCATGGTCTCAAGTAGCTGTTAGGACATGTGCTCTTTTCTGCCTCTCTAAACTATAAGGAAAATGTGTCAGGCTGTTACAGTAATTATCACTTGCTCTACCACAGTAGTAAATGTGCTTTGAAATTGGCAATCAAATATCTTTTTCTGCCTAGAATCACACCATGAGTCTGTGTGCACAAAGGAATTGTTGTCAGAGATTTAATTTGTGTTGCTCTTGTTCTGTAAGACTTGCCCTCGTAGGAAAGGGGCAGCTTGTTTTCTTGAACTCTGATGGTTAGCATACAGCACACATCACCATCTCACATATGAGAGGCAAATGCTAACACATTTGAAAACATAGGGTAGATTTTCCTTCCACTCCTGCAATGGGTGAGGTAGTTCCTACATCTTCAAAACTCCAATTAACCCTTACCACAGGTGATCTTACATACATCTCTGCAGTCTTCATGCAGTTGTGTAAGCGTCGATGCAGATCTCTCTTGCACCTGACAATACACAGTCTCCAGAAACACACTCTTAGCACACAGGCAGCTGCTTCTCCTGCACTCCCATGCTTACTATTCAGCACTGTGTGGTATTTGAGATAGCAGTGTGTAACGCTAACACATTCAACATCACCAAGGCTCATTTCCTTTGCTCTAGTCTAATCACTCACCCAGGTTCCACATGCTCATCGTCTCAAGTAGCTGTTAGGACATGTGCTCTTTTCTGTCTTTCTAAACTATAAGGAAAATGTGTCAGGCTGTTACAGTAATTATCACTTGCTCTACCACAGTAGTAAATGTGCTTTGAAATTGCCAATCAAATACTGTTTTCTTCCTAGAATCACACCATGAGTCTGTGTGCACACAGGATTTGTTGTCAGAGATTTAATTCGTGTTGCTCTTGTTCTGTAAGACTTGCACTCATAGGAAAGGGGCAGCTTGTTTTCTTGAACTGTGATGGTTAGCATACAGCACAGATCACCATCTCACAGATGAGAGGCAAATGCTAACACATTTGAAAACAACAGGGTAGATTTTCCTTGCAGTACTGTAATGAGTGAGGTAGGTCCTACATGTTCATAAGCCCAATTAACCCTTACCACATGTGCTCTTACATACATCTCTGCAGTTTTCATGCAGTTGTGCAAGCGTCCATGCAGATCTCTCTTGCACCTGACAATACACAGTCTCCAGAAACACACTCTTAGCACACAGGCAGCTGTTTCTCCTGCACTCCCATGCTTACTATTCAGCACTGTGTGGTATTTCAGATAGCAGCGTGTAACGCTCACACATTCAACATCACCAAGGCTCATTTCCTTTGCTCTAGTCTAATCACTCACCCAGGTTCCACATGCTCATGGTCTCAAGTAGCTGTTAGGACATGTTCTCTTTTCTGCCTCTCTAAACTATAAGGAAAATGTGTCAGGCTGTTACAGTAATTATCACTTGCTCTACCGCAGTAGTAAATGTGCTTTGAAATTGCCAATCAAATATCGTTTTCTGCCTAGAATCACACCATGAGTCTGTGTGCACACAGGATTTGTTGTCAGAGATTTAATTCGTGTTGCTCTTGTTCTGTAAGACTTGCACTCATAGGAAAGGGGCAGCTTGTTTTCTTGAACTGTGATGGTTAGCATACAGCACAGATCACCATCTCACAGATGAGAGGCAAATGCTAACACATTTGAAAACAACAGGGTAGATTTTCCTTGCAGTACTGTAATGAGTGAGGTAGGTCCTACATGTTCATAAGCCCAATTAACCCTTACCACATGTGCTCTTACATACATCTCTGCAGTTTTCATGCAGTTGTGCAAGCGTCCATGCAGATCTCTCTTGCACCTGACAATACACAGTCTCCAGAAACACACTCTTAGCACACAGGCAGCTGTTTCTCCTGCACTCCCATGCTTACTATTCAGCACTGTGTGGTATTTCAGATAGCAGCGTGTAACGCTCACACATTCAACATCACCAAGGCTCATTTCCTTTGCTCTAGTCTAATCACTCACCCAGGTTCCACATGCTCATGGTCTCAAGTAGCTGTTAGGACATGTTCTCTTTTCTGCCTCTCTAAACTATAAGGAAAATGTGTCAGGCTGTTACAGTAATTATCACTTGCTCTACCGCAGTAGTAAATGTGCTTTGAAATTGCCAATCAAATATCGTTTTCTGCCTAGAATCACACCATGAGTCTGTGTGCACACTAGAATTGTTGTCAGAGATTTAATTTGTGTTGCTCTTGTTCTGTAAGACTTGCACTCGTAGGAAAGGGGCATCTTGTTTTCTTGAACTGTGATGGTTAGCATGCAGCACACATCACCATCTCACAGATGAGAGGCAAATGCTAACACATTTGAAAACAACAGGGTAGATTTTCCTTGCAGTACTGTAATGAGTGAGGTAGTTCCTACATGTTCATAAGCCAAATTAACCCTTACCACATGTGCTCTTTCATACATCTCTGCAGTCTTCATGCAGTTGTGCAAGCGTCCATGCAGATCTATTATGCACCTGACAATACACAGTCTCCAGAAACACACTCTTAGCACACAGGCAGCTGCTTCTCCTGCACTCCCATGCTTACTATTCAGCACTGTGTGGTATTTGAGATAGCAGTGTGTAACGCTAACACATTCAACATCACCAAGGCTCATTTCCTTTGCTCTAGTCTAATCACTCACCCAGGTTCCACATGCTCATCGTCTCAAGTAGCTGTTAGGACATGTGCTCTTTTCTGTCTTTCTAAACTATAAGGAAAATGTGTCAGGCTGTTACAGTAATTATCACTTGCTCTACCACAGTAGTAAATGTGCTTTGAAATTGCCAATCAAATACTGTTTTCTTCCTAGAATCACACCATGAGTCTGTGTGCACACAGGATTTGTTGTCAGAGATTTAATTCGTGTTGCTCTTGTTCTGTAAGACTTGCACTCATAGGAAAGGGGCAGCTTGTTTTCTTGAACTGTGATGGTTAGCATACAGCACAGATCACCATCTCACAGATGAGAGGCAAATGCTAACACATTTGAAAACAACAGGGTAGATTTTCCTTGCAGTACTGTAATGAGTGAGGTAGGTCCTACATGTTCATAAGCCCAATTAACCCTTACCACATGTGCTCTTACATACATCTCTGCAGTTTTCATGCAGTTGTGCAAGCGTCCATGCAGATCTCTCTTGCACCTGACAATACACAGTCTCCAGAAACACACTCTTAGCACACAGGCAGCTGTTTCTCCTGCACTCCCATGCTTACTATTCAGCACTGTGTGGTATTTCAGATAGCAGCGTGTAACGCTCACACATTCAACATCACCAAGGCTCATTTCCTTTGCTCTAGTCTAATCACTCACCCAGGTTCCACATGCTCATGGTCTCAAGTAGCTGTTAGGACATGTTCTCTTTTCTGCCTCTCTAAACTATAAGGAAAATGTGTCAGGCTGTTACAGTAATTATCACTTGCTCTACCGCAGTAGTAAATGTGCTTTGAAATTGCCAATCAAATATCGTTTTCTGCCTAGAATCACACCATGAGTCTGTGTGCACACAGGATTTGTTGTCAGAGATTTAATTCGTGTTGCTCTTGTTCTGTAAGACTTGCACTCATAGGAAAGGGGCAGCTTGTTTTCTTGAACTGTGATGGTTAGCATACAGCACAGATCACCATCTCACAGATGAGAGGCAAATGCTAACACATTTGAAAACAACAGGGTAGATTTTCCTTGCAGTACTGTAATGAGTGAGGTAGGTCCTACATGTTCATAAGCCCAATTAACCCTTACCACATGTGCTCTTACATACATCTCTGCAGTTTTCATGCAGTTGTGCAAGCGTCCATGCAGATCTCTCTTGCACCTGACAATACACAGTCTCCAGAAACACACTCTTAGCACACAGGCAGCTGTTTCTCCTGCACTCCCATGCTTACTATTCAGCACTGTGTGGTATTTCAGATAGCAGCGTGTAACGCTCACACATTCAACATCACCAAGGCTCATTTCCTTTGCTCTAGTCTAATCACTCACCCAGGTTCCACATGCTCATGGTCTCAAGTAGCTGTTAGGACATGTTCTCTTTTCTGCCTCTCTAAACTATAAGGAAAATGTGTCAGGCTGTTACAGTAATTATCACTTGCTCTACCGCAGTAGTAAATGTGCTTTGAAATTGCCAATCAAATATCGTTTTCTGCCTAGAATCACACCATGAGTCTGTGTGCACACTAGAATTGTTGTCAGAGATTTAATTTGTGTTGCTCTTGTTCTGTAAGACTTGCACTCGTAGGAAAGGGGCATCTTGTTTTCTTGAACTGTGATGGTTAGCATGCAGCACACATCACCATCTCACAGATGAGAGGCAAATGCTAACACATTTGAAAACAACAGGGTAGATTTTCCTTGCAGTACTGTAATGAGTGAGGTAGTTCCTACATGTTCATAAGCCAAATTAACCCTTACCACATGTGCTCTTTCATACATCTCTGCAGTCTTCATGCAGTTGTGCAAGCGTCCATGCAGATCTCTTATGCACCTGACAATACACAGTCTCCAGAAACACACTCGTAGCACACAGGCAGCTGCTTCCCCTGCATTCCCATGCTTACTATTCAGCATTGTGTGGTATTTCAGATAGCAGTGTGCAACGCTAACACATTCAACATCACCAAGGCTCATTTCCTTTGCTGTAGTCCAATCACACACCCAGGTTCCACATGCTCATGGTCTCAAGTAGCTGTTAGGACATGTGCTCTTTTCTGCCTCTCTAAACTATAAGGAAAATAGGTCAGGCTGTTACAGTAATTATCACTTGCTCTACCACAGTAGTAAATGTGCTTTGAAATTGCCAATCAAATATCGTTTTCTGCCTAGAATCACACCATGAGTCTGTCTGCACACAGGAATTGTTGTCAGAGATTTAATTAGTGTTGCTCTTTTTCTGTAAGACTTTCACTCGTAGGAAAGGGGCAGCTCATATGATAGGATTTGAAAAGCTAAAAAAAAATAGTAATATATTTAAATTACATAAAGGTATTTTTTTTTTAGTTTCCTTTAGGTATTGCTGAACAACACTGAAATAAATTAAACATGCCTAGAAAATCAAGAAAGAGAAAAGAACAGCAAAAACATCTATATTTGAAGACAACTGTACAACAGAAATTAGTTGAAGAACCTCATGTTGGAAAAAAGAAAAAGTCTTCTGGTAAGCAGACTAAGGATTTTTTTTAAAATATCCTCAAACGTAGAAAAAATGTACAAAGTATATCCACTTTCAAGAAGAAAACAACAAGACAATAGAAAGAAAATACTAAATGCTAATGTATAATCAGAAGCAAGAAAGAATGACTTAAAAAGAAAAACAGAATTTCAAAACATTCATAAAAAAAGTTTCATAGAAGAGTGGTGTTCAATTTGCTAAAGGATGTAAAAAAATATAGGAAGAAATCAATATTTTATAAGAAAAAGAAACATATTGAATCAATTGTTGCAAAGGCTTTGGAATTAAAAAGAAAACTATTCATTTTAATTTTGAACAGGATCCGTACATTAGATAAAATAGTCAATGTAATGAAGTCAAAAAGTAAAAGGAAAAGAGTAGTGAAAAAAAAAACGTTTGTAATGTGTTCTTAGGAGAATGGAAGCATAGTTCAAGTACTGAACCATTTTTTAATGAAGAGCGTTATCTTCAAAGTAATAGTTTGCTGCATGCAGTTGACACCAGTGGTCAAACTTATGAAGTTAAAGATGGTTGTGCAATGGAAAAGGAGAAAATGGTTCCAAGAAATGAGGAAGAAGTGTTAGCTGATGAGGTTATGGGGAAACGTCCTAAAGCCCCAGTGTACACTTGGAATTGTAGTAGTATTTGTACTGTACGACAAGAATCTATTGATAAATTTCGAGACTTTCTAAGAAAATATAGTAAAAAAAGTGTTAAACAGAAGATTAAGGTGCTTCAAAGACTAGATCCATGCAGAGTGAGACAGAATACTGGTTTGCAAGGACATTCTCTGGCTTGTCTTTCTAGGAAAGTTTGTCAAAGTGTTTTTCACCATTTTAGGATGCTGGCAGTACATCATACTGAAATGAGAAAGTTTGTGAGAAGATTGTATTTTGCTAAAAGTCCAGCACTAACGTTAAATGAGTTGAATAGTGCTCTGTTGCTTGGATCTGTATCAGATGTAGAGAAGGGTACTGATGATATTCAGTTTTGTTACTTTGGTCCAGAACAAGAAAGTGCAGGAAATGACACAGTTATTGAAGAAAATGTGGAAGAGAATGTAGAACCCACTGTTAGTAAAAATTGTGAAGATCAAATGACAAAATTTACTATCATCTCTAATGAAAGACCAAATATTACTTGTATTTGTTGCCGGAGAAGCCATTATAAAACTCAAACAAGGAATGTTGATCTCTATAAAAAAAGTGAAAAAGAAAATAATTATGAGTGGAAGGATTTTGCTACATATTTGTTTCTGGAAAATTGTTTTGATTTGGGTGAAGATCAGCGTATTTGTAAATACAGTTATAACAAGGTAGAAGAAAATAAAATTGCAGCTAGAGCTGTACATAATAATTTAGAATTGGTTGATATTCCTGCAGAACTTAGTGATTTAAAAACGTATGAGTCTATACTCATTCAATGTGTCCATCCGTTTCAGACTATAGTTCGTATGGAGCCCAAAACAGGTAAATTACCTCCTTCAGATTTACAAAGAGGTTTAAAAGGAAGAGTTGTCTATTTGCCATTAGATTTGAAAAAAAATATTGAAACAATTGATGCAGATCGTTTGGAAACTGAACCATTAGTTATTCTTGTTAATGGTGTACCTACAAAGAATAAGAAAATTTGGCAGGAGCTAGTAGATGTACGAAAAGTACAAAGAGCAAATTTATATTTGAAAAGAAATAATAAGTACTATGAATCAATTTATATGGATGAAGATGAAGAAGTTTTACTAGCAGACACAGGAATACCAACTGGGCAAATTGAAAAAGTGGATAAGTCAAAAGAAGAAGAAATTTATGAACATTTCAGCATACATCCTCTTCATTCTAAAGAAGTTATGGGAAACACTATTGATCTGTTTCAGATGAAAAAAGCAAAAGGAATTCCCGTGAGTGTATGGGAGGAGAGCTTGGAAGCTCGTTGTTTTCCCCAGCTGTTTCCTACAGGAAAAGGTGGATGATATGATGAACGACCAGTACAGATTCCTGCTTCTAAGTATCGGACTACAAGATTATATGCAGAAGATCCAAGATTTCGTCAAAGTATTCCTTATGTGTTCCATCTTTTATTTGAAAGTGACTTGTCTGCACTATCTTATGCAGTAAATCACATTTTAAAAACTGGAGTACATCTACATAATGTGTCTGCAAAGGATTTTATGAACAAAGTGCAACAGCGAGATGATCATTTGGAATCTCAATTGATTAATCTGATGGCTTATCAGCGTGGAACTAATGAATATTGGTACCGACGCCATGGAGAATTGAAATGTATGTTACGGAATTTAGGAACTCCTACATGGTTCCTTATCCTAAGCTCTGCTGAGTACGCTTGGGATGATTTACTGGATTTTCTTCAAGAGGCAAATTCAAATATTGAAAACATCCAATACAAGACAGCAGGAGAATTGTGCTAATTGGATCCGGTTAATGTTTGCAGATATTTCAATCATAGATTTGAGGCTATGATGTCCTTCATCTGCAATAAAAAAAATCCACCTCTTGGAGAAGTTGTGGATTTCTTTTGGAGAAAAGAGTACCAAGCAAGAGGTGCTCCTCATATTCATATGCTGTTGTGGATCAAGGATGCCCCAAAATTTGGAACAGATTCTGATGATGCAGTTTTATCTTTCATTGAAGAATATGCAACATGTGCTCTACCTAAAAGCACAGAAGAAAAAAACTTAAAAGAGCAAGTTTTACGTTTCCAAAGTTACCGGTGTGGAAAATACTGTAGACGAAAGTACAAGAGTGAAGATAAATTCTACACAAAATGTCGATTTGGATTTCCACGACCTGTTCTTTCAAAAGGAAACAGTTTTATGTCAGCTGTGCGACATACCATTACAAGAAAATCTCCGAAAAATACCTACAACCTAAGAAGAAAAGAAGAGTCAAAATATATAAATGACTACAACCCAGTCATTTTATCCATGTGGAATGCTAACATGGATATTCAGTATGTAGCTGACAATTCTATTGCTGTTGCTTGGTATGTCACATCATACATCACTAAACCTGAGAAAACGGAATTGAAAGAAATGTGGGAAGAGATTTCTCACGAGAAGACTGTCAGTAAAAAGCTATACAGTTTCAGTTTAAAGATGTTATCGCATCGAGAAATTGGGTCATACGAATGCTCAGATAGGTTATTATCTGCAAGTCTGTACTCCAAATCCAGAAGAATAATTTTGGTAAGTTTAGGCCTTGCAGGAATGCGAAATCAGGTACTGAAATCTATTCGAGAAATTGAATATTTAGCAGAGAACGAACCAGAAAGTACAGACATTTTGAAAACAAATATCTTGGACACATATTACCCAAACAGAAGTCATCATCTTGAGAACATGGGTCTCTATGAAGTGCTGCAGAACTACATTTTTACACGGAATGCCACAGAAGACATCAACAATGGAAAATATAAAGTCATTGGTGAGGAAGGATGTTTGGTGAAACAAACAAAAGGAAGTTTGATTAATCACAGGAAGCTGAGTTGCGACACTACTGACAAAAAGGAATTTTACTACTTAGCACTTTTACAGCTGTTTAAACCATGGCGTTCAGAGGATGAATTACTTGGAGATTTTCAGAGCTATGAAGATTCCTTTAATGCATGTAAAGATAGCATAGAATGCAGTACTTTCACAAATTATGTACAAATGTTAAATGAAGAAATTGAACAAGAAGCTACAATTGCAGCTGAAGTAGCTAGAGACAGTTCTCAAGACAGTCAAAGTTCTGGTACGCTCAGTCAAGATCCCCTAGGACAACCAATCGTAGAAAATGAAGCTGCAATAGCCATGACTGAAGTGGAAACAGCTATGAATCAAGCTCAGGAAGATTTATTAGACTTACCAAATTTGGAACAACAACTGAATGATGAACAACAACAAATTTATGAAGAAGTCACAAAACAAAATTGATCATGGATTACTACATGAAAATAAAGAGTGCTCATGCACATCATTTGAACCAATCAGAATGTATGTGAGTGGACAAGCTGGAACTGGAAAAAGTTTCTTAATTAAAGTAATTAGAAGCTACCTACAGAAAAAAACTGATTCAACTCTGTCTTGTGTTGTTACTGCTCCAACTGGGTTAGCAGCATATAACATAAAAGGAATTACCTTACATCGTTTGCTAATGTTACCAGTAGAGCATGAGAACAAAATAGAATACCACAAGCTAACAGGAGAAGCATGTTTTGAAGTTTCAAGAGTGTTGAAGAAAATGAAAGTTCTCATTATTGATGAGTTAAGCATGGTATCAAACGTAATGCTTGCCTTTGTGCATTTAAGAATGCAGCAAATTCTAAAGACAGACTATGACATGTTATTTGGAGGAAAACATGTTATAGTTTTTGGGGATCTACTGCAGCTCACTCCAGTTAAAGGACAACCAGTATTTAATACTCTTGCACATGAAGACACAAAAAAGTCATTAGGAAGTATAGGTAATGTGAATATTTGGTCATACTTTGAGTACAAAGAACTCATTACCAATATGCGGCAAGCAAATGATGATGATTATGCAAGTATTCTCAAAGATATCAGAATTGGACTACTCACAGAACATGGCAGAAAAGCTTTACAGAGTCGATTGCTATGTAATTTGTTTCCAACAGAACAAATAGTTCCAGAGAAAAAATATACAAGAAAATTGCAGAAAAAAATACTGTAAACTGCTTAATGCCAACACTACATGAATGCTCTATATTCAATGAAGAACTTTTGAAATTGGAAAATGAAGGGATTATGAAAATGGAAGCCGTGGATAAAATACAGCATGAAGGAATAACTATTATATTGACAGGCAAATTGAAAACTAAATTGGATTCTCTAGAGAAAAACATATCGAAAACAGCTAGTTTAGAAAAGAATCTTTATGTATGTATGAACTGTTGAGTAATTTTAAGACGTAATTTGAATGTAGAAAAAGGTTTAGTGAATGGAGCTATGGGTAAAGTTGTGGGTTTTGTTAATTACCAGAAAAAAGATGGAATTGAATTTTTAAAAATAAAATTTGATCAGATTGAAGAGGTTAAAGACTTTAGTCGTTGTTCAGTTCGTTTTTTGCTTGTGAAAGACTTATATGTACGTAGGAAGTAGTTTCTGTTTTCTCTAGCATATGCTGTAACTATTCACAAATCTGAAGGATTAACTGTAGATAGTGCTTTTGTAAACATTGGATCTACGGTGTTTAAAGAAGGTATGGCATATGTTGCTTTGTCACGAGTGAAAAAATTCTCTGGTTTATTCATGATAGACTTTGATGACTCAAAAGTTAGTGCTGATGCAAATTGTGTAAAGGAGTATACTAGATTAAGAAGAAGCTATGCTCCTCATTTAGGTCAGTATCCTGTGTTTGAAAAACGTGTTGTTTGTCGGAAAAGGAGAATTGAGAATATCTGTAATGAGGATGTACAGAAGAGAAAACAAAAAGAGAGTGATGTGATTGCAAGCAAAAAGAAAAAGGACAATGTTGAAGAGGTTGTTGGTTGTCATTTTGAAAATAGCTCTGGTGTCAACTGCTATGCTAATGTAGTGCTGAATGTTGTATTTTATCTTGAAAGTTTGCAAGAGCAGATAATACAAAATCATGAAAAAAGATTTAGTTCTCTGCTGAGTTTCCTTTATGAGAAGTTGAGTAATGATAAAACTAAAATAGAAAGTGCTTCTGAAGTTAGAAATCTTTGAGATGTATGTTCTGGATGTACATAGTTTACACAAAATGTCCAGCAAGATGCACAGGAATTCTTAATGTATATGCTTATGGTACTGGAAGATGAAGGGGTAGAAATAGGAAATATGTTTGGTCTCTCTTATAAATGGGAACATTGTTGTGAAAACTGTATGAACACATGCAGCACTAATGTTGATTCTGAAAGGTTCATACATTTAACATTAACAGAGAGTAAATCAGTGACTTTTAGTAAATTAGTTAAAGATGCAAATCACAACATGGAATGTTCTCAATGTAAATCAGAAATGTTATCAACGTTATTTTTAAAGAAATATGGACAGTATATCATTTTAATGATGCAACGTTGTAGAGCTGATGGAACAAAATTGGACACTTTCATAAAGAAGTTTGTAGGAAATCAATTATCAATATCAGGAAAGACTTTTGTTGCAGTTGCAATAATTTTCCATGATGGACCTTCTATAACTTCTGGTCATTACACAGTTTATCTAAAATGTGAAAAAGGCTGGACACTGTGTAATGATTCTCAATTGATTTTCAAGCAACGTTTGCCTGCAGAATTACCAAATTCCTACTTAATTTTTCTAAAACCAAAATTTTAGATACAAATTGCAGCATCTGAAGAAACCATTATTTCGTTTTTATAGGATTACCATTGGATATTTCACCTAAAAAGGATTTAAAAATTACCATTTGGCCTCATGGAAAGGTAAATGTTTCTATTGTGGACTTCTTTGACAGATATTATTTTGGTCTATGTGCTTAAGCAACAAGATTTACAGACGTTATTTATTGCAAATAGTTATTGTTCTTAGAAGATATTTTTAATATATATGTTACATGTCTGTCAAGGTATGTTGTACTGAGGATAGATTCAGGGCTTTTTTAAACAATCTTTCAGATTGTTTATTTTTTTGCCCGCTGTTAAGTGATGAATACAATTGATATCACTATTTTCAGTGAAATTCAATATATTCTGACACAGCAAAAAAAGGGCAAAAAATTACTTTGTTAAATATGAAAATATGTGTACTGTATTCTAAAATGTATTGTTAAATATTACTACTTTTTTTCGGATCTAGAAAGAAAATTTAGGAAATTGAATCCATTTTTCTTGTAATTAAAAAACCCATTTATTTCTAATTAAGTTATTTTGTTGGTCAGGTAAGTTTAAAATATCTGTATTTCTCACCCCTTCACTTTCATGCTCCCTTTTCTTCACTTCTCCTCACTCTGCTTTTCTCATTCCCCTTCCCTCTCTCTTCTTCCTTTACTGCTCTTTCGTAACTCCCTCACTCCTTCTCTACTACTCCCCTAGGTTTACTGCCTCCATCACTATTTTTTCAACCATGTTTCTCTCCCTGTCTCCATATGTCTCAGTCATTCTAACTGCCTTACTCCTTCTCAGTTCCTTGCTCTCTGTCTCTGTTTCTGTCTCTCTCCCTTTGTCTGTCTTACCCTTAATTTCCTTAACATCTCTGTTTCTACCACTCCTCCTCTCTCCATCACTCATTTTCCATCTATGTTCATTTTTTAACCTTCTCCGTCATTCTCCTTCCCTCACCTTCCCTAACTGTCACTATCCATTACTCATAGTCACTCCTATTCCCCTACTTCACTTCCTCCTGTCTGTATCTCACACCCCTTTACCTTTTCGCATTCTTTCCTTCACTCTCCCTCACTCTCCTTTGCTCATTGAAATCCTGACTCCCTTTCTCCCGCTCCAGATTCCTAAATCCCTCCATCCCCTCACTCCCCATCTCTCACTTTCCCTTACCCCCTTTTCTAATCCTCATACCCCTTATCTCACCATCACTCCACTTCTCTTACTTTCAATCCCTTTACCCTGCTGTACTTCATCCTCTTCATCTGTTACTCCCTTTTCCTATCTCCGTCCTTTACTCCCCTTTTCTCACTACCCCTCCATCACTCTCCATTACTCACTGCCATTCCCTTACTCATTCACTCTTCTTACCTGTATCCTCTACCCTTAGTCCTTTTGTTGCAGTCAGTCTTTCACTTCCCTTTCATCACTGATCATACTTTCCTTTTCTCACTCATTCTGTCTGTACTTTCCTCCTCTTCACTCATTCATTTCAATCATTTCAATCATTCATGTATACACTACACATTCATTCAATAAAATTACCACACAGTATATTAGGAATATAGCTCTTCTTGGAGAAGTGAAGTGAGTTCTGAAAAGAACAGGTTTTTTTTAACAATTTTGTATTTTTTTTTTTTTTTAACAATTTTGTGTTTTTGTAAATTTTTTTAGAGCACCAAAAAAAACTGGTAATGAAAAACTGTTCAACAGGAACAAAAACAATAAATGAAAAAAATTATGGGCTGGAGCATGTGTGCTGCTGTATTTTGTTTTCGATCAAGTTAATACTGCTCTCAGCGTAGCAAAGAACAGCATTGCACACATTACAATGTATGTGCACCTTCTGGAAAAGTGGGCGGATGTCCAGTGACCTGGTACACGGAGAATCTGCAGCCGCAGATGATGTGCTCGGCTGAGCAGGTGGAGGGTTGTCCCTTAGGGCTCTAGTTGACTCTCGAGCATAAGGTACAGGATGCACTGACTTGAAGTGTCTCAACATTGAATAAATACTAAACGAGTATTTCTTGCTGGGATCTCCTCTGGATAACACACTTCCACAAATAGTGCATGTCACCTTCGGGGCATTGACCTTCTTTTGGCCCTCTGGAAAGGTGAAGAATTTCCAGATAAAAGAGTCTTTTTGTTTGGTTTGCCTTGGTGGTACCACAAAGGTCTCCTCCTCACTTCCTGAAGTAGACTGCTGTTCTGCCATTTTCAAGTAAAATTGTACTAGAATAGCTGTTCAGCTCCTCGTCCCAGGAAATAAGAAGAGATAGTGAGGCGAGTGGGTGTGGTGTTTGAAGATTCTGGAACAGAAACTACTATGAACCAATGAAAAGTGTTGTTTCGTAATCACATGACTTGCCTTGCGCGCACGGTGCTCGCACGCATGGGCGCACGGTGCTCGCACGCATGCGCGCACGGTGCTCGCACGCATGCACGCACGGTGCATGCACGCATCAGAAATGAATTACCTTTTAACCCGATTTCTAAAACATGAAAAGGAGGGAGGGAAGACACTCCCTGACCCCCTAGACCTTCTCAGGGGGTCCCTAAAGGACCTCGTAAATAAAAAAAAAACATTTTGTTTAATAAAAAAAATTGCGCGCACTGTGAAAAACCCTTAAAAAAAACAATTTTAAACTGTTTATAAGTTTATAGAAGATATTAACTATGCTGTTCAACTTTATCCAAATTAAAAAAAAAAGAGCTGAGCCATTCCATATTACAGGATACAGTCAATCTATAACTATATACATAGGTAGTTTATTGTAAAATAAGTATATAAAAAATATAATAATACATACATAAATTAGCATTTAAAAAACCTTACAAATTCACTAAAAAAACCATAGGTTTCACACATGTTATAGTTAGAAATTAGCATTTAAAAAACCTTGCAAATTCACTAAAAAAACCATAGGTTTCACACACGTTATAGTTAGGAATTAGCATTTAAAAAACCTTGCAAATTCACTGAAAAAACCATAGGTTTCACACACGTTATAGTCAGGAATTAGCATTTAAAAAACCTTGCAAATTTACTGAAAAAAACATAGGTTTCACACACGTTATAGTTAGGAATTAGCATTTAAAAAACCTTGCAAATTCACTGAAAAAACCATAGGTTTCACACATGTTATAGTTAGCTGGACATTTCACTCTTACAAAACCATTGAAATTCCACCGTTATAGTTAGTTCAGCTAACTATAACTTGCGCGACCGCAATCCACTGCTGATGACGTCACATATGACATCACTCATGACATGGTCAGTGACATCTCTCATGACATCACTGATGACATCTCAAATGACATCACTGATGACATCACTGATGACATCATCCAGTGAATTTGTCTTTCTGAAAAATAAATATTTTTTATATATGTATATCTAAAGGTTAATGGAAGAATAAATGGGTAAATAAGTGTCTAAATGGATGTTTTTTTTGGTAAAATTAATTGTATAACTGACTTATTAACAGTATCTTAGTGAATACCAGTATTAGTGAGTAATGTTTAAATATTTAAATATCTGTATCAGTGTCTCACTTTGTGTATAAGTGGCTGCATGGGTTGGTGAGTAGCTACATGAGTGTGTATATGGGTTATTAGTTTGTTTTTAGAGTATCAGTATGAGTGTCTGTATGGTTCAGTGGGGGGTGTTACTTAGCGTATAGATGCATGAATGAGTGACTCACTGTTTGTATGTGTTTTGAAGACAGTATGTGAGCAGGACAGTATGGGTGGATGAGTGTGTGTATGGGTGAGTAAGAGAGTGAATGACTGTCTCAATAGAGTCTTTATGAGTAAGTCCATATGTTTTAAACTAGTATATGTGAGTATTGATGTATATAAGTGAGGATATATGAGAGTGAGAGATTGGAAGAGTTCCTGTATAAATAAGTATGTGTTTCTATAAGTGATTGTTTAACCCCTTCGCTGCCAGGCCTTTTCCCCTCCTGTGCCACGCCCTTTTTTGGCTATTTGGGGTAGTGCGCGCTGAGGCCCCTGTATCTTTTTGACCACATAAGGTATCCACGCCAAATTTGCGTCCTTTTCTTCCAACATCATGGGGATTTTAAAGGTACTCAGGGTTTGTGGATTCTCCTAGAGGGGTCACAGAAATGAGCCAAAATACAGCAACATTTTGTTTTTTTTCGGAAAAATTGGAAAAACGGGCTGCAAATGAAAGCATCTGGGCTTTTCCCTGCTAATGTTATCAAAAAAGGGTTTGTGGGGTTGAAGTCACCATTTTCCCAGCTTTTTCGGGGATACCAGACTTTTGTCAGAAACCCAACATTTTTTACACAGTTTTGGCATTTTTCTGGAACATAGCCTAATTTTGCTATTTTTTATGCTTTTGACCTCCTTCCAGTTAATGGCAGAAATGGGTACAAAATCAATAATGGATCCTGGAAAGCTATACATTTGTCGAGAAGAAGACACAATTCTGAATTCAGCAAGGGGTCATTTGTGTAGATCCATCAAGGTTTTTTTATAGAAACTAACAGTTAAATATAGGATAAATTGAAAATTAGTTGAAAAAAACAGCCTTTTGTGTCAACGTTTTCACCTGTAACTTCTTCTAATTATGACAGCTCTTTGAAAGCAATATACCATTACATCCGCTGGACATTACTGGTTGTGGGGATATATAGGACTTGTAGGTTCACCAAGAACCCGACGAACCCAGATCCAAAAACTGAGCAGCAACTTGCAAAGGTTTTTTATTATGTACCGGGTATATAGTAATTATTCTGTAAAAATGTGTACATGGAAAAATTGGTATGAAAGACACCTATGTATTTCTGAAATGGGAACAAAATATAGAGTATTATGTGAATTGACTTCCATGTTTGGCTTATTTGGCTACTGTCAGTCCCTAGTAGAGTGCACCAGGGGTGCCAAGGGCGGGTATGTCCAAATGCTGCTAGTGGGCTTGCAGCACTGGTTGTGCCACCCACAGAAGCAGCCGGGTAAAATGTGTCTAAGGTCTGCCATTGCACAACCTGCATGCAGTCTGGTACTGTCATGCTGACTGGGCAAGTGTCCCCACTTGCCAGTCCCTAAACCTTCCCTTACCTGCATGTTAGTCACCTCTATGGTAGGCCCTAGGGTAGGGTGCATTGTAAGGATAAGGTAGGACATGCCCTGAAGTGTGTGGCATGTCCTAATAGTGAATTACAGCCATTTTCGTTTTTCACTATTGTAAGGCTACCTGCTCTCCATAGTCCAGAATTGGCTGCTAGATTGTAACACTCTATAATCCTAGCAGGCTCAGGAAGCATGGTAGAAATTCATGTTTAGTATGCCTGAACTCAGAATCATAAAATACATCTTGAAGGTTATTTTAATATCCTGGGTTTGCAAATGCTACTTTTAGAAAGTTAGCCTTTGCATGCCTAACCATTTCAGTCCGCCTCTGGAGGGAGGGGCTATCTTCTTTGTGTGTAGCTTGAGTGACAGGGCTGGGAGTTCCAGGAGACAGGCTGGGGCTGCCAGGTGGTGAATAGAGAGATTACACCAGGATGGGTGGGAGGAGTGCACCTTGACTCTGAATAGGGCTGTGCTCTGCCACCACAATGCTGGCTCCACCCCCTGGGGAGCGTCTGATGTCTCTGCCCTGCCTGCTGAAAGAAGAGGCCAGAGTCCCAACAACAAAGTGCTCCTCGCTAAAAAGACCTGGGCTGGGATTAGGCAAAGGCCCCCCTGGCCTGTAAAGACAAAAGAAACTTGGTATAAATGTAGGAGCGCTGCTCCTAAGAAATCAGATCCTGATTGAACCACGAAGAAACTCTGCCTGACCAGAAGGACCTGGAAGAAGCTGAAGGAGGAGTAACTTTCCCTAAACCTGGGGGATTGGCTTGCAGTTGGTGCCTTGCTGAGAGAGGAGAGGAAAGGACTAAAAAAGACTTTGCAACTTTGTTTTCAACAATCTCCAAGGGCTTGGAAGAGAGCTTGCCCCCTGAACTGAGTCCCAGGACCAGTGGACTCATCTGCCTTCCAAAATTGAGTTGCCTGGACAATTCTTGCTTGTTTCCCGCTGGATTTGGCCCCAAGTACGACCCGTACCCCATCCGCTGCGAAGCCGTGTCTTTGCCGCCCGGCACCGTGTGTCTACGCTGATTTAAAGGCGTTAGTACGCACCGTATCCCTCCCGGCCGCATCGCACCTAACCTTCCCTGCCGATTCGAGTCGTACAGCCCTGGCTGCCTTATCCTGTACGCCTTGGACACAAGCTTCGTTGTCCCGCAGGTACGGTCCGTACGCTGCTAAAACGTACTGCAGTGTGCCGTGCTCAGAGCTAGGCCTGGGCAAAAATTTTGTTCCGTTCGCGGAAATTGCGATAATTTGACATTTTCGCGTTCCGCGGAGAGCGCGAAAATTTCTGCTTTCCGCAGCTTGGCGCTAATTTGTTTCTTGCTCGTGCTGTAAAATAATACATTCTCGCGCGCGCGCGATGGCCTTACCTGAATCCCTGCGTTCGCCGACAAGTTTTCTTTATCCGGTCACGTTCTCCATGAGATGTTGGATTGTTTTTAGCCATTTGCGCTGTCTCGCGACAGTTCGCGCCCGCAGTGACGTCATGCGTCGCGCGATCACGTCTTTCTTCTCGCGATCATGCACCGCGAGACAACTCAAAACAAGATGGCCGCGCCCGCGAGCAACCACATGGGTAAGTTGGCGACCCGCAACCATGCAGAAAATCTCGCGAACATGCGGGAAAAAAATTCCACATCTTCGCGATATTTCCACTTGTTTGCGATAATTTAAAAAATGTTTGCGATAATTTGCGAAAGTGGATTTCGCAAATTCCGCTTACCCCTACTCAGAGCCGAGAAGTCGCATCGCACCGATCCTCCCCGTACGCTGTACGGTTCGCCGAGAAGTGTCGCCGCCTATCCGCACCGAAGGTACGGCTCGAACGCCACGGACTCTGCAAGCCAATCCGGGCCATCCGCAACGTATCCCTGAAGGTCCCGTATCAACGCCGCGTACTGACGCCGTGACCCGACCAGCATCCGAATACGCTGCCGAGCTACGACCCTGACCTATCGACTTGTCCCGCACTGTCCGTCGTGGACCCTATGAAACCAAGGTACTTTGTTCTGTTCGCGCCGCCGCGTGCACGCCACGGACCCCGGAGTCCGCAACGATTGTTAGACTCATACTTTCTTTGTTTTTAACGCCAACGAGTCGCACATCCAGTTACGAACCGTACAGAGCCTTGAAAGAAGCGTATTTATGTGAAAGAAGCGTATTTAACAAAAAGAAGCCTATTTTTGTGTTTTAAGCCTTTCCACAAGAACATTGAACTTTGAAATAATACTGTGGTCATTTTAATCGTTATTCTGGTCTTGTGCTAAGCCTTATATAAAGAAAACTATTTTTGATACAACCTTGACTGGTGTCCATTTGTGGTGTGTCATTGTATTACTGTATGTGTTCACAAATGCTTAACCTATGACGCCCTGAGAATAGTCTTGACTGCTTGCGCCACACTACCTAAAGGGTGAGCAGGGGTTATTTGAAAGGGTGATCCCCTTATCCTGACTTGGAGGTAAGAGTCCCTGCTTGTCACAAGCGCATACCTGTGCCAACCAGAGATTCCCAATTCTAACATTGTTTGTCAGCGGTGAGGATTTAAATTTGCATTTGTGATTCATGTACAGTGATTGAGTGAACGCCACGTAGTGAGTTCAGACCGATAACGCAGCCACACATTATTGATTTTTGGTTTTGCTGAAGAATCTCCACTTTAAGAAACCATGCCTAGCTCAGTCAATGGAGGCAGACCGGCCTCTATATTCTCTGGGGTTGATGACATAGATTGGGAGGAGAGGGCACTGCTGAGGTGCACAAGTGAAGTCTGAAAGGATACCTCTCCAAGTACAGAATTAACCAAACTGGATTGAAAAACAAGGAGCAGTATACCAAGGCACTGAGGGCCTGGTACGAATCCAGGGTCCCAGAGAATGTGCTGGAGGTGATACCCCCAGAATGTGTTTCTGATCCTAGCAGAGGCCTGTCGCCAGAGGAGATGGCCGACAGGAGTGCTGCAAGAGCACATGAAGTGGAGATGGCAAAACTACAAATGGAAATGGAAAGACAAAGGCTGGCCATGGAGCATGAGGTAAAAATGAGGGAGTTGGATCTCAAGGCCAAGAGTTTAGACCGCTCTCCCTATGGTGGCAGCAATTTAACAGAGTCAAGGGTGCACATTCCTAAAGATGTGGTGAAAGAGTATTACAAGCAGGATGATATTGGGCAGTGGTTCAGGGCCTATGAAGTAGCCATGTCCTCCCACCAGGTCCCTGAGAGAGATTGGGGAGCGGGGTTGTGGGGAAGGTTCCTGAGTGAGGGGCGGGACACACTGCTAGATCTCCCCTCTGATGTCACCACATCCTATCCGCACATGAAGGAAGCTCTGATGACAAGGTATGGGTTAACTCCTGAATTGTACAGGCAGAGATTTAGGGAATGCACCAAGAAGCCTGGTACCACTTATGTAGAATATGTGCCTTTTTTTTCCAGAGCGCTAGATGGTTGGGTGAAGGGTAGCAAAGTAAATGATTACCAAGGGCTGTTTGATCTAATTGCATGGGAGCACTTGTCTGATAATTGTTTTCCTGAGCTACGCCAGCACCTGATCGATAGCAAGCTAACTAACCCTAGGAAGCTTGCAGAGGAGGCAGACCGCTGGATCAGCACCAGGGTCCACAAGGGTCACGTGGGATGCCCCACCAAAGGTGGTCAGGGTCCCCAGCAGAAGAGTGGGGGGTACAAGGGTAAACAGAGGGAGTTCTACAGAGGGCCCCAAAGTAATTCCCAGGGGAACCAAGGGAAAGGTTCTCAGCCACCCCCACCTCCGCAGACCGGGGCCCCGACCGGTAACCCGGTTCAAAGAAGGTCCCTCAGATGTTACAAGTGTAACAACCTGGGGCACTACTCATGGATCCCAAGTGCCCCATGTTTGGTAAACCAGCACCCCCTGGTGCTCCACCCCCCAAGCAGGTGGCTAGTGTAGCCTTTGGGAGGGAGGTAGATGTCAAAGGGGAGGGGGATCCCGAACAGATGACCCTAGTCTCATTAGGAGACAGTGAGTTGGTCGCTGAGGCCCAACTGCCCCCAATACTCAAATGTAAATGTAAATGTATAGCTATTTATATAGCGCCGATGACCACTACGGGTATCTCAGCGCTGTACTCATACCGCTGAAGGAACCCTTCCTGGCTTTCCGTGTGAGGTGTCCACTTCTGGGCACCCCCATGGTGAGGCCAGGCATCCCAGCACTGTTGGGGCCGTTGTGGAAATTAAGCAAGCTATTGCCCAGAGTTGCAGCGTGGGACCCATGATTAGAATGGCACTGAGGCGAGAATATCCGGTCCGAGGAATTTATAGCCCGAGACCCTGCCGCGGTGGGAATCGAACCCTGGTCCCAGACCAGTGCTCTGCATCAAGGTCTGCCGCTCTAACCATTGAGCCACACTTCTCCTCAAAAGTATGGGCAGTGGGTGACCATAAATGGCCAAAGGGTGGGGGCTCTTAGAGATGCAGGAGCCAGTGTGACTGCTGTCAAGCAACACCTGGTGTCTCAAGAGCAGGTTGTCCCACACGCATTCTGCCGTGTTGTCAACGCCGACAACACAGAGAGTCAGTGTCCAATGGCTCAGGTTCCCTTTGAGTGGGGGGGTCTCTGGTACTCTGCAAGTGGCTGTAAGAGCGGCCATGCCTGTTGATTGTCTATTAGGTAATGATTTGGAGAGCTCCCCTTGGGAAAAGGTGGAGAAGACGACTCACTTGAGGATGGTGGGTCTACCTGATTGGGCGTGCGTGACCACCCGGTCGATGGCAGCCAGTAGGGGTGCTGAAGGGACCCTGGAGCCTGAGGGAGAGGCCCAGGAACCGGCCTGAGGGAGAGGGCGCAGGAGGCACGGGAAACCGGCTCCTAAAGTTCCCACGGCCCAGGAGGAAGCAGACCTTGAGGGGGATGCCCTGGAGCCTACCGGGGAACAGATAGCCGAACTGGGGGACCTGCCTGAGCTGACCCATTGGCAGCAAGAGGGAGGCCCTAACCAGGGAGGAATTCTGCAGGGAGCAGAAGGAGTGCCCCTCTCTAGTGGGTATGCGGCAGCAGGCTGCAGCCCAGGCCAATGGTGATCAGTCCGGTACTCACTTAATCTACTGGGAGAACGACCTCCTGTACACAGAGCCTAAGGTTGCTGAACCTGGGTCAGCCCGTGCGCTGGTGGTACCCCAGAAGTTCAGAGCCTTCCTACTGGGGCTGGCTCACGACGTTCCGTTAGCAGGGCATTTGGGGCAGGACAAGACCTTTGAAAGGCTTGTCACCCAATTTTATTGGCCTCAAATGTGCAGGAGTTCTGACACTCACTGCAGGACATGCCAGACTTGCCAGGCAAGTGGTAAGAGTGGAAGGAAGCTGAAGGCTCCACTCCAACCTTTCCCGGTGGTCAGTACCCCATTCCAGCAAGTGGGGATTGACATTGTGGGGCCACTGGACCCCAAGACAGCCATGGGCAACAGGTTTATCCTGGTCTTGGTGGACCATGCCACCCGATACCCTGAAGCCATCCCTCTGAGGACAGTGACGGCCCCCGTGGTGGGACGGGCACTGATGGGAATTTTCTCACGAGTAGGATTCCCTCTAGAGGTGGTGTCTGACAGGGGGACCAATTTCATATCGAAATATATGAAATCCCTTTGGCAAGAGTGTGGTGTGACGTACAAGTTCACCACCCCTTACCATCCCCAAGGAAACGGGTTGGTTGAGCGATTCAACCAAACCCTAAAAGGCATGATTATGGGTCTTGAGGAACCCATGAGGCATAAGTGGGACGTCCTCTTACCATGCCTTCTCTTTGCGTACCGTGAGGTGCCACAAAAGTCTCTGGGGTTCAGTCCCTTTGAGCTTTTGTATGGCCACCCAGTACGAGGACCTCTTAGTCTGGTCAAGGAAGGCTGGGAGCAATCTCCCAGGAAACCTCCCCAGAATGTATACAGTTACATGCTGGCTTTCCGGAACCAGACTAGGCGTTTCAGGCAACTTGCTGAGGCAAACCTGGAAGCCAGCCAGGAGGAAATGAAGCGGTGGAACGACCAGAATGCCACTCTGGTTGAGCTTCAACCTTGTCAAAAGGTATGGGTCCTGGCCCCTGTGGAGCCCTGTGCACTCCAGGACAAGTGGACAGGACCCTTTGAGATTGTGGAGCGCAAGAGTTCTGTCACTTACTTGGTGGACTTGCAGTCTCCTAGGAACCCCTTGAGGGTCCTCAATGTCAATCGACTGAAGCCCCACTTGGAGAGGTTCGAAGTGGGCATGCTCTTGGCCACAGATGATGGGACGGAGGAGGAGTCTGAGCCTCTTCCTGACCTCCTGGTAGCCTCAGAGTGAGACGGGTCAGTGGATGGAGTTAACCTCTCACCCACCCTGACCCCTGAGCAACAGGATGACTGCCGCCAGCTGCTGGGGCAGTTTCCTGACCTGTTCTCCCTGGTTCCTGGTATCACAGATTGGTGCGTCCATGATGTGGATACAGGAGACAGCTTACCTGTGAAGCACAAGGCTTTCAGGGTAACTGACAGGGTCAGAGCCTGCATCGAAGAGGAGGTCTCAAAGATGTTTGCTCTAGGGGTGGTTGAGTCCTCCAGCAGTCCTTGGGCCAGCCCAGTGGTCTTGGTCCCAAAGGCTGCCTCGCCGGGTGCCACACCCGAACTCCGGTTCTGTGTGGAATACAGAGGACTCAATTCAGTCACGAAGACTGACGCGCACCCCATCCCCAGAGCTGATGAGCTCATCGATCGGTTAGGGGCTGCACGGTACCTCAGCACGTTTGACTTAACGTCTGGGTACTGGCAGATCGCCTTGACTGATGGGGCCAAAGAGAGGTCTGTATTCTCCACACCAGATGGGCATTTCCAGTTCCAGGTTATGCCATTTGGGATGAAGAATGCCCCTGCCACCTTCCAGAGGTTGGTCAACCAGGTGTTGGCTGGGCTGACTGAGTTCAGCGCAGCATACCTGGATGACATCGCAGTGTTCAGTGGCACATGGAAAGAACACCTGCAACATCTCTGGGAAGTGTTGATGGCACTGCGCAAGGCAAGCAAGTGTCAGATCGGGCAGGGATCAGTGGTGTACTTGGGACACCAAGTGGGGAGCGGCCAGGTGGTGCCCCTCCAACCCAAGATCGAAGCCATCATGGCTTGGGAGCCCCCAAAGACCCAGACAGAGGTGAGGGCCTTTTTAGGACTCACAGGGTACTACAGGAGGTTTGTCAAGGGGTATGGCAGCATCGTTGCCCCCTTGAAGGAGCTGACTTCGAAGAAGCAGCCCAGAAAAGTGATATGGACTGACACCTGTCAGAAGGCCTTTGACACCCTTTAAACTGCCATGTGCACGGCGCCCGTGCTCTTGGCTCCTGACTTCTCCAAAGAATTCCTTGTGCAGACAGATGCATAAGAGCATGGTGTAGGGGCTGTTCTCTCACAGATCACTGAGGAGGGCTTTGACCAACCCGTAGCCTTTATTAGTAGGATATTACTTCCCCGGGAACAAAAGTGGAGTGCGATTGAGCGAGAAGCATTTGCTGTGGTCTGGGCATTGAAGAAGCTAAGACCCTACTTGTTTGGGTCTCACTTCCGGGTTCAAACAGACCACAGGCCCCTCAGGTGGTTGATGGAGATGAGGGGTGAGAATCCTAAGTTGTTGAGGTGGTCCATTTCCCTACAGGGGATGGATTTCACGGTGGAACATCACCCCGGTACAGACCACGCCAACGCTGATGGTCTTTCCAGATTTTTCCGCCTTAGTGATGAGAACTCCCTGGGGTAGGGTAGTTCTCCCCACATTTCAGCTGGACGGGACACGTGTTAGAGATGGCACCATTGGCGTGGGTCACCCTTCCATTTTTGTCTGTGCCTCAATGTATTTTTGTGCTGGTGTTAGCTGCTCAGGGCACTGTGCCACTGCCATCCAGTGCCACAGTGCAAGTGCTCCCTATGGGAAAATGTATTATGTGAATTGACTTCCATGTTTGGATTATTTGGCTACTGTCAGTCCTTAGTAGAGTGCACCAGGGGTGCCAAGGGCGGGTATGTCCAAATGCTGCTAGTGGGCTTGCAGCACTGGTTGTGCCACCCACAGAAGCAGCCGGGTAAAATGTGTCTAAGGTCTGCCATTGCACAACCTGCATGCAGTCTGGTACTGTCATGCTGACTGGGCGAGTGTCCCCACTTGCCAGTCCCTAAACCTTCCCTTACCTGCATGTTACTCACCTCTATGGTAGGCCCTAGGGCAGGGTGCATTGTAAGGATAAGGTAGGACATGCCCTGAAGTGTGTGGCATGTCCTAATAGTGAATTACACTTCACTGAATTCACTATTGTAAGGCTACCTGCTCTCCATAGGCCAGAATGGGCTGCTAGATTGTAACACTCTATAATCCTAGAAGGCTCAGGAAGCATGGTAGAAATTCATGTTTAGTACGCCTGAACTCAGAATAATACAATACATCTTGTAACAAAGGTTATTTTAATATCCTGGGTTTGCAAATGCTACTTTTAGAAAGTTAGCCTTTGCATGCCTAACCATTTCAGTCCGCCTCTGGAGGGAGGGGCTATCTTCTTTGTGTGTAGCTTGAGTGACAGGGCTGGGAAGTTCCAGGAGACAGGCTGGGGCTGCTAGGTGGTGAATAGAGAGATTACACCAGGATGGATGGAAGGAGTGCACCTTGACTCTAAATAGGGCTGTGCTCTGCCACCACAATGCTGGCTCCAACCCCTGGGGAGCGTCTGATGTCTCTGCCCTGCCTGCTGAAAGAAGAGGCCAGAGTCCCAACAACAAAGTGCTCCTTGCTGAAAAGAACTGGGCTAGGATTAGGCAAAGGCCCCCCCCTGGCCTGTAAAGACAAAAGAAACTTGGAATAAATGTAGGAGCCCTGCTCCTAAGAAATCAGATCCTGATTGAACCACAAAGAAACTCTGCCTGACCAGAAGGACCTGGATGAAGCTGAAGGAGGAGTAACTTTCCCGAAACCTGGGGGATTGGCCTGCAGTTGGTGCCTTGCTGAGAGAGGAGAGGAAAGGACTAAAAAAGACTTTGCAACTTTGTTTTCAATAATCTCCAAGGGCTTGGAAGAGAGCTTGCCCCCTGAACTGAGTCCCAGGACTATTGAACTCATCTACCTTCCAAAATTGAGTTGCCTGGACAATTCTTGCTTGTTTCCCGCTGGATTTGGCCCCCAGTACGACCCGTACCCCATCCGCCGCAAAGCCGTGTCTTTGCCGCCTGGCACCATGTGTCTACGCTGATTTAAAAGTGTTAGTACGCACCGTATCCCTCCTGGCCGCATCGCACCTAACCTTCCCTGCCGATTCGAGTCGTACAGCGCTGGCTGCCTAATCCTGTACGCCTTGGACACAAGCTTCATTGTCCCGCAGGTACGGTCCGTACACTGCTAAAACGTACTGCACTGTGCCGTGCTCAGAGCCGAGAAGCCGCATCGCACCGATCCTCCCCGTATGCTGTACGGTTCGCCGGGAAGTGTCGCCGCCTATCCGCACCGAAGGTACGGCTCGAACGCCGAACGCCACGGACTCTGCAAGCCGATCCGGGCCATCCGCAACGTATCCCTGAAGGTCCCGTATCAACGCCACGTACTGACGCCGCGACCCGACCAGCATCCGAATACGCTGCTGAGCTACAACCCGGACCCATCGACTTGTCCCGCACTGTCCGTCGCGGACCCTATGAAACCAAGGTACTTTGTTCTGTTCGCACCGCCGCGTGCACGCCACGGACCCTGGAGTCCGCAACGATTGTTAGACTCGTACCTTCTTTGTTTTTAACGCCAACGAGTCGGTCATCCAGGTACGAACCGTACAGAGCCTTGAAAGAAGCGTATTTATGTGAAAGAAGCGTATTTAACAAAAAGAAGCCTATTTTTGTGTTTTAAGCCTTTCCACAAGAACATTGAACTTTGAAATAATACTGTGGTCATTTCAATCGTTATTCTGGTCTTGTGCTAAGCCTTATATAAAGAAAACTATTTTTGATACAACCTTGACTGGTGTCCATTTGTGATGTGTCATTGTATTACTGTATGTGTTCACAAATGCTTAACCTATGATGCCCTGAGAATAGTCTTGACTGCTTGCGCCACACTACCTAAAGGGTGAGCAGGGGTTATTTGAAAGGGTGATCCCCTTATCCTGACTTGGAAGTAAGAGTCCCTGCTTGTCACAAGCGCATACCTGTGCCAACCAGAGATTCCCAATTCTAACAGGAAACCTAGCAAACCTATACATTTTTGAAAACTAGACACCCAGGGGAATCCAGGATGGGGTGACTTGACTGCCTCCCACCAGGGTCTGTTACCCAGAATCCCTTGCAAACCTAAAAAATTGACAAAAAAACAAATTTTCCCCACATTTCAGTGGTGGAAAGTTCCGGAATCAGCGTGGTTCCACAAATTTCCACCCACCCCGCGTTCCCCTAAGTCTTACGAGAAAAACGGTACCTCACTTGTGTGGGTCGGCCTAGTGCCCGCAACAGGAAACGGCGCAAAATGCAACGTGGTCACACCTCAATTTCGCTGTGAAAAATGACCCTTTTTTGGCAAAATGTCTAGCTGTAGTTTTTGAAACCTAGCTCTGCGGGCACCTTGGGAAAACTAGCAAACCTATACATTTTTGAAAACTAGACACCCGTGTGCTTCCAGGGAGGCATGGCTTGTGTGGATCCCCCAACGTTTCCTTACCCAGAATCCCCTGCAAACCTCAATTTTAGCTGAAAAAAATCACATTTTTCACACATTTTTGTGTGGGAAAGTTGTGGCATCACCGGGCTCACTCAAATTTCCCACCACCCAGCGTCCCCCCGGGTCTCCCGGTAAAAATGGTGCCTCACTTGTGTGGGAGGCCAAAGTACCCCCGACAGGCAAGGGCCCAAAACGCAATTAGGCGACATCAAATTTGCCCATCTCAAAACCACCTGGTTTTGCAATGGGGGTCACTTGGGTTTTTGGCCCAGTGCTCAGCGGCCATCTAGGGAAACCTACCAAACCCATACATTTCTGAAAACTAGACACCCGGGGGCTTCCAGGGAGGTATGGCTTGCGTGGATCCCCCAACGTTTCCTTACCCAGAATCCCCTGCAAACCTCAATTTTAGCTGGAAAAAATCACATTTTTCACACATTTTTGTGTGGGAAAGTTGTGGCATCACCGGGCTCACTCAAATTTCCCACCACCCAGCGTTCCCCCGGGTCTCCCAGTAAAAATGGTGCCTCACTTGTGTGGGAGACCCAAGTCCCTGCGACAGGCAAGGGCCCAAAACGCACTGAGGCAACATCAAAATTGCCTATCTCAAAGCACCTGGTTTTGCAAGGGGGGTCACCTGGGGTTTTGGCCCGGTGCTCGGCAGCCACTTAGGGGAACCTACCAAACCCACACATTTCTGAAAACTAGACACCCGGGGGATTCCAGAGAGGTATGGCTTGCGTGGATCCCCCAATGTTTCCTTACCCAGAATGCCCTGCAAACCTCAAATTTAGCTGAAAAATCACCTTTTTCACACATTTTTGTGTGGGACAGTTGAGGCATCACCGGGCTGACACAAATTTCCTACCACCCAGCGTTCCCCCAGGTCTCCCGATAAAAACGGTGCCTCACTCGTGTGGGAGGCCCAAGTACCCGTGACAGGCAAGGCCCCAAAACGTATTGAGGCGACATGAAAATTGCCTACCTCAAAACAACCTGGTTTTGCAAGGGGGGTCACCTGGGTTTTTGGCCCGGTGCTCGGCGGCCACCTAGGGGAACCTACCAAACCCACACATTTATGAAAACTAGACACCTGTGGGATTCCATGGAGGTATGGTTTGCGTGGATCCCCCAACGTTTCCTTACCCAGAATGCCCTGCAAACCTCAAATTTAGCTGAAAAAATCACCTTTTTCACACATTTTTGTGTGGGAAAGTTGTGGCATCACCGGGCTGACACAAATTTCCTACCACCCAGCGTTCCTCCGGGTCTCCCAATAAAAACAGTGCCTCACTCGTGTGGGAGGCCCAAGTACCCGCGACAGGCAAGGCCCCAAAACATATTGAGGCGACATGAAAATTGCCTACCTCAAAACGACCTGGTTTTGCAAGGGGGGTCACCTGGGTTTTTGGCCCGGTGCTCGGCGGCCACCTAGGGGAACCTACCAAACCCACACATTTCTGAAAACTAGACACCCGGGGGATTCCAGGGAGGTATGGTTTGCCTGGATCCCCCAACGTTTCCTTACCCAGAATGCCCTGCAAACCTCAAATTTAGCTGAAAAAATCACCTTTTTCACACATTTGTGTGTGGGAAAGTTGAGGCATCACCGGGCTGACACAAATTTCCTACCACCCAGCGTTCCCCCGGGTCTCCCGATAAAAACGGGGCCTCACTCGTGTGGGAGGCCCAAGTACCCGCGACAGGCAAGGCCCCAAAACATATTGAGGCGACATGAAAATTGCCTACCTCAAAACGACCTGGTTTTGCAAGGGGGGTCACCTGGGTTTTTGGCCCAGTGCTCGGCGGCCACCTAGGGGAACCTACCAAACCCACACATTTCTGAAAACTAGACACCCGGGGGATTCCAGGGAGGTATGGCTTGTGTGGATCCCCCAATGTTTCCTTACCCAGAATGCCCTGCAAACCTCAAATTTAGCTGAAAAAATCACCTTTTTCACACATTTTTGTGTGGGAAAGTTGAGGCATCACCGGGCTGACACAAATTTCCTACCACCCAGTGTTTCCCCGAGTCTCCCGATAAAAACGGTGCCTCACTCGTGTGGGAGGCCCAAGTACCCGCGACAGGCAAGGGCCCAAAACGTAGTGAGGCGCAGTACGTTTAGGACTCTTGCCTGTTGAGGCGCACTAAGTTTTGGACCCTTGCCTGTCGCGGGTACTTGGGCCTCCCACACGAGTGAGGCATTCTCTAGGGTATGCCTCATGACGAGCTGGACTCGTCATGGGCACAGCGCGACTGTGCTCCATGACGAGTCCAGCTCGTCATGGGCATACAAGGGGTTAAGAGAGTAAGTATGTGTACGTTTCTGTAGAAGGAAGTGTAGTGATGTGTGTATAGCTGTATATGCAAGTAAATGGATGTTTATTTGCATGTGTGAGTATGTGTGTGAGTAACTCTATGTATGAGTGTAGGTGTGTAACAGGATGTATAGGTGTATGAGTACATATGATGACTGAGTACATGTATGAGTGACTATATAGAAGTGTTGATGAATGAGTGGATGGGTATGTAGATTTTGGAATTACTGAATAGGTTGTTCTAACTGGTATTGGTATCTCTATAGTTTTCAAAACTTTAGTTTGTATTTTTCAATGTGTGTATCAAAGTTTATATTAGGATAAGAGGAGGTATACCACTCTTACACAAGGATGATGTCATCAGTGATGTCATTTGAGATGTCATCAGTGATGTCATGAGTGATGTCACTGACCATGTCATGAGTGATGTCATATGTGACGCCATCAGCAGTGGATTGCGGTCGCGCGAGTTATAGTTAGCTGAACTAACTATAACGGGGGAATTTCAATGGTTTTGTACGAGTGAAATGTCCAGCTAACTATAACATGTGTGAAATGCTAATTCCTAACTATAACGTGTGTAAAACCTATGGTTTTTTCAGTGAATATGAATATATATATATATATATATTACCTACTGGCGGTCGCCAGTAGGTAGTTATAGTTAGGACCCTGTTTCCATAGGAAATCCGCAACATTCTATTTGGAATAACTTTGGCGCCGGTCGACGAATCCTCGCGAAATTTTCAAAATAGGTGGGGCGCTACGCTCCGCTCCTACCCTGAAAGTCTCGGGGGGATTCGTCAAGCAGGGGCCGAGAAAAAAGGGGGGTCCCAAAACGCGTTTTCCCCATGCATTTTTCCATAGGACCTTTAGACACAGCTACAGCCCGAACGGCTGAACAGAATTACTTGAAATTTGGCATAGAGGTAGCCATAAGGTCAAGGAAGTGCCTTTTGCAGGTCTGGTGTAAATCTGTTCAGTATTTCCTGAGAAAATAGCATTTAAAAGCATATATATGTGGGCGGAGCCTAACCACACATCTCATCCTGAGATCTGATTGGCTGTCAGCACTTCATCCAAGAAGTGTTGGCAGCCATCTTGGGACCAATATACATGATAGCACCTCATTAAAAAGCATTGCAGTTAATAGAAGGTTTTAAGACTTTAGTTACATTATAAATCATTTGTTGATGGTACCATACTCATTTTAGGAATTGTGGTATGTTCTAAGGTGATTTCACCATGTGAAAAAGCCTTCTGCTGGGATATCATGATTGAGAGAAAAATATTTTCTCATGCTTTTACCACAGAGGTTTGGAAGGTGATCTATAAGCTAAACTATGAGCTTATTTTCTGTAAATTCACATTATCTTTCTCAGTCATGTGAGAATGAAGTCTGACATTCTCAGTAAAACATGTACATCCAACAAGGGCAGAGACTGTCAGTTGATTCCTTTGTGTTCTACTGCAGCTTCCCAGAGTGTTCCAAAGAACTACTAGAGCGCTAACAGTCCTACTTATGATAAACGTATGGCACACCTGAAGCCATCTTGCTTGGATTAAAGTGGTAACTCTTAAAACATTTAATTTAAAAAGGAACAAAATGAGGGGGTTCATTTTTCCATAAAAAGTATGATTAGTGCTGCAGAATGAAAAATTAGGGCACATTTTGAGTGACTTCTCAAATCCTCTTCTATTTCATTAAAAAATTCTGACATGCAGACTGAAACATGCACTTTCAATACCAGCAGCAGTTTTCCCTGGTATGCAGTAGCTTTACTACAGTGATCTAATGAGCAAAAAGAGTGCTAACATTCTGAATTTATGGCAAATGTGTGACACATCTGAATGCCTTCTTGATGGAATCAAAGTAAAAAACTGAAAGTATTTCCTACTGAGGAGACTGCAGTAAATGAGGAAATTAGGAAACTTCATAACAAATAAGTCTCCCAAGATGGCCACCAGAGACAAAAGAGCCCAAATGTAGCCCAAATATCACCCAGATGTAGCCCAAGTATAGCCCAATGACAGAATGTCCCAGAATGTTCTTAAAAACAACTAGAGCGCTTACTGTCTTCATTATGACAAAAGTATGGCACACCTGAAGCCATCTTGATTGGAATAAACTGGTAACACTTAAAACATTTAATTTAAAAAGGAACACAATGAGGAGGTTCATTTTGCCATAGAAATTATGATTAATGCTGAAGAAAGAAAATGAGGGCACATTTTGAGTGACTTCTCAAATCCTCTTCTATTTCATTAAAAAATTCTGACATGCAGACTGAAACATGCACTTTTAATACCAGGAGCAGACTTCCATGGTGCAGTAGTTTTACTACAGTGATCTAATGAGCAACTAGAGTGCTAACATTCAGAATTTATGGCAAATGTGTGACATATCTGAATACCTTCATGATGGAATCAAAGTAAAAAACTGAAAGCATTTCCTACTGAGGAGACTGCAGTACATGAGGAAATTAGGAAACTTCATAACAAATAAATCTCCCAAGATGGCCACCGGAGACAAAAGAGCCCAAATGTAGCCCAAAATCACCCAGATGTAGCCCAAATATAGCCCAATGACAGAAGTGTGCAAAACACTTATTATTTTGTGTTTTTGCAGTGTTATATAGTGCAGACTTGTCAGGTATTGGAGTGCTTTACATGAGCATTGGTTACATCACACAAGAACAAATTCATTTTGGTTGTAGACATGGGGAGACTAAGTGATTTGACCAGAATCACAGAATGTCGAGCTGAAGCAGAAACTTCAACCTGGTTCCCCAGTTGCAAAGTCTGCAGTTCTGGAAGTAACACCACATCCTCTCCCCTAAGTGCAACATTTAATCAAGTGGTCAACTGGATAAAAAACATAAAGATAACAAATAATTTAAAAGTGCTTTGTCGCTATTTGAAAACTCAGAAAATATGTCCTTATTTTAGTCTTTTAGAGCACTAACCATAATTTTGATGCTAATAAAACCCTCTCATATATGTAATTTCTAAAGGAAATGCTCTAGGTATTACAGTTTTGATTACATCAAGATGATGTCAGGCGTTCCACACTTTTGTAATAAATATAGAATGTTAGCAATCTAGTTGTTCATTAGGATACTGTTGAGAGGCAGAGGCCAGGGGCACGGACTCTGAAAATTGAAGGCAGGTAGGAGGGTGCAAAGGCAACAATTTAACCACACTGAGCAGGCAGGAAGGGCCGTGGAAGCACAACAGACTATGGAGGGCAGTGGAAAGGGGGGCAGGGGCAACAAACCAACAATACAGGACTTGCAAGAGAGGCTGTTGGAGGGAAGATCTATTACGGGTCAAGGAAGCTAGGGGCGGTCCCCAGATCCCCGGGAGCCACCACAGAACTGAGCAGGAGAGTGAGTCAGGGACAAAAGGGGCACCTTAATTTGAGCCGGGGTGCCTAGGAACGCTTGCTCCAAAAATGAAGAAAACAGACATATGAGACATGGAATTGGAGGCAGAATACAATGGCAGTTTAATGAGAAGATGCAACTTCAAAGAAACCACAGAATAGAGACATAAAGTACAACATACAGAATCCAGATAATCATACAGCTGTCATAATATTCTCTGTATCTCAATTAATGTACTGACAGACAGAGAGAGAAAACACATCTATAAATGCATCATGGGAAACAAGTTACACCAAGGAAAATGTTACCTAGGAACACTCACGTTTACTCTTAGAGCAAGCATTCCTGCAATTACAATACAAAATCTTTTAAATGCAAAAGTAAAGAGAACAATGGTTAAACATAACATGACATTTCATATAGGTAAAATAGAATAAGATACTTCAAGCAAAGCAGAGCAAGACATTTTAAGCAAAGGAAGACAAGAGCTCCCAGCTCTTGGGGAAAACCTGCACTGCCTGTTAACCTACATACAGACGGCGAGGTAGTCCGTCGATATCTGTGGGTGCTCCCTTTTTATATCATTTTGTGGGCTCCTTTGCACGCTACATCTACCTACGTATGCTACCCAAAAGCTTCGTCTGCAGATTTTACCAGACATTTCGTCATTTACCCACTTAATGCTGACAATGGACTGGGTGAAAAGGTCAGTCTCTCAGGCCAATCGCTTATCGTAAGTTCCATAGAGCAAGCAGAAAATAATGGGTATTGTACGGGAATTCAATATATTCATGTATAAAATCTCCTCAGTTCTCCTAACTTGACGCTCTGCGGTTGCCACTTCCTTAAAAGCGGGAAACCTGCCCAGGAAGCAAGTACCAGTCCAGGATGCAGCCTACTGTATGTCGACAGCTTCAGGGGGATGTTGAACTTTGATACCGAGCACGGAGCACTCGGGTAGGGTGGGGGCTACTAGTTTGGATCAGAAGGCCTCGCACACCTGCCTTCAGACTGCTATACACTAAAATTGCAGAGCTATGGTCAATTTAACAAAGAGGCCTACATATTGAACAGAAGGGCCTACACAGGGGTTTTATGCTGGCTGAGTGGTAAGGATGTCTCAGGATAATTATATAGCAACACAGGACCCGCTGGTCAATTTAATACGGCCTACAAATGCAGCTGGCAGGGCAAGGACAAGGGTCTCATACTTCAGGTGTGGACAGAACGGGCCAGGGGCCCCCTGTGATACAAAATCTACCCTCCTTCAAGGTTGTGGCAATGTAATAGACCATTGTGGGCAGAAGGAAGAGGCAATGGTAGTACAACCATACATGCCAACAGACCCGATTCAGCCAGGAAACGTCCAATGTTTTTAAGCTCAAATGGGCTTTATTTGATCTGTCTCCTGTCTACAATATCCTCTTTTTCAATGTAACTCAAAGGGGAAAATCAATACCCCAGTTTTTTTTCAAAATCTCCCTCTTACCAAGTTCAAAATGTTCGCAAGTATGGTACATTGGATCATGGAAGGAAATGGGATAGGGACATGGACTTGGATAACAGAGGACAGGAGGGACATGGAGAGGTGCACCAAACTGACCCTGCAGGGCAGGCATCAGGGTTTGCAGCAGCACAATACACCACACAGGGCATGCAGGACGGGAGTGCAGCACAACAATCCATAGAAAGCAAGAGGGAGGGGACAGGACCATGCACATGGACAACAGAGAACAGAGGGGCAAGAGGCAATGGTAGCTAGCTGACCATAATGGACAGAAAGGAGAGAAAGCTGCAGCATAACAGACCATAAAGGGCAGGAGGGACGGATCAGGGGCATTACAATGGAACAGACAAGCCAGGAGGGAGGGAGTAGGGCTGGGGGCAAGGGGGCAGGGCAGGAGCAGCAAGATAGCCATGGAGGTCAGGCAGGACGGGCACTAGAAGCAAGACACACCATGAAGAGCAACAGTGAGACTGAGATGGCATACACACAGACCATGGAGGGAAGGTGGGAGGGGGTCAGGGGCAGCTAACTGACCACACAGGGAAGGTGGGAGGGGCCATGGCAGCACAGAAGACCATGCATGGCAAGTGGGAGGGTTAGTGGCAGCACAATGGCTATGATGGGCAAGAAGGAGGGTGGAGGGGCATGCACAAAGGACGATGGAGGATAGAAGGGAGGGTCAGGACCTGTGCACAGACAAGAAAGTTCAGGGGAAGGGACCTCACAACAGACCACACGGGGCAGGCAGGAGGAGCAGTTGCAGCACAACAGACCAGGGAGGGCAGAAGGGTGTGGCAGTACAATGGACCATGTAGGACAGGAGGAAGAGGATAGGGGCATGGCATGTGGACAGGCAGGGTGGAGGTGGCAGGGACAGGTTACAGTCATCTGACAATGCTAGGCAGGTGGGAGGGGAGTGGCAGCTCAACAGAACACTCAGAGTAGATAGGAGTGGCAGGTCCATGGGACATGGTGGGCAAAAAGGATGGAGCAGGGGCATGCACAAAGACATCGGAGGGCAGGGGGAAGGAGAATAGGGGCAGCAAGCTAAGCACAGAGTTTAAGCAGGAGGTCAATGATGGGGCATATAATTGGGCAATGGAGGGCAGGAGGAGTGGACTGGTACATCATACTAAATTGAGGGCAGTGGCAGCACATCAGACCATGCATGGCAGGAGGGAGGAGGCTAGTCCATGGATTCACACAACAGAGGATAGGGAGGAAGGGGATGGGGCAGCAAGCTAACTGTTCAGAGAAGGCGGGTATTAGGAACTTTATTGTTTTTAAAACATTGTGTCTGTGCGAACTACTTAAAATATGAACAAGTATGCAGCATAATCTCACTTTTATTCAGGAAGAAGAGGACGTTTGTGACTGTGACTCCGGGCTCACTTGGCAGAAACACCCCCTGACCCTCCACCCCCTATCGCAAAATGTAATGCCCGTGAAAAGGGTAGGTAAACACAGTGTTATATAGAACATAGTCCTGAGAGCACGATTGAAAATGAAAACTAGATATAGTGTATGGTATAAACTATGCACCAAAAAGTGTGATATAAGATGAACCGGGCGTGAAATATAATATGCAACACATTGTGCGCAATGACAGATTCATTGGAGAGCGCGAGATGGCACAGGCACTAGCGCGTGCTATGCGATATGCGCCTTGGAGTGTAATATGCACAGGGCAGTGTTGTGTAACCTAACTAGTCTCTAAAGTTGTAATATAAAATATGTGCTGGGGAGTGTAACGTTGCATATGCACTGTGACAAAGATATGGATCCCAGATTGTAATATGTATGGCATAGCTCTGTGCGTTATAACATAGGCATCGAGAAAGGCACGTTAGATGGGGCAATATAACCCGAGTGAAGACAAGTGTGGCATGACATATTCACGGGGTGGTGTTACAGTGCACATGGGCTAGAGAGTGTCATAGCATATGCACTAGCTAGTGGAATACAACACAGAGGTGTGTGGCACTCGGCAGGCAATGGTGGGTGTAACACAGCATTGGGCTCTGTCAGGAGCACGCTGTGACTCTCAAGTGATGTTCGTCCCCTTTCCAGAGAGTAAAATAAAAAGTATTACACATCCGGCAGTGGATGTGTGTTTTATTAACCGTGAGGGGGGTTTCTTGCATAGTTTTGGTCGAATTTTTGTCGAATCCCCTTTGAATGGCTTGGTGTGCATGTGTATTAAATGTGCCCGTCAATAGCTACCCATGTTTGTATAAATAAACAACAAGGGTGTCTACCAGGATTAGGCATGGTAGGGCATCAGACATGTCAGAGCTTCACTAGTGGTGTAAATACATTCCACGTGGATTCATTGCATGCATAGTCGCCTTTTAATGAATATCACGCAAATCGTCATGGTGATAGGTACGTACGGTTTGTCCAGCATGTCCTAGGTGTGTCTATAAATATATATTTTTTAAAAATAATAAAAAACAGTGGCCGGCCCTGGGGATTGGGGTCAAAAAAATATAATTAGGAGTCTGGCCCTGGGGGATGGAGTCTTCAGGGCCAATAAATTAGAATAAGAAGGGGAACCAAACAGCCCCCCTTCTTAAAAAACTAAAATAAATAAAAGACTGGCATCGTGCCGGAGGCCATGCCCCCTCCGTGCAGCACTCTGCAAACGCGCCCCCAACAGGCATCTCCAGTATGCGCCAGGGAGCTGCGCTGCAGCCAGGTGTTCTGAGGCCAAGCCCCTTTTTACACCTCTCTGCAACGCAGCTCTGTGGCGCTTACTGGAGGTACCTAGTGGTCTAGTTTGACCCTAGGGACCCTTAGGATTCAAGGGGACTTAATCTCTCAACTTAGAACAGCCACAGGGCGCGTTTACACAGTGGTGAAGGGAGGGGACGGGGCCTGAGGTGACGTGTGCAAACACGCACTATGGCACGTTTTAAATTGGGGATATAATTTCCCTTCAATACTGAGGGCCCCTGGGGGCTAACTAGCCCACCAAGTGATTCCAGTAAGCGCCACTGAGCTGCATTGCAGAGAGGTGGTCCAGGCCGTGCCACTTTTTACACCTCTCTGCAACGCAGCTCTGTGGCACTTACTGGAGGTACCTAGTGGGCTAGTTGGACCCTAGGGACCCTCAGGATTCAAATGAACTTAATCTCCCAACTAAAAATGGACACAGGGCGTGTTTACACAGTGGTGAATGGAGGGGACGGGGCCTGAATTAACGTGTGCAAAAACGCCCTGTGGCCTGTTTTAAGAGGTAGTTTTAATCTCCATGCCCTATTATATACTAGGGGCTTACAGAGGAGGTCATGCTAATCACAGGGGGACCCCAACGCATAATGTTCCCTAGTGTATGTAGGTGTTTTCACTGTATTCTAAGTGTCTTTTAACATAGCACTGGCTCTAGGACTGGTTAGTCAGAATCAGTTACCACCAGTATCCGTCTGAAAAAGTTGAGGGTACAGGATGATTTTGCAACAAGGCTTCTTTCTGCTCTTCTTTTTGTTCTTTCTGCACGTTATCCTTCTTCCTGCACTTATCTTCGTATGTGAGGACTTCTGTTGCTTCTTTCTGCACTTCTTTTGTTTCTTTCTGTGCATGTTTTCTTCTTTCTTCACATGTCCTATCTCTGTAGGCATAGTTAGAAATTAGCATTTAAAAAACCTTTGAAATTCACAGAAAAAACCATAGGTTTCAGGCACGTTATAGTTAGGAATTAGCATTTAAAAAACCTCAGAAATTCACTGAAAAAACCATAGGTTTCAGGGGTGTTATAGTTAGCTGGACTTTTCACTTGTACAAAACCATTGAAATTCCCCCGTTATAGTTAGTTCAGCTAACTATAACTCGCGCGCCCGCAATGCACTGCTGATGACGTCACATATTGCATCACTCATGACATGGTCAGTGACATCACTCATGACATCACTGATGACATCTCAAATGACATCACTGATGACATCACTGATGACATCATCCTTGTGATAGAGTGGCAGACCTCCGCTCACCCTAATATAACCTTTGATACACACATTCAAAAATAGAGACTAAAATTTTCAAAACAATGGACATACCAATACCAGTTACAACAACCTCTTCAGTAATTCTAAGATCCACATACACATCCACTCATTCACCAACAGTCCTATACAGTCACTCATACATGTACTCACTCATCATATGTACTCATACACCTATACATCCTGTTACACAATGCCACTCATCCATAGAGTTACTCACACACATAGTCACTCATGCTAATAAAGAATCAAACATACATTTACTTGCATATATAGTTATACACACACCACCATACTTACTTCTACGGAAACTTACACATACTTAGTCTTTTAAACAATCACTTATAGAAACACATACTTATTCATACAGGAACTCTTTCAATCTCTCACTCTCACATATACTCACATATATACACCAATAGTCACATATACTAGTTTAAAACATATGTAGTTACTCATAAAGACACTATTGAGACAGTCATTCACTCACTAACACACCCATACACACACTCATCCACCCATACAGTCCTGCACACATGCTGTGTTCAACACATACAAACAGTGAGTCACTCATTCATGCACCTATGCACTACGTAATACCCCCCACCGAACCATGCAGACACTCAGACTGATACTCAAAAAACCAACTAATAACCTATATAGACACCCATGTAGCTACTCACCAACCCATGCAGCCACTTATACACAAAGTGAGAGACTGATACAGATATTTACATATTTAAACATTACTCACTAAGCCATGTATTCACTATGATACACTTAATCAGTCAGTTACACAATCAATTTTTCAAAAACAAATCATCCATTTAGACACTTATATACCCATTTATTCTTCCATCGACCTTGAGATATACATATATAAAACATATTTAATTTTCAGAAAAAAACACATTCACTGGATGATGTCATCAGTGATGTCATTTGAGATGTCATCAGTGATGTCATGAGTGATGTCACTGACCATGTCATGAGTGATGTAATATGTGACGTCATCAGCAGTGCATTGCGGGCACGCGAGTTATAGTTAGCTGAAATAACTATAACGGGGGAATTTCAATGGTTTTGTACAAGTGAAAAGTCCAGCTAACTATAACACCCCTGAAACCTATGGTTTTTTCAGTGAATATATATATATATATATATATATATTACCTACTGGCGGTCGCCAGTAGGTAGTTATAGTTAGGACCCTGTTTCCATAGGAAAACCGCAACATTCTATTTTGAATAACTTTGGCGCCGGTCGACGAATCCTCGCAAAATTTTCAAAATAGGTGGGGCGCTGCGCTCCGCTCCTACCCTGAAAGTCTCGGGGTGATTCGTCAAGCGGGGGCTGAGATAAAAGGGGGGTCCCAAAACGCGTTTTTCCCATGCATTTTTCCATAGGACCTTTAGACACAGCTACAGCCCGAACGGCTGAACAGAATTCCTTGAAATTTGGCAGAGAGGTAGCCATAAGGTCAAGGAAGTGCCTTTTGCAGGTCTGGTGTAAATCTGTTCAGTATTTCCTGAGAAAATAGCATTTAAAAGCATATATATATGTGGGCGGAGCCTAACCACACATCTCGTCCTGAGATCTGATTGGCTGTCAGCACTTCATCCAAGAAGTGTTGGCAGCCATCTTGGGACCAATATACATGATAGCACCTCATTAAAAAGCATTGCAGTTAATAGAAGGTTTTAAGACTTTAATTACATTATAAATCATTTGTTGATGGTACCATACTCATTTTAGGAATTGTGGTATGTTCTAAGGTGATTTCACCATGTGAAAAAGCCTTCTGCTGGGATATCATGATTGAGAGAAAAATATTTACTCATGCTTTTACCACAGAGGTTTGGAAGGTGATCTATAAGCTAAACTGAGAGCTTATTTTCTGTAAATTCACATTATCTTTCTCAGTCATGTGAGAATGAAGTCTGACATTCTCAGTAAAACATGTACATCCAACAAGGGCAGAGACTGTCAGTTGATTCCTTTGTGTTCTACTGCAGCTTCCCAGAGTGTTCCAAAGAACTACTAGAGCGCTAACCGCCCTACTTATGATAAACGTATGGCACACCTGAAGCCATCTTGCTTGGATTAAAGTGGTAACTCTTAAAACATTTAATTTAAAAAGGAACAAAATGAGGGGGTTCATTTTTCCATAAAAAGTATGATTAGTGCTGCAGAAAGAAAAATTAGGGCACATTTTGAGTGACTTCTCAAATCCTCTTCTATTTCATTAAAAAATTCTGACATGCAGACTGAAACATGCATTTTCAATACCAGCAGCAGTTTTCCCTGGTGAGCAGTAGCTTTACTACAGTGATCTAATGAGCAAAAAGAGTGCTAACATTCTGAATTTATGGCAAATGTGTGACACATCTGAATGCCGTCTTGATGGAATCAAAGTAAAAAACTGAAAGTATTTCCTACTGAGGAGACTGCAGTAAATGAGGAAATTAGGAAACTTCATAACAAAGAAGTCTCCCAAGATGGCCACCAGAGACAAAAGAGCCCAAATGTAGCCCAAATATCACCCAGATGTAGCCCAAGTATAGCCCAATGACAGAATGTCCCAGAATGTTCTTAAAAACAACTAGAGCGCTTACTGTCTTCATTATGACAACAGTATGGCACACCTGAAGCCATCTTGATTGGAATAAACTGGTAACACTTAAAACATTTAATTTAAAAAGGAACACAATGAGGGGGTTCATTTTGCCATAGAAATTATGATTAATGCTGAAGAAAGAAAATGAGGGCACATTTTGAGTGACTTCTAAAATCCTCTTCTATTTCATTAAAAAATTCTGACATGCAGACTGAAACATGCACATTTAATACCAGGAGCAGTCTTCCATGGTGAACAGTAGTTTTACTACAGTGATCTAATGAGCAACTAGAGTGCTAACATTCAGAATGTATGGCAAATGTGTGACATATCTGAATACCTTCATGATGGAATCAAAGTAAAAAACTGAAAGCATTTCCTACTGAGGAGACTGCAGTACATGAGGAAATTAGGAAACTTCATAACAAATAAATCTCCCAAGATGGCCACCGGAGACAAAAGAGCCCAAATGTAGCCCAAAATCACCCAGATGTAGCCCAAATATAGCCCAATGACAGAAGTGTGCAAAACACTTATTATTTTGTGTTTTTGCAGTGTTATATAGTGCAGACTTGTCAGGTATTGGAGTGCTTTACATGAGCATTGGTTACATCACACAAGAACAAATTCATTTTGGTTGTAGACATGGGGAAACTAAGTGATTTGACCAGAATCACAGAATGTCGAGCTGAAGCAGAAACATCAACCTGGTTCCCCAGTTGCAAAGTCTGCAGTTCTGGAAGTAACACCACATCCTCTCCCCTAAGTGCAACATTTAATCAAGTGGTCAACTGGATAAAAAAACATAAAGATAACAAATAATTTAAAAGTGCTTTGTCGCTATTTGAAAACTCAGAAAATATGTCCTTATTTTAGTCTTTTAGAGCACTAACCATAATTTTGATGCCAATAAGACCTTCTCATATATGTAATTTCTAAAGGAAATGCTCTAGGTATTACAGTTTTGATTACATCAAGATGATGTCAGGCGTTCCACACTTTTGTAATAAATATAGAATGTTAGCAATCCAGTTGTTCATTAGGATACTGTTGAGAGGCAGAGGCCAGGGGCACGGACTCTGAAAATTGAAGGCAGGTAGGAGGGTGCAAAGGCAACAATTTAACCACACTGAGCAGGCAGGAAGGGCCGTGGAAGCACAACAGACTATGGAGGGCAGTGGAAATGGGGGCAGGGGCAATAAACCAACAATACAGGACTTGCAAGAGAGGCTGTTGGAGGGAAGATCTATTACGGGTCAAGGAAGCTAGGGGCGGTCCCCAGAGCCCCGGGAGCCACCACAGAGCTGAGCAGGAGAGTGAGTCAGGGACAAAAGGGGCACCTTAATTTGAGCCGGGGTGCCTAGGAACGCTTGCTCCAAAAATGAAGAAAACAGACATATGAGACATGGAATTGGAGGCAGAATACAATGGCAGTTTAATGAGAAGATGCAACTTCAAAGAAACCGCAGAATAGAGACATAAAGAACAAAATACAGAATCCAGATAATCATACAGCTGTCATGATATTCTCTGTATCTCAATTAATGTACTGACAGAGAGAGAGAGAAAACACATCTATAAATGCATCATGAGAAACAAGTTACACCAAGGAAAATGTTACCTAGGAACACTCACGTTTACTATTAGAGCAAGCATTCCTGCAATTACAATACAAAATCTTTTAAATGCAAAAGTAAAGAGAACAATGGTTAAACATAACATGACATTTCATATAGGTAAAATAGAATAAGATACTTCAAGCAAAGCAGAGCAAGACATTTTAAGCAGAGGAAGACAAGAGCTCCCAGCTCTTGGGGAAAACCTGCACAGCCTGTTAACCTACATACAGACGGCGAGGTAGTCCCTCGATATCTGTGGATGCTCCCTTTTTATATCATTTTGTGGGCTCCTTTGCACGCTACATCTACCTACGTATGCTACCCAAAAGCTAAGTCTGCAGATTTTACCAGACATTTCGTCATTTACCCACTTAATGCTGACAATGGACTGGGTGAAAAGGTCAGTCTCTCAGGCCAATCGCTTATCGTAAGTTCCATAGAGCAAGCAGAAAATAATGGGTATTGTACGGGAATTCAATATATTCATGTATAAAATCTTCTCAGTTCTCCTAACTTGACGCTCTGCGGTTGCCACTTCCTTAAAAGCGGGAAACCTGCCCAGGAAGCAAGTACCAGTCCAGGATGCAGCCTACTGTATATCGACAGCTTCAGGGGGATGTTGAACTTTGATACCGAGCACGGAGCACTCGGGTAGGGTGGGGGCTACTAGTTTGGAGCAGAAGGCCTCGCTGACCTGCCTTCAGACTGCTATACACTAAAATTGCAGAGCTATGGTCAATTTAACAAAGAGGCCTACATATTGAACAGAAGGGCCTACACAGGGGTTTTATGCTGGCTGAGTGGTAAGGATGTCTCAGGATAATTATATAGCAACACAGGACCCGCTGGTCAATTTAATACGGCCTACAAATGCGGCTGGCAGGGCAAGGACAAGGGTCTCATACTTCAGGTGTGGACAGAACGGGCCAGGGGCCCCCTGTGATACAAAATCTACCCTCCTTCAAGGCTCTGGCAATGTAATAGACCATTGTGGGCAGAAGGAAGAGGCAATGGTAGTACAACCATACATGCCAACAGACCCGATTCAGCCAGGAAACGTCCAATGTTTTTAAGCTCAAATGGGCTTTATTTGACTGTCTCCTGTCTACAATATCCTCTTTTTCAATGTAACTCAAAGGGGAAAATCAATACCCCAGATTTTTTTCAAAATCTCCCTCTTACCAAGTTCAAAATGTTTGCAAGTATGGTACATTGGATCATGGAAGGAAATGGGATAGGGACATGGACTTGGATAACAGAGGACAGGAGGGACATGGAGAGGTGCACCAAACTGATCCAGCAGGGCAGGCATCAGGGTTTGCAGCAGCACAATACACCACACAGGGCATGCGGGACGGGAGTGCAGCACAACAATCCATAGAAAGCAAGAGGGAGGGGACAGGACCATGCACATGGACAACAGAGAACAGAGGGGCAAGAGGCAATGGTAGCTAGCTGACCATAATGGACAGACAGGAGAGAAAGCTGCAGCATAACAGAACATAAAGGGCAGGAGGGACGGATCAGAGGCATTACAATGGAACAGACAAGCCAGGAGGGAGGGAGTAGGGGTCTGCACTTGTAAACAGAGGGCTGGGGGCAAGGGGGCAGGGCAGGAGCAGCAAGATAGCCATGGAGGTCAGGCAGGATGGGCACTAGAAGCAAGACACACCATGAAGAGCAACAGTGAGACTGTGATGGCATTCACACAGACCATGGAGGGAAGGTGGGAGGGGGTCAGGGGCAGCTAACTGACCACCCAGGGAAGGTGGGAGGGGCCATGGCAGCACAGAAGACCATGCATGGCAAGTGGGAGGGTTAGTGGCAGCACAATGGCTATGATGGGCAAGAAGGAGGGTGCAGGGGCATGCACAAAGGACGATGGAGGATAGAAGGGAGGGTCAGGACCTGTGCACAGACAAGAAAGTTCAGGGGAAGGGACCTCACAACAGACCACACGGGGCAGGCAGGAGGAGCAGTTGCAGCACAACAGACCAGGGAGGGCAGAAGGGTGTGGCAGTGCAATGGACCATGTAGGACAGGAGGAAGAGGATAGGGGCATGGCATGTGGACAGGCAGGGTGGAGGTGGCAGGGACAGGTTACAGTCATCTGACAATGCTAGGCAGGTGGGAGGGGAGTGGCAGCTCAACAGAACACTCAGAGTAGATAGGAGTGGCAGGTCCATGGAACATGGTGGGCAAAAAGGATGGAGCAGGGGCATGCATAAAGACATCGGAGGGCAGGGGGAAGGAGAATAGGGGCAGCAAGCTAAGCACAGAGTTTAAGCAAGAGGTCAATGATGGGGCATAGAATTGGGCAATGGAGGGCAGGAGGGGTGGACTGGTACATCATACTAAATTGAGGGCAGTGGCAGCACATCAGACCATGCATGGCAGGAGGGAGGAGGCTAGTTCATGGATTCACACAACAGAGGATAGGGAGGAGGGGGATGGGGCAGCAAGCTAACTGTTCAGAGAAGGCGGGTATTAGGAACTTTATTGGTTTTAAAACATTGTGTCTGTGCGAACTACTTAAAATATGAACAAGTATGCAGCATAATCTCACTTTTATTCAGGAAGAAGAGGACGTTTGTGACTGTGACTCCGGGCTCACTTGGCAGAAACACCCCCTGACCCTCCACCCCCTATCGCAAAATGTAATGCCCGTGAAAAGGGTAGGTGAACACAGTGGTATATAGAACATAGTCCTGAGAGCACGATTGAAAATGAAAACTAGATATAGTGTATGGTATAAACTATGCACCAAAAAGTGTGATATAAGATGAACCGGGCGTGAAATATAATATGCAATACATTGTGCGCAATGACAGATTCATTGGAGAGCGCGAGATAGCACAGGCACTAGCGCGTGCTATGCGATATGCGCCTTGGAGCGTAATATGCACAGGGCAGTGTTGTGTAACCTAACTAGTCTCTAAAGTTGTAATATAAAATATGTGCTGGGGAGTGTAACGTTGCATATGCACTGTGACAAAGATATGGATCCCAGATTATAATATGTATGACATAGCACTGTGCGTTATAACATAGGCATCGAGGAAGGCACGTTAGATGGGGCAATATAACCCGTGCGAAGACAAGTGTGGCATGACATATTCACGGGGTGGTGTTACAGTGCACATGGGCTAGAGAGTGTCATAGCATATGCACTAGCTAGTGGAATACAACACAGAGGTGTGTGGCACTCGGCAGGCAATGGTGGGTGTAACACAGCATTGGGCTCTGTCAGGAGCGCGCTGTGACTCTCAAGTGATGTTCATCCCCTTTCCAGAGAGTAAAATAAAAAGTATTACACATCCGGCAGTGGATGTGTGTTTTATTAACCGTGAGGGGGGTTTCTTACATAGTTTTGGTCGAATTTTTGTCGAATCCTCTTTGAATGGCTTGGTGTGCATGTGTATTAAATGTGCCCGTCAATAGCTACCCATGTTTGTATAAATAAACGACAAGGGTGTCTACCGGCATTAGGCACGGTAGGGCATCAGACATGTCAGAGCTTTACTAGTGGTGTAAATACATTCCACGGGGATTCATTGCATGCATAGTCGCCTTTTAATGAATATCACGCAAATCGTCATGGTGATAGGTACGTACGGTTTGTCCAGCATGTCCTAGGTGTGTCTATAAATATATATTTTTTAAAAATAATAAAAAACAGTGGCCGGCCCTGGGGATTGGGGTCAAAAAAATATAATTAGGAGACAGGCCCTGGGGGATGGGGTCATCAGGGCCTATAAATTAGAATAAGAAGGGGAACCATACAGCCCCCTTCTTAAAAAATTAAAATAAATAAAAGACTGGCGTTGTGCCGGAGGCCATACCCCCTCCGTGCAGCACTCTGCAAACGCGCCCCCAATAGACATCTCCAGTATGCGCCAGGGAGCTGCGCTGCAGACAGGTGTTCTGAGGCCAAGCCCCTATTTACACCTCTCTGCAACGCAGCTCTGTGGCGCTTACTGGAGGTACCTAGTGGTCTAGTTTGACCCTAGGGACCCTTAGGATTCAAGGGGACTTAATCTCTCAACTTAGAACAGCCACAGGGCGCGTTTACACAGTGGTGAAGGGAGGGGACGGGGCCTGAGGTGACGTGTGCAAACACGCACTATGGCACGTTTTAAATTGGGGATATAATTTCCCTTCAATACTGAGGGCCCCTGGGGGCTAACTAGCCCACCAAGTGCTTCCAGTAAGCGCCACTGAGCTGCATTGCAAAGAGGTGGTCCAGGCCGTGCCACTTTTTACACCTCTCTGCAACGCAGCTCTGTGGCACTTACTGGAGGTACCTAGTGGGCTAGTTGGACCCTAGGGACCCTCAGGATTCAAATGAACTTAATCTCCCAACTAAAATTGGACACAGGGCGTGTTTACACAGTGGTGAAGGGAGGGGACGGGGCCTGAGTTAACGTGTACAAAAACGCCCTGTGGCCTGTTTTAAGAGGTAGTTTTAATCCCCATGCCCTATTATATACTAGGGGCTTACAGAGGAGGTCATGCTAATCACAGGGGGACCCCAACGCATAATGTTCCCTAGTGTATGTAGGTGTTTTCACTGTATTCTAAGTGTCTTTTAACATAGCACTGGCTCTAGGACTGGTTAGTCAGACTCAGTTACCACCAGTATCCGTCTGAAAGAGTTGAGGGTACAGGATGATTTTGCAACAAGGCTTCTTTCTGCTCTTCTTTTTGTTCTTTCTGCACGTTATCCTTCTTCCTGCACTTATCTTCGTATTTGAGGACTTCTGTTGCTCCTTTCTGCACTTCTTTTGTTTCTTTCTGTGCATTTTTTCTTCTTTCTTCACATGTCCTATCTCTGTAGGCATAGTTAGAAATTAGCATTTAAAAAACCTTTGAAATTCACAGAAAAAACCATAGGTTTCAGGCACGTCATAGTTAGGAATTAGCATTTAAAAAACCTCAGAAATTCACTGAAAAAACCATAGGTTTCAGGGGTGTTATAGTTAGCTGGACTTTTCACTTGTACAAAACCATTGAAATTCCCCCGTTATAGTTAGTTCAGCTAACTATAACTCGCGCGCCCGCAATGCACTGCTGATGACGTCACATATTACATCACTCATGACATGGTCAGTGACATCACTCATGACATCACTGATGACATCTCAAATGACATCACTGATGACATCACTGATGACATCATCCTTGTGATAGAGTGGCAGACCTCCTCTCACCCTAATATAACCTTTGATACACACATTCAGAAATAGAGACTAAAATTTTCAAAACAATGGACATACCAATACCAGTTACAACAACCTCTTCAGTAATTCTAAGATCCACATACACATCCACTCATTCACCAACAGTCCTATACAGTCACTCATACATGTACTCACTCATCATATGTACTCATACACCTATACATCCTGTTACACAATGCCACTCATCCATAGAGTTACTCACACACATAGTCACTCATGCTAATAAAGAATCAAACATACATTTACTTGCATATACAGTTATACACACACCACCACACTTACTTCTACGGAAACTTACACATACTTAGTCTTTTAAACAATCACTTATAGAAACACATACTTATTCATACAGGAACTCTTTCAATCTCTCACTCTCACATATACTCACATATATACACCAATAGTCACATATACTAGTTTAAAACATATGTAGTTACTCATAAAGACACTATTGAGACAGTCATTCACTCACTAACACACCCATACACACACTCATCCACCCATACAGTCCTGCACACATGCTGTGTTCAACACATACAAACAGTGAGTCACTCATTCATGCACCTATGCACTACGTAATACCCCCCACCGAACCATGCAGACACTCAGACTGATACTCAAAAAACCAACTAATAACCTATATAGGCACCCATGTAGCTACTCACCAACCCATGCAGCCACTTATACACAAAGTGAGAGACTGATACAGATATTTACATATTTAAACATTACTCACTAAGCCATGTATTCACTATGATATACTTAATCAGTCAGTTACACAATCCATTTTTCAAAAACAAATCATCCATTTAGACACTCATATACCCATTTATTCTTCCATCGACCTTGAGATATACATATCTAAAACATATTTAATTTTCAGAAAAACACACATTCACTGGATGATGTCATCAGTGATGTCATCAGTGATGTCATTTGAGATGTCATCAGTGATGTCATGAGTGATGTCACTGACCATGTCATGAGTGATGTAATATGTGACGTCATCAGCAGTGCATTGCGGGCGCGCGAGTTATAGTTAGCTGAACTAACTATAACGGGGGAATTTCAATGGTTTTGTACAAGTGAAAAGTCCAGCTAACTATAACACCCCTGAAACCTATGGTTTTTTCAGTGATATATATATATATATATATTCATTAAAAAAACCATGGGTTTCGGGGTGTTATAGTTAGCTGGACATTTCACTCGTACAAAACCATAGAAATTCCTCCGTTATAGTTAGTTCTGCTAACTATCACTCCTGCGCCCACAATGCACTGCTGATGATGTCACATATTACATCATTCATGACATGGTCAGTGACATCACTGATGACATCACTGATGACATCTCAAATGACATCACTGATGACATCATCCACTGAATGTGGTTTAGTTTGAAATTTAAATATTTATTATATATATACCAATCTGTATTGAAGATTGAGCTGATATATTACTGTCTGGATGGAGGATTTAGTAGCTGTCTGACTGTCTGTTTAAGTGAGTAATTAAAAGTGTCTCACTTAATACATGGATTAGTAATTAAACTATGTGAATGTGTGCATCACTGTCTCTGTTGTTGTATAACATGCTGCATCAGTTGGTCACTAACTACATGAGTGTGTATATAGTTATTGATTAGTTGGGTGAGTATTTGTATGGTACACTGAGTTTGTGTGTGGTTGGAAGGGGTGTGTGTAACTCTATGCATAGATGTGTGAAAGGTTGATTGACTAGGTGTATAGGTTTAAGAGTGCATGTGGAAACAGTTGTTTGGGTGACTGAGTGTATTTATTTGTGTGTTGGTGAGCGAATATATGTTTTAGTTGTACATATTCAACAAAGTAAAAAAATAAAAGGCATTGTATGTGAGAGTTGGTGTATATAAATAAGTATATATACGAGTCAGTGATTGTTAGAGTAAATATATGAATGAGTGTATAATTATAAAGGTGATTTTTTAACATATTAACTATGAGTTACTATGTGTTTGAATAAATGAGGTGTTGTGTGTATAATTGTGTAAGTGAGTAAATGTAAGTGTGGTTAATTTTTTTCATGAGTAAATAGGATGACTGCATAACCGACTAAGATGACTGCTGATGTGTCAATGTCTATATTTGTATATAAGTGCATTTGATAGTGTTCTATTAATTAGTGACTTCATGTATAAGTGATTCTGTTGTTGAATGGGTAGTTTTGTGTGTAGACTTAGGAATCAGTGAGTGGGTACGTAGTAACTGGTATTGGTGTGTCAATGGTTTCAAATATGGTACTCTGTATTTTACAGTGAGTGATGAAAGGTTATACTAGTGTATGATGAGGTGTATCAGATTGTCACGTGGATGATGTCATCAGTGATGTCATCAGTGATGTCATTTGAGATGTCATCAGTGATGTCACTGACCATGTCATGAATTATGTAATATGTGACATCATCAGCAGTGCATTGCGGGCGCGAATTATAGTTAGCAGAACTAACTATAACGGAGGAATTTCTATGGTTTTGTACGAGTGAAATGTCCAGCTAACTATAACACATCTGAAGCATATGGTTTTTTCTGTGAATTTCTAAGGTTTTTTAAATGCTAATTTCTAACTATAACATCTCTGAAACCTATGTTTTTTTCAGTGAATTTCAAAGCTTTTTTAAATGCTAATTTCTAACTATAACTTTTTTAAATGCTAATTTTTAGTGTAATAGTAGTTATACCTATTTTTTTGTACTGATTTTCTGCAGTTTTTTAACTGTTTATTTATAAACATTTTATTAATTAAATAACATTATATATTTTTCTGAAAATTGCAACAACAAAAAATTAAACCTGAAATATTGTTTACATTTTTTGTTTTATTTTTTTATTTTAATACATTTATATTATTTTCTTTTTTAATCCCAAAAGCGTACACATCACGGTGGGTGCGCGGATTCCAGAGCCATTTTAGAAACGTTGTGAAGGATCCGCATATGGTGTGCGACGGCTGAGTGTTTTTCAGTTACATCATATACATTTAATATTACGTGATGTGCGCGATTGGTATGTGACCAGTGCGCGATTCCTGCTCCCGCGCATTTGCGACACATGCGCATTACGGTACGCGATGCATGCACGGTGGCGGGTCCTGCGTGCCATCATATACGTGCTGGGGCACGCTGGGTGTGCGACTCCCACAAAATATTTTTATGTTCTAAAATGATATGTATGTGTCTTTAATATACATATTAGGGCAGGAGGCTATCGAAGATATTCATTAAATTAATATATTTGTACTTATAATAAACTTATATAATTTTCAAATATATTTTTGTGAAGTCGCGTCAGGTACGTGCTTCAAGAGCGCAGAGTGCACGGATCCCATGTGACCTCAAAAAAAAAGATTTCATTGGTTCATAACATTTCCCACGGTACCTATTGAAGGACCCCACCCATTTTAATCATTCTTGTTGGAGCATCTTTAGAGAGACAACTCTTTTCCTACAAGAACCCTTTTTGCTTGTTTTTTGGTGTTTTTCAATAAATATCAAACAAAATGGATACACCACTCTCAATGTGGAACAGAGAGCCTGGATTAAGGACTGGCAGGCAAGCTGGGGCTCACGTTTGGGCTCTATTTTTTACAGGAATCAGCGCACCGTTATTAAGGTTGGAAATAATTGCGGCACTACGACTCCCATAAGACACTCGTTGTGACATCATAAAAGGAAGTAGTTGCCCGCCAAGCGCGTACCTTTCCTAAACGCCTCTGAAGAGATGGTGAAAGTCCATCGAAACGCGTCAGGCGAAGGAAGGGCTGTTCATCACACTGGCGAACCTTCCTGTCCATACCGTGATCAAAGGCTGGTAACCTTCTCTCTGGTTCGAGTGCAGCTCATGGGGCTCCCATGTTTTTGAAATTTTGAGGCGGACGCCCATCTGCCGAGTCTGCACCACCCCATGATTCCCAGGGGGCCACGGGAGAGGATACACCACTCTCAATGTGGAACAGAGAGCCTGGATTAAGGACTGGCAGGCAAGCTGGGGCTCACGTTTGGGCTCTATTTTTTACAGGAATCAGCGCACCGTTATTAAGGTTGGAAATAATTGCGGCACTACGACTCCCATAAGACACTCGTTGTGACATCATAAAAGGAAGTAGTTGCCCGCCAAGCGCGTACCTTTCCTAAACGCCTCTGAAGAGATGGTGAAAGTCCATCGAAACGCGTCAGGCGAAGGAAGGGCTGTTCATCACACTGGCGAACCTTCCTGTCCATACCGTGATCAAAGGCTGGTAACCTTCTCTCTGGTTCGAGTGCAGCTCATGGGGCTCCCATGTTTTTGAAATTTTGAGGCGGACGCCCATCTGCCGAGTCTGCACCACCCCATGATTCCCAGGGGGCCACGGGAGAGGATACACCACTCTCAATGTGGAACAGAGAGCCTGGATTAAGGACTGGCAGGCAAGCTGGGGCTCACGTTTGGGCTCTATTTTTTACAGGAATCAGCGCACCGTTATTAAGGTTGGAAATAATTGCGGCACTACGACTCCCATAAGACACTCGTTGTGACATCATAAAAGGAAGTAGTTGCCCGCCAAGCGCGTACCTTTCCTAAACGCCTCTGAAGAGATGGTGAAAGTCCATCGAAACGCGTCAGGCGAAGGAAGGGCTGTTCATCACACTGGCGAACCTTCCTGTCCATACCGTGATCAAAGGCTGGTAACCTTCTCTCTGGTTCGAGTGCAGCTCATGGGGCTACCATGTTTTTGAAATTTTGAGGCGGACGCCCATCTGCCGAGTCTGCACCACCCCATGATTCCCAGGGGGCCACGGGAGAGGATACACCACTCTCAATGTGGAACAGAGAGCCTGGATTAAGGACTGGCAGGCAAGCTGGGGCTCACGTTTGGGCTCTATTTTTTACAGGAATCAGCGCACCGTTATTAAGGTTGGAAATAATTGCGGCACTACGACTCCCATAAGACACTCGTTGTGACATCATAAAAGGAAGTAGTTGCCCGCCAAGCGCGTACCTTTCCTAAACGCCTCTGAAGAGATGGTGAAAGTCCATCGAAACGCGTCAGGCGAAGGAAGGGCTGTTCATCACACTGGCGAACCTTCCTGTCCATACCGTGATCAAAGGCTGGTAACCTTCTCTCTGGTTCGAGTGCAGCTCATGGGGCTACCATGTTTTTGAAATTTTGAGGCGGACGCCCATCTGCCGAGTCTGCACCACCCCATGATTCCCAGGGGGCCACGGGAGAGGATACACCACTCTCAATGTGGAACAGAGAGCCTGGATTAAGGACTGGCAGGCAAGCTGGGGCTCACGTTTGGGCTCTATTTTTTACAGGAATCAGCGCACCGTTATTAAGGTTGGAAATAATTGCGGCACTACGACTCCCATAAGACACTCGTTGTGACATCATAAAAGGAAGTAGTTGCCCGCCAAGCGCGTACCTTTCCTAAACGCCTCTGAAGAGATGGTGAAAGTCCATCGAAACGCGTCAGGCGAAGGAAGGGCTGTTCATCACACTGGCGAACCTTCCTGTCCATACCGTGATCAAAGGCTGGTAACCTTCTCTCTGGTTCGAGTGCAGCTCATGGGGCTACCATGTTTTTGAAATTTTGAGGCGGACGCCCATCTGCCGAGTCTGCACCACCCCATGATTCCCAGGGGGCCACGGGAGAGGATACACCACTCTCAATGTGGAACAGAGAGCCTGGATTAAGGACTGGCAGGCAAGCTGGGGCTCACGTTTGGGCTCTATTTTTTACAGGAATCAGCGCACCGTTATTAAGGTTGGAAATAATTGCGGCACTACGACTCCCATAAGACACTCGTTGTGACATCATAAAAGGAAGTAGTTGCCCGCCAAGCGCGTACCTTTCCTAAACGCCTCTGAAGAGATGGTGAAAGTCCATCGAAACGCGTCAGGCGAAGGAAGGGCTGTTCATCACACTGGCGAACCTTCCTGTCCATACCGTGATCAAAGGCTGGTAACCTTCTCTCTGGTTCGAGTGCAGCTCATGGGGCTACCATGTTTTTGAAATTTTGAGGCGGACGCCCATCTGCTGAGTCTGCACCACCCCATGATTCCCAGGGGGCCACAGGAGAGGATACACCACTCTCAATGTGGAACAGAGAGCCTGGATTAAGGACTGGCAGGCAAGCTGGGGCTCACGTTTGGGCTCTATTTTTTACAGGAATCAGCGCACCGTTATTAAGGTTGGAAATAATTGCGGCACTACGACTCCCATAAGACACTCGTTGTGACATCATAAAAGGAAGTAGTTGCCCGCCAAGCGCGTACCTTTCCTAACCGCCTCTGAAGAGATGGTGAAAGTCCATCGAAACGCGTCAGGCGAAGGAAGGGCTGTTCATCACACTGGCGAACCTTCCTGTCCATACCGTGATCAAAGGCTGGTAACCTTCTCTCTGGTTCGAGTGCAGCTCATGGGGCTACCATGTTTTTGAAATTTTGAGGCGGACGCCCATCTGCCGAGTCTGCACCACCCCATGATTCCCAGGGGGCCACGGGAGAGGATACACCACTCTCAATGTGGAACAGAGAGCCTGGATTAAGGACTGGCAGGCAAGCTGGGGCTCACGTTTGAGCTCTATTTTTTACAGGAATCAGCGCACCGTTATTAAGGTTGGAAATAATTGCAGCACTACGACTCCCATAAGACACTCGTTGTGACATCATAAAAGGAAGTAGTTGCCCGCCAAGCGCGTACCTTTCCTAAACGCCTCTGAAGAGATGGTGAAAGTCCATCGAAACGCGTCAGGCGAAGGAAGGGCTGTTCATCACACTGGCGAACCTTCCTGTCCATACCGTGATCAAAGGCTGGTAACCTTCTCTCTGGTTCGAGTGCAGCTCATGGGGCTACCATGTTTTTGAAATTTTGAGGCGGACGCCCATCTGCCGAGTCTGCACCACCCCATGATTCCCAGGGGGCCACGGGAGAGGATACACCACTCTCAATGTGGAACAGAGAGCCTGGATTAAGGACTGGCAGGCAAGCTGGGGCTCACGTTTGGGCTCTATTTTTTACAGGAATCAGCGCACCGTTATTAAGGTTGGAAATAATTGCGGCACTAAGACTCCCATAAGACACTCGTTGTGACATCATAAAAGGAAGTAGTTGCCCGCCAAGCGCGTACCTTTCCTAAACGCCTCTGAAGAGATGGTGAAAGTCCATCGAAACGCGTCAGGCGAAGGAAGGGCTGTTCATCACACTGGCGAACCTTCCTGTCCATACCGTGATCAAAGGCTGGTAACCTTCTCTCTGGTTCGAGTGCAGCTCATGGGGCTACCATGTTTTTGAAATTTTGAGGCGGACGCCCATCTGCCGAGTCTGCACCACCCCATGATTCCCAGGGGGCCACGGGAGAGGATACACCACTCTCAATGTGGAACAGAGAGCCTGGATTAAGGACTGGCAGGCAAGCTGGGGCTCACGTTTGAGCTCTATTTTTTACAGGAATCAGCGCACCGTTATTAAGGTTGGAAATAATTGCGGCAGTACGACTCCCATAAGACACTCGTTGTGACATCATAAAAGGAAGTAGTTGCCCGCCAAGCGCGTACCTTTCCTAAACGCCTCTGAAGAGATGGTGAAAGTCCATCGAAACGCGTCAGGCGAAGGAAGGGCTGTTCATCACACTGGCGAACCTTCCTGTCCATACCCTGATCAAAGGCTGGTAACCTTCTCTCTGGTTCGAGTGCAGCTCATGGGGCTACCATGTTTTTGAAATTTTGAGGCGGACGCCCATCTGCCGAGTCTGCACCACCCCATGATTCCCAGGGGGCCACGGGAGAGGATACACCACTCTCAATGTGGAACAGAGAGCCTGGATTAAGGACTGGCAGGCAAGCTGGGGCTCACGTTTGGGCTCTATTTTTTACAGGAATCAGCGCACCGTTATTAAGGTTGGAAATAATTGCGGCACTACGACTCCCATAAGACACTCGTTGTGACATCATAAAAGGAAGTAGTTGCCCGCCAAGCGCGTACCTTTCCTAAATGCCTCTGAAGAGATGGTGAAAGTCCATCGAAACGCGTCAGGCGAAGGAAGGGCTGTTCATCACACTGGCGAACCTTCCTGTCCATACCGTGATCAAAGGCTGGTAACCTTCTCTCTGGTTCGAGTGCAGCTCATGGGGCTACCATGTTTTTGAAATATATATATATATATATATATATATATATATATATATATATATATATATATATATATATATTATCTACTGGCCAGTAGATGGTCGCCAGTAGATAGTTATAGTTAGGACCGTGTTTCCATAGGAAATCCGCAACATTCTATTTGGAATAACTTTGGCGCCGATTGATGAATCCTCTCGAAATTTTCAAAATAGGTGGGGCGCTCCGCTCCGCTCCTACCCTGCAAGTCTCGGGGGGATTCGTCAAGTGGGGGCTGAGAAAAAAGGGGGGTCCCAAAACACGTTTTTCCCATGCAATTTTCCATAGGGACCTTTAGTCCAAGGTACAGCCCAAACGGCTGAACAGGATTACTTTAAATTTGGCAAAGAGGTAGTCCTCAGGTCAGGCATGTGCCTTTTGCATATATGGTGTCAATCTGTTCAGTAGTTCCTGAGAAAATCAAAAGTAAAATCACATACATATCTGGGCGGAGCCTAACCACATATCTCATCGTGAGATCTGATTGGCTGTCAGTACTTCATCCAAGAAGTGTTGGCAGCCATCTTGGGACCAATATACATGATAGCACCTCATTAAAAAGCATTGCAATTAATAGAAGGTTTTAAGACTTTAGTTACGTTATAAATCATTTGTTGATGGTACCATGCTCATTTTAGGAATTGTGGTGTGTTCTAAGGTGATTTTACCATAAGAAAAAGCCTTCTGCTCTGATATCACAAACCATGTTTGAGAGAAAACTATTTTCTCATACTTTTTCCACTGAGGTTTGGAAGGTGATCTATAAGCTAAACTGAGAGCATATTTTCTGTAAATTCACATTATCTTTCTCAGTCATGTAAGAATGAAGTCTGACATTCTCAGTAAAACATGTACATCCAACAAGGGCAGAGACTGTCAGTTGATTCCTTTGTGTTCTACTGCAGCTTCCCAGAGTGCTCAACTAGAGCGCTAACAGTCTTACTTATGACAAAAGTATGGCACACCTGAAGCCATCTTGATTGGAATAAAGTCGTAACACTTAAAACATTTAATTTACAAAGGAACAAAATGAGGGGGTTCATTTTGCCATATAAATTATGATTAGTGCTGCAGAAAGAAAAACTAGGGCACATTTTGACTTCTTAAATCCTCTTTTATTTCATAAAAACATTCTGACATGCAGACTGAAACATGCACTTTGAATACCAGCAGCAGACTTGCCTTGTGAGCAGTAGCTTTACTACAGTGATCTAATGAGCAACTAGAGTGCTAACATTCAGAATTTATTGAAAATGTGTGACACATCTGAATGCCTTCTTGATGGAATCAAAGTAAAAAACTGAAATTATTTCCTACTGAGGAGACTGCAGTAAACGAGGAAATTAGGAAACTTCATAACAAATAAATCTCCTAAAATGGCTACCAGAGACAAAAGAGCCCAAATGTAGCCCAAATATCACCCAGATGTAGCCCAAATGTAGCCCAATGACAGAAGTGTGCAAAACACTTATTTTTTGTGTATTTGCAGTTTTATATAGTGCAGACTTGTCAGGTATTGGAGTGCTTTACATGAACATTGGTTACATCACACAAGATCAAATTCATTTTGGTTGTAGACATGGGGAGATTAAGTGATTTGACCAGAATCACAGAATGTTGAGCTGAAGCAGAAACTCCAACCTGGTTCCCCAGTTGCAAAGTCTGCAGCTCTGGAAGTAACACCACACCCTCTCCCCTTGGATGCAACATTTAATCAAGTGGTCAACTGGATAAAAAAACTAAGATTACAAATAATTTAAAAGTTCTTTGTCGCTATTTGAAGACTCAGAAAATATGTCCTCATTTTAGTTTTTTAGAGCACTAACCATAATTTTGATGCAAATAAGACCCTCTCATATATGTAATTTCTAAAGGAATTGCTCTAGGCATTACAGTTTTGATTACATCAAGATGACATCAGGCATTCCACACTTTTGTAATAAATATAGAATGTTAGCAATCTAGTTGTTCATTGGGATACTGTTGAGAGGCAGAGGCCAGGGGCACGGACTCTGGAAATTGAAGGCAGGTAGGAGAGTGCAGAGGCAAAAATTTGACCACACTAGGCAGGCAGGAAGGGCAGTGGCAGCACATCAGACTATGGAGGGCAGTGGAAAGGGGGGCAGGGGCAACAAGCCAACAATACAGGACTGGCAAGAGAGGCTGTGGCAATATAATAGACCATTGTGGGCAGAAGGAAGAGGTAGTGGTCATACAACCATACATGCCAACAGACCCGTTTCAGCCAGGAAACGTCCAATGTTTTTAAGCTCAAATGGGCTTTACTTGATCTGTTTCCTGTCTACAATCTTCTCTTTTACAATGTAACTCAAAGGGGAAAATCAATACCCCAGTTTTATTTCAAATTCTCCCTCTTACCAAGTTCAAAATGTTCGCAAGTATGGTACATTGGATCATGGTAGGCAGGAGGAATTGGGGTAGGGACATGGACTCGGATAACAGAGGACAGGAGGGACATTGAGAGGTGCACCAAACTGACCCTACAGGGCAGGCATCAGGGTCTGCAGCAGCACAATACACCACACAGGGCATGCGGGACGGGAGTGCAGCACAACAATCCATAGAAAGCAATAGGGAGGGGACAGGACCATGCACATAGACAACAGACAACAGAGCGGAAAGAGGCAATGGTAGCTAGCTGACCATAATGGACAGACAGGAGATAAAGCTGCAGCATAACAGACCATAAAGGGCAGGAGGGACGGATCAGGGGCATTACAATGGAACCGACAAGCCAGGAGGGAGGGAATAGGGGTCTGCACATGGAAACAGAGGGCTGGGGGCAAGGGGGCAGGGCAGGAGCAGCAAGATGACCATGGAGGTCAGGCAGGATGGGCACTAGAAACAAGACACACCATGGAGAGCAACAGTGAGACTATGATGGCATACACAAAGACCATGGAGGGAAGGTGGGAGGGGGTCAGGAGCAGCTAGCTGACCACACAGGGAAGGTGGGAGGGGCCATGGCAGCACAGAAGACCATGCATGGCAAGCGGGAGGGTTAGTGGCAGCACAATGGCTATGATGGGCAAGAAGGAGGGTGCAGGGGCATGCACAAAGGACCATGGAGGATAGAAGGGAGGGTCAGGACCTGGGCACAGACAAGAGAGTTCAGGGAAAGGGGCCTCACAACAGACCGCGCGGGGCAGGCAGGAGGAGCAGTTGCAGCACAACAGACCAGGGAGGGCAGAAGGGTGTGGCAGTAAAATGGACCATGGAGGACAGGAGGAAGGGGATAGGGGCATGGCATGTGGACAGGCAGGGTGGAGGTGGCAGGGACAGGTTACAGTTATCTGACAATGCTAGGCAGGTGGTAGGGGAGTGGAAGCTCAACAGAACACTCAGAGTAGATAGGAGTGGCAGGTCCATGGAACATGGTGGTCAAAAAGGATGGAGCAGGGGCATGCACAAAGACATCGGAGGGCAGGGGGAAGGAGAATAGGGGCAGCAAGCAAAGCACAGAGGCTAAGCAGGAGGTCAATGATGGGCCATAGAATTGGGCAATGGAGGGCATGATGAGTGGACTGGTACATCATGCTAAATGCAGGGCAGTGGCAGCACATCAGACCATGCATGGCAGGAGGGAGTAGGCTAGTCCATGGATTCAGACAACAGAGGATAGGGAGGAGGTGGATGGGGCAGCAAGCTAACTGTTCATAGAAGATGGGTATTAGGAACTTTATTGTTTTTAAAATGTGTGTCTGTGCGAACTACTTAAAATATGAACAAGTATGCAGCATAATCTCACTTTTATTCAGGAAGAAGAGGACGTTTGGGACTGTTACTCTGGGCTCACTTGGCAGAAACTAACAAAGTGTGATATAAGATGAACCGGGGCGTGAAATATAATGTGCAATACATTGTGCGCAATGACAGATTCATTGGAGAGCGCGAGATAGCACAGGCACTAGCGCTTGCTATGTGATATGCGCCTTGGAGTGTAATATGCACAGGGCAGTGTTGTGTAACCTAAGTAGTCTCTAAAGTTGTAAAATAAAATATGTACTGGGTAGTGTAACATTGCATATGCACTGTGACAAAGATATGGATCCCAGATTATAATATGTATGGCATAGAGGTATGTGGCACTCGGCGGGCACTGGTGGGTGTAACACAGCATTGGGCTCAGCCAGGAGCACGCTGTGACTCTCAAGTGAGGTTTGTCTCCTTTCCAGAGAGTAAAATAAAAAGTATTACACATCCGGCGGTGGATGTGTGTTTTATTAACCGTGAGGGGGTTTCTTGCATAGTTTGGTCGAATTTTTGTCGAATCCCCTTTGAATGGCTTGGTGTGCATGTGTATTAAATGTGCCCGTCAATAGCTACCCATGTTTGTATAAATAAACGACAAGGGTGTCTACTTGGAGAGTACCCACCAGCGGGGGCGCCGGGATTAGGCACGGTAGGGTGTCAGACATGTCAGAGCTTCACTAGCGGTGTGAATACATTCTATGTGGATTCATTGTATGCATAGTCGCCTTTTAATGAATATCACGCAAATCGTCATGGTGATAGGTACATACGGTTTGTCCAGAATGTCCTAGGTGTTTCTATAAATATATTTATTTAAAAAAAAATAAAAAACAAAGGCCGGCCCCGGGGTATGGGGTCCCCGGGGCCATAAGTGGCCTGAGGAGGGGGGCAACACAGCCCCCCTCCTAAAGAATAAAAAAAAAAATAAAAGGCCATGACCTGGGGGTTGGGGTCCCCGGGGCCGATTAAGGCCTTGGGAGTGGCAAATTAATTTTTTTCAACAAAAAAAATTAGGGTGCAGGCCCTGGGGGATGGGGTCCCCAGGGCTAATAAATTAGAAAAAGAAAGGGGGCCACACAGCCCTCCTTCTTAAAAATAAATAAATAAAAGACCGGCATCGCGCCGGAGGCCACGCCCCCTCCTTGCAGCACTCTGCAAACGCGCCCCATGGCCAGTTGTAAGTTGAGGAATTAATTCCCCTTCAATAATGAGGGTCCCTGAGGGCCAACTAGCCCAACAGGTATCTCCAGTATGCGCCAGGGAGCTGCATTGCAGACAGGTGTTCTGAGGCCACGCCCCTTTTTACACCTCCATGCAACGCAGCTCTGTGGCGCTTACTGGAGGAACCTAGTGGGCTAGTTTAACCCTAGGGACCCTTAGAATTCAAGGGGACTTAATCTCTCAACTCAGAATGCCCACAGGCCCTGTGGCGCGTTTTTAAGTTGGGGAAATAATTCGCTTTCAATCCTGAGGGACCCTGGGGTCCAACTAGCCCACCAGATGCTTCCAGTAAGCACCACTGCTCTGCGTTGCAGAGAGGTGGTGCAGACCGTGCCACTTTTTACACCTCTCTGCAACGCAGCTCTGTGGCGCTTACTGGAGGTACCTAGTGGTCTAGTTGGACCCTAGGGACCCTCAGGATTCAAGGGGACTTAATCTCCCAACTTAAAACGGCTACAGGGCGTGTTTTCACAGTGGGGAAGGGAGGGGACGGGGCATGAGGTGACGTGTTCAAACACGCCCTGTGGTGCGTTTTAAGTGGTAATTTTAATCCCCTGCCCTATTATATACTAGGGGCTTACAGAGGAGGTCATGCTAATTTATTTATTTATTTATTTATGGGTTTGTACCGCGCTGGAATCGACTCCCAAAGGAGTATCTCCGCGCCTTAGGATGACCATAATGCAAAAAGAAAAGAAGGTCCAAGCAGTATATCATATTAGTTTTGAAATAGGAAAGTTTTTAATTGTTTCCTGAAAGGGAGGTGATCATCACAGAGCCTCAAAGATATTGGGAGACTATTGCATAGAGTTGGACCAGCAACTGATAGGGCTCTATCTCCCTGTCTTGCTTTGTTTACTCTGGGTACACATAACAGAGCCTGCTCACTGGATCTCAGAGAGCGCATAGGTACATAGGGGCAAAATTTGTTGGACAGATATACAGGGCCTCTCCCATGCAAGCATTTATGTATGACACAGCAGATTTTAAACTTTACCCTCTGTTTGATAGATAGCCAATGAAGCATGTTAAGTAGAGGTTTGGAGGGAATACGAGGGGGCCGATTTAGGACAAGGCGAGCAGCGGTGTTCTGGACTACCTGGAGTCTAGAAGTTACTCCTTCATTTGCTGCCAACAATAGTCCATTACAATAGTCCAACCTACTTAGTACTAAAGCCTGTATCAAAGTTTTTCTATTAGAATCTGGCAGCAAAGGGAATACTTTCCGCAGCAAACCAATAATGTGGAAACAAGAGCCCACCACTTGGTTGCCGTGATGTTTTAGGGGGACCCCAACACATAGTGTGCCCTAGTGTATGTAGGTGTTTTCACTGTATTCTGAGTGTCTTTTAACATAGCACTGGCTCTAGGACTGGTTAGTCAGACTCAGTTACCACCAGTATCTGTCTGAAAAAGTTGAGGGTACAGGATGATTTTGCAACAAGGCTTGTTTCTGCTCTTCTGTTTGTTCTTTCTGCACGTTATGCTTCTTCCTGCACTTTTCTTCGTCTTTGAGGACTTCTGTTGCTTCTTTCTGCATTTCTTTTTTTTCTTTCTGTGCGTTTTTCCTTCTTTCTTCACATGTCCTATCTCTGTAGGCATAGCTAGAAATTAGCATTTAAAAAACCTTTGAAATTCACTGAAAAAAAAACATAGGTTTCAGGCACGTTATAGCTAGGAATTAGCATTTAAAAATCCTTAGAAATTCACTGAAAAAACCATAGGTTTCAGGGGAGTTACAGTTAGCTGGACTTTTCACTCGTACAAAACCATAGAAATGTCCCCGTTATAGTTAGTTCAGCTAACTATAACTCGCGCGCCTGCAATGCACTGCTGATGACGTCACATATTACATCACTCATGACATGGTCAGTGACATCACTCATGACATCACTGATGACATCATCCTTGTGATAGAGTGGCACACCTCCTCTCTCCCTAATATAACCTTTGATACACACATTCAAAAATAGAAATTAAAATTTTCAAAACAATGGACATACCAATACCAGTTACAACAACCTATTCAGTAATTGTAAGATCCACATCCACTCATTCACCAACAGTCCTATACAGTCACTCATACATGTACTCACTCATCATATGTACTCACACACATAGTCACTCATGCTAATAAAGAATCAAACATCCGTTTACCTGCATATACAGTTATACACACAACACCACACTTACATCTACAGAAACTTACACATACTTAGTCTTTTTAACAATCACTTATAGAAACACATACTTATTCATACAGGAACTCTTTCAATCTCTCACTCTCACATATACTCACTTATATACACCAATAGTCACATATACTAGTTTAAAACACATGTAGTTACTCATAGAGACACTATTGAGACAGTCATTCACTCACTAACACACCCATGCACACACTCATCCACCCATACAGTCCTGCACACATGCTGTCTTCTACACATACAAACAGTGAGTCACTCATTCATGCACCTATGCACTACGTAATACCCCCCACCAAACCATACAGACATCAGACACTTATACTGAAACTCAAAAAAACAAGTAATAACCTATATAAACACTCATGTAGCTACTCACCAACCCATGCTGCCTTTTGATGTGGGTGATGCTTGAGAGTCCTACAGAGAGTTGTAGCAAAGAAAGTATTGACACCTATTTTCTACCTCGGCATTTCATTTCGAAACGAGATTGAGGGAAGACTAACGTGACCGGATGACGCGGTTGCATATCGGAAAAGCGAATACATTACTACACGCTTTAAAAGTGGTTGGGAACAGTTAGACGATGGGCACTCGGAACACGTGAACGTGACCGGATGACGCGGTTACATATCAGAAAAGCGAATACATTACTACACGCTTTAAAAGTGGTTGGGAACAGTTAGACGACGGGCACTCGGAACACGTGAACGTCCACCAATTATTCGTGGCCGCTTGTATTGTGACTGCCCTATAGACACGCTTGAGCCCGCCCCATTACAGAAATACCAACCCTTGAAACGAAGTAACAGGATATTATCCATTATCCATCAAGTAGGGAGAATTGTGCATTCTTTCTATCTGAAACCCGGGACGTTAAAAAGCAAAGAAACGCTGGGATGGTCCGTGACTCGCTAGCGATAAAAAGAGGGTTATGCTGAACATCTTGTACCCAGTCTCATGAACTAAAAGAATGAATGCAAGATTGATATAAATAAGGAGTTATGAATATCATGGCCGCCTGAGAAAGGCTGAACGCCGAAACGCGCGTAGACTGAATAAAGCCATGTTCAATATTCACTTTTTTTGTTTGATATAAGCTGTGATGTAATTGTTTGACCGAATATGCAATGATATTGTGTTCATAAAATTGTACGTTTACAAAGAAAGACTTAGAGAAAATGTGTAAGGACACTATATGAGTCTTTGAAATGTAAAAATTCTAAAAAAAATGAAATAATTTTCTAATACAAAGATATACAATAATAAGTAATAAAGAAAGAAGTATAAACTAGTTCATCTCTTTGTAGTCATATTTGGTCAATGAGATTAAAAAAGTTGTTTCTGTCCCTTTGTTTGTATATTACCTCACCTTTTTAATAATTGTTTCCTATATATTTTTTCACAAGTATTGACACCTTCATACAGATATATCTTTGACTTCATAACAGGACCTAGAATTGTGGAGAAGTGTGGCTCAATGGTTAGAGCGGCAGACCCTGATGCAGAGGTCTAGCCTAGGACCAGGGTTCAATTCCCGCCTCGGCGGGTCTTGGGCTCAATTTCCTCGGACCTGTTAAGTCTTGCCTCAGTGCCTATTCTAATCATGGGTCCCACTCTGCAACTCTGGGCAATAGCTTTCTTAATCTCCACAACGGCCCCAACAGCGCTGGGATGCCTGGCTTCACCTTGGGGGTGCCCAGGAGTGGACATTTCACAGGGAAAAGCCAGGAAGGGTTCCACAGCGGTATGAGTACAGCACCAGGACACCCTAGGGTAGCAGTGCACTATACAAGTACAACACATTTTTACATTTTTTTTTTTAGAATGTGTGCAATGTGAGTGTGTCAAATCATTAAAGCATCTTGGTGAGAATTGGGGTGACAATGCCTCATCGTAGTTGTAGTCACTTCAATGTCACTTTAGCAACACTTGAGAAAGGCCTGATTAGTGTAGATCAGTAGTGGCATGGGAGACAAGTGAGAAGGGGCAAAATGAGTGTAGCATCTTGGTTAGAGTTGTAGTGTCAAGGCTTCATGGTAGTTGTAGTCACTTCAATGTCACTTTTCAAACCTTGAGTAATGGTAACCTGTATGACGTGTGAACTTCAGTAGTGACATGGGAGACAAGTGAGAAGGGGCAAAAGGAGTCTAACATTTTGGTTAGAGTTCCAGTCACAAGGCCTCAAGATAGTTTTAGTCACTTCAATGTCACCTTAGTAACACTTGAGTAATAGTAAGCTGCCTGATTAGCATAGGTCAGTATAACATGGCAGACTACTTAGAAGTGGCAAAATGAGTCTAGCATCTTGGTTAGAGTTGGAATGACAAGGCCTCTTGGTAGTTGTAGTCACTTCAATGTCACATTTTCAACACTCCAGAAATGGTGACCTGCATGACTTGTGTACTTCAGTGGTGACATGGAAGACAATTGAGAAGGGGCAAAAGGAGTGTAGCATCTTGCTTAGAGTTGGAGTGACTTGAATAATGGTAAGCTGTATGACTAGTGAAGATCAGTAGTAACATGGCAGACTAGTGAGAAAGGGCAATGGTTATTTGTTACAGACATTAAAAGGTGTGCTATTGTTGAGGAGGAACACATAATAATGCACACATCACTATATATAATTTGTAACCACATGTCCATTTGTGTACAGTGTGCATGTGCAGTACCAGTATTTTGGCCTAGGAAGGCATCCTACAGGTGTATTTTTAATGACTGTAAAGAGACAATCCTCGACAGGGTCCCTGTAAATGTGTAAATTACTTAAGGACCCCACCTCCCTTGTCTGGTCCATGGTGGTGCATCGTTTTGCAGAGGAGTCTACGGCAACAGGTAGTTGTATTACTTACCTACACTTTTGTCTATGATGGAATGTGTTTTGAAGGTGGTTGGGGAAGTAGAGCAGTGGCAGGACATGTAGGATGGGCTCTATGAAGCTGCAAGACTTTGGCCTTATATTCCTCCCTTTCCGCTGTCTTAGATGTGGACTGCCACAGCCATGCCTACTATAAAGCAACTTGTAATTGAGTGGGTGGTTTCGCTGGTGGTCTGAGCCTCCTACAGCCTCATAGACCTGCTCTGCAGTTGCCGTGCTCCAAGTTAGTTGGTGGTGTCAGCTGTTCTGCAGCGGTTTTTGGAAAGCCAATCCATCCAACTTGTAATATGGTGGTCAGACCGCCGAGCATACCGCGGTCAGACTTTCATTGCTGGTACGGTGGTCCATGGACTGCCAACAGGATCAAACCTTCCTTTTTGATTACATATAAGTCAACCCTAGTGTAGACCCTGGACAGCCCAGAGGGCAGGCTACAATGCATTTAAAAAGCAGAACATGCACATTTAACTTTTACATGTACTGGTAGTGAACAACTCTTACATTAAAGTTCCTCTATTACAAGGTCTGTCCCTACAGAGGATAACATTGGAGTTGCCTTATTATATTTTAGAAATGTAATTTCCAAACAGGAAGAGATAACCATTTCAGGTTTGGTGTCTCAAGAATCAAAATTTAAAAACCTAACTTATTGTGAAGTCAGATTTTAAATTGCAATTCTGAAAATGTCACTTTTAGAAAGATGCACAAACAACAATTGAAGGACAGAATGCAGAACAATGTCATACATTCACCCCAGTACAAAGATATGGGCCTAAATCCATCATTTTTTTTCCTCACAATGCCATTCCAGTTTGAACCCAGCAATAAGCAAATCAGTCTTGACCCTGTGCCCAATGGGAACAGTCCAGCCCAAACTGAGAGGCCAGGTCCTCCCTAGACTGGAAACAAGCATCCTACGACCGGTTTCAGGGTTTCACCCCTCATCAGCCAGGATAGCTTGACTCTAGTGGCATGGAGAGCAGGTCTAAACTGGGATGGAATTGTGAGCAAAAGAATAATGGATTTAACCTAGATCTCTTGACTGGTGGTAAATGGTTTGATTTGTTCTGCATACCATCCATCAATTATGTGTCTTTTCCTTTCTCTCCCTAAGTGTGCAGAGTATGCCCTGACATGAGTCCTGGGCTCACTGCGCCACTGGATTCAAGCTATCCTGGTTGATGAGGGTTGAAACCGTCCTAGGATTCTTGTTTCCGGTCCAGGAAGGACCTGGCTTGACAGTTCGGGCTGGACTGTTCCCATGAGGCAGAGGGTCAAGACTAATTTGCATATGGCCAGGTCTAAACTGGGGTGGCTTGGTGAGCAAAAGAATGATGGATTTCACCCAGATCTCTTGACTGGGGGTGAATGTTTTGATTTGTTCTGCATTCTGTCCATCAATTATGTGTCTTTTACTTTCAGAAAGATGGCATTTTTCTGCCTTTTCCATTTAGTGCCTGTCGCCTGTCTCTGGTCACATGACTGGGTATGACTGACAGTTGGGATTTGTGTATTTCTCCTAGACAGCCACACACAATATGGATCGTAGGTGTGCCAGGATGGTCCATCACTGGCAGGATGGGAGGGAGGAGCTGGGCACAACCCCACTTATACCTCAATAGGCTGTGTCCTGCCTCCACAGAAAGGGATGCATACCCACTGTAGTTAGTCTGCAGCCAGGACAGGCGAAGTAGGATGTCTGGGACTTTAAATAGAAACCTCTAGAAGCTTCTCCCCTACTTCAAAGGCATAACTGGGTATAAATACTGGACCTCCGACACCACCACCTCAGTACACTTCTGGACCTGTGGATACTCTTCCAGTAAGAAGGACTGCTGTGCTGCTGAAGGACTGCCACACTGCTGGACTGCACTCTGCTGGACTTCCTACTGTGCTTTGCTGACCTGCTGACTTCCTGCTTCAGTGAGAAGGACTAGACCTGCCTCTCTTGAACCCAGAACCCCAGAGTGAATCCAAGGGCTAGTTGGCTGTCCTCCTGACTCTTGCCTCAGGGACGGAAGGCACTGACAACCTTGCACCTGCAACTGCACTCTACCATCTGTGAGTCTACCCTGACAAGTGGTGCCCGTACCCCAGTTCTGGACCCTTGGAAGTGGCTTTAAGGTGCTTTATCAGCCTCCTTGAATCCAGTAAAACCGACGCATCTCCTCTACTGCAGAGCAAAATCCCAAGCAAAATGGATGCATCTCTGCTGCTGCAAGGATTGGACCCGTCACAAAGACCCATATCGTTCCTCAGCCTGCATTGCCTCTGGAACGGCAGATGCACAGCGCATCCTCCGTGCAGGTCCTTGCATCCCTCGTACATTGCAGCCTCGACGATGACGCTTTACTCTGCATTGCAGCCTCACAGATCATTTGAACTGACACCTCACTTCGACTGCGCACGCATCCCTGACTCCAGACTTCACATTGCAAGCCCTCATTGATGGGATCTTCAACAATGATGCGACAGGACCTCGCACTGCAGCCTCACTGCATCTTGGAACCAATGCTTAGCTTTGCATGCGCAACGAATCTTCGATACGGATCCTCGCAACTCTCTGCAAACCAGGATTAAAGGTACTTTGTTCAGTGGGCGTAGCTAGGTCCTTATAGTTGGCCCGTGCTTTATCGCAGTCAACCTAAACTTGTGACTTTGTACCAGTTCAGCATGACCAGATATCCACAGTTGGGCTTTACACCTTTTGGCAATATTTTCACTAAAGCCTTTACTATTCAATATTGCTGGTTCTTCTGGTCTTGTTTTACATAATAAAAACTACTCTATTCTTCTAACTCTGTTCATGACTCCTTTTGTGTTGCTATTTGAAGTCCTGCACTAAAACTTTAGACATTACCTCTGAGTTTAGCATGTATGGTCTGTGCGAAGCTATGCAAGGGTTGAGCACAGGTTAGTTTAGGGGTTGCTTGAAACTTCACCCTGAGAAGAATTGTGGTTGCTGCTTGAGAAAGGTTTGACCTCTGTCAACCAGTAACCCGATTTCATACAGGTGGTTATACAAACTGGTCAATAAACAATAAATGGATTTCTACAACCACCCACTAAAAGGCCTGAAAGACTAGAACCAAGCTTGCAGATTTAAGAAAATGTAGCAAAAAAAAATATTAACGTATGTTCATATTTGTTATTGCTTAATAATCCTTCCTCTGGCTTTGCTGCAGGCATCCGAACCCCATGGTCATACACAAGAGTAGTCAAATACCCGCATTATATGATCACTTACTTGTAGTGCATTTACAGTCACTCAACTGACTCAACTGAACTGATAAGCAGGATTGAACCATGCTAAGCAGGATGAATCCATGTTTTTAAGGCTTTACAAAATTACAATTAGTTACATTCCTGGTGAATAGCTAGCTGAGCGCTGCTTTTTCCACTTGCTGGAAGAAGCCACTGAAAAGGCCATACTGCCCTGCAATCCTATGTTCTTGTTGTTTTTTTGTCTTTGGGGACTTGCAAGAAGCATTGATCAGTTTATGGTAAATAATTGAAGGGAATGGTGTGATCTTCAAAAAGATGTGAGAATGCTGTCTTTCCATTGCTTTTTATGCAGCTTTGTGAATAAAGCACATGGACTTGACCACGATGTTCGGTTTGATGTGCAGACACTGCAAAGACTTTAATACAGTCATAAGGAGGGCTCTTTTTGATAACTCAAGATTATTCCAGTTGCAGGGTTACGAATCAGCCGACGCATAGAGAGAGCCGGAAGGAATATCCAGAAGATGTGCACTGAAGTGCGGGCTGAAATTATGGCATTAACGATGAGCATCTTGTGTGGAAAGGAAAATAAATATGACATCCTTTTCGCACTGATTTGTGCAGTAGGGCCTAATCAGCATCTACCTTAATTCGAAGATTTTTAATTCACACAGGAAACTGGTTTAGCAGGCCCCCCTGACTACTGACAGTCCCATGCCCAACTATCTGAGAATTCTCTCTCCAATCCCACTGAACCCCCACTATGCATCACCTTTGACTAGAGCTGGCACACGGCCTGGCATTTGGTCTAGCCATATGCTCATCCAGCTGAGAGTACCCAACCCCAGGCTTACAGACTTGGACCATGCACAGCAAGGCTTTGGGACCGTACAGTCGGGGCCTATGCAAGACCCATTGTGGTTGTGACTTTGTCAGGAGGGGTTGAGCATATTGTCAGGCCACTCTTTTACCTGGGTTCCTGAGTCTTGGCTCGAATTAGAAAGTGAAATGAGCCCACATGCGGGCTCATTGAGTTCACAAAAGCAAACCGGTCTTGTCAACCCTCACAAAAAAATCAGCTTTTTGTAGCAAGGGTGGTCACTTTGGGCCCACCAGCATTGGTTTGGGGGAAGGGTAATTTGCCTCTGACCTTCTATTTCCCTTTAAACACATTTCAGGGCAAAAGACACATGCCCTACAATGGGGGTTCCAACAGAAATTTTCAAGTTGCAGGATCAGAGAGCAACATTGCATTGTAAGACAGGAATAAATAAACCTCTTTGTGGAAGTGTGTGTGCATGCACATGTGTGTGTGTATGTGTGTGTATACTTTTCATATGGATTATTTCTTAATTGCATGAAGTCCTCCATTTCCACAGGTGCACAAAAGTAAATTTCCAAATGCAAACATATACATGTGTACTTGTTGTGGCTGTAATACCGGTCCTCAATGACTGTAATCAAAACTCTTCAAGGCACCAACCTGAATGCTCTGTTTTACATTCATAGTGGGTGCGTCAGGTGCATTCTCATATATTATCTGCCCTAAGACATAATGTGATTAACATTATAAAAGAATGTTTTCCCATACTGAAGTATTGTAAACCAATGAGTAATGAATGTTCAGGGCATGCCCCATCAATGGATCGTCACATAAAGCATCAAGTGACCTTTTAGAGATATGAAGTATCAATTGAGGTTGCAAGAATTTAGATTTTTCGTCCGTATATCATGCTTTGTAATCTTTTTTTATTTACATTTTTTATTGAGCAGAGCATTAAGTACATGATATACATATTAGAATTAAAATAATTATTGAAACCATTCTTTACAAAAGTACAATAGCTTCTTCTTTCCATGACAAGATTTAAAAAGATATGGCTGTAGCAGCTAATGGCATCAACGATGATTTCAGGAAATGACAATGTGCAAAAACATGCAATAAAGTGCAACAGCAGAAAAAAGTACTAGTGCTTCTAAAGTGCGACAGCAAAAAAAGTGCTAGTGCTCTTAGTCACAATAACTGCTACAACTTCTGCATCAATGTTGAGTGTTAATTTCCCTCCTTTGCTTTAATAAAAATGAATGTTGGACCCAGCCTCGTGGCGTGGTCCTTAACCCCCTGGATTGTGGCCGTTCCCCGCCCCGGTCTTCACGGGCCACCCATCTGAACTGCACCAAGGCCCTTCACCCGGAACTACACGTGGTCGCATGCTCCTCATGGCTCCGCCATCTTGTTGGCATCCACGTCACCCCGTGCACCAGCCGGCGCGACCCCGCTCGACCCGGCCTCGACCCCAGCGAAGCCCCGACCTCGAGGCACCACGGACTGGCCAGCGGGTGCCGCAGGAACCATTCATCGCCCCCGGCGGAGGACGGTATCGATGGGACCCCCAACTGTCCTCCCCTCTCGAGGTGTGATCGCCCTGCAACTCCCATGGGCCTGGCGCCTCTCCTGCTGGGCGTCTGGCCACCTCCACCCGGCCACTCCGCCCCCTCGGGCGCATAGGTCCGGACATCAAAGGGCTCCAGACCTATATCTGGGGCGACCCCACCACAGCTCGGCAGTTGTATCCCGGAGTCGAGAGCCCTGCTGATTGAATCGCGGCTGACCCTACGGAGAAGAACTCTTGTCGGAAACATCACGAGCCCTGCTGACTGCGTCGCGGCTCCCTCTTGTGAACCCTTTCTGAACCACCTGGAACATCGGAGCCCTGCTGACGCTGTCGCGGCCCAACCTCGCTGAAACCTTCCTCGGAGCCCTGCTGACGACGTCGCGGCTCGAGCTGAGCAGAAACCATCTTGAGAGCCCTGCTGATTGAATCGCGGCTCTCCACGAACTGTACGCCAGAGCCCTGCTGACGCCGTCGCGGCTCGACCCCTCCGAGAGCGGAGGTCCTCCAGCTTGAGGATAAGAACTGGGCCCCAGGTACCCTCGTACCACATTCCTGCCAAAGACTGTCCCGCTACCTCTACCCTTCCAAAGAGACATTGAGACTTCTGGTGGATCCCTCGATCCCTTCGTGTAAATGTTGAACTCGTAACCTTTTATTGATGATAAAGAATTGCTTGTCTTGAGACAACCTCCTTGAGTCCGGCGTGGTGGTGTTACTGTGCTAGTACGTGATAGGAGAAGGACCTCTCAGGAGGCTTCTCGGCAGCGCTCGGCTACTTCGTGCAGTGCGAGGGCCCCCCCTTGGTGGTCTCACCGACTCCTCGGGGTCCGCCTTCCAACATTTGGTGGCCAGCGACGGGATCCGAGCCGAACGCAGTACGTACCAGCCAGTACCCACTAGCTACCCATCCAAACAAATAGCATCATGAGCAGCCAGGAAAACAACGCGACAATGGAGTTCCAGCCCGAACGGCTGGAAGAATATACGCACAAAGAATTAAAACAGTTCTGCAGAGACAAAGGCATTGCAACCACCAGCCTCGGTACCAAGGAAGAGATGCAGAAAGCTCTGAGGGCATGGGTGGAGGCCGGGGCAGGCCCCTCCCAGGAAGAAGGGCCCTTGCCCCTGACGGAGACCACAGCAACCGCACTGACCCCGGCAACCGGAGGAAGAAAGAGCCTAGAAACCGGCCTCTCCGAAGAAGAAATACGAGAGCGGGAAAAGGTCCGGAGCCACGAGCTAGAGCTCGCCCGACTGCGACTGGACGGCGAACTCCAGCTGGCAGAAAAGAAACTGGCCCTCGAGCAGCTACGCCTTCAAGAAGAGATAGAAGAGAAGAGACGACACCGGGAGTTGGAGGAAAAGAAACTAACTCTTGAGCACGAGCGCAGTCTCAAGGAGCTCGAGATCAAGGCCAAGAACGGAGGGACCAACACCCCCAGTACTAGAGACACTCTACCGCCTTCCGAGGCCAAGGTACATATCCCGAAGGAGGTCGTCAAGGAGTATTACAAGAATGACGATATCCAACAATGGTTCAAGGCCTACGAGGTGGCCATGACCTCCCATCGAGTGCCCCGAAAAGACTGGGGCGCAGGCCTGTGGGGGCGATTCCTGAGTGAAGGGCGGGACACGATGCTCCAGCTACCGGAGGAGGTGATGACCTCCTACGATCACATGAAGGAGGCCCTGCTCACCCGCTACGGGCTAACAGCGGAGATGTACCGCCAGCGGTTCCGAGACTGCAAGAAAATCCCGGGTACCACATGGGTGGAATATGTGGACTTTTTCAGTCGGGCCCTAGAAGGGTGGATCAAAGGCAGCAAAGTAACCACCTACGGGCAGCTGGTCGACCTCATCGTGTGGGAACATCTTTCCAACAATTGCTTCGTGGAACTGAGACAGCACCTCCTCGACAGCAAAATGACCGACCCGCGAAAACTTGCCGTCGAGGCCGATCGATGGGTCAACTCCCGGGTCCCCCGGAGCTCAATGGGGGAGTACCAGAGGAACCCCAACGGACCCCCACGCCAGCGCGGTGGGGGGGGAGGGCCGAACAGGAACCGAGACCCTCCCGCTGGGGCCCCCAGGAGCCCCCCTCGAGGGCCACCGCAGCCACATCTCTCCCCGAGCCTAGCGCGAAGGGTGGGCCCAGCCCGACCCGGACCACGGCCACCAGTGACCTGCTATGGCTGCCAACAAACCGGACACTTTGCCAGCGACCCGGCCTGCCCTCTGAACCGAAGAAACGGGGCCGGCGGGCCCCCGCCCCGGCAGCTGACAGCCGCCGCCTTGGGGGGAGGAGAAGAGGAAGAAGAGGCCCTCGACCGAGAAAGCACTGAGTGGGAGCCGGCAGCCATGTCCTTGGTCTGCCTGGGTAGCCGGGAGATGGTACCCTGCACCCCCATCCCAACCTACACCCAGAAGGACCGGCAGCAGGTCACGGTCAACGGACAACGGGCCGAAGCCCTTCGCGACACCGGCGCCAGTATCACCGCTGTCCGCTGCCACTTGGTGACCCCTGAACAGATTCTACCGAATGTGCTGTGCCCTGTACGGACGGCCGACAACAGTGAAAGCCTATGCCAGATGGCCCTGGTCCCCTTCGAGTGGGGAGGGGTGACGGGCCTGCTGAAGGTGACAGTGCGCGACGACGCCCCGGTCGACTGCCTCCTGGGGAACGACTTGGAGAGTTCCCCCTGGGCTCAAGTAGAACGACGAGAGCACCTCCGAATGTTGGGACTGGCTGATTGGGCCTGCGCCATCACCCGGTCCATGACCGCCCAGGCCCCCCGCTCATCCTCGACCTCCGGGACCGCCCGACCCGAGGGGCTCACACCCCCTCCCGCCAGCAGCGAGGAGGAGGCGGACACCGACCCTGGGTCCAGCGAATCCTCCCCCGAAGAGATGGCTTCTCCGAGCACCCTACCAGAGCTGACGCAATGGCAACACGAAGGGGACCCCACCCGAGAGCAGTTCCAGCAAGAGCAACAGTCCTGTCCCTCTCTCGAAGGGGTCCGACAACAGGCGAACGCGCAAGCCAACGGTGACCAGACCGGCACCCACTGGATCTACTGGGCCGAGGGCCTGTTGTACAGTGAACAGAAAGTAGCAGAACTCGGGGCCAGCCGCGTGTTGGTGGTCCCCCTCCGCTTCCGGGAGTTTCTTCTCAACCTGGCCCATGATGTGCCCCTCGCCGGACACTTGGGGCAAGACAAAACGTACAGTCGTCTGGTGACCCACTTCTACTGGCCCCGGATGTGGAGAGATGTGGACAACCACTGCCGGTCCTGCCAGACCTGCCAAGCCAGCGGAAAGACGGGGGGTCGGGTCAAGGCCCCCCTCCAGCCCTTTCCCGCCGTCAGCACCCCGTTTGAACGGGTCGGAATCGACATTGTGGGACCCCTGGACCCCCAAACCGCCCTGGGCCACCACTTCATCCTGGTCCTCGTGGACCACGCCACCAGGTACCCGGAGGCGGTCCCGCTCAGAACTATAACGGCCCCTGTGGTAGGCCGGGCCTTGATGGGGATCTTCTCTCGAGTGGGATTCCCCAGCGAAGTGGTGAGCGACCGCGGCACAAACTTTATCTACAGGTACATGCGGTCCCTGTGGCAACAGTGCAGGGTCACATACAAGTTCACGACCCCATATCACCCTCAGGGGAACGGACTGGTTGAGCGATTCAACCGAACATTGAAAGGGATGATCCAGGGCCTGGAAGAACCACTCAGGCGGAAATGGGATGTCCTGCTGCCCTGCCTCCTGTTTGCCTATCGGGAGGTCCCGCAGAAGTCCCTGGGGTTCAGCCCGTTTGAACTATTGTATGGACACCCGGTCCGCGGACCGCTCAGTCTGGTCAAGGAGGGCTGGGAGATGAAGCCCCGAGGCGCCCCTCCTGACGTCTACCGATACCTCCTGACCCTCCGAAACCAGACCCGCAAGTTCCGAGCCATCGCCGAAGCCAACCTCGAGGCCAGCCAGGAGGACATGAAGCGGTGGTACGATCGCAACACTTCTACTGTAGAATTCGAGCCAGGTCAGAAAGTATGGGTCATGGCCCCGGTCGAACCCGGCGCCCTCCAGGACAAGTGGACCGAGCCCTTCAAGGTGGTGGAGAAGAAAAGTCCCGTCACCTACTTGGTCGATCTGGAGTCCCCCCGGAACCCCCTCCGGGTCCTACATGCTAACAGGCTAAAACCCCACTTCGCCCGGACCGAACTGAGCCTGCTGCTGGCGACCGACGAGGGGGGCGAGGACGACTCCGAGCCCTTGCCCGACCTCTTGCAATCCGACATTCACGATGGATCGATCGAAGGGGTCCAGCTCGCCTCGTCCCTGACCCCGGAACAGCGCAACGACTGCCAGCGATTACTGCGGGACTACGCAGCCCTCTTCTCTCTCACCCCGGGGGTGACCCACTGGTGCGTCCACGACGTCGACACCGGGGAGAACCCCCCCATACGACACAGAGCCTACCGGGTGCCTGACCGAGTGCGGGCCTGCATCCAGGCCGAAGTAGCGAAGATGCTGGCCCTGGGGGTCATCGAGCCTTCCGACAGCCCGTGGGCCAGCCCTGTCGTCCTGGTGCCCAAGGCCGCAGCTCCCGGCCACCCCCTGGAGTTGCGATTCTGCGTGGACTACCGAGCCCTGAATGTAGTAACCAAGACGGACGCACACCCGATCCCCCGGGCCGACGAACTCATCGACCGCCTAGGGGCCGCTCGCTACCTGAGCACGCTGGACCTCACCGCCGGGTACTGGCAAATCCAGCTCACCCCTGGCGCCCAAGAAAAATCCGCCTTTTCGACTCCGGATGGGCATTACCACTTTCGGGTGATGCCCTTCGGAATGAAGAACGCCCCGGCCACCTTCCAAAGGCTGGTGAACAAGGTTTTGGCCGGGCTTGAGGCCTTCAGCGCGGCCTACTTAGATGACATTGCCATGTACAGCAACCACTGGGCCGAGCACCTCCTCCACCTGAAGGCCGTCCTGGCCGCCCTCCAGCGGGCCGGGCTCACAATCAAGGCCAGCAAATGCCAAATCGGCCACGGATCCGTGACCTACCTGGGCCATCAAGTAGGGAGCGGGCAGGTGGCCCCCCTCCAAGCAAAGATAGATGCCATCCAGACCTGGGAACCCCCCACTACCCAGACCACTGTCCGGGCCTTCCTGGGCCTCACCGGATACTACCGGCGGTTTATACGGGACTATGGGAGCATTGTTGGCCCCCTCACAGAGTTAACGTCCAAAAAGCAGCCCAAGAAGGTGCACTGGACACCCCGCTGCCAAACAGCCTTGGACACCCTCAAAACGGCCATGTGTACTGCTCCGGTGCTGCAGGCCCCGGACTACCAGAAGGAGTTCGTGGTACAGACGGACGCCTCCGAGTATGGGATCGGGGCCGTCCTCTCCCAAACTGACGAAAAGGGGCTCGACCGACCAGTGGCCTTCATCAGCCGGCGACTACTGCCCCGGGAGCAACGCTGGAGCACTATTGAGCGCGAGGCCTTCGCTGTGGTGTGGGCCCTCAAGAAGCTCCGGCCCTACCTCTTTGGCGCCCACTTCCGGGTCCAGACCGACCACCGGCCCTTGCAATGGTTAATGCGAATGCGGGGCGAGAACCCCAAGCTGCTGCGATGGTCCATCTCGCTACAAGGGATGGACTTTGACGTCGAGCACCGGCCCGGCAATGACCACGCCAACGCCGACGGCCTGTCCCGCTTCTTCCGCCTTGACGAGGAGAATCCCCAAGGAGATGGGTGACTCTCCATGCCTTCGGCTGGGGGGGACGCCTGTTGGACCCGGCCTCGTGGCGTGGTCCTTAACCCCCTGGATTGTGGCCGTTCCCCGCCCCGGCCTTCACGGGCCACCCGTCTGAACTGCACCAAGGCCCTTCACCCGGAACTACACGTGGTCGCATGCTCCTCATGGCTCTGCCATCTTGTTGGCATCCACGTCACCCCGTGCACCAGCCGGCGCGACCCCGCTCAACCCGGCCTCGACCCCAGCGAAGCCCCGACCTCGAGGCACCACGGACTGGCCAGGGGGTACCGCAGGAACCATTCATCGCCCCCGGCGGAGGACGGTATCGATGGGACCCCCAACTGTCCTCCCCTCTCGAGGTGTGATCGCCCTGCAACTCCCATGGGCCTGGCGCCTCTCCTGCTGGGCGTCTGGCCACCTCCACCCGGCCACTCCGCCCCCTCGGGCGCATAGGTCCGGACATCAAAGGGCTCCAGACCTATATCTGGGGCGACCCCACCACAGCTCGGCAGTTGTATCCCGGAGTCGAGAGCCCTGCTGATTGAATCGCGGCTGACCCTACGGAGAAGAACTCTTGTCGGAAACATCACGAGCCCTGCTGACTGCGTCGCGGCTCCCTCTTGTGAACCCTTTCTGAACTACCTGGAACATCGGAGCCCTGCTGACGCTGTCGCGGCCCAACCTCGCTGAAACCTTCCTCGGAGCCCTGCTGACGACGTCGCGGCTCGAGCTGAGCAGAAACCATCTTGAGAGCCCTGCTGATTGAATCGCGGCTCTCCACGAACTGTACGCCAGAGCCCTGCTGACGCCGTCGCGGCTCGACCCCTCCGAGAGCGGAGGTCCTCCAGCTTGAGGATAAGAACTGGGCCCCAGGTACCCTCGTACCACATTCCTGCCAAAGACTGTCCCGCTACCTCTACCCTTCCAAAGAGACATTGAGACTTCTGGTGGATCCCTCGATCCCTTCGTGTAAATATTGAACTCGTAACCTTTTATTGATGATAAAGAATTGCTTGTCTTGAGACAACCTCCTTGAGTCCGGCGTGGTGGTGTTACTGTGCTAGTACGTGATAGGAGAAGGACCTCTCAGGAGGCTTCTCGGCAGCGCTCGGCTACTTCGTGCAGTGCGAGGGCCCCCCCTTGGTGGTCTCACCGACTCCTCGGGGTCCGCCTTCCAACAATGAATAAAAAACTTCCAATTGTTTTCAAATTTCTTAGTGGCTCCCACCCGTCTTGCATAGGCTTCTTCGAAATTTTGTGTCCTTTTCATTTTATTAAACCACTTCAAATGAGAGGGAACATCACTAGATTTCCAATTCTGAAGAATTAAAGAACGGTCTACAGTACAAGAAATAAATAGAGAAACTTCTTCAGCCTTTGTTAACATCATCAGAGCAGCCTCGGTCCTGGGTTGAACTCTCTTCCCGATTGCCAGCTCTATATCTACAAAAATTGCCTCCCAAAAGAGCCCCAGCCGTGGGCAGGTAAAAAAATATATGATACAACCCACCCTCTCCATTGGCCTGGCAGCGAAAGCACGTGTTTTCGACCTCCGGATATCTTTTTTCCAAAGCTTCCGGAGTCAAGTAGGAGAGCCATCGTGATAAGAAAGCCATCCTTTCAAAATTAGCTGCGCGCAGGGATTTACTTCCTAGATGGCATATGGCTTCCCAGTCTTTAAAAGAAAAAATGCATTGTGTCTCACGCCCTATTTTAGCCAAATGGCTCTCTATCAGGGGTACTTGTCCTTGGCAATGTAACAACCGGTACCAGTTCCCTATGCCATTGACTTTAGCCCCGTAGAGAGCTACCATGAGTTCATTTGGGGTATCAAAAATGCAATTAGTATTTTTTAGAAAATGAACAACTTGCAAATATTCAAAAAAGGCCGGTCTCCTAGAGCTTTCAGCCCTTGCCATTACCTCTTGCCAGGAGATCACCCTGTTTTGAATTACAAAATGTCTTAGCTCCCGTAACCCACAATCTTCCCAATTAATTAGATGGCTTTCTCGAAATTGGAGGCCGAGGCTGGTACACTCTCTCAATCTCAAATATTGCAGACCCGAGGAGCCCGTCTTTTTTAAAAAAGACTGAAGTCTAAAAGAGTAATCCTTTAAGGTCTTGAATCTAGTTTTTTTAAGAAGTTTGGAGGTTTTTAAAAACACTCGAATTTGAGAACCAATTTCTTGTATCATTTTATCACTGAAGAAGCTATCTCGAGTACATTTAGATCCTATCAAGCCAGCCACTATATCTAAAAATGCAGCCTCATAATAAGTTCTTAAGAGAGGCAAAACTAAACCCCCCTGTGCAGTAGGTAATTGCACCACAGTCAGCTTAGCCCTTGATACTTTCTTTCCCCAGACAAATCCTCTAAGTAGCGTTTCCATTTCTTTAAAAAAGGACAGGTTTACTTTTATTGGGACATTAATAAAAAGAAATATAAGCAACGGAAGTATGGACATTTTAATTAATGAAATTATACCCACCAACAATAGAGGGAGTAGAAGCCACTGATCCAAAAGTCTCTTAATGTTATCTTTCATTCTTATATAATTTAATTTATATAGCTGTTGGTATTGGCGAGACACGAATATCCCGAGATATCTAATTGGATCTTGTTTAGCGGCTTGAGCCCTCAAGAAAGATGGAAGAAGATTTGAATCTGTATTGAGGGCAAGGACTTCAGTTTTGTTAGCATTTATTTTATAGCCGCCAATTAGTTCGAAATCCCTAAATTCCCTTAATACCGTTTCCATATTATCTTTGTCAGGCATCAAATAAAAAATATTATCATCAGCAAAAAGTTTCAGGTTTGCCATGCCGGGAATGGGGGATTGAATATCAACATTATTTCTGATTTTAATTACTAATAGCTCTATAAAAAAAGTAAAAAGCAATGGCGAAAGGGGACAACCCTGTCTAGTCCCCCGGTTTATTTTTATAGTTCCTGCTCATTTCAAATTTATTGTTACCAGGGCTGAGGCCCCCTGGTAAATATTGCGTAGCATGTTGATGACCTGAGAAGTAAAGCCAAATTGACCGAGGGCAAAAAACAGAGTTCTCCAATTAACCAGGTCAAAAGCTTTCTCTGCATCGACCAATATAATACATTCCGGAATAAAATTGGTATTAAAACAGTCCAAGGCATGTATTAAAAACTCGGTATTAGCCGCCATAGATCTACCTGGTATAAAACCAGTCTGGTCTCTATGGATTGTCTCTTGGGCAGCAAATAAAAAGCACTCGGCCCATACTTTCATTAAAAACTTATAATCCGAATTCAAAAGACTGATAGGCCTATAAGAATTAACATCCACAGGATTTTTATCTTTTTTAACAAAGGACATGATTATCGCCTCTTTGAAGAATGCGGGAACCAAATCACCCTTTTTAATATAATTAAATAGTTTTTCAAAGATGCAATTAATTCTTTTGAAAAAGTTTTATAAAATTCGATGGGGAAACCATCCTGTCTGCATGCTTTTGCCCCAGCTGTTGCTTTAATAGATGCCAATATTTCGGTGGATTCTACATCAGATCCTAATTGACTGATCCGGTTATCTGAGAGTTTAGGAATATTCACATTGGAAAGATAATCCTGGATCAGCTCCTCCCCCACCAAATATTCTGTAGAATAAAGTTGGTGGAAATGTTCTAAAAAACTCTGTGGGATCACATCGCCATTGACAACTTCGTGACCAGTCTGGGGGTCAAGCACTTTAGATATTATGGCTGCTTCTTGTTTTTTCCTTGTTGAATTAGCCAGAAGTTTACCTACTAACTGGCTATCCTCGTAAACCTTTTGTAGATACATTTTGGAACTGCAGATCTCTTCCAAAACAAAAAAATCCCTCAGAGCTGTTCTTGTCTGCTCGAGTTGATTGGGGTGCTGCTGGAGCTGGAGGGCATACTCTTTTTCAACTGCATTTTGTAATTCGGCTATTTTAAGCCTCCGAGCATTCGACTGGGCAGCCGTATAGGCGATTAATTGCCCGCGAGCTGCCGCTTTGAACCCTCCCCACACAGAAAAAGGCTTTGCAGTGTTCTCATTAATCTTAAAATATTCAGAGATCCGTTCTCTAAAGCTTTTCACCCAATCCTGATCTTGGAGGAGAAGGCGGTCCAGCTGCCACCTGGACCGTTCTCTACTCTCCCCCCCCCCAAGTATGAGTTTGAGCCCAATATATGCGTGACCTGAGAAGGGATTACACCCGATATCTGCCTTGAGAACCAGAAGGGATCTAGATGTAAGAAAACAACAATTTGAGATGCAGTTTGAAAATGGTGCGAGTAGCAGGTAAAAAAATTTGTATCCGGATTACTATTTCGCCAAGGATCTACTAATTGATATTCTAGCTTAATGGCCCCACCATTTTTGGGGTGTTTGGTTTTAGTTGTTTTTTATTTTTATTTGAAGTATCTTTTTAAAAATCCTGTATAAAATTAAAATCCCTTCCAACAGTAAACTGTCCAGGGGCTCCCCTCAAAAGCTCATTAATTTTGACCAGCCCGGAGATATCGTCCGAGACAGGGCCATAATAATTTATGAAATTCAAGGTCCTCCCCTGTAACCTTGTTGCCACCCATATCCACCTCCCCTGTGGATCCCTATGAACTTGTAAAAATTCACAGGGTAATTTTCTAGAAAAATAGATGGCAAATCCTCTCATGGCGAGGCCAGCAGACACGAAAAACCATTAGAGAAAACCCTGGGTAAAAATAATTTAGGGAAATTTGATTTTAAATTTATCTCCTGAAAAAACAAAACTTGGGGATTGAATGATATCAACCATTTTATGAGAGCGCCGTACTTTTGTATATTTAAAATTCCGTTAGCGTTGACTGATAGGATCTTACATTTACTGGTTTCTATTGAAGTTTCTATCTCTAGAGTAAACTCCGGGTTTACTCAATAGCGAATTTCTAAGTTGCTTGCTATCTGTACCTTCTGCTTCTGCTCTTTATCCTGCAATAAACCCTTTCACCACCCCACCCTTCCCACCCCAAAAAGGAAACCACACATTGAAATGTGGAAATATCCCCACTGGCCACGCTAGCCACATTTCGTCCCTCCCATCTAACCTCCTGGGTGTCATGAAATTACACCCTTGGTGACCCCGTAAGCCCCCCACTGACCCCAGCAAAAACAAAATACCAATCAGAATTAGCTAGCTGGCGAACACACCTAGCACACCCAAAAAAAAAAAAAGCAAGAGAAACCCTTTTGTAATCACATATAGCAGATCCGAGTATTCTAAACTGTTCCCCTAAGCTCCAGGTCCGTGCAAAATCTCTTTTAATAATGCCTGTGCTTCTTCCAAATCAGAAAACATAAAAAACTTTCCCTTAACTAGAACTCGCAGTTTCAATTTTAGGGCAATTGATGCTTGAGCACCATGAGCTTTGAACAGATGAAGAATCTTAACAAATTCTTTTCTTCTACGTGCAGCAGCGGCAGTCATATCAGAGAATATGCGACACTTGATGTTTTCATTTACTAAAAACTGCCTCTGCTGGATCACCTTTGTCAAGATTCTTTCCTTTATACGAAAGTCTGCAAAGTTCAGCAAAATTGTTCGTGGCATCGTGGAGTTGGGGAAGGGGTGGGCTGGGACTCGATGTGCCCTAGTAATAGTGAGATCTCCTTCAAATTTCGGAAGAACTTTATGCTTAATGAAGGAGTTGACCCATTGCAGAGTTTGAGAACCTTCGATACCTTCGGGGACCCCAACTATTCGGAGGTTTGACCTCCGGGAGTGATTTTCAAGATCCTCCAGTTTACTCTCCATATAGTTCTTATTTTTAACTGCCTCTTTCACTTCCCTGGTAACCGTGTTCATTTGATCTTCTAGTGCTGAAATTCTAGCATCGGCTTCCTGTAGTTTGATAGGGAAGCAAGACATTGCTTCTTTGATTTTCCCTAGCCGTAGGTGCAAGGAGGCAATTTCCAATTTTGTTGTTGTTTTGATTTCTCAGACCTCCTCCAATATTAAGTTAAGCATGTCCCTGATGTCTAATTGATGGACCCCCGATGTCTCCATGTCTTGGCTGGAATTGTTTTGCACTTCAGTAGTACCAAGATTCAGATTTCCAGCCATGGTGCCATCCTGGGCCAACAGCCCCTCTACGAATACTTGACTCTGAAACAGTGGTTGGGGTTGTGACTGAAGTTTGGATTGAGGTGACATCGGGGTTAATGAGATATTTATTGCTGACTTATTACCTTCGCCTTTGTCTGCAAATGCCTCCTGGACTACCAGATGATCGGGTTCGAGATGGCAGTGAGGTCTCTCCTGTACTTTTAAAACTGGATCCACCAATGATCCGGGCAGCACTGATACCATTAATAGACCTTTTGATCTATCAGAGGTTGGGCTTGGCGAGGGGGGTAGTAAGTTTGCATTTTTCAAAAAGCGGAAATTCCTTTGCTCCTTTTAATCCTTTCTTTGGGACGTCTGATACAGGATTGTCCTGCTGTCATTTAGTTAACAAAGCTGCACCTTCCATTGAATTTGGAGTGGCATTTGTCTGATCTATCACCTCACATTCCAGGGAGATAGTGGGGGGCATCTCTTCCTCCAAGCTCTCAAGGGTACTGTCAAGGCCATGGGAATTGCTGGTATTCTCCCTATTGGCCAGTCTTACAACCTCTTTTGCCTGAGCTAGGCGTGTTTTAGCTTTAAGACGAGCTGCAGAGTCCACTTTGGTGACTGCATTTACATGCTTCAGAAGTTTGCCCATCTCTTTTTTATTTCAAATCACTCTTCATTCACTTCTCTCTTTCCCCCCTCGTGTCCTTTCGTATCCCCTTTCTGCCTCTAATATCACTCTTAATTCCAAATGTCAACCCCTTAATCCTCCGTACCTTGAAAAGATTTTTCAGGCTTTGTCCTTCATGAAACTACTCACCAAGCACCGAGGACCCGTCCAGTTGCTGTCTCCTTATGCAGTGCCAGCACTCTCCTTCACGACGAGTTCAGGAAATTCAGGGGGAGACAAGTTGGTTTCCGAATGACCTCGGCTCCCTGCAGCGCTGGGGCCGCAGGTAATGTGACACAGAGAGTCGCAAACGATCCACGAAGCAGCCGTTTATCCACAAAGCGGCTGTAGAAAGGCTTCCCCCGCTGGTCAGAGAGCAAAGGCGGCCACCCGCCTCCACCAATGGTGTACGCCTCCCGCAGTTGCCTCGCCTCACCTCGCCTCCCTGCCTTCTTAGTGTGAGCAGAAAAAGATCCTGTCCCTGCACTCGTCAGCCGCTTCGTGTCTTTGGTGTCTTCGATGTCTATGACTTTCAAAGGCACAAGCAAGCCACAAGGATTTCACCGGCGAGGTCGTGGAACGCCAGCCAGGTACAGATCGTCATTACTGGGGGTGGGGCAATGGGGTCACCTGTAGCTACTCTGAGGTTTTGTTCTCCGTAGCCTTCCCAAAATCCATGATTTGTAATGTTAATGAAAGGCAGAACCATTTGATTTCTTTCCAGAGGGACATATTGATTCTAACTATTTCCACGTTCTCCCTCCTGACATCCGGCGTGCACTCGCTATTAAACATGATGGCGCTTTTTCTACCGAGTGTCGTTGTCTTGTGCCCATTGCAACAAATTGTAGATGGATTTGGATCATAGAACCAAGGGAAATACATTAATGGATGGTTGACTAAGTGGTATGTGAAACTGTCATTGTTCTTGGGAAAATCACATTTATCTAGCGCCACAAGTAAGGCAGAAACTGATAGATCAATAATTATGCATGCATGCACTAATTGTGATCTCAAGTGTGCAAAAAAGAGTAGACTCAAAAAAGGACAGGTCAAGAGAAGACAATAACAGTGAAATATGAAGACCCATCATGTGAAAGCATTACCTGTTAGTTCTAAGCAATGAATTGTAATGCTTAAACACCATTTAGCTTTCTGGATGGAGCTCATGACCCTTTTGTTATTTTTTGGAGTTGTCAAGGAACAATGATTATTGCATCTGTTATGGTTAAGTCATCAGTACACAATAACAGCTGAATGCAGACAGTTCTACAGATTTACTCTGTTAAATAACGTTTAATAATGAAACCAATATCCCTCGATGTTTCATAGTTATTATGCCAACATTTTTTTCAGCTGGCCAACTATGAATTGCCCTTAATTAGGCATGTGGTTCTTGCTTCAAATTCGAGAGTCTAAGAAGGTAATTTTTTTTAAATTAACTCTTGTAGCACCTATACAATTAAACACAGTTTTACACTTTCAAACACCAAATGCATTAATTGTTGCCCTTAGGTTGTTTTATGTATTATATATATCTTTTTTTCAGTCTCTAGTACACTGAAAATTCTTGGGATCGGAGAAGAAATGAAAACAGCACAACAATCACTTTCTCATTATAATTCTTTTGGACATCAAGAAGGATTGATTGTGAGCAAAGAGAAAGTGGCAGAGTTCTAACCTTTAGCAGCCATGACTGAGAAAACACTCTCCTCCATCCTAGCCACTCGGGTCAATGGGGCAATGAGTCAGTGTTGACAGAATGATCTTAGTGAACAGGATGGGGCGTAGCGCTTGAATTTAATTACCAAAAACCTAGGACTGGATCCATATAAAGCATTAAACATAACTGCTATAGCTTTCAGGCAGATCCTCTTCCTAACAGGTAGACAAAACACTTTAGGGCAGATTTACTAAGAATTCAAGCAACGCAGTGCAGCAAAGTAAGTTGCTGTGCTGCGTTGCATGAATGGGAAAGAGCTGAAGAGCTCAGGGCCTCATTTATGACAAGTGACGCATCGCTGCGTGAAAACAGCGATGTGTCACATTTCATTGCGTCCTCCTTGCTACATGCTGGATGCATCATATTTACAGTATGACGCATCATGTCGCAAGGAGTTACAGATATGTCAGTGCTTCTGACGTATCTGTAGGCGCCAAAATGACGCATTGCTGGAGTGTGTCACAAAAGTGACCCAACTTCAGCAATGGATCATTTCACATGGGCAAGTCCCATTTCAAATGTGAGTGCGTCAGTCTTATGCCTGCTGTGCGGCAGGCATAAGAAATTAACTCATTTGCGTCCTCGAAGTGGTGCAGTGAAATCTCCTAGATTTCACTGCGTCACTTCTGCGAGGCTTACTTGCGTCGGAACGCCCACCCTGCAAACAGTATACCTGGTGCAGGTATAATGTGGCTCAGGGGGTTATAAAGTGATGCATCTATCTAGATGTGTCACTTTGTAAATATGAAGCAACATGGTGCATTTTTTATGCCACTGGTGCGTCACAAAAAGTGACGCACTGGTGGCGCAAAAGTGATGCAAGGGCTCCTAAATAAGCCCCTCAATATTCATAAAGATATGGTGTTCAGCTCTCTCCCAGCTCTGACGCACTTGTGGCTGCCTAGTGCCAATGCAGGCACCCTTGTGTCATCTTACGGACAGGATTGTTTTGAGGCAGGAAAGGATCCCTTCCTGCACAAAAACAGTTCAGAGAGAAATATTCCTCTTTCTATGTGTGATGCACAATGCATCACACATTGAAAGCTGAAATCATAAGGAGAAATAAGCATGATATTTCCCTTTTTTACACCTCCATGTGTGGAAATATGGATTTTTCTGGTCAGTTATGTCCCCTATCTTGGACCCCAACGGTTTCATGTACAAATCACAAGTACATGTATGTTCCCTCCAGTTCCAGTTATGAAGACGCAAACACATGTGCGTCCACCGCCAACATGTCCTCTTTCAGATCCGCCATGAATGGGCCGGATATTCCATTCCTAAGTATGAAAGGCCACCGGCTTTATATGGTTCACTTATGCCATTTTACAGTCCAGGCAAGTAGGCCCTGATTCTGCCATCAAGCTTTTCCTGCCTTCTGCCTCTGAAAGCTCCAGTCCGAGCTCGCATCTGTATCCATGAACTTTGTCCTCATTCTCTGCGCAGCTAACGGTGCCTGACATCAGCCTGTTGCCTGCCAAAAACTGTATTTCACCTTCGAAATTATCTGCTCCGCTCCCTACCCAATGCATTCCTGTCTAGTAGTTTAAGTAAACATTCTTCCAGCTACCGAGCAAAAGGCCCGGCTTCTCTGTCTTTATGCAAGTAATTCATAGCCCTGTTACTATGGAATATTTCTGCCCCCGCATATTGTGTAGACACTTAGACGCTTGTACACGCACTCATAGTCAGTATAGAATAAGATTCTACTCTAAGAGACCTCTCTTTTGGATAACATAGTTCTTTAAACATAGGATGTTAGATATGATTTGGGATTAGGTTGACTTGACCCTCCAGACTTCTGTCGCCACATGAAGAGCTAAATGTCAAGTCCCCTTCACCCCCTAGCTGCACGTCAATCACACGTCATGCTGCTGCGCGCGCATTTCTGCCAAGTATTTCTGCTGACATTGCGAAATTCTTTCATGGAACCACCCTATTATGACATCATACCTGATGACGTTCTTTAGTTACGCCCAGTTACACCCACTCTAGCTACGCATGTATGTTTTATCTTTGCTATCAATTGTTACGCCTTCTGCATTTGCTTCACTGTAATGCCTATTGTATAAAAATGATTACCTGTCAATAAAGTAACGTCTTCACTTCCTGAACCTTCGTGGTGATGGAACATGGAGCACCAATTTAAATTGATTCTGGAATAAAGCCCGTTCCGAACCTCTAATACCACGGATTCTGCCTCTTATTTTACTGAGCTATTGTTATAGATTTTCCGCATCAAATTAAGTCCCGGTAATTAAATTATTTACCAATTTCACATAATTCCAGCTTTACAAACCTAGGCAAATCTGAAACTGAGTTCCGCTCGTAGAGGAAGACTGGTGTATTGTTAACCTTGGCTGTTCATTTACGTGAGAGCACACGCCCTGGAGCAGAGTCTGGAAATCGTGTGCTGACAGTGGGAGGATTTGAAGGACGGGACTGCGAGGACCAGCAGCCCCGTAATAGCGAACAGCTGTGTCCTCTTCCCGCCCCTGCTGGCTGCCTGCTGCCTGAGGCTACAAAACTCCTCACGGCCCCCGCTTCGCGGGAGCCGTTCGTAGAGGAAGACTGGTGTATTGTTAACCTTGGCTGTTCATTTACGTGAGAGCACACGCCCTGGAGCAGAGTCTGGAAATCGTGTGCTGACAGTGGGAGGATTTGAAGGATGGGACTGCGAGGACCAGCAGCCCCGTAATAGCGAACAGCTGCGTCCTCTTCCCGCCCCTGCTGCCTGCTGCTGGTACTTAATCAACTGACTCAACCGCAGTGCGGTCGCGCGCCGGGAGAAACCCGGGACAAGGGCGGGACCGTTTGAGGCAGTTCGAGGACGGTAGAGGTCGGGTCGGGCTCTGTCCCTATCGTTTCGTCTATTATATGCTAATATATGCTTCTCAGAGGAATATACTTGTGTGATACATTGCGCCTATAGTCCCTGTGATCGGTTTAATTGTTATATTGTCATATAGTTTGCAATTATAAATTCATTTTCGGGGCGTTCCAGCCACAAGTCGCCCTTTAGGGGTTCAGTTGCTGGGACGTTAGACAAATTTATTATAAGAGCCTCATCATTATTAGCTCATGAAATAGAATTAACGGAAAGGAGATTGTCGCTGGATACAGTTGTCGATAAACGCTCTTCATTGGGTTCTATTATGCACGCTAATTCTCCTAATCCTCCGCTTATAACTATTCCTGGATCACCTGATGATATCATGATAGGTAGTAGGAGTTTGTCTCCCCCGCTGGAGAGAATGTTGGAAATTGGGCAAGGGTGTCACTCAATTTCTGAGGAAGAAGGCATGCATAGTAGTAAGAACTCATACCGTCCTAATAGCTCAAGTCCATCAGTTCCTTCTATTATTTTGTCCCCAGTTCGAACAAGATCGACTTCTGTTATTAGGCAGGGTTTGTCTAAGTCACCCTCTGTCACTGTCCCGAAGGGTGTATGTTCTAAAAGGAAAAGGGGGAAGGGAAATGATAAAGGAACGTTGCCTAAAAGCCGTAAACTGGGCCCCTCAAAAATTAATTTACCAGCCCCTGTGAGTCGAGGTCAGGGGAAGGATTTACATGAAGATCTGCCTACCACCTCAGCTCCGGCAGATATCATGCACACTAAACTGGGCGATGATTTTTGGCCTAGACTAGAGTCAATGCTAAATCAATCTGTTTCTCCAATCCATGATAGGTTGGATTGCATTGCAAATAGGCTCTCTTGCCTTGAATTGGCCTTTGCCTCTTTTCAAACTAGATATGATCTGCGGGGTAGTGCTATGAAGAGTGTCACGAGATTAATATCTCATAATCATGAGGGACCGCAGGTTAATGTAGGGGTAGCCCCTATATCACAGGTACTTCCGATTCCCCCGGCTGAACTTCCCAGCCCATCGGTTACTAGGGTGCAATCTAACTTATCTGGAGAGAGGGACGGGAATGGGCTTCGGCATGGAGATAATGTTGCTCCTATTAAATCTATGGGTCAACGGGGCTTCCAACCCTCTGGCCCGGTAGATCGAAGGCCTTTTTTAAATCTTCCGCCCGAATCAACCCCCTATGTCGTTGTTCTCATGGGAGCCCCATCATTAATTGACGGGAAGCGGGAGGAGTTTTTGGACCTAAAACATAAGTGCATTCACTGGCTAAATCAACACAGGCCGTTACCAGTGTCGGTCTCAGCAGAAATCATTTTTGCACGTCGGGTGGATTGAGTAGGTCCTCAAGCTAAATTGGTGAAGGGAGACTGTGTTGTCTTAAATTTTAGAGACAGAAGGGCCGTGGAGCATATTTGTGCTTGGCCCGTATATAACTTGACCTCCCACATTAATTCTTTACAGCTTACTTTTTTTACCCACCTTTGCGTCATAATAAGAGTCCCCCGCGCTCATTAGTACCTGGTATTTTTGCTGAAAGGTTGGGCGCAGGAATTCCCCTGTTTAACCGGTTTGAAGGTCTGTCGGGTCTGGAAGACTGTGATTGACGGTCCACCGTTTTGCTAGATGAAACCCCTCCTGGAGAGTTAATTGACATGAATAATACTAAGCCCCCGGTTGGGTGTGTTGGTAAACTTGCCCCCTGACTGTGGACTCTTTTTTAGAGCAGGTTGTCACCAATATTGATTTACCCGCCCGGGGAGCGGTGGCTTTACCACCGGATGTAGTTGTAGACATGGCCCCTAGTTTGCCAATAGATCCCACTTTTATTGAGGATGTATTTATGCCTACAGGATTATTGTCTCAGATACATTATGAACGTTTTGGTCCCACTGGCTCAGGCTATTATCTAGCCACATGGAATATTGCCGGGTGGCAACGTAAGCTGGATACTCTGGGCTGGAGGGAATTTGTTGGTTGTTGTGATTTATTTTGTATGCAGGAGACCTGGTGCAAGGAACAAATCAATTTTGATGGGTTTGTTTCCTTTAACCTACTAGCCCAGGAATCCCTGTCGGGTTGTGCAAAGGGTGGTCTACTAATATTACTGTCAATTAAACTACCCGTGGTTTTAAGGTATACGAAACAATTGGACACCTCTCCCAAGTGTTATGGTTACAGCACAAGAATGGCCGCAATGTTCTGATTATTAATTACTATAACAATGTTTTTAATCAGACGCGATCAATTGCGGTCTTGGAATTAATGGGTGTCCTTGATAAACTGTGCTCCAACAATTTTATTCATTTTGATTTTATTTGGGTGGGTGACTTTGATACCCCTCTTTGCTCCCTATCCTTAATTGAGGCTTGTGGGTATACTACAGACAGCGATGAGGTGGAGGTTCACTTCCCACATAATCCATATGGAGAGATGTTAAACTCTGTCATGGCCAAATATGATTTAAAAGTATTACAGAGTGTTAAAGATGACCAGGGTAATCCTATTCCTACATTTACTGGTAGGGGCGCTGGTACAGTAATTGATCACTTAGTCATCTCGGCGAACATTATTACCTTTTGTGGATCCCCGGTGATCTTGGACCTATCCGTTTGTGATCATAACTGTATTATTTCATGTTTGTCCTCATGGGGCCATAAGAAACAGGTGTATGAAACTATTGTAAATGATGTTGTTTTAAGTAGACCTAATGGTCATAGGATTAAGTGGACTGTCACTAACTCAGACACGTATTTAAACAAAATTGTTACTCTCTGTCTACCTGAGATAAGCAAGTGTCTTGATCTTAATGTTGGTCACTTAGGTAACTTACATTGTTTTAATAGAATTAATGACAACATCAATAAAGTTTTGACCACCTCTAATGTAAAGCGACATAAACAGAACAGCGGATGGTTCGATAAAGCTTGTACCAGGTCTAATATTGTTAATCTTAGAATAGCCTACAAGGAACAGCTTAAACGTAGGAAATGTGAACTTCAGGTCGAAGCGTGGGACAAATTGACGGTCGCGGCGGAGCTATCCAACAGTAAGCTCTTCTGGGATACCGTCAATAGTCCTTTTTTAAGGAATGATGAGGCACCGACAATTACCTCCCAAGTTAGTAAGGAAAGTTGCGTTCTCCACTTTTCTTCTATTTTTAATTGTAGTGATATTTCTTGTACATCTAGTCTATCTACCGTTGTCTGGCCTATTATCCCCCTTAATATTACTCCTTCTGAAGTAGCACTTGCATTGAGGTGTAGTAAAGGTGGTAAAGCTCCTGGGCCGGATGGAGTGCCAATTGACCTTTATAAAGCCGACATAACTATATGGGGCCCTGTTCTATCAAATGTTTTTAATGCAGCTGTAGAGGAAAAGATTCCGTCAAGTTGCGGGGAGTCAATAATAATTCCCATATACAAAAAGGGCCCTAGATCTGAAGCCAAAAATTATCGCCCAATATCCCTTTTAGACTCATCATTAAAAACAATGAGTCGGGTCTTACTGTTTAGATTAGAAGAATGGGCGGAGGAAAATGGGATTTTGGCTCAATGGGTTTAGGAAAGGTCGGGGGACACTGGAACAATGTGTAAACCTAGATCTTATTATTGGGAATTATACGCGCGCAAAGCAGGGATCTCTTTTTCTCTGCTTTGCTGATCTTAGTAGCGCGTTTGATTTGGTAGATCATGGATTACTATGGTCAACCGTTTTGGACCTAGGTGCCCCCCAGGCTATTATTTTCTTTTTGGCACAACTCTATGTTCAATTATCCGCAAAAATACGCTATGGCCAAGCAGGAGAATGTACAAGCCAAATTATGGTGAGCCTTGGCATTAGGCAAGGTTGCGTACTGGCGCCCCTTCTTTTTTCTCTTTTTATCAATGCCATAGAAGCCGATCTTAAAAAAGTTAAATGTGATGCTCCACAAATTGAGGGACAGGAGGTACCTGTGCTGCTTTATGCTGATGACACGGTACTCCTCTCAAGAACTCCCATTAGTCTACAAAAATTAATGAATAGATTTTCTGATTTTATAAAGGAAAGGAAACTAAAACTCAATTACTCTAAGACTTTTATTTCACCGTGCAGACGTAAAATAAGGAATTTGAGATCCTTCCATATTGAGAACCATAAAATCCTTCTAGTTAATAAGTTTTGTTACCTTGGGATCATGTTTTCGAGTAACGGCCTGTGGTATGATGAGATTTTAAATGTTAAGGCCAAAATGGCCAAATGCGCTTATGGCATTTTTAAATTTGCTATCAAATTGGGGGATTGTCGCATATCCGATATGTTACACATTTATAGAAACAAATGTGTTTCGGTAGTGCTTTATGGTGCAGGGGTTTGGGGCTATTGCCCTCATGGAGTGCTTCAGGTTGAGGAAAATATTTTTCTAAAAAAGTTATTATGTCTGCCTTCATCCGCCCCCACTGTATTAATTCATAATGTGGTGGGGTTGAATTATTTAACTAATCTGATAGAGCTAAAACCCTTAATGTTATGGAGATCGTTTTGGATGAAGATAGAGGCTGGGTTCAACAGAAGCATCATTAAGGATTGTCTCTGTCTGGACAATTGCCTACAAATCCCCTGGTTAAAATATGTGGTATCTACTTTTAAGGATTTTTTCAAGGTGAATATTTTGGAAAATCCGAATTATGCGTCTGATTTTTCTAAGTCAGAATTTAAACAAATTTTTCTGAGGGAAAAAGTTCATCGCCGCCATTGTAAGAATATGCAGCTGGCAACGGTGGCTTTTTATTATTCACAGAAGCATACTGTAGGGTTTCAACTATACCTTTCCAAGGTTACCAGAATCTCGCATTGGTTCGTATTGACTCGATTGAGATTAGGTTTTGTCCACCATTTGGTGACTTTCCCATCTATAAAAAAATATCCCACCGCTCCTTGTCCATGTGATGGAGTCACTAAACAGAGTGTTGAACATTTTCTCCTTACATGTGATTTATACATGCATTTGCGCATTATCTATCTGAAACCACTTTTTAAAAAATACGGGTCTCGAACTTTGAAATCCGCTTTGAATTTGTTGTCTACTTTAAATGAGATAGATATATGTTTTTTACTGCCACGTTTATTTTAAAATCTATTGCTGCTAGAAAAAGTATGTTTTTTTAACTTTTATGTTCAGATGGCTGAGTATTTTTCTAAAAATCTGTTCTGTGTATCCCTCAAATTGTTTTTTTGGTATATTTGCTTAGTAAGTTTTATTTCTGTTGTCTTGTGCTTTTTTGATTGTTTTTAATAATCGAATAAAGCTTACATTGAATTGAATTGAATTGAGTGCAATATATGATTTAAGGAAGGGGCCGGAGTGGAGATTCAGGGAGGGTGCTATCTCTGTCTCAGTTTTCTAACTGCCAGGAAATAATGAAAGATAAAAAAGTGAACTTGAGATAGAGACAGAGATATCCATCTGGTTAAATTTCGAAATGTGAAATCCTGTAACCTGGAATCAATTTTGACTTCCCCGATTGTCCACATTGAGATATCCTAGGCAAATATTTTATTTCACAGAGCCTCCTGTTTCTTAATTACCACAAACGAGCAGATTTTTAAATACTTGGGTACAGGACGTATGTTGCACAATCACCTCCTATATTGACTTGGTTGACTGTAATGGTGCTTCATCAATAATAGGAGATCACATTTAGGATTTACATGACTACTTACTTGCCTCTTACTAAACGTATGGACTACTCATTGGAGGGTGAATCATGAATATTTATACTTTTAATTTTAATCAATTTTAATACATTTCTGTCTATGCATTGATATAATTTGACGTACTAAGGGGAAACACTTCCACAAGTAAGCAAAATATATACTTTTTTGTATTTTGAAGAGATTGTATACATTGTTACATTATGTTTGGTGAACAAAGTACATGCTCAATATTATCATGGCTCAGCTCGTGTACGGACTCTTAGATCCAAGCTAGGCCCATGCCTCAGCTCTGGCACAGCTTGCCCTATTAAGTTTTGTTGGACTTGGCACTTTTTGCAGGATCATCCCTGAACTTTTTGCCTTTCTCCTGTATTTTTTCTGACCTGTTTTTGTTGGTTTTCTGACTCTGGGCACTTTACCACTGCTGATCAGTGCTAAAGTGCATATGATCTCCCTATTGTAAATTGATGTATGGATTAGTGACTCCATGATTGGCTTATTTGGTTTACCTGTCATACCTTAGTACAGTGCACTGCATGTGCCCAGGGTGTGTAAATCAAATGCTGCTGGTGGGCTTGCAGCACTGATTGTGCCACCCACTGAAGCAGCTTGTAAAGTGTGTCTCAGGCCTGCCATTGCAGAGCCTGTGTACAGTCTGGTACTGCCATGTTGACTTGACAAGTGCACCCAATTACCAGTCCCTAAACCTTCCTGTTTCTACATGTTAGCAACCCCTAAGGTAGGCCCAAGGACAGGGTGCATTGTATGTAAAAGGTAGGACATGCCCTGATGTGTGTTGCATGTCCTGATAGTGAATTATAGCCATTTTCGTTTTTCACTATTGCAAGGCTACCTGCTTCCAAAGGCCAGAATGGGCAGTTTGATTATAACAGCTTATAATCCTAACTGACCCAGGGAACATGGTAGAAATTTGAGTTAGGTATGCCTGACCTCAGAATGATAAAATACATATTTTAGTGAAGTTGGTTTTAACATTCTGTGTTTGAAAATACCACTTTTAGAAAGTAGGTATTTTCTTACCTAACCATCCAGCCTGCCTCTGCTAGCTTGTGTATTGTGTGTCTGTTTTTGTGAGTGACAGGGGCTGGGGAATTCCAGGAGACAGGGTGAGTCAGCACAGGGCTGAATAGACATATCTGCATGTAGAGTGGTGGGAGGAGTCAGCACCTGGGTCTGAATAGGGCTGTGCCTGCCTTCCACAATGCTGGCTCCACCTCCTGTGGTGCGTCTGATGTCCCTGGCCCACACTGTCAAAGGAAATAAGGAGTCCTGTAAACAAAGTGCTCCAGGACTGCACAGAACTAGTTTGGACTAGGTACAGACCTCTCTGACTTCAGAGACAAAATATTTTGGTGTATAAAAAGGGGGACCCAGATCCCAGGACTTTAGATCACTTCTGGGAATCAAGACAAACCTTTGCTGAGGAGAAGAACCAGGAAGGTTGAAGAAGGAGACTGCCCCTGTGCTGTATGTTTGGGGGTTGGCCTGCACTGGTTGCTTCATTGCCAAAGAAAGGAGAAGAGGACTGAGTGTGCTTTTCATCAACTTGCAGAAGATCTCTAAGGGCTTGAACTTGAGCTTGCCTCCTGCCTGAAGTCTCAGGGATATAAGACTTTACCAACCAACTCCCCCCTAAATTCCCTGGCTGGGAATTGAAGTGCCTGCTGCTGTGCTGGGCATTCTGAGAGACTGCATGTCACTGGGAGTTGGAAGCTCAACTCAACAACGAGAAGCGTGTTGCCGCCGCAGCAGTTGCTGTCGCATTGCCAAAGAAGCGTGCTGCCGCTACCGCTGTCACCATCGCATCACCGAAGCACGTCGCATCACCGTAGAAGCGTGCCGCCACTGCAGAGATCGCCGTTGCATCACTGGAGAAGCATGTCGCAGGGCCTGTTGCGGCTCAAAAGATCATCGAGTCGCCGCACAGCAATCGGGCGTGCACGCATCGCATCAACGTTGGCTCATCGTAACCAAGACGCCATTTTGTCGCATCGCACCGGAGAGAAGCATCGTAATGAGGTGCCATCTTGTCACATCGTACCGGAGAGCAGTAAGAAACCGATGCATCACCTCCCCACACAGTAAGGAAGCAAGCAACAACTCTATTTTTGAGTACAGTATTGTGGATTTTTCTTGTTTGGTCTTGTGTCAAGTCTATATAAAAATACTTATTTTATAATACAACCTGTGTGATGTCCATTTGTAGTGTTGTCACTGTATTACTGTATGTGTTCACAAATGCTTTACACACTGCCTCTGAGATAAGCCTGCCTGCTCATGCCAAGCTACCAAGGAGGTAAGCAGGGGTTATTTTAGGAGTGTTGCCCCTTACCCTGACTAGACGCAAGGGTCCCTATTTGGTCAAAGGTACCTAACTCTGCCAACTGGAGACCCCCAAATCTAACAAGTTAATTGTGATCCCTCCCTACTTGAGCTTAGTACTTTGGCCCATCAATATTTGATAAATTATTTGTAAAAGGTGAGGACTAGACTCATGATGCCCTGTCCACATGCACCAATTTGACAACACAGTCATCAAGAATACTTTTGGCAGAGACAAAACGATGGCATTGAGAGGAAAAAGATTTAAAATACGTGATTCCCAGAACAGGGAATCCAGGCTGTTGTTTTGTACACATGCTTAATTCCTGAGGTCCCATGGAGAAATACTAGCCCCATGTGGGAAAGGGCAGGGGCTGAGCTTCAGTCAGGATTTTTGGGGAATGACACTTACCTGCTGCATCTGTGTCAGTTTTTCTCTTTGTTCTTATTCAACTAAGTTTTAACTTGTTAATCTTTTGGATCTGGATCTTAAAAATATGGAGTGACCTATTTACCCCAAAAATAGTACATCTGCACCCACAGAAGTACTCCATGAAATGAATGAAATGTTGCTACTTTTCGGAATTCACAAACATTGTTAGCAGCAGTCTTGGAAAGCTGTGCCAATCATAACTTTCTAGACATACCACAGGTAAACAAACACCCAAAAGGTAATGGGATGAATGTTTGCAAGTAGTGGAAATCACTAGGGGCAGCATTCCAATCCATTGTATTCTGTTCACTGTGCCACTATAGACAAAGGCCCACCTAATGTAAATTTGCCCCTCATGGAAGCAGTCCACCCTGAACCTTGGGCATCTCACACATCCACTCTGTAGCCGCACTGCTTTTTCAGTTGGAAAATTTTAGATTTATATATCCCCTGAATCTCAATGACTAAGCTATCCCCCTGTGTACAGGAGCACCCATGCTCCACCCATGGAACACCTATCATTAAAAAATTTAACTGACGGTAGTGGAAGTAACTGCATTGCATTTCCTTACAAAGCCACGCAAGTCCATGCATTTCAGGCCTTGCACAGAAACCTTTGTGTCGTTTTGAGTTGCCTTGTGCAACCCAAGCGCGTCACAAAGGCTAATTAAATCAGCCCCTTTGTGCAGAGATGATGCAATATGGTCATGTTTTGTCAGTGAAACAACAAGGCATGCGGCTGAATTTTGGGCAAGTGTCTGTTTGTTCAGAGCACTTTTTGAGGCTGGGTGGCAGGTACTGTTGCCTTAATCCAAAAGAGATTGGAATAAGGAGCTAACCACAGGTTGTATCAGGGGATTAAAAAGGGCTGAATGCACCGCAATACTTTTAGCTTTCTGGAAAATGCATAAACTCCAACCTGTCCATTTGGGAGAAGTTGGAGATCACTGGTTTGCAGTGACTTTAATACCCATTTAGAATGGCCATTGCATACGACTATACAAAGTACAGTCTGCATCAATGAGTAAGATTTTGCGTTGATGGGATCCAATTTAATGTAGACATTCAGAAGTTAATTAAAAATATGGGCAACTAAGGGAGGAGCCACTTCTAATTGTATTTATCGACATTGGATATCAGTAACGCTAGTTACTTTGAGTAGGAGACTGGTAACATCCCCATACATGTAGAAAGAAGCAACCACTGCATAATGCAGCAAGCAGTTCCTAATATTTACATATTAAGCTGGAGTGGAGCCAGAATGGACACACTGCTCCAACCCTGGGGTTGTCAATGAAAGCAGACAGAGAATTACTCTTTCATTCATTAGTCAGCTCTTATTGAATGACAATACACCTTTCCAGACAAGTAGCCAAACAACCTGGACTGTGTCTGCACTCCAATGAATCACTCAGTATTTTTAATTCAGACAATTAATGCAATATAGATTCTTAAATAATAATAATAATAATAATAATAATAATAATAATAATAATAATAATAATAATAATAGAGGATAACATTAATAATAATAATAGGGGATAACATTGGCAATAGTGGAATGTCTGGCAATGCATTGGCTTTAAACATATTCCCAAAAACTTGCCAAAAGAAACAATGTGATTGTCCACTTTAAACTCTCATAGTCTAACTTGCATGAAGCATGGCCTTGCTGCTCCACCCTCATTATTTTTTAATAGGTCACATATAAGTTAATTGAAGGCCTTATGTATTAATGCGGTATGATGTGACTAATGAAGTAAAGTGCACTTAGATATATACAGAAAGTGCATGTATCATGTAACCTCGACATTCATATGCGTATGCACACTAATACTTATTTTACAGTAACACCAAATTGCAGGTCTCAAACATATTTACACGTGCTTTTTAATAAAATTGATTAATCCTCATGTTTTCACATATTTACTTAAGAAAATCCTGCGTAACACTATAATGGAACTTATATCTATCAGAATTTCATTTTTACACTTCTAATGTAACTGTCTATCTGTATGAAAATCTTAAGCTTTGCAAACTTGACCAAAGACCTTAAGCATTTGGGTTCACAATGTTTTACCTTCAAAGTGAATGTTTTCATTGGGTGCAGTGTTTTTCTTTTCTCTGCCGGTGCGTGAACTAATGAATAGAGAGAGGCACATTGTGTGAACAAGTTAGGGAAGCATGAAGGGAGTCCAGGATAAGAAAAATTAACAAACAGAAGGGATGACTACTGTCTGTGTGGAATGAGGAGATGGAATCCAATGTTGCTTCGAAAAGGTGGATCAAAGAAGAAGAATTACTAGTGTGCCAAAAAGTTTCATTTGAAGGTGGTCACTAATTGGGCTTTTGATGCATCTTTTAGACGGGTCTTTTATGGGAATAGCTAGGGAATAATCTTTAGCTTTGTTCAGATTGCTTTCAGACTAGGAGAGGTGCAAACCTGTATGTGCTAGTCTCATTGTGTGGCTTGATGACATGTGATGCTCTTGCTTTAGAGAACTTCTACAGAAGTTCTCCTATGGTGGCAGCTGTCTAGTTTAATGGATATAATTAGGTTTTCACTTAGTATTATTTAGATTAGGTTAGCTGGAGAAATTTGAAATCCTCATTCATTATGGAGAGGAAGAACACAACTTTCAATCTCCCCATCAAATTGTCTTTCTTATTGTCTGTATGATTGCCACTGAAGCCTCATCTGTTACTTGCTATTGAGGAAAAATGTTGTTCGCCGTTTTGGCTTTCCATTGATAATCTTGTACTGCTATACTATGTTTTCAAGACAGATTTATATTACTTTGGCTTTGAATTTCTAATAAATACATACTTTATTCTCATTCTCGACTCTGATCTTTACTCTGTGACCCAATGCGTTGCACTGTAATTGTGAATTGAATCTGAACCTAACTCTTTTATTCCTCAAGCACCCTAAAATAGGTCAGTTGCAGGAGGTAAGAAAGGGGCTCAACTCCTCTGCATTAGCATATGGTAGCAAATGATTGTTTGGGTCTTGAGATAGGGAGTTGTTGGTCTTTTTTGAGAGAATACTTAAGACCCCAGATTGGTTTAGTCCCCGTTCGAAAGTCTATAGTTCAATTTGGAGGATCATCAGAGTTCCAATGTTTGGTGACAGAGTAATAGCAAATGAGCAGCGAGTATTAATGGGGTTGGGTGCATGGATTATGCTTAGCTTGTGGTGTTGTAATAATTGTGTGGTGTCCTGCAGAGGTGTTGTGTTAGTGTGATGTTCAATGTGGTAAAGTTGTTAACAGGTCTGACGTGGCCTAAGATCCCAGAATAGTATTAAATGTGTAGAAACACTATGCTGGAATTGTCTTCTAGATTTCGTTTTGGCTTGTCGTGAGACGTTGTTGGCAGCCCAATTTAGATAGGGACTTTATATTTCCATGTGATTGAGAGGTACGGTCAGTATAGTGGACCTTTCACACAGAGGGATCCTGAAATAAACAGTGTAATTCCCTGCAGGTCGACGTATCACTGAAATACACGTTCAAATTCTATTTCCCCATATGATTGTATTCTGTCAATTCCTTTAGTAAAGCAAACAATTGTTGTTTATTGCTATTGTATTGCATTTAGTTGTGTTTGTAAAAACTGGAAAGGAGGGCGAACTGCTAGGAGTGAGATCAATGTCACAGTGTGCTGTGCTAGGGTTGCTAGGTTGGTGTAAAGCCACGCTGCTATTAGTTGCTTTCATCTTATAGTGCTACGCTGGTACTGGCTATTGACTCTGAAACAAATTGTGTGGAATTGCTATTTTCTTGTTTGAATAGGATAGATTTGACGGTAATTGTTTATGTATTGAACCAAAAATGTAAAGTTCTAAACTGATACGTACTTGGTCATGGGATATGTGTCTATAACTGTTAGAGAGGGAGAAGAGGTACCACCTGAGGATACTGCAGGTCACTATCTAGCAATCAACATAGGGCTTCACACATCTGTTTGGCTCAAACAATGGCACAAGATCACTGCAAAGGAAGGTTCACTGGCATTTCCTTGCTATGGTACACATTTAACATACAAATTAATGAAAATTTTTAAAGTATTCTATATGAAATGAAACCACAACCTAGAACTACACAGTTGGAAGGACTAAATGCTTAGGATCATGTTGCCCACGCTAAACAGAAAGAGAGGTATCAGGGAGGAGCCAGAAGGAGAGTACACATGTAAGCAGATGCAAGGTGGGAAGCAGAACAGAAGAGGTGGAGGACGGATATCATAGAGGGAGCTAAATCATATCCTGCATTGATGGGTGAGGAGTTTGAGAAAGAAGGACAAGGGAAGAAAAAGAAAGTGAGAGAAAATGGGCCAAAGAAATCAGCTGAGGGAAGTGAAACTGATAAAAATGACACTTGAGCCTGACTTTTAGATGTATTATTGTCGGAGCAACCGAATCCATACAATATAACCCAAGTAGGGGAAGGTGGAAGTTAGGTGATTGCTACTGCACCAATGAGTACAAGTTCCAATACAGTGTGGGTTAACCCTATGGCAGACAGGTTTACCCCTATGAATATGAATCAAAATACTATACAAGGAAGTATGAGAGTTTTGTATATCTAGTCACCCCATAGCCCTGAATGTTTCTACAGCCTTCAGCAGTCCAGATGCTCTTACAGTCCTGGCTACAATTCGTCCTGTAGTGCTGATATATAATCTCAGTTCTACATGAAGTTTTATGTGCAATTTTTCCACCCCGAATGAGACAAGAGCTCCGGAGAAAGCTCCGACCAAATCCAACGTGAAGTTTGTTCCCTTGAATATGAGTTATCCTTGTGGTGCACAAGTCATGGAGGCTTTGGACCTTTAAGGTTGTTTGTGGGATTACCAGCATTAGATTCCCTTGCATGGGAACCACCTTGGAAAGTACACAGTAGCACACCCAGGGCTAAGGTGGTATCTAAAGCTTCAGAAATGACGCACATATTGACGGTTCAGAATTTAGATGGGTGGTTGAAAGCTCATAGTGACTCTTCAAATGAGACCAAGAGTACAGAAATAAGTCAAGGGGGGATTCAATCAACATTAAATGTAAATTTGGCAGAAGTAGTTAAATTCAAACTCAAATTGCATGAGATGATAAGTGAAGGCCTTGAGTTGGCTTGAATAGGCACTTATCAACCAAATGAGTTTTTGTTTATAACTAAGGATGTTACCAGAAGGGTAAGACAAGCCCATGAGAAATTATCTGAACTGGCCCAGAAATGCAAGGGAGATCTAGAATGGACTAAACCTTTACAGAAAAATTATCGTCTTTGTTTTTCAGACTAAGATCTGGAAAACATGAGGATACCTGTGTTGAAAATGCAAATTAGGTAGACACAGTTGGACAGGTTGTAAGGGAAGATAGCAGATTGACTCTGCCAAGGAGTGCGCCTCCGATAGCTCTCCTCTGCTTCGCGGCCCCTTCCCCCTCCCCTTCAAACCATCGGCAAGATCGTTGTATGATACACGGAAATACTTAATAAACTAAATTAAAATTTAAAGATGACTTAGCTTGGAAGGCCAAAGGGACTACTACTACTGTTTATACCTGGAGCACGGATGTGCTGACATCACTCTGCTGCAGTTCATGGCTATCTCCAGCTTACCAAGGAGGCGAGGTGGTGTGCTGCAGCATTTTGCTCCATGACTGGTTTCGGCATCAGTGCGGTCTCAGCGGGTCCTAGCATGTCTCCTCAGTGTCCTGCTGCTATGAAGGGACATGGCTGTATTAATGAATGTGCAGCATTAAGCCAGGGGATCCCAGTCGCTACAGGTGCCTCGGAATCCACGAGGGATTCAGCACCTCCCCCTAATATTGGTCGTTAGTTTAAGGCTACCTCCAGCTAGCTGCTTGGTAAGCTATTTATATCATTGTTGCATTCTGGGAGTGCAGGAAGTCTGCTCCAGGCCTGTGGATCTGAAAACTATATCCTCGCATCCGAGAAGGCAGAGACTCTGCTTGCAGCAGTGCAGGAGGGCTGGGACTCTGGCTCTGCTTCTTGGTCTCAGTCACTCGCTGCTGTCAGACAGAGGGACTTGTTGTTTGATCCGCGGGGTGGTCAGTGGTGCAGCTAACCCTAGTGTTATTGATCCTGTCCAACATGACCTGGGGCATCCCTAAGCCGATATGGCAATGTTCTCAGATTTGGTACGGACTGGCTCTGGCATCCCCTTTCCATCGCCCTCGGATCACTATGTTTGCAGTTACGGGGGGGGGGTGCGGTGCCACTTGAAATGTGGACCCTGATCTCCAAGATGGCTCCTCAGTTATCTCTGAGTCACTGAGCTCCAGAGCAGTGGAAATTCCATCTACCAGAGAAACCGATCTAACAATGGTGCACCCCTGAGACATGGTAGCCTCCTGCTCTGTACTGAGTGCCCCGGCTGGTGATATATGGGGGTCAACTGAGAAGAGTATGGAATTTACTGAGGGCAGCACCCCATTGGTGGCAAGCTATTAAAGGTCAAAGGAGCTAAAGGAACTAGAGGTGTTAAAGGAGGTAGAGGACATGGAGGTACGAGACTTTTTTTGTTGACCCAGAGGATCAGTCTAAAAACCCTGTCTGGACTCGCCCAAAGGCAGGATGCAATGCTAGCCTCTTACATAGATGGGTGACATCTAAGGGAGAGGTTAAAACTACTATCTCTCGGCTTTCCAATTCTGACAGAGCAGCCCTCCAGGAGCATTCCTCTGTGGGGTAGGGTTTTGCCAAAATTATTTATACTATCCAGGACATTTCAATCTCGAGCTCAGATCGATTGGATAACCTGAAAGGGATCCTGGATCCACTTGGCCAGCCACCAGTGCCAATGGGTCAACCTGACCCTCCAGAAGGGTCAGCTGCTGGAAGCCCAAAATCTCCTGACCTTGAAGAGCCTTCTCGATCCATAAGGCGCTGCTTACTTAAAGAACAGAAGTGCAAGAATATTATGTGCAAGCTAAAGCTGATAGCAGGGAGAATAAGCCGGTACTAGCAGATGTCACTGCCAAAGTTGCCTCATTGTCCTCAGACATCTGGGACCTACAACAGCAGGTCACAGCAGCAGAATTCAACACCTTGTTGTGAGATCTGTCAAACACAAGAGACTCAGATGGTGCTTTTGCAGGTGAAAGTTGAGGACCTTGAGGACCTTGATAACCAACAATGCCGGAATAATCTGAGGGTCTTTAGTATACCCGAAGGAAGGGAAGGCTTGGATCCCGGGGCTTATATGGTCAGTCTAATTCAACAGGCATTTCTGGATCTTGTTGATTGGGTTATGGACCCACAGGTTCAGCAGGCACATTGATAACCTTCCTTTTCAGCACAAGGGACTCAAGCCAAGCTGTCACACCCTCATCCAATACTCATGTTTAATGGCAACTTCCTGCTTCAACATCAAATCTATGCAAAAACCTGTCCAACTACCCCTGTAAATTTGGACTTGATCTCTCTATTCGTTTGGCCAGACCTACGTAAGGCTACAATGGATCAACAGTGGAAGCTCCACCAGCTAATTGACCCTCTCAAAGCAGTCTGTACACAGGTCTTTGTGCAAGAACCAGCCTGAACAAAGATATTTAAAGATGGTCATTCCCAATTTTTCTATAAAGAGATTAAGGCCAAACAAGCTCTCTCCCGATGGCAATCTGACTCATCTTAAAGAGGGGGGCAGGATATAAGGAGAGCAGAGGGGGTCCCTGGTCCCTGGCTTCCTGTCTCCTGGTTTTAATTGATGTTTTGCATACTGGTTGGGGCAGGTCGGTGGGGGTGCTGTCGGAGTCTGGGGGGGCAACTGGAGGCTGCTCTCTTTAGGCTGTCAGTCAGCGGCAGCAGGGTAAGGGGATGATTCCCTTTTTCAGGCACAGGGGTAGAAGAGCTGGGTTGGATTGGGGATCAGTGTTATCTGAGAGTAACTTGCTGTTACTCTATTGAAATTTCTGCGTGGGGGGAAGGTGGAGGGTTAAGTAGCCAGTTAACTTATGGAAGTATGCACATAGGCCAAATTTGGCAGGAGAACAGAACTAAGGAGAAGTAGGCTCAATTAAGACTATGTAATGTTTAATATGAAGTATATGTGTTGCAGGACTAAATCAAGCTAGAAAGCGCCGTTTGATTCAGGGAGAACTTAAGGCATTTAAGACACAGATACTCGGCTTAACTGAGACCCATCTGGCTTGTAAAGATAGATCTATGTTGAATCAACTGGGATTTGATTTTTTCAGACAGTTTCAATTCAAGGGGTCGCCATTTTGAAATCGAAGCACATGGCTGTTACTGTCTTACCTACATTAGCTGATCCTAAAGGGAGATGGGGGATAGTTCAGTTGTTGATTCTGGGACAAAAAAGTATGATCTGCATGGTGTATGGTCCTGATACTGATAACCCGACATGTTTTACCATTTAAGTTCTAAATTGTTGGTGTGGACTGGTAATCTGATAGTTGTGGGGGACTTCAATTGTATTTTGGATCATTAGAGCGATATCACCAATAGAAAAACGCAGGCGAGAATGGTTAGGACTCGAGCAGCCATATTTAAACTCATGTGAATTCATCAGTAGGATGACAAAAGGAGGACATGACTATCAAGGTCACCAGGATTCATGTATTATTCATCCCCACATAAACAATATATGCGTATCGATAAGATTCTCATTAAGTGCGCGCTCTTGGAAAATGCCTATATAGAGTTATATCCTAAAATTACATCTGACCACAGTTCTGTTATGCTAACAGTATAGTTGCAGGTAGGGGCTGGAGATGCCTACCTAGCTTTTTATTTTCCTGTCATCTATTTAATAATCCAGAGTATTGTGTGCATCTCAGATTAGCATTGGGGGACTATTTTGGAAACAATAAGGGCACTCCCTCTGCTCCCGTTGCATGAGATTGTATGAAAGCATTCTTCAGGGGGGCGAATCTTCAGTTCATTCAAGGCCAGAATAGGCATATACATCAAAAGGCGGGACAGTGTTGCTTGGATTGTCTAGATCTGGAATTCCCACATGTGCAGGCTGTTATAGTAAGGGACCCTGCTGAGCAGTAGATCTAGCAGAGGCTCCTAGAAACACGGTCTATGTAAATAGAAGGCTAGCAGAGAAAGTAGTTGCCAGCTACCAGAAGCATAGAATGTTGCAGTATGAATAACGTAAGAAAGTTGGTCGGCTGCTGGCTATTCAGATCTCTGACAACAAGGCAAGATCCAATATCAAGCACATTAAAGGAGAGGGTGGGTTGCTTTTTTTACAACCTCAGGATATTGTTGAGCAGTTTGGAGTGTTTTACGTGAAAATGTACGGCGAGTTTGTTCCCCCTACCATTCTTAGCTTCTAGGAAAATCTGCAAGAGAGCCACCTACCTCGGCCCGATGCTCATGAGACGGCATTGTTTCAAAGGTATATCAGTGTAGTTGAGGTGGAGGATACTATCCCTCTTGAGTTTTACAAAACTTTTTAGTGATATTCTGGCACCCAAGTTTACTGATCTAATCGCGTATATCACATGGGAAGCCCCTTCTTCCTGGAGTAGACTAATATAGTGGTGTTCCCCAAGAAGGGTAAACCACTGGAGAAGAGAAGTTAATATCATCCAATTTCATTGATCAATTCTGATACCAAAATCTTCTCCAAAATATTGGCAAAACACCTGGCCCCTCTCATTCAAAGTATAGTCTCTGATCAACAACACAGATTTGTTCCCGGTAGGTATACTTCGGCTCACGTTAACATTGCTATTGCAGCCTTCAATGTAACTGGCAAATTAAAAGAACATATTGGTACGATAATGCTGGATGCCGGGAAGGGTTTTGATAGAGTATCATGGAAAGCACTTTGGTCCACTATGACAGCGTTCGGACATGGAAGCCGGTTTATCTCCCCGGTTCAGAAATCATATAAGAACCTGGTAGCCAAAGTTAATTTAAATGGCATTCCGTCAACATACTTCCCAATCCGGAGAGGCCCACAGAAGGGGTGCACACTTTCCGCATTGCTATTCGCCTTATACATCAAGCCTTTTATAAGACACATCTTGCAGAATGCAGGGGTCCTCCCAGTAGCTTGAATGGAATAGAACTTAAGCCTACTGCTTATGCAGATAACATCATTGTCTTCTCTATTAACCCAGTAGACGCTATAGCTCGTTTTTCAGAAGAGGTAGAGCTTTTTGGCTCCTTCTCTGGGTACAAGCTAAACTTGGATAAGAAACAGACAATCCTGAATTATCAACCGGATACCCTTTCAACATCTTTAGGGGTTTCCGATACTGCCACACGCTTAGGTATTCACCTTAGTAGTAATGTGGAGGATATAATTACATTTAATTACGAGTCACTTCTTAAATCGGTTACAGTTAAACTATGTTCTTGGCATCGGCTCCCCCTCAGCATCCTTGGTAGTTGTAATGTATAAAATGAATATATTGCCTAAGTTTTTACACTTGTTCCAGTCAATCCCTTTACAGGGTCCTAGGGGGCTTTAAGCTCCCAGATTTTAAGCTATGTTATTGGTCTGCTTTCACCGGGCGGATTCAGAGCCTGTTTAATGGGCTTGAAGCCGGCTTATCTACATTGGCTCACCAATTAGCGTGTGGACCATTAATTGGGTTTATTTCCTACAAGACTATAAACCCAAATTATTATAAAAGGGTCAGATTTGAGGTAGTCAGGGATATAACTAGGATATGGCAGGAAATCGGTAAGAAATACTCTCTGCCTCTGCTACATTATTTTACTGTTTTATGGGCAAACCCAATACACCCAGAAATATTTCAGGGCAACCTTTGGGAAAGCCTGGCAACATATGGAGGCCAATACCCTGGGTCAGCTGTATGAAGGCAAGGGGTTTTGTTCATTTCTCTCATTGAAAGAGGAGTTTGGGCTCCCTCAGAATTGTTTTTTAGGTCTCGCCTACGCAGCGCACATGCGCTGAGTAGGATAGAGACCTCTAGGAATCGGCACAGCTTTGCGGGCAAAAACGTGCACGCTTTGCATTGCTTCCAATGGCAACGCATGCACGTCTGGCAATTCCCTTGCGGGAGCGAGCTTTGAAACCATATGTTTGCTCGCTCCCACAAGGGAAATTGGCGCGGGCCCCCTCCTCTCTCCCCTCCCCCTGCTGCCTCTTTTTAGCGTGAGGAGCGCGCACGCTTGTTTCTCTACCTTGCTTCTCCCCATGCTTCTCTTACTACCTCTTCTTTCTATCTGTTTTATTTTTAGCTGACAAAAATAATATTTATTTTTGTATTTTCTTAAATAAAAATTAAAGTGAAAATCCCAAAACACACTTTAAATAGGTTAACTTGGACGTTGCATTCGCTCGGCGTGTTGAATGGCAAGCGAGTGTGTTCTTGAATTGTTCGATTAAAATACGACACCCTTTACTTCTATGACATTTGACATTATATTCAATCGCCCATTGCAGTCTGTGTCTGTCTAGCATGTCCGCCTTTTATTTTCATGAACGTTGGTTGAAAATCAAACATGCTGATAACGTGATGCTGCACTTCTATTGCATATCCGTAGTAAGCTGCAACGATTTTCTCCTGTATGGTGTGTTGGTGAAAATTAATAATCTAAGTTATAACAGTTTTAAAGTTATGTATTTTGGAATTGCTTGCGATCAGTGTAGCATTCTGGCATACTCAAAGATGGCGCAAAAACAATGTCTGTTTTCATTAAATGTTTAAAGCGTTCATTTATATTCAAAGTTCATCTCATAAATGCACCTTCTTCCCCTGCAACCCTTGTTTTTTATTCATAAATGCTGCCATTTCATGATGTCCGCAAGAGGATACAATGTAGTCCCTTCCCTATGTTGTAACTAAATAGAACATATGGTGGGCGGTCCTTTTAAGGGAAGAAACTACAAACCGGGACACGGATTGGCTACTCTGCTGCATATAAATTAGTATAATGATACGGTTGTGTTAACAGTACAACTTTTACTGTAGTGGACTCTCTTACATCGTAGATATCTCATGATTAGCTTCGAGTTTGCCTCGGTCAGATGTGACCAGACACCACCGCCACAAAATTCTCACCCTCGTATTCATGAGAGAATCGCATGCTCTGGTGTTCCGCCATTCAGATGTACCTACGATCCTTCTAGTTCTTGCAAGTGATGAGTGGGTTTTCACGCTTGTACGTGACGTGTGCCGTCCCATTTTTGTTACGACAGGGCACATTACCTCTCTGAGCTAGACATCTTCAAACAATGTTTGTGGGCAGTACAATTCTAATTTTTGTGATCAAAAACGTCTAAAGCTTTTCCATTCAATCAGTATGCTGCTGGTGCGTCCATGGGAAATGCAGGGCTGTCAGCATGAATTGGTGTAACACAATGAAGTGGCAGCAGGTGGTGTGAAGCAGGCAGCATGGGTAAATACAGCACGTGCTTCCAAGAGACTTTCACATGCACAGCTGCTTTTCCGAATAATGTTTCCAGCACACTATGCTTAATTACAGAGTAAAAAGCAAAAAATACTTATTTATTTTTCAATGCTCGAGGGTTAAGAACACGCCTCATTTAATATCAGGCAAGGATCTAAAACTAACAGACTGGCTTTTCCAGGAAGTTCCCTGGAAAACAGGCTGCCTATGTATTCATTTAGAAGTGCCATGAGGAATGTCAGTTCACAAAAATGCTAGAAGTAGTAAAAGTTAGATCGTGTGCAGTTTTACGCCGATTACATCATAGTTAACCCCTTTCCTTCCCTTATCTCCTCAATAGCCTCCTTTGATGCATTTCTAAACACTTACACAGGGTAATATGCAGCATGGCTAAACACTTATAAGGTCCCAAAAGCAAGACCTGTTGGCTATGCCAATGCTTGTTTTAAATACTTGCAAGTAAGGGATTACTTTCTACATTGTCAGAAATTGCAATATATGCCATCCACTTCTGAAGTATTGTCTGGCATTTATGGGAGGCCTGTCGAAACTTCAATTAGTACATTTTATCAGAGACTTATTTCATCAGTAAATGATGGCAGTATGGAGATATCTGCCAAACTAAGTTGGCTTCTTATATTTGATTTTACAGCAAAAGATATACAGGGGGCCTTGGACACTTTAGATAAATCAGTAGCCCCCGTTAGCCTGAAACTGCAGCAGCATAGGACAATCTGTGTGCTGTATTATATGCCAGAGCTTATCTCCAAGTTGACAACTTCCCAAGTTTCTGATAAGGCGCACTGCCCAAAATATAAGCTTTACACCGCAGACCTAAAGCATGTGTTTGCCAATTGTCCTATGTTATAAGCAGTTTGGAAGGACATATCCTCTCTGCTAACAGGGCCCTTGGGTAACCCTGGGCGGCCAACTAATCTACGCTCGCATAGTTTGCGTAGTTTGTGCTACTTCGCGCTACGCGAATTGCACGTAGCACAGTGCAAAAACGCGTAGCGTAGTTGGCATTTTTTGCTCGCTCGCGGTCCTCAACATCAAGTTGGCGACTGCGAGCGAGCAAAAAGACATCCCGGCGAGACTTTTTCCTTGTTCGCGATCAGCAACATCAAGTTGGCGATCACGAGCGTGGAAAATTAACCTCTCGGCAAGATTCTCAATGCGGGGAGGTCAGGTTTCTCATTGCGCGTGGTCGCATATGCTCGTGATGAGAAACTACCAGTCCGCGTTGAGAAAGCTGCCGCTCGAGTAAAAATCTACTCGAGTGGCAGAAAACAACAGCTCGCACCGTGCGAGATGCCGTTTTCAATGATTGGACAGAGCGGACAAGCATCCGGCATTGTGCAATCATCCAGAACAGTGCACTACGCAGTTCGCATAGCGCTATGCGTATCTTGCGGAGTGCACTTCACGTAGCTACGCATAGCGCTACTACGCAAACTACGCCCAGGGTTACTCTTGGGCTGTGAGTACCAGCTTACAGATAAGGAAATCCTTCTTGGGTTTTAATATGAGCTACTCGCCAAGTAAGGTCACTGGCCACTATTAATATTTTATGTGCCCGTCTATGTATTGCCAGGGCCTGGATAAATCCTAATAACTTCAAATGTCAACACATTTTGGGTACTGCTTAGACAGGTGTTTGAGTTCGAACTGGACCTGGCTAAGGCTAGAGACCCATGCTCCTGTTTAAGGTTAAAAAGGGATCTGGTCTAGTTTGCTATGGGAATAGTCCTGTTAGAGTACCAATAACATCATGCTGTTGTTATAAACAACATTTTCTCCTTTTTTTTTCTTTATTCTTTTTTTTTCCCTCCCGACTATATCTCATGTCTCCTGCTTCTGGCTCTACTTATTTATGTTCTAATTATGTGTATCATCACTTGTGATTGTAAAATGGATTTTGATTGTTATTTTGTTTGTGTTGTATTAATTTGTTTTTGCTGGCTTAAAATTAAAAATATATTTAAATAAAAGGAAATGCAAATTTGGGAACTAATTCAAAGCAGTTGGATTTGGGAAATGTGGATAAGTGGGATGTCAAATCTTCAAAAAAGAAAAGTCTTAAAAGATTAATGGAGGAACCACCTCCTCGGGAAGATCAAGCACCAGGTACTACGATTTTACCTTTACAAGAAGTGCCTAGTGGGAGTTAAAAATCATGTACCATGGAGTCAAAGTGATCTTGCTTCAATCACTAATGATTTTGTTAGGTTGAGAGAGAAACCTGCAGAATGGTATAAACAAGTTAAGAGTTTGTGAACATTTCGAAGGTTTTGGGGACTGATTTGCATACTCATTTGATATTGTGGTTCCAAGTGATGTGTAGACAGTATGTAAAATAGCTACCGAGTGGCCTGAAAGAGAACGACCGAGGGATCTCTTGACTAATGGTCCTTCACCCATAGTAATGAGAAAGTATTACCAGGTGATGATGTGGCTGTAGTCTAAGGTGTCACCCAAAGTAATTGATTAACTTAAGATTGATCGTACAACCCAGGAACCTAAAGAGAGGATTCATGCATATTATGAGAGACTTTTACAAGTTTTCAAACAGTATAGTGGGATGGAAATGTTGGAGCCCAACGATATGGGATCTTTTTATCTAGATTTATGACAGGATTGAGACCTGAGATTAGCATGCTGATTAAATAACATTTAAAATGCTGACAGAATAAGTCAGTTTATGACATCTCGTGATAAGCAAAGTATGCAACAATGGGATTGACAATAGGCAGAAAAATTAGACGGAAAATCTTATGGTGGCACAACAAAAAAGCTGCTAAAAGGGGAAGTCAAGGTACTCCATTTGTAGCGAATGCAGCTATTATGCAGGGAGTGTATAAGCAGGTAGTTACCACCACACAGGGTGGAGGTGGATTTGTCTCAAGGTATAGGTAGAGGCGTTTCTATTGACCCAAGTACTGGAACTGATGTAGTTACATTGAAAAAGTCTAACCCATGCCACTACTGTAACCAGTTGGGCTTCAGGAATGTCATCTTTATCCAGCAAATCAAGGGCGAAATCCAGGGTTTGTCCCGCAACAGGGTAATAAACCTGTGCAGTGGCAGAACGTACCTAGCCCAAGAGCCCAAAATTTTAAAATACTGCAAGCCCCAGTGATGCAAGTTCCACAACTTCTGATGTCACAGCAAGCTGCTGCTGGTCCCATATTTGCTGAGAATCATGTTCCTAATGTGAATCAGAATTCATTTCAGGGTAACATTCCTTACCAGCAATATCCTATGTTCGTAACTATTGAGATTCTTTGGTGCTGATCAGTCAGCCTGATGGTGCCTGGACTGGGGGGAAGAGTGCATGCTTCGTGTAATCTTGGAGGTGGACCAGAGAGGCCCATGTGTAAATGGTAAGGCGAATGTCCACACTGTATTATTTTTGGTTAATATTGGTGCTACCCGTTCTACTGTGTGAACAGTGGACATTCCAGACCTATTCCTCCCAGGAAGAACCATCCAAGTTGTTAGGGTTGCTAATCAACAAATGAGAAATCCTATCCCTGAGGAAGTCCCTGTTAGAAAAGGAATTTTGAGGATGATCACCAATTTGTAGTATGTAACTCAAGACCTGTGAGTCTGTCAGGGTGTGATTTGTTGTGAAAGCTAAATTGTACCATTTACTGTACACAGAGAGGTGTAGCGTTTTAGACCCACAATGAGGATATGGCCTTAACGATGGTTACTCACTCCCCAGCTGTTACAATGTACCCCATGATGACAAATTAACATCTGCCTTTAGACATTAGATACACCTTAAAGATTGAGTTGTTGGATGTTTTGGGAAATGACAACAGGCTCATCAAAGGAATTGAGACTGTCCCTATACAGATAAAAATGGATTTTCCAGAATCCCATAGTACAATTTGTCCCCAAATGAAGCCGCCTACAACTCAACGCCTACAACGTGACTCCCAGAAGTGTACTCTGCACAAGTGGCTGAAATGATTGCTCTTACTACAGCATGATGTGTTACAGACCAGCAGAGAGACTGACCATTTTTCTAGATAGTCAATATGGCTTTGGTGTCTTTCCTGATTTCAGACAGTTATGGTTTAAGAGAGGATTTATGACATCCTCAGTTTTGCCAATCGAAATGAGGAGCAAGTCCAAAAACTTCTTAAAGCATTACAAATGCCTGCCCAAGTTGTTGTTGTTAAGTGTGCAGCACATTGCAAGGGTGATGATAATGTACCAGTTGGCAGTAGGTGCGCTGATGAAGTTCCTTAATACTGTGCTTACGATGCATGTACTTTTAATGGTATGTACACAAATAAAGGAAATCTAGAGCAACTATAACTTTTTGTTATCTACAGCAGAAACTTGGGAAGACGTTAATGGGTTGTAGGAGAAAGTGTCAGAGGAAGAAGAGCAGTGCTGGGTTAAGGCAGGTTGTGTCAAGAGAGCTAAAGATGAGATCTGGGTTTTAGACAAGGGAAGACCTGTATTTCCCAGTAGTCTTTTACCCCTGATGGTAAGAAATTATCATGGTTCAACCCATGTAGAGAGAGATGCTATGGTTAAGTTGTTTCAACGAACCTGGTTCAGTCCCTGATTTAGGTTGTAGCTGAAGCACGGTGTCACAGGTGTGTAGTGGGATGTATGTCGTTACAACGCATACCATTACAACGCATAATATTAAATTGCATTTAAGGTAAGTATTAGATAATATAGGGGTAAAATTACTTTTCTAACTCCAAGGGGTGCAACAGTAGAGTAAGTGTTGGATAGTATAGGGGTAAAAATTACTATTCTAACTCCAGGGGGTGCAACAGTAGGGTAAGTGTTGGATAGTATAGGGGTAAAAATTACTATTCTAACTCCAGGGGGTGCAACAGTAGGGAAAGTGTTGGATAGTATAGGGGTAAAAATTCCTATTCTAACTCCAGGGGGTGCAACAGTAGGGTAAGTGTTGGATAGTATAGGGGTAAAAATTACTATTCTAACTCCAGGGGGTGCAACAGTAGGGTAAGTGTTGGATAGTATAGGGGTAAAAATTGCTATTCTAACTCCAGGGGGTGCAACAGTAGGGTAAATGTTGGATAGTATAGGGGTAAAAATTACTATTCTAACTCCAGGGGGTGCAACAGTAGGGTAAGTGTTGGATAGTATAGGGGTAAAAATTACTATTCTAAGTCCAGGGGGTGCAACAGTAGGGTAAGTGTTGGATAGTATAGGGGTAAAAATTACTATTCTAACTCCAGGGGGTGCAACAGTAGGGTAAGTGTTGGATAGTGTAGTGTAATATTATGCGTTGTAATGGTATGCGTTGTAAAGGTAGTATGCGATGTAATGGAATGCGTTGTAAAAGTAGTTTTTAAAAATGCGTTGTAGTGTCATGCTATGTAATGGAATGCGTTGTAGTGGATGTTGCGTTGTAAAAAATGCGTTGTAAGTGTAGTGCGTTGTAAAAGTTGCGTTGTAAATGTTGTTCCCTGTGTAGTGTGCCCATAGAACAATGTGGAGAAAAGGTCTAAAGTCACATCGAGTCACAATGGAAGGTCAGGCGGTCCTTGTAATAGGATGCAGTTGGATTTCATTGAGATGATTGTGTGTAATGGATTTCAGGGTGTGCTGGTTGTAGTGTGCATTTTTTCATTATGGGTTGAGGCATACCTTACATAAAGAAACAAAAATCTCACAGCAGGCAAATTGCTGAGTGAGTAAATACCTAGGTTTGGCACCCCAACTTTGTTGGAATCTGACTGGGGCACCTACTTTAATAACAAACTCTTAAGAAAGCTGTGTGCTACTTTGCAAGTTGAATAGAGACTGCATTGTAGTTACAGACCTGAGGCATTGGGGGGGGTCTGGTGGAGCAAGTTAATGGGATTTTGAAATCAAGGCTTGCCAAAGTGTGTGCGTTCATGTCTTTTTATTGGTCTGATCCTTTGCTGCTTGTGTTGACCAGTCTCCGCAGCATACCTGGTCAAAGGACAGGATTGTCCCCCATAAGATCATCATGGGTAGGGCGATGAGATTGCCAGCACTGCCTGCAAATGAGTTTGTAAACATTACTGATAATCTAAAACTTGAGTGCTGCAAAGGACTGGTTGATGTGGTGTGTTCTGTGTCTCATCAAGTTGAAGTTGCTACAGCCCTGCCTCCTCAGGAGCAGTGCCAAACCCTAAGTCCCGGTGACTGGGTCCTGGTCAAGAAAGGTCTGTGTAGTGCCTTGTTGACAAGGCCGTTTCAAGTGATGTTGGTCACCATGACTGCTGTGAAGTGGGGGTATCTCCCCAGCTGGGTGCATACTGCTTACACCAGCTGATTTCTGTGTCCCATGATGATTAAACAGCACCTCTCCCACAAGCACCAGAGGTGGTTGAGAGACCACAGGAGCAGGTTATTCAAGCTGTTGGGGACCAGCAATTTGTTGAGACAGCACTTCTTCTGGTGAGAGGGGTCCTGAAGTGTTGGTTGCGGAGGCTGGAGGAGAAACTAGTTCTGTATCCTTGACAGAACAAGAGTAGAATCCCGACAAAGGGCCTACCACGAGTGGCAGCTGGCGAGCATTGGCCAAGATAAAAAGAAAGGGGAGACTGATCCCACAAGGAGGTGACCTTGCTGGTATTCTGGAATATACTGAAAGCTCTGTTCTGAGTAATGGAGAAGGAGAGGGAAATACATTCAGAAGGTCAAAATGAGCGAGAACGCCCTGTTGGAGGTACTCTTCTCCTGAATGGACATATGTCCTTACAAATGATTAAGAGAGAAAGTTGTGGGAATTCTGGAATCATTGTGAAAATTGATAATGAGGGAACTTGATATTCAATTTGATCTTATGTTTAAACTTCCTCTGTTAGTGCAATTAAGTGCCTGCAGACATCTGGATTCGGCAGAGTATCCTTTCCTGGATGCAAATGAGTTTCCTGTGTTGGTTGATTAACTGAAACACTTTATTTTGGAACTGATTGTTAGTGAACCTTTTTTCGTTAGAGCTGTGATGGCTTGATATTCCATCAGCAGCGGGACTGGAGCAGCATAATTTTGGTTCCACCCTTGTTATCATTGATTATGCCAAATGTACATTTATTAAAGGTCTTATGAATTCATGTGGTATGATGTGACTTATGAAGTGAAGTACACTTAGAGCTATATAGAAAGGGCATTTATCATGTAGCCTCGACATTTATATATGTATGCACGCTAATGCTTCTTTTACATTGACAACAAATTGCAAATCTCAAAAATATTTGCATATATGTGTTTTAATAACATTGATTCATCTTCATGTATTTACTTATTTATTTAAGGGTATCCTGAATTGACTGTATATTGGAACATGTATCTATCAGAATTGCATTTTACACTTATAATATAACTTTCTATGTATCTGTATTGTAATCTTCAGCTTAGTTAACTTTGTCAAAGGCCTTGAGCATTTGGGTTTCGTAATGTTTACCCCTCAACATAAATGTTTTTGTTGGGTGCAGGGTTTTATTTTTCTCTGCAGGTGACTTGTGCACAGTTCAGTCCCAGCTATATACAAATCAGTCTTGACCCTGTGCCTCATGGGAACAGTCTAGACCGAACTGCCCAGACGTGGGTCCCTTGCTCACTTTGCCACTGGGTTCAAGCTAGCCTGACTGATGAAGGGTGTTACCCAGAAACCAGTCCCAGGATGCTTGTTTCCGGTTCAGGAAAGACCTGGCTTGGCAGTTCGGGCTGGACTGTTCCCATGAGACACAGGGTCAAGACTGATTTGCATGTAGCTGGGTCTGAACTGATGTGACGAAGTGACTTAAAGAATGATGATGGATTCCACCCAGATCTGTGACTGGGGCTGAGTTTCTGAAAAGTGTCAGCGCTCCGTCCATCATCTCCTTGTGTTTACTTCCTGCATATAAACAATCAATAATGCCAATATGCCAGTGGCATCATACAACTCAAGAGAGGGCTCTCCTGAAAGGTACAAGGAAGGGCCTCCTTCCAGACCTAATCAAGAGTTCTCAGGTTCGGGTACTGTGCATAGGGGGCCCCTGGAGTTTGGGGACCCCCCGCACTGCAGTTTGTATGGGGGGCTTATGTTCTGCATTCTGCAGCACACATAGAAGTAGCACATCGCTATTATTTAATGATTGTTTGTGCATGGCGTTTTACTCTTTCTATGTGTGCTGAAATGAAATAAAAATGTATAATAAATGCGCTCTACTACCCTGGGGTGGTTAGGCGCGCAAGCCTGCTAACAGGGCAAGGCCAAGGTTAGGAGGCTGGCCAGAGTTAAGAAACAGGTTTAAAAGCCAGGTTTTTAGTTTTTTCCTAAAACAGAGAAGGTCTGATCCCTTTTCAGGAATAAGGGAAGGCTGTTCCAGAGACAGGAAGTGCTGCCTATAAAACATCTCCCCATTGTGCTCTTTTTACTCTAGGACAATGATATTACATTCTGATTCTGAGCAAAGGGATCTTGGCAGAATGTGCCAACGAAACCAAAGCTTAAAAACTTGAGGGCCTTTCCCATGAAGAGCCCTGAAAGCAATTCATAGGGCCTTAAATTGTATTCACTTCTCAATAGGAAGCCAGTGGAGAAATGGAAAGGCAGCTGATACTGATTCTCTTACAGATATGCCAAGTAAAAGGAGATCGGATGAGTTCTGTAGGACCTGGTTGTTGTTGCGACTTTTTTTTCTTATATTTATGAAAAGAGTATATGCATAGTCAATTTTTGAGAGTATCAGTGCAGAAATTAAAGTTTTCTACAGGTCTTTCAGAATCAAGGCAAAGATCCTTCTTAAAAGTTTCATAATAAAGAAGGAGGCAGACGTGATTGCATTTACGTGCCCTTCGAAGGTCAGTTGATTATCAAAGAAAACTCCAAGGTTTTTTACCTTAGCAACTGGTGACGGAAGTTGGCCAAGTTCAGGTGGCCACCAGTCTTGGGGCCCAAAGGAGAGCTCCTTTCCCAAGAGCAATACCTTGGTCTTGCCTGAATTCAACTTCAAGCAGTATTGGGCCATCCATTTTCCGATCTCCTGCATACAATTGTAAAAACGCTTTGCTGCCTCTTGAAAATTGGATGATAGTGAGATTACTAATTTGGTATTATCTGCATAAGTGACTGAAGAGAACCCAAAAGATCTAATAAGTTTGGCCAAAGGGGCTACATGGATGTTAAAAAGGGTCGGGCTAAGAGATGAACACTGGGAGATGCCACAAAGGAGAGAGAAGGAGGGGGATTTAAAAATATCAACTGCAACAAACTGAATTCTGTCTACCAAAAATGATTTGACCAAGCAAGAGCTTTGACTTTTACCCCAATATCCTCCAGCCTGTTCAGCAGGAATTGGTGGTTTACAGTGTCACATACCGCTGAGAGTTCCAATATGACCAGAACTGCACTATTACCTGCATCCAGCATCAATGTGATCTGTTCCGAGATACTTGTCAATGCCAATTCTGTACTGTGATGTTTCCTAAATCCGCATTGGCAATGGTCTAGGTGGCTCTGGTCCTCAATGAAAGCTGTGCTGTGAATTAATAGCTTTTTCAATTATTTCGGCTGGAGGGGGTGATCTGGAAATGCTACAGTAGTTTCCAGGATCTGAAGAATCTAGGTTAGCTTTTTAATTAAAGGAAGAATGTAAGCTATTTTCCAGACACTGGGTATTTTTCCTGACTCAATCATAAGATTAAAAGTAGGTTAGGTATTCCGAGATAGTGTCAGCTGCTAAATGAATTGTTTTAGGTGGGCCTGGATTTTGAGGAGATTCTGACTTTGTTTGCAAAAGGATGGTTTTGTTTGCTCCTGAGAAAGTTCAGCAAAAGCAGTTAGACAGACCTTACATTCATTATTATTAATTAGGGAGTCATTGTGATCAGTCGATGGATTAGAGGAAAAAAGATTAAAAACAGACTTGACCTTATCTTGAAAAAAGGAAGCCAATGAATTACATAAGGTTTGATCCATGCCCTGATTCCCCTTTTCTGGAGGTTTAAATAACTGTTTAACCATTGCAAAAAGTTATTTCGTGGAATTTTTTGCTGCTTCTATCTTCTGGGTGAAATATTTGGATTTTTCTTTTAATATCTCATTTTTATACAAGGCTAAAATAAGTTTGTATTCCTCTTTTTCTGAATTCTCATAGTGGCGCCTCCATTTTCTTTCCTGCCTACGACATGCTTTTTTAAGCAGTCTTAAAATTTCTGTGAACTGGTGTTCAGAGGTAGTGTCCCAGTTCCTCCTGTGGGCTTTAGCCGGTGCAATTGTTTCAGCAGCATTATACAACCATCCTTGATATAGACTAGCCACTTTGTCAGGATCGTTTTTTGTGCAGGGCCTTGTTTCTGATAGGTTAGGCGTCTAGATCTATGTCCTTTATCGGATGCCAATTGCATGAGAGCATTACTGGAAGAGGTTTGTTGTGAGATGCACTGAGGGGGGCTAATTTGATATTAAACATAACTGCTCGATGATCAGACCATAGCAAGGGTAGGACTGCTGATGTTGATAATTATGGGCAGTCAGAGAAAATGCCAATAAGTCAGTGGCCTGCTAGATGCATCGATTCATTGACCCGTTGTTCTAGTCCGAGACTAAGCAACATGTAAGTAAGACATGTCTGTGTTCTCTGGATTTTCTAAGTGCATATTAAAATCACCTAAAATCATGAAATCTGGTAAGTTGATTTTTAAATCTAAAAACTGGGAGAAAGTAGAAAAAAAAGCCAGAACAGGTCCCTGAGAGACAGTATAAAAGTATTCCATTAATGGAATACGGTTTTGAGAGCTGTAGTTTAAAGGCCAGAGCCTCTAAATCTTTTAGGGTCATATGTTCTCTAAAGGAGCCTATAAAGGGATGGCGGTATATCATAACAATACATCCTCCTTTTTTCCCTATCCTATCAACTCTGTGACTGAGGAAGCTTGGAGGAACCACTATGGCCAGGTCCAGCCTGGCCTCTGCATCAGCCCAGGATTCCTTAATAAATGCTAAGTTGAGGCGCTGAGCCTCTAAGAAATCAGCGAACTCCAGGGCATGCTTATCGGAGAATGTGCATTAATAAGGGTGTGAAGGATATTTACTTTCAAATTAAGAAGTCTCCTACTACATTCTGGACTGATCACTAAATCATCACATTCCTCTGGAGATAGGGCCGGACCATTACATCTCCTACCTGAATTAAGTTCTTGAAGCATGTCTTTAGAATAGCTATAAACCCAATGTGCTTGAATAGAAAGCCCACCAGGGGGACGGGCACTAGGCAAGGTCCAGGTGCAGACGGGCGCAGACCGGCTTGCCTTTGGTGTGTCTATGTCACGCCGGCAGCTCATCCCCTGTGCGTCGGCACCATTATTGGGTTTTATGCCAGAAGGGCGCTGCAAAATGAAACAACTAGACTGCCACTCTTCCCAGAGGCCGAGAGACCGGAAAGAGTGAAACTAATAGCCCCTCCCTCCACTCTAACAGCGGCAGTGCTGCGGTGGACCGGGGAGGGGGAAAACAGACCCCAAGGCTACCAAAAACAGCAGCAGAAGAGACTCCACCCTTCACAACCAGAGTCCCCTCAAGCCACCTGCAAGTACAAAATATTTTAAAATATTAATTTCAAAAATCCACAACGTTAAAATGTTAAAAATGAATAAACAATAAAGGCACCTTGTAGCCTTGCTTGCCTTGATTAGCTGCTACTGTTCTCTGCGCATCGGCACCATTGCAAGATGCTGCTCACATAGGAAAAGCAAAACCAAAGAGAAATAAAAGTATTTCTCCTCGTTGCGCCAATCTAACAACTGCTTTTGCATGGCATTAGTTTTTTGCACTGCCTCAGATTTACAGTTCCTTTTAAATCTGGAGCAGCATCAAAAAGCAATGGGTGTTGTGGTGGAATGCCCAGAGCAACACCCATTGCACTCCCCTTTCATGCATACAAGTGCATAAAAGGGTACCCTATTTACAAATCGGCATTAAGCCACAAAAAGTGGCTTAACACCACTTTGTAAATATGGAGCAGGGCATTGCACCACAATAACGTCAGTAAAAGTGACATTCCTGTGGCGAAATCCCCTTGTACATATGCCCCTAAATTCTGAAATTTTAGAGAACAAAACCTAAGAACAAAAAGTTAAGAAAAAGTCATCCACTGCAAAATTCAAAATGTATCCAGAATCTCTTAAGTTTGGAAAAGCTTACATTTTCATAGCCTAGGTGCATCGACCTTTGTTATTCCTTGATGTTCACTGAACTCATTGAAGAATTTTTCAGATATTGCTGGACTATCAACTGAAACAAAAGCAGAGTGGAGGAAACACATGTTGACTGATATATTCAATGATTAGAGGTATGCTATGGTTTATTGGAATCCTAATAAATATTGGTTTATGCAGTATAAACGAGCCCCAGAGCAAGCATGAAAATTCAAATATTCGTGACTATGTTAAATAATTGCAACATATGGTCTATAGTACCTTCACGATTTCCGCATGCAAACAACTCAAGAAAAACCGTTAATCCATACATTGCATGAAAGTACAGCTGTTATTTCAAAAGTGGCTGTGTGCATAATAAACCTGCCTCCATATGCCTGCCAAATAAGTCGTATATGACAGAATTTTCCACTCATCTTTCTCAGTTCTTCCAATACTGTCTCTTTAATTAGAATTATTTTCCATTTCAAGGGCAGTGAATCACTTTTGACTTGTGCAATCATACTTTAATTAGACAACAAAAATGAACACAAACAAGAATTATGTCATTATGTTTGACAATTTTTGCAGGGAATGTCATCTTCGTTATTTTATTTCGCAGCTTGTCTCACTGGGGATGTCGGATATGAAAAGAAGGACATTTTAGAGACTCCATATTTTGCTATGTAAGTTAAAAAGAAACAAGCTTGTCCTGACAGCGAGCTGCAACAAAAGGCAGTTTTTTGACATTGCTATTTTTGCTGTCACATTCCACATGTAAAAATGCGTAATGTTCAAATGCTGAAAGTGCAAAAACAAACTGATAAGCTATAAATAAGGTCGAATATAGCGCAAAGCATTTCTTAAGGGCTGTATAAAAGAAATTGTGACATATAAGAAGCGCATCAAAATCATATGGTCAATACTCAAAATGGAATCAGGCTATAATAACTTCTATTTGCAAATGTCAAATGCATTTTCTAAATTCGATATACAACATTTAGGCATTGTAATCTGTAATAGAGCTATGGTAAACTAGAAACTTTCAAAACATGAATGTTGTAAAAAGGAGACTTTCTCCTATTTTACAAAGGGGCCTAGTCTGTTCCAGGCCACAGGATAAAGGGAGCAATCTTCATTCCTTTACCTACTCTATAGAGTCCATTGCTTCAAGTTCAATCTGTGTTCCGGCAGTGTAAAATACGTGTATGTGTGTGATTGTATACTTGAATGACAAGGTATGATTTGATCTCTTTTTTTACTAGCATCAGCCTTTTATTAAAAGATAGTTAGCACACCTGAAAGTAAGGACAGCTTTTACAGCCCAAACATCCGTCAGTACCAAATCGCCATATGCATTCCAAAATGTTTTCTTATTTTTAGGTCGAGCATTCAAGACCTCTTGTATATACTTTAGTATATACTTATATGTGTATGTACTTTGTGGGCTCTGGAGATCAGCCCTAGGGCTTGTCTGCTTCTGCTTAGGGACTGTTTTTTTCTGTTCAACGGCCTTTATTTAACTGTCTTGATTGAAAACGACCAGTAGAGGTCAGTAAAATACCAGAATTGATTTCTGCTGAGGGACTTTCTTTTTTTAGTTTTCTGGCAACTGCCTCTATATAACTTTCTTGATAGAAAACGACCATCACAGGTCAGTAAAATACCAGAATCACTGTAGCATTCTCTAGGTTCTAGTCCATAGAAAATGTCCTCCACGAGCACCCGTAGACAATAATATTTTTTTTAAATCTTGTATTTTCAGTGATATAACCACCAAAGTCCCTGATTTTATATTAAAAACAGAGCTTTGGAGTATGCCATTTCCAGCTGAAAGGCAATATTTCTCCCCATGTATTCCCATACCTGTGCGTCATGCAGTTTGGTGCTTACTTTCCCTCCATGTTAAAGAACAGTAGATGTTTCAGCACCCTGGCTAATGTCCTGCATAGCTAAATACATATATGGTCCCAAAGGTGAGACTGATTGCTTAGGGGAAACGGCCTTTACAGCGAGATAAATACATTGCATGCATTTGCCTAGCATTTTTTAGCATGCATTTTTTTACCGTGATTATGAATTTACATTGCATACCAATACCAAGAATTTAAGATAAGTTGAGGGGGTGGGGGTTTCCCCCCCAAATAGATTGATTTTAAATATCAAAACAATGTGTGGTATTGGCATGCGATGTAAATAAATTATCGCGGTAAAAACATGCGTGCTAAATAATTCAAGGCAAAGACATGCAATGTATTTACCAGCGGTGTACCGTCGTACAACCATTGCATAGCAAATGCTAGTTTATATAGAGCTTGCCATGGTTTCTCAAGACGGCTCATTAATCTTCATCTGTTGGGGTTCTTCTTGTGGGACTTCCTCTACCTCCCCACAATTCTCAACCGTTTTTTCCCATTATCTTGATGGTTCAGTGTAAGTTTGAATGTGTTATACAATTTGTTCTGAAGTAAGACCTTCTGGCTCATCATTTTCGTCTTCCTTCTCGTCCTTGATTCATTCTCCTCTTTGCATATAGGTGAAGAAGACATGTCTCTTGTAGCTTTGAAAGGAGGAATGTAGTATTTTTAAGCATCAACTACAAGCAGTTTTATCTGACTTTTGAGGAAGACCTATTGTGATCAGAACAAAACTACTGTGTGGGCTTTAAGTAAGAAAGACCCTTACTCGTGACTGGTTGGATTTCTTGTCTTTTTACATCCTTAAGTCTCATTTGATTGCCTTTTCTCCCATTTTTCAGTTTCTTCCGTCCAGGAACATTATTTGACTCACAGGTTTTTGATTCAATAGCATGTACTCCTCTGCTCGTTTCAGACTTATTCCCGCCTAGGAAATATTTTATCTTCTTTGTGTCTCTATGCTCATTCGTCTTTCCCATTAACCAACTCTTTTTATTAGCTTTACTTTTCACCACCCAATGACTGCTTGCCACCAGGCCCATAAGCCCTCTCGCACTTTGAGCGTAGCCTGTTGCCTTATGTTTATTTTTTTAAGAGTTTTATATAGCGCGAACTTGACCCAATGGGTATCAGGTATCAGAGAGCTTTACATGAGCACCAATTTCGTTACAGACGGACACAATCATTTCTGTTAGGCATGGGTGAAGGAAGCGATTATTATTATTAACAAGAGGCCAACTAAAACGTTTTTTTTAACCGTTCCAAGATGGCTGACTGTGCCCTCTATCAATACAAACATGCATTGTTAAAGCAAGTAGCTTTTTCGGGTGAAATTTATCGGCTTTCCTAATGCTTGTTTTTCAGGGTAATGACTCCCCTGAAAGCAAGGTACTTTAGGAATATTTGAACACAGGGCAAATTCGTATATGTTACAATTCCAATATTCATTTTGTATGACATAATCAAAGCATTTATCAATTTAGTTCACTCACTGTAATACATGTTTCATAGCAAACGTGGTGAAAGTTTCAACGACTTATTAGTCAGCGTCTTTGTTTATCGATGCAAAATACACTTATACCTCACAATACATTTTGTTTAAAGCATATTACAGGAGAAAAAGAAATGCATTTAGGAAAGCAGAATATAAAAAAATGTTAACATTGATAATTAGAATCATCCTCATGGGCAGCAGAGAAATTAACACAATTGTAATCTAATCTGATAAAAAGATCAGCAGACAAATAAACGAAAAAAAAAGATTTCGATAAACTCCATGGCTCTTAAGATGCATGCTTACTGATATGCCCACACTACCGAATAACAAGGACATTATTAAAGCTTTTACAAAAATGATTAATTCATTTCAGCATAATATATTATGTTTTTATATAATATCCGGTTTTTAGCTACATTAATTAGTTGGCAACACACTATTTGGATCAGAAATAGCTTCCTGCCACGGTCTCCCCTTTTCATCTTCAGTGCAGGACTTCTGTAGGTCCTGGTGATGCACTCGGACAGCATTTGCTCGCGCCATTGCTGCTTCCATTTAGATACATTGGTATGGACTGTTCCAGGCTGCTGCTCAATTTGACACACTTTTTCTCTGCGTTTGTATCATTTAAATTACTCTGATGTAACCTTTCCCCTTCTCAACTGCTGCTTCCTTCCCCAGCTCTTCCTCTATCCAGCTCCACTCTTCTCCCCACCACCTGCTCTTCCTCCCTGTCGTGATTTCCTCCTCTCACCTTGTGTGGGTCTTCATCAGCTCCTTTGAGCCACTGAGAGAGCATGTGTTTCTGTCCCTGCTGACATTAAGGACATTGGACAATATGGAGGATCCTGCTCCACCTCAGTTTAGACTAATTGTGCTCAGCTGCTAATGCTGCAAAAAGCAGGGCCATTTTAGGAGCTGCAGCTTGATTTTTATGTTCTATGTACTTTTTTCTTGAGTGGGTATTGTTTTCCTCCCCTAAGGGTGTTTTTTCCCCTTCTCTGCTGCTGAGTCCTCCCCCACCTTTCCCTCTCACCAGGCTCTATAATAGCCGTGCTCCTCCTCTCAGCCATCGTCTCCCTTTCTCATCCCCAGTTTCCTTCTTCTCTAGCTCATGGGGATGCCCTGAGAGAGCATGTGTGTTTGCCAATAGTGACCTTGAGGCCATTTGGAGAAGTTGGGCTGTCAGGCCGGCAACCTAACTCGCACTTCATGTTTCACCTTCGCGTATGAAGTGTGCCAGTCTGGCTGGAGTCTGAGCCATGTCCTATCTAGGGCTCACCAAACTTAAGAAGCATGAGAGGGGCTTAAGGCATTAGTTGCTGCTTAAAATTGAGGCCTCCTTTTACCTAGCAGTAGTAGGTGAAATCAAAGCCTTTTCAAGATTGTGTGACGTATGCTAGGTGTTCTTGTATTGCAGTAGGCAGTACTCCTGCTTTTTAGTGTGACAACTGCTCATGCCACCAACTCCTTTTTCACAGCAGTGGCATAGTTTTACTCACTTGGCAGCATCACAGCCTTGCACATGTTGCCTTATGCATTACGGTCCCTTCACTGATTCCTCTAATTTTTGCCATCCACAGCTCCCACTGTTCCTCTAGTGATTGTTGTGCTCTGTAGTTTCCTATATGGTTAAGCCCGCCTACCCCTAAATCAAACTGTACCAGTTATGAGTCGATCGCTGCCCAGTGCAAAATGTGAGCCGGTGGTTTCCGTTGCTCGGGGCACTTAATTGTCAACACCTGCACTTATGAGAACTGCCAAATGGTGGCACTGTGCAGTTTATTAAAGATAAGCAGAACAACCGTTGTTTATTAATTCAATATACATTAAAAACAACTAATGCCTGCCGACCAAGCCATTCTTATATCATTGGGTCCCTGGAATAGTCTGAACTGTCACACTTGTAGCAGTGTGATGGTTAGTACTTGTGCTGGTGCTGTCTTTGGCAACGCTGGCAGTGTCAATGTGTGGTGCGAGCTGCAGTGGCCTCCTGACGAGGGTCCTGGCACTTATTTTTTGACAAATTAAGCACCGTCACTGCATTTTGCATAAAAGAAATGAAAGAAACGTATTCCCCCATGGCATAGTGTGCTATCGGTCTGAAAGTGTGCTCAGGCTTCACACAAAACCATATAAAAACAGAAGAATTAACAAATGCTATAATAAAATATTATACAATCATAGCGTCTGTGGAAAAACATTGGTCAATAATGTTAGAATGAATTACTTATATTGTAAATTTAAAAAAATTGGTCATGATGAAAAACATATCTTGCTTGGAATGGATGTCATAGAGCATGAGGGCACTAAAAAGCATTACTTTCTAAGGACGTTGTAGATGTCAATCTATCAACACATATATACCAGAATAGGTGGTCATTCAGTCTGCACCTGTTGTTGTTATAGATGTTCATTTAGTGCAATTTTGAAGTGCCTTGTCACAGTGAGGTCCGACTAACATATGCAAAGTGCTCCAATGTAATTACAGCAACAGCTAAAAGGCATTAGCATTGGAAGTGTGGCACAATAATTGAGGTGAAGTTGGAAGGTTGTGTTTAGGGAGTTTAATGTTATGCAGTGCAGAGTAGCATAATACAGTAATGGTAATACAGGTGAGGATGAAACTGTTTATTGTTTGTTACACCTATATTATGAATGCATTTATTCTGGTTAGTCATGTAGATATTCTGGTGCCAAAACTGGAGATGGGGGTGCCTGGGAAGGTTAAATACATTTGGTTTTAAAAGTTTAGAATCCGGAGTAGGGGAGGTCGATAGCAGTCAGGCAGTCAGGGAGGTTAACCAGAAGACTAATGCATTAGTCCAAACTGGGCTGATGAGTGATTTGGCCATGTCAAAAAGGCTGATGAGCAGATTTGTCATTTGATAAGTGTTTGAAAGCATGCTGCTGTAGCTGGGTTTGTGATTAATCCTTTCAGATTCATAAATGGACTAAAGAGAACAGAACTATCCTTAGGTGATTATGAAAACTTCGGTGAATCATTGGGAAAAGATAAAGAATTGGAGAGGGAGTTAGATGAAAATGAGGAAGAAAAGTACTTTGGTTTTGTCCAAATTTAGCATACATCAAAACTGCAGTACAAACTAGTTATGGATAGCTGTTTTTCAGAGATACTTAGAGGTCAGGAGTAAACTTTGAAAAGAAGAAGAAGACAATATGGGTATCGTCAGCACAGAGGTGATATGAGATGCCAAAGGAGGAAGTGATATCCCCAAGAGAGGTGGCGATAGAAAGAAAAGAAGAGAACCAAAGACTGCTTCCTCTGCATAATTATATATAGCACTTGTCTAAGAAAGGCATTATCAAAGATCATACATGGGTTTTATGGTCCGAATATTGGTTTGACACTGATCAATCAGGATCTATCGAGTGCGGTGAGTTGGGCTGGCAGGAACACTGCTGCTGTGCTTTTGTGACAGGGGGCCGGTTTTGCAGCAACCCATTGCCCATAGCAACAAAAAACGGTCTCATCGGTCCAAAAACGGCCCTCACCCTTCCAGCTCACCAGAGAAACGCCCGGTGCCCTCTATGGCCAGTCTGGCCCTGATGATTGGTAGAAATTTGAATTGGTTGTTTAACAAGAAATGAGTGAAGCAAAAATAGTAGGGTGCAGTGGTACCTCCAACAAATACCTCAATTGCATTAAAGTGAGTAATCTAAGTGATTCGCTAACCTCATTTCCTTGTAGTGTTCAGGACAAGTCTCTTTATGAGAACGTTTTAAAAATATCAAGTCTGAACAATGCATTTTGTGGGAAAATTTCCACATAAAGGAATATTTAAGAACCTACATGGTGGGCTAGACAAGGATTACGTTTTCCTGGGTATCTGGGGTTTACCCTTCCTAAGACAACTTTTAAAAATTATTTTCAAAAAATGTATTTTTCAGCAGTATTTCCCTAGCAATTATGTAGCAGTTAAAGAATTCTGGGTATGCAATTTTGCACGATCTGTTAATTTTAAAAACGGATATAGTAGAGCACTTCACCATTTTTTTTTTTTGCAGAGTTTTTTATAACGCGAACTTGACCCGAATCCAATCAGGTATCAGAGCGCTTTACATAGCACCAGCTACGCTAAATGAGGACACATTCATTTTTTTTATTAGGCACGCGGAGATCAGGTGACCTGCCCAGAATCACAGGATGTTCAGCGTCATTACTCGAACCCAGTTCCCCTGATTTAAGGTCCACCGCCCTAGCCGTTAGGCCAACTCCTCTCCCCATTCCACTTTCTTTTAGCTTCTTGCCAACCACTTTAAAGTAGGTTCTCAGTCATATGCTTGACGCTGAGAATCTACTTTAGAGATGCAGAATACACAAATCAAAAGTTATGCACAAGTCCCAATCAAAGACCATAGACAGCAGACCTAGACAAACCTTACAAAATTAAACAGCAGTACTAGTACTCAGTTTGTAGAAGCCTTATATGATAATAATCTTGACCAATTTTATCATTCTTACATGATCAGGCCTCAGAAATCAGCAATGATGAATCAGTGACATAATATTGATCCATACAATATTGAAACACAAAAAGTCAGGAAATTAAATATTGATCACAAAAATATTGGCCTGTTATACTTAACTAGTTAACTTGTAAAAACAAAAATCACAAGAGCAAAAATATTGTTGTTGAAAATATCGATTTTTAACTATATTGAAAACAAAAATATCGGATTAAAAAAAATCATTGCCTTTAAATAAAGAAATACCATGTCGAAAATATTGAGAACAATATCACCAAAATAATAAAAAATCACTAATAAATATATCAAATACACTTAAAATAAAACAATTACTTAAAATTAAACAAAAGCATTTTCAACGTGGTTAAATTAAAGAAAAATATATTTACAAATTAACATTTGAAGTGAAACTTTAGATTTGTATTTGTCCAACAGGGAAGAAAGCACCTGTTCCGCATACGAACACCCTCAATGGAAAACCTGCAAAATCATGAGAAACCTCTATACACAACATCCATATAATTATTAACGCCGGCCGAGTACTTCACTCCACCAGCGGAGTTTGTGGAGTTTTACCAACTCCGCGCTCCGCAGGAAACACAAAGTTGCGGCAAAACTCCGACTCCGTGGCGGAGCAGAGTACGCATCTCAGCAGAGGCCAGCCCCTTTAAAAAAAAAAATTCAAAACCCACTTACCTTCTCTGCAGGCCGACCTCCTCCTCGCCGTGGAGGCTCTCTTTTTTCCGTCATCCTGATCCTCGCATTCCTACATTGTTGTGTCACTTATTAACCAGTATTTAACAATAAATTGTTATTCCAAGTATTAATTGGCAAGATATATTCCACCCTTAGAAGGCATTAATAATTCTAACTTTAAGACCTCTGGGATATTGTTCTGTTGTTCATGTTCCACCAGAATATGGGGAACCTGGGTTGGCCCCTTTGCCTTGAATAGTGCTTGTGTACAACTGAAGTGTGTTTAAAGTAGTTTGAAAGGGGTGGGTTTCTTCATTTAATTGACAGTATACATATGCATGGGCAATGTATCCATAAAGCTTAATAAAAATATAAATAACATCCTTGTTTTGCTGCATTAGTATATTGTTAGGCCTGAAGTATAAATTTAATGTGGATGTTTGAAGATGTTTTCATAAAGTTTGATGTAAATGGAAATAACATCTTTATTTTGCTGTTTGAGTGTGTGTTTTAAATGCTGTTTAAATCACTGTTTCATTGTCTATAACCATTTTATGGGTATTACATTTTATAATTGTTAGTAATTTTTTATGTGTGATGTTTTGTATATTGGGCAAAGGTGTATAAATCAATCGTAGGTTAGTATTTTTGGTTCTTACATTGAATAGTGTATATCTATGTAAAGGGCGGTGGACAAGAGAACCATACCATAGCCAGAAAATGCATTGCTAGCATTACTAAAACCTATATATTTTTTTTAATGTTCTCATTGTCACAGAGAATAACTTTTTCTTTTTTGTGAGCTATTTTCATGTGGTCTGGAATATCTATTTCATAATATCGTTTTGGATCATTAGTGGATTGTCTTTCTCTTCTTTGGATGTTAGTGATTGAGAGTTTTATTAATAAAAAAAGAATATTTTTGGAAAACCACATGCGCAGTGTTAACGTGCAATTTATATTAAACAAAAAAAGGCATTTAAAAGACTTTAAAAGTCTGCAATTTGTAGTAGATAGTTCTACTTATTCACACTATACTTCAAAAATGCCTAAAACAGCTTTGGTTCACAAATGGTTTGACCAAGATGTGCTGAAATGTTTGAAATGTTTAGAAGTTGGCATTTCCATGACTATGCCTTTAATGAAAAGCACCACATAACTCTGAAAAATGTTTCTTATCAATAATAATAACATTTTGAAAGGATTGCTGGAGATATGAAAAAAATCCCATAAGAATGTAATTTTTGCCTGAGATGATAATCTTTGATACTATCACTGCCGCCTCCTGCCTCCAATCGCTTGTCTATCCGTTTGTTTTCAGAGAAGAGAATCTCTGTTCTGCCCTCTTTGTTTGCCGCTCCTGGGTTTGGACCACTGCATTGCTGCCTGACAATCCAGCTCCTCCAGCACGCTTGCTTGCTTGCTATCCTGCATTTCTGCTTACCTCCATTCATCCTTTGCTTTTCCCTGACTGGCCCTTTTTGTTTGCCCTTCTTGTTTGCCCTAGCCTGTCCTGTGCTGGCTGATTGCACACTCCCTGAGAAGCCCTCAGAAAGCTCTCAAGGAGCCAGGATAAAAGCAGTTTCACAGTCGACAGATCCCACAGAGAAGATTCAGACACAGACTTATAGAAAGATAAGACACGTGGAGCCATAGAAGGCATGAGAAGGCTGAAATTGTGAGGCTGCTGCGAGAAAGCAAGTAAGGTGCTGCAGTGGGAGTAAGTTTGGTTGGTGAGAGTGTGGTGGCAGCTATAGATCCAGCGCCATGGGGTTGAGCCAGAGTGGTGCGGAGGTGGCCGTGGTAGATCTGGGTACAGCTTGTCTCACTCTGTTTGCTCCCCTCTGTACCTTCTTTCTTCTTTCCTCTCCAACAGGGTATTTTTGTTCTAACTTCAGAGGCCACAATCACAGCTGCAGCAACTCGAGTTATAAACCAGCTGATAAAAGAAAAACCAGTAATCCAGCTCCAGCTACAGTATTGCAGCCAGCTGAGTCCATCTATCTCAACGCAAGAGTCAATAAGCTACAAAGATGACAAGTCATTAAGACAAGCTACTGAGCTATTCAGGTTAGCTTAGCCAGAGGATTGGCAGCCTTTGGATTTAGATTGGAGTGCTGCACGTTGTGTCGTGATACCCGACGGCTGGGGGTAGTCTTTATTATAACTATTACCATTGCTATTGCCACTACCTGATTGATCTCAGAGGACTACACAGCACAGCATTATGTGTGGGAATGGGGGGTTCTCCTGTGAAAGTGGTCGGGCTTTGTGCTGCTGTGGCTTACTGGTTGATTGCCCTTTCCTAATAAGAATCCTGTGATCCAACATTCTGGCATCGAGCGCACGTCAGAGTTCAAGAGGAATTCTCCCATTTGGTCACTGCGGCACCAATTGAAGTGCATTGCAAAAAGTGGGTATGCCCTTCCTGTGATATGAATCTGGAGTAAATACCACAATATATACTTAACCCACAGGGGTGGAACATTACTCTGCGCTTTGACTTTCTATTGCCCTATGTTTTCTTTTTTTGTGGACTTTTCTCTTTGGAAATCTGTGTCCTTTATCAGACATTTTGTATCCTCTTGATAACAAGACCAGACTTTACTCATAGGCTTCACTGAAATGTTTTCCCTGAAGAAGTCCACTGTTTTCTGGACAAAATGTGTTGGCTGGCTTTATCAGTATCTTAAAATAAGCATCAATGAAAGAAGAATATGTTGGGATTCATGAACATTCTTAGTCATTAATTCTCAAAAATGTCTGCGATCATTCAAAAGATTTCTTTTTCTGTTTTGTATGCGGTGCACCTCTGGCTGTAATATTTGTAAAGATTTCCCTATGAAAATGGAGCATCCTTTTGAGTATGGGGTGCATATGGGGTAGTGCACACTGTATGAAATATACTTTTCAGATTTTGCTTTTTTTAGGAGTATAGCGGTGATGGGTGCGGCAGTCTGTTGAGGTCCTCTGCCCAAATTGTTTTTGTATCATATTCTGCTCTGTTTATATACATCATGGCAGCATAAAGGTTAAGATCTGGGAGACTAATTTTCTCAAGGTGTTGTCAAAAGACCCAATAAAATCCATTAAGAAATAAGGCACTGTATTTGTGAATTTTAAAAAATAAGTCAAAAATTTTGATTTATTTTATGAGATCTGATGAAGAGCATCTTAAGTCAGAAGCTGATTTTTTACCTATGAAGGTTGCTTCGAAAATGAAATCACAATCCTATAGCGCTTTGGATGACCCTGAGAGCAATTTTCCTGATCCCTTAGGTATCAAAAACACTCCAGACACTCGCTTGCTCTTTCTTGATAATGATCCAGGCCGAACTGTTAAAGAACATTTAATCCAAGGCAGTGTGTGTTTAAATCCACCTGAGTGCTTGCATGAGAAAAGCCAGAAAGTTCAAAAGGGGGATCACCCCAGAGGTGCCTCCTTAATGTTAGAATATGCCCTACCAGAGATTTAGCTATTTAAGGATGCCTCTTCTGCGTCAAGTAAAAATATCTCAGAAAGAGTTGTACCATTAGCTCATAGAAAGAGAAAGTCAATGGAATATTTCTGCAGCACACTCAGCATTAATCTTTCACCAGGGCTAAATCCATCTGGGCCATCAGAATTATCGTTTAATCCATCAGCGAATCCAACTGGTGATTATGTTTGCTTCTCCAGAACTCTTCAATGTCTTCAGAGAATTTTGTCGTCCACGATGCAATTGCCAGAGAAAACTACCAACAGCTCAGATCATATTCTGGACATTTTATCAGTAATTTTGAAAGAGCTCCCAATGAAATCTGAGTTGAACAACATATTGGTTGGTAAACAGACTGCTCACGTTAGCTCTATTCAAAAGAATTATATCGGGCTTCAAGTGGGTTGCCCCATATCGCAGTTGCCAACAATTACACATATATCAAAGTTGGAGGTAGATCTATTGTCACTGGAGCTTTTCTTTTCAAAGAAGCACTCTTCTCTCCAAGACTCTCCAGAAGCAGCATCAGGCAAACTTGACTCTTATTCAGTACAATCCATATCATCCAAAGTTTTTCCAATGTTTAAAATGAAAGGAAAAACATAGATAAAAATATGAAAATTAAACAAAAGAGGGGCTAGGAAAATCAAATTCCCTGAGGACGTTTCTTCAACTATCTCTCCATGGGGAAAAGGTGCAGTTTACTGTAGGGATTGAAAATCCACAGGTAACAGTTGCTTCTGTGAACCTTTGTGGTTTAAGCAGTTTATATAGGGTTTACCATTAACGGAGCTGACGTCAGTGATTAAAAAAAATATTATCTTAGACAAGGATATCTCTTTATTTGAAGATCATTGTATCATCTCCATTTCACATTGGGGCTCAAAAGACCTAAAAAAGGAAATAGCAGTCCCACTAGTTGTTAGGAACCCAACTACAATGGCCTTTGTTCCTTGTATATCATCTGATGTAGTGGAAAATGGCCCTTGTTAACTTTAAACATATCAGACTAAAATGCAAAAGAGGATAGAGCGAGTTATATCTTTGGATTTTATTTTCTTATTGGAGGACCATTCTACCTTTTTGAACAATCTATTTTGTTGAATCTCTTGCCTCAGGTAGATAAACTTAAGTTGGTAAAGAGGAGTGATCTGGAATTGGTAGAACTATTAGACACACAACAAGAAGAAAGCAAGGGTTATATTTAATCACCAGTTACTGTGAATTTGATCTTGAACAACTTTGAATTTTTTATGCCTCAAGGAATTGATATTATTCCCTCCCCTCTTAAAAACAAGGTCTTGCCACTAGAGCAGAAAAAGTATTTTCCAATGTTACGTCCCATTGAGGAATGCTCTGTTTCACAGGAAGAGATGGCCGCTAATGCAATCTTATGCAAAGCTGGCTCCAGGGTGGTTTCATGCATTGATTATAAATCAGGCTTGATGTAAAAAAAGTGATGATGTATCCTAATGGAGCTGGTTGGTTAAATACTGAAAAAGCATCTGCCCCAAATGTGCTGAATTGGGGTCTTTAGTAGTGCATCCATTCAATTGAAATTGTATCATGGAATATAGCTGGCTGTAATAATGTGTGGAAAATCAAAACTTTTGACTCCTACCAGTGAACTTCAAGCAGAGACATGCAAAAGTGTAATGGTTAATATAATCATCAGATGGGGAAATTGATATGGAGATTTATTAAAACAAAAATAATAGTTTAAAAGCCATATGTGTAGTATTAATGTGCAATTTATATTAAACCGAAAAGATGTTTAAAAATGTGCACTTTGTGTTAGGTAGTTATACTTCTTTTTACTAGGCCTCAAAAATGTCTAAAACAGCTTTGTTTCACTAATGTTTTGACCAAGATGTGCTGACATGTTTGAGATGTTTAAAAGTAGACCTTTTTATGACTATGCCTTTAATGAAAAGCTCCACATAACTCTGAAAAATATTTCAGTTACATAATAATAATGTTTTCAAAGAATTGCTGAGAATCCTTATGGTTAGATGGAATAATGAAATAATCATATAAGATCTTAATAGTTGCATGGAGATATTGACCTTTGGCATATTTGGCCTTATTTTATAGCAGAAGATCTGGTGCTAAATATGTTTTCGCTGCAGTTAATGTTTCGATTTCACATATTTAATTGTTTAGCTATCATACAAATTTGTTTTATCAGAAGGTTAGAAATGTAGTCTTGTTCATGGAAAAGGAGGTTTGAAATAAAAAATTCTCATATGTAACTAGGAATAAACTTAGTTTCACACTTTATGATAACTGTCTGTAGTTCATTGTCTCATACGTCAGAAAGGAAGGAGTGAGCCTGTTCTCAGAAGAATACCCAGAGCTGATTGGAGGAGAGGAGAAGAAGATGCAAGTTGGGCTGCAACATTTCTTTCAACTGTTTATATCAGTGCATGTTCCTAGAGTAGAGGAGTTAGTACTTTGGAGGGAGATGGAGACACTTTACCCACATGCTTTTTTCATACGCCATATCCCCATCAACTCTTGAGGCTGAATTTAAGGTGTTATGCTGCACGCAGGAAGCTGATTTACTATATTTCTGAAACTTATTGCTTATTGCAGTTGCTCCTGCATGGTTATTTTGCCTTATTGCACCTCTCTTTATAAGAAGTTTCCTATTATTGATTAATTGAAGATTAATTGAATTTGAGCTTTACACTGTATCTCACTCTTATCTCTCAAACTGGAACTCTTCACAGGTTTATATTGACACTTTATTGCCCCATTTTTGCCCAATTCTTGGAATAGGAATGTTTTCCTTTATGGAACGTACCTGATGCATTATGATTTTGATCTGCCCGTATACTATTATCAATTCTGTTAAGTGACTGACATATCGAAAAAAAGAGATTTACTGAATTCTAACTAGCTCAAAACTCTAATTATTGACTGCACTTAGACATAGAAATAGACATTGTGTTTAAGCCTTATGTGATGATTTGCTCCTCATTCTCATTTATGACAGCCAAGGATTGTCACATATTCTGATGAAGGAGAAGTAAAACCCAAAATGGGGATCAGCCCTTAGAGAGAGAGATGATATAATATAATATTTAAACTGATTACAACTGCAGCATTAGTAATTAGTCTCTTTAAGATTTGTACGGAGTATAACTATACCATTCCTTCTCCAGTTATATTAGTTACATTTGGCCTTACATAGTATTTTGAGTTTTGTCTATGGGATAGTGTCCTAGATTTCTGTCTGCAGTATAGCAAGTGCTATAAGCTGTAATTCACTTACCATATGGCAGAAGGGTCATCCCCCACATTTGTAATGGAGTATCCCATCCACCAAATTCTAAATAAGGCCATTAGTCTTTTAGAAGACTTCTTGTGTTGACACTTGTAGAGACATATTGTAAGTCAAATAACCTAGGAAAGCTTTGGGGCTGTTAGCATTGTGCAGCTTTTAGGAGCTGTTCAAATGCTTTATGTGTTTCCTCTAGTGTTTTGGATAATAGAAATTGAGTGTGCTTCCATAGAGAGGGGAGTTACAGTCATGCCATGCACAAAGAAAGTTTCTGTAAACTGAATTCAAATGCAAGAAGGGGTTGTGTTTTTTGGGAGACAGTCTCTTTGTTGCAGCACTTACTCAATAGCAACAGTGATATTGTATTACTGAAATACATTGGAAGAGGTCTTTGGAACAATTTTGCTTTACTTAAAGTTTTTATTCGTTCTCTGAAAACTTTTATTTCACCCACAAAATTACAATCACAAACTGAAAATGCATTGCTTCTCAAACCTAACATCTGCATGAATGTGTTTATGAAACATCTTGTATATATACTGTGAGAAACAATCATTCGTTTGCAGTGTCCCTCCACTTTTTGCCCCCATTTTCACTACTAGATGCTGGTTGTGACTTCAATTGTGGCGTGGACTCTGCTAAGCAGACCCAGGGTCTATGCGCTGATTAAAAGTACATGGTAATTAGGTATAATTACAAGTGGTACTGACAACCTACCTGGAGGTCCCTAGTATATGTTAGGGCATGTAGATTTAGAGGCCCATTACATTTAATGCGCCTAAGTGTGCACTGCTGTGGTGCCGCTGTCATTCTAAAAGCCAGTCCTGCCTTGCAGGCTGCTTTCAAAATTAAGTTGTGTGCAAATTCAACTTTGGAATTAAAGGTACTTCCAAAGTCTTAAATGACCTTACTTGCATGTATAAATCACTCTAAGGGGTCCCCTGGGCACCCCAGGGGCAAGGTGCCTTTTAACTATAAGCAGGGACATCATAAATAAAATATGTTTTGAATGCCCTGGTGAGGGGAAAAGTGCCAGTTTCGTTTTTCCCCATTGTAGCACATTGGCTTCATAGGCTAACATGGGAATACTTTAATAAAGTATAAATATTGACAGGAGCCAGCTAAAAAATATACTTCAAAGCATTACAGATGATTGTTAGAATAAATCCAACTTGCCAATGCTAGATTTATTATAACTATCACAGAAAAGAAGTAATAGAACTTTCTTTTCTGATGCTCTAAACTACTGCCTTCCAGCAGCCTCTCCTGATTGGCCGGCCTTTGGCAGGCTGAGCCAAACGTTTCTGATGAGGTGTGAAATGGCATGCATAGAGACCAAGGACATTTGGTGGGAGGAGATCTGCAAGCTGCACGGCTAAAGGCAGGAAAGATGATGGGTAGCCAAACTGGTCTTCAAATAGGAAATGACAGTTCAGACAGGACACATGCTCACTCCCACTTCCTGCATCCCCAGCCGGACAGGAGCCCCGGTAATTGAATTAGCAGAGTGGCTGGAAGGAGAGTGTTAGGGAAACTTAGCCACACCAGTGGGTTGGCTTAGCCAGATCTTAACCTCCAAGAGGGAGTGTCTCCATTTTGGATTTTAAAGGAACAGTGCATTCTTGGTCAAGAATATGCCACACTTTGGAGGAAGTGGTCATACCTGAAGGTGGCACTCTGCACCCCATTGGTCACGGGTGCCCCCTACTTGTCCCCCAAGAGCACTGGATACATATGGGAGAGCTGCCCAGCAGCTCAGATCTGTGTCTGAAACTACAAGCAGAAGAAGAACGGCCCTGCTGGAACCCTGGCATGCACCAAGAGGATTGCACTCATAAGGACTGAACCTACTGCACATTTTGGTCTTCAGTCCAAAAAGGACTTTGCCTTCCGGAGAAAGCTCAAGGAGTGGACTCCCTTAATGCAACAGGTTAAAAGAGTACTACATGCATCCTCTCCATCAAGAAGAGCCCAGCTGGACAGCGTTCAGTGGATTTTTAAGGTTTTGGCCAGGTGCATTGTGAGTCTTGTAGTCCGAACTTCCCTTGGAGCAACTCAGAGATTCTGGAACCTTGGATTGGTGTTGTGGACCCTCAAAGACCCAAAGAAACATTTGGAGAAGAAAGACTTATATAAAATAAGAAGGACAATATAAAATTAGAGTTCCTTATTTTATTTTGTTATTTTATTGTATTTATACCTTGACCTGAGAATTGTTTGTGCAGAGTACCATATGTGAAAGGTGTTTTAATGTACTGCAACCCTTTTAGTCTCTCTCATAGTACAGTGCTTTGATACCGTGATGGTCATGTGTGTGCTTTATAACTCATATTCAATAAATAAACAAAGGCTGCCCTTCTGGACCCTTGGACTGCATAAGAGAGGACTGCAATCATAAAGACTGCACCTGCTGCACTTACAAAACTTCACAACAAAAGGACTTTAATGTCTTAAAGGATAAGGAGTCGAGTTCCTGATCAGCAACTTGTCGATAAGTGCTTGAAGGGCTACCTACAACATCAACAACGAGGACAACTCCAGCCTACAAGCTTTACCTGGATTCTTCTTGGATTGACCTGGTGCATTGTGGGAGTTGCATTTCCAGACCCAAGGGGCAAACCAGAGCTTCTTGTTCTTTGGACCACTTTCCTGCATCAAGAAATACTGCTGGAAGTAAGTGTAAAAGTGTGACATCGTGGGGGGCCTGAACTCTTGACTTTGTTCCCGTACAGCACAACCTTTTTTTAACCCTTTGAGCACCATTTGATTCTAAGCAATAGTTTTACTTTTAAATCTATAAACGTTCAGATCTTTGGTTCCCTACATTGGATCTTTGTCATTTTGGTGTCATTTTAATCATACAAATATTTTCTATGTTTATAAATTGGTGTTTGATTTGTATTGAGTGCTGTGTCTTACTTATTTAATGTATTGGTGTTTCTGTATGCTTTACACGTTTCCTAAGTTAAGCCTGCCTGCTTGCAGCCAGCTACCAAGGGTTGAGCAAGGGAATAAATTATTGAGACCTTGTCTGGACCTTATATTGTGAGTGCAGCTTTATACACTAGGAATAGGTACCTACCTACACCTACTATAAACCACCTTCCCACATTTACCCTTCCTTGAAGCAATACCCACTTTGGCTGATGTTTTAATAGTTTAAGGTCCTTAGAGCCAGTTCCCCCTTGGTCATTGTTTGTGGTGATTGTTTTGCTCCCCTCTGTCTGGTCCCTCTGTTTCGTGCCATATGCTATGTTGTCCTGAGTTGCTCTGGTGTCAAGTGTTGATCAGCTCAAATCGGTCCAATTTGTAGTTGTAGTTGCCTTTGTTTTCTGCTTTTTAAAAAGTAAAGCATGGGTGCCGCGATTGTAGCAAAAGTAAAGAAATAGAAACAAACATCTATTTCTTTACTTTTGCTATAATCGCGGCACCGGCCCTTCACTTTTAATGTTAAAAGTAAAGCACCGGAGCCGCGATTAGCAAGCTAAAAATGCTACCGCCGGCCACAGCTTGCAGTGCATGTGCGCGAGTGGTGCGCGCGCAGCAGTAATCACGCCATATGGAGCCTCTGCTGAAGCGCGTGTCCACGTACATGCACTGCAAACTGTAGCCGGCGGTAGCATTTTTTAAAGCCCTTACTAAAGTCTCTCCGAGCAGCGCATGCGCGCTGACTCAGCGAGACCTAAAAAAACAATGTGACCTTCACCTCCATCCATGAAATGAGGACCGTCAAGTTAACACACAGAATCTCAAGTGAATATTTCACCTATTTTCACTGTAACCAAATCTAAATCAAGTGATGATGGAATTATAAAAAAAAACCTGTCACCTGTTGTGTCTTGTGTATGCTAATGTGCTGATAACTTACTAGGTGTCACTGTTGAAGAATCGACCTTCAATACACATATGTCCCAAACCTTCAGCTGACTGATGAAAAAAACAGAAACCATGTGTTCAACACCAAAATTCCAATGCGTTTTAACACTACATTCACAATGTATATTATTGCGGTACTGTTGCTCATGTACACTCTACCTGTTTATCCACTGTAATCCTGCTGACTCCTAAGCAAGTTGCAGCATAAATTTCTTTCTGAAAAAAGACACAAATCTTCTTTCAATAAAACTATCCCATGGTTTTTCTCCCGTCTAACTATGGGGCATATCATAAACGAGGCGATAAAACATTATCGCCGCTTTTGCGTCCGTTTTCGGACGAAAAGCAACGATTTTATTGCCTAATCAGCAAGGTCGCGTGAAACCTTGCATTAGCGCCTGTATTCTGAATGCCCAGCTTTGCATCTCTGATGAGATGCAAAGTGGGTGTTCCTGCCCTCACATAACTGGAGAAATGTTGCTAAGCGACATTTTTCCAATTATCAATGGGCACGCTAACCTGCAGAGCGACAAGCAAAGTAGCGATAACCTCTGTTATCGCTACTTTCCTTACACCTGCTTCAAGACTGACTTAGCCATGATATCCTATGTAAGGTGGATATCATGGCTAAGTATGCCTTGCCCTATCATCAAGCTATCGCCAAACTTTGTGAGATTATCGCTGGATTTCCAGCGATAATCTCACATTTGGCAGTTAGCGCTTGGAATTTTATCGCTTTTGAGATAAGCGTTGCTAATAGCACGCTATCACAGCGATAAAATTCCACGTTACCCGGCATTAATTATCCTAGCACTAAGTGCGCTTAGCGATAATTATCGCCGGTCCTTGATGATATGCCCCGTAGTATTCAAACAACACAAAACCTCATACCTCAGGATCCAATTTGGTATACCAAACGGTTCGGAGTAGCCAATCGTGACCTGGTATTACCCGTGTTTATGCTATTTTATAATGTCAACAATCCATTGACATCAACAACAGACATTTGCAATTCAACCGCTTCTTAAGGCTACGTAAACGCCATCTTGTCATGGTGTGCAATCCTCCAAAGTGGTTATATAAAACAATTGTTACCATCCATCAATTGTCTAGGCTTTACTCTACATCCAACAACCTCGTACAATATAATCACCCTTAATTTACGGGAACATACCACTGACCATGTCACATGTCTGACATTTTTCTGATCAAACTACTGCCAGAGCCATCCTTGACCTCCTGGACCACTCCCCAACTGTGCGAAGCCATCCACAAATTAATCGCCCCATTCACCATTGACTCCAAACACTACATCTTCCTCGTAGACCTCCATGTTCACCTCGATGACCCTAACGAAACCAACACCACCAACCTCCAAGAAAAAATAAACAACATCGGCTTACCCAACTAGTCACCAACCCCCCACACATTGCAGAACACTTTGCCGATCTTCATGGCCAGTGACAGAGTCAAGAACAGCCATGACTCCCAGCTCACCTGGACAGACTCCGCCATTCTCCACTTCACCATCACAGAATCCCTCGACATAGCCACTAAGCCACCCAGCACCTCACATCACAGCTGGAACAAAGTGTCAGATAGCCAGTGGATCAAAGTCCTCACCACCTCCTACTCTGATGCTGCAATAAACATAGAATAGGCTGTCAGGAACTTCTCTGCCTGGATCACTGATTATGCCCACAGAGTCGGCCCGCTCAAGCCCTCCAGACTCAAGAGATCCTCCAAACAGGCCAGTTGGTACACTATGGAACTCAGAACTACTAAACGCAACAGCAAACAATTAGAAAGGAAATGGTGCACCAGCAAGGAGCCCACAGACAGAGCAACATTCAAGACATCCCTCAACAAATACCACCTGCTCGTGAAGGAGACAAAAAGGATATGCACATACCCACCACATCAAAGCATGTCCCAACCACAGTAAAGAACTCTTCAACATTGTCAAAGAGTTTTTCAACCGCTCAGACATGGGCAACATCATCACTCCCTCCCAGCAATTCTGCGACGCCCTTGCGAACTTCTTCCATGATAAGATCTCCACCATATACAAATACTTTGAACCCCAACCCACAACTGCCCACTTCCTCAGCCACCTCGCCCCCACAAATGCTAACTCTGACCACCCGCTCACCACCTGGAACCAGCTCAACACACATTACACCCCAAATATCATGAACTTCGTCCACTCAGGAGCACCCATGGACCCGTCTCCACTACACATTTTCAACTTCTGTAGCAAGATGATCAGCAATGAGCTCCATTCAATGCATCCATCACCTCTGCTCTCTTCCCCGAAGAATGGAAACACGCAGATGTCAAACCCCTTCTCAAGCAACCATCTGTTGATCCCAATGAACTCAAGAACTACTATTCCATCTCTTTGTTCCCCTTTCCTGCTAACGTCCTCGTTAAAGTCACCAACCCCCAAATTGTAGGAATGCCTGGAGAACAACAATCTTCTGAATGCCTCCCAATCTGGATTCTGTACCATCCATAGCACTGAAACCTGTGTGATCGCTGCCACTGATGATATCAGAACCCTTCTCAACTGGGGAGGAATGGTGGCCCTGATCCTACTCGACCTCTCAGCAGTGTTCAACACCAGGTCCCACCACACCCTCATCAGGAAGCTACACCACATTGAAGTCCAAGGAGACACCCTCAAATGGATCACCTCTATGCTCACAGGAAAAACCCAGAAAACAAGCCTACCACCCTTCACTTTGGAACCTAACGACATCATCTGCAACATCCCTCAAGGCTCAACCCACAGCCCTACACTGTTCAACACCTACAAGACCCCCCTGGCCAAGATCATCAGAACCCATGAACTGAACATTATATCCTACGCCAAAGACACCCATCTCATCATCTTGTTATCTGAAGACCCCTCAATCTCAACTAAATTCTGCAGGTGCATGACGAGCGTTGCCAATTGGATGAAAGACAACTGCCTGAAACTCAACACAGACAAAATGCAAGTGGTGATCTTTGGGAACAACATCTCCCTGTGGCGCGATGCCTGGTGGCATTCTGAACTAGGACCCTCACCCACTCCGACAGAGCATGCACGCAAACTTGGCATCAAACTGGACAGCAAGCTCTCCATGAGAAACCAGATCAATGCAGTAACCTCCTCCTGCTTTCTTACTCTTCGGATGCTCCGCAAGATCTTCAAATAGCTCTCAGTCCACACCAGATAAACCACCACTCAAACCCTAGTCATTAGCCAGCTGGACTATAGAAAATCACTCTACATAGATGTCACCTTGCACCTCCTGAATAGACTGCAGACCATAGTGAATTCAACAGCCCGACTCATCCTCGACCTCCCAAAGTAGACCCACATCACCCTCATCTCAAAATTCTCCAAGAGGCTGATCCAGACCTACAAAGCTCTGCACAACCAAGGGCCAGCATAAACTAACCACTTCCTGAACTTCCCCCAAATCACCAGACATCTATGTTCCAACTACCTCTCCCTCTCTCACCCCCCTGCATCCGCTGAAGCAACAGTGGAGAACGCTCCTTCTTCTACGTCATTTCCCAAAGTCCTTGAATGTCCTCCCTTAACCTCCTGACCTCATCCTCTCAGCTGCTCAACTGAACACTCCCTTGCAGCAGGGTTCTCAGCACATGGATACCCCTGTGGGTGCTTAGCCGTGCTTCACAAGTCTCGTTTGATTGATTGAATGTGGTTAAATGAAATGTTTACATTCAATAAATGAGAGGAGGAAATTAAAATAACCCACATCCTCACCCCCCCCCCCCCCATAAAAACAAAATTTCCATATACCTGGCAGTCTTCTCTGAGCATCCAGGCAATGTTAATCATTTCCCTGCTCAATGAATTCCTGGTCCAGCATTACACAAAATGGGATGGGCTAGTCCACATTAGAGTCACCTTTAATTGTTGACATGGATTTATCACATCAAGCATAGGACACTGACCTGTTTGCATGATGATGGGCACTGTGATAAAATCATCCTTCATATTCATAGGCTGCATAGCAACCTAAGAAGGGCTGTTGTACACGGTTAGGTGATTGCAAGAAGCTTCTTGATCTTGACCGCCCCCTGCGCATTTTGTTTTTTACTGTTTGACTATCTACCTCCCAACTGGCCCTGGCCACCATCCCACGTATCCGCAAGACCACGGCCGGGAGAAGATCCTTCTCATACCTCGCCGCAAAGACCTGGAACACTCTGCCTCTCCACTTAAGGCAATCACCATCACTTCCCCAATTCAGGAAGGACCTCTGGACCTGGCTTGTCAAGTGAACGACAGCGCCTACGACAGAACAGCAGTCCCCCCAGTGCCTTCAGACGCACTTTACAAGGCCCTTGATTGATTGATTGATTGATTGATTGATTGATTGATTGACTACCAAAGAAATCTATTAAGATATTCTGAACTCTGTTGAACACATTAAACTGAAAAATGAAGGCATCCTTCTTCTTTATTCCCTGCCATGATAGGAAATATTGCCTCCCTCGCTGGCCAGGTGCCTCCTGCCCCTCATCTAGAGATTTTGTTTAATGATGGTCGTGCCATATCCTCTTATCCTCCAACAGATCTGACACCTTTGAACAACTATCACCATCAAACTAACACTGGCAACACCTATCCCATGCTTCCCCTTCTTCTCATGCAGCTGCTTGGCTTGATTCAGTACACCTGTAAATGTTTCCTCTCTTTCGAAGAATTAACACCGCATCTCAGCATCGACTGCACATAAATGAATACATACTATTTTGCAGAGGAAGACCACAGGATCTAATTCCTGTTAGTGCTGCTTCACTGACTGCATTGCAAACCCAATGCATACAATATAAGAACCAAACAAAAATCAAATTTCTTGCAAGTGCTAAGTTGTGTTCTCAGTTTACTTATATGTTGCGTAGATTATACTTCTGAACTTTATATCTGTGAATGAATATATGTTCTTGGTTTGGTGTATTGTTTACAAGAGTCATTTGCAAGTTATTTATATGGCATATGTCACACAAAAGAAAGAGATTTGTGAATGTGTTCTTTTGTATTTTATCCCTTAAAAGCTCTTGCTTTACATAATTGAACTTCCTCCCACGTTCATCGAGGTAGAAAATCAGTGAAACTTCAATGTTGAACTTCATCTGTGTCACAGTAAAGGTGACACTGGAGGGGCTGTTGCTGCTCAATTAAAGTAAACTTGTAAGTGTTTGCATGGGAGACCAGCTTTACCAAAGCTTCCTCTCTGCAATCTGCATGGTCTCTGAAGCATATTATGCCTGCTATTCCTGCCTCATAGCATTCCCTTGTGCTCACATTTGTCATAGCCATGTCCTGCTTCTGCTGTGGAAAGAATGAATGGCTGCCAGACAAGGCAGTGGGTTAACTCCATAGTGCCCGCTTAATCCTTAGTCTGAAGTGCACCACCCATGCCACACCTACCCTGAGGTTTCTCCACTGGCTCCCAACCCACAACAGGTTATATTTCAAATGTTTTGTCTTGTACACACCATTTGTTGGTCCTGCAGCCTCCTACATATATGATGGCATGGTGAGCAAAAGAAGGATGGATTTACTCAGATCTCTTGACTGGGGGTGAGTGTTTTAAAGGTTTCAGCACTCCGTTGTTGTGTTTCCTACATATATGACGTCACTCTATCGGCTACCTAAATGCCTACTTTTGACCACCATATACAGTCCCTCCTTCCATCTGATGATAGAAAAGTTGTATGGCTGAATTCCCTGTAAGCCAGCTTTGGTCCTCTGGAATTCTCTCCCTCTACCCAGTCACCAATATCAAATCAGGGAAGGTCCAGATGTACAAGTTCTCATTGGATTTTGGATTCGTTAAAACTGACTCCTTCCTGAAGCAAGTTACTACTCGTTGATTATTTTGTCTGTAAATGTGCAATGCTATCACCTTGACCTCCTGCAATATTCAGTACTCTTCCCTGCAGCACACTTTGAAGCAGCCTTGGGACAGCGATAGTGTTATCTAGAGCAACAAATACAGGAAAGACGCGTGCTCTCTCTCGGTGACTCGCTCCTCTGACAACTGACTTCCTCGCGGTTGCCATGTTAGTTGGGATAAAAATATGGGCCTGATGTACTAAACATTCGAAGGCAAAAGCAGATTTTGCTTTTGCACACGTCTGCGCTTCTGCCTGATGCTTTTTGCTCCCCGACAGATCTAATAATCCGTCACTGTGCAAAACCGAGATATTTGCCAGGTACTGTGCACCCTATATTTACTGCGGCAGAAGCTTGTCTGCAGGGCCTTCCAAATGGCGGTGAGTGCAGTATTTGAAGCCTGAAAGGGGCCTCCATGTCCGCATTCACATTAGTGGTATAGAAACCTTTGCAGTATGTGCTTCTCAAATTCTAGACTTTACAATACTGATGACAAAGTTCAAAGTAATTTCTGAGCAACTTTTTAATAATCTCTTTCGTGCAACATTCAAAGCGCAAAGTTCTCTTGTATTCAGCAGAACCACTGCTATCCATATTTAAGTGCATTGACAAAACATTGTATTGCACACACCGAGCAGCTGTGGAAAACACATTTAATATAATATAACCGCGGTATTAGAAAAAATTATATCGATTTTAGAAGTTAGAACACCAGAAATACATTTATTATTTGTTAACTTTGTTTTCACTTTTGAGCTTTACCAGATGTTCTAATGATGTAATTCGGGAACATTTGACACTTTATTCCTTTAAGCATCTGGTTTGTAATGCCATCGTTTGTGTACTTTGGGTGCAGTTCTTGTCTTAGTGAAACGGCAGAATGCTTGCAAGCTGCTGTTGTTATCAATTAGCTTTTTGATGACATTTGTGAACAACGATTCCTTGTGTTCAGTTTAACTAAGTTATACAATGTATACAACAAACACCTGACAGCTTCAGATGTGATCATTATACATTGAAATGATACATAAAATATTGTTAAAAGTGTGTCCAAAACATAAAGCCTTTTTGTAAATGTGAATGCAGTAATATATCTGTTTGTGTGAGAACAATATTATAACATTATGGAAAAAAACTGCGGAAAAAACAAGTGAAGAAAACATTACATTTTACAACCTGAAACAAGATTACATATTTCAACCTGAAGGTAAGAAGAATTTAATCTCAGTCTGAAGAGGGAAAAGATATAAATAAATTAAAGGTGAATTCAGTTTTCTGATTACGCTGTTCAGCGTGCACACAAACTATTCAAAGGGTATACAAAAATGTCGTCAGGAGAATCTGTGATCTGGCAGCAGAACCGACTTGCCATCATTGTTCTGGCACAGGTAAGTCAATGTTGGTGTATTCACTTCAAAATGGGTCTTCCTGTGTGTCTGCACACGTTAAACATGACGTTTTTGAAATCCTTGGGGCTGATTTTGATGTCGGTGAGATCGCCACCGGCAAGCCATCGGTGGCAGTCCCACTGACAGACAGTCCTTTGCTCCGACTGACGCATTTGGATGCAGGCGGTTGGCTGAAACCATCAAGGAGGAAGGCCGCCGCCTCTGACAAGATCTATGATCCTGTTGGGGCAGCGATCGGAATTGTATCCTTTACAATTTACAATTTTTCATGGCAGTCCAACCGCCATAAAAAGGCTGTCAGAAAGGGGCTTTGGGGGCTCCAAACAGGGCTCGTCGACCACTGCTGAGTAGCTCTGTGGGCACACGTAGAGACTCCATGCACATCCATGCACCGTGTGCCATAAACCACATGGTGCATGCAAGACAGTGCATGTATGAGCACAAAGTGCTCTTTTACACTGCGGCTTGTGCTGCGGCCCTTATCCTGGGCTGCAGCACAAGCTACCATGTTAAAGAGCACTTTACTAACAGCCAGCACGGCGGTCACTTACTGATTGGGCAGTCGAACTGCCGACTGCTTGTCAGGCGGTCTCCTGACCACCTTGATAGCCGGCGATCATACTCTGGCCCTTTATTTATAGATGGGACACTTTCTGAAGCAGTCTTGGCAGGCAGTGGACATTTTTCTGACATCCCTTCAGATTCTACTTCTTAATAGATTGTCACTGCCACATCAGACAATGAATTATCATTCAAACAAGTAGATGAGATATCTGTTTCATTTGTATCGTAAAATAAAATATAACTCTTGTGAATACATCCTTTTTAGACTGCACATTGGATACCTTTGGATATTCCTTTTATATCATGCTCAATCTTTGCTTGCTGGTCACCCAAATATAAGACTGACTCAAAAAAAACTTGCAAGATGTTATTGCTTGACAGAAAAAAAGACCCAGTCATGAAAATCCTCAGAAATAATAAAGATATTCAATTACAGTTTAACAGCCCAATGGTTTTCATAATAGCAGCTTTCAAATATGGCTTGTTTTGAATAAGTCTGGTTGGTAAACTCTGCTACGCTCGCTGTTTGTGGAGATTTCCGCACTCCGCATTACACGGAGCTCGTGTAGTTCCGAAAAACTATGCACTGCTTAGCGCAGCTGAGTCGTTTCCCTCGTGTTCATCACCGTCAAGTTGGCTAGCACAAGCGTGGGCACCTGACTCTGGACCACAGAGTTCACGGTTCAATTGCTGGCAGCAGGTTAGTGCAGCACCATGTGACTCGGGGCAATAGCTCGCTTAATCTTCCCAACAACCCCCAGCACCTTGACACCCTCAGGTAAGTGTGTGCTTTTCAACTACTGGGTTTCAATTCATTGCACCTCCTGGAGAGATTTTTCCTCGATCGCGATCCTAAACATCAAGTTGGCGAGCATGAGCGTGGATTATCAAACTCCGGCACAAGTAAAAATCTACTCGAGCAACAGAAAGGAAGCAGCGCCCACTTGCCTTGTGCATGGTGCCGTTTTCGATGATTGCACAGTGCAGACAAGCACCTGGTACTAAAAATCACCACGAACAGCATTTATCCAACTCACTCCACCACTGGCGTAGCTCGCGTAGTGTGGCAGAGTTTTTTTTGCACTCCGCCCAGGCTTAGTTTTGGAGAAAGGTTCTCATACTAGAAAAGTTATTGAGCATTGCTCCTTGTAGGCTATTGCCTAAGTAATCAGTGATTATGAAAAGCCTAAACACAAACAAAATATGTTTCTTTCTACATTGGGGTATATATAAATGTTCTATTTTATAAATTTTAAAACAACCTACTGGCCGTGGACCAAATTCACAAAGCCAATTAAATGGATTGTCATAGATAGGTGCTCACAGAAGATTTTTTGAAATTCAAAAAATCCATTTTGTAGGTCTAACACAGAGACACAAATGTATTCCCTACTCGTGGTGAAAATGAGTTTAATCTCAAAAGTGTGTTTGTAGAATTAGGAGCCACTAATGACATATAAAAGTGAAATAATGCAGAATAAAAGATATACCCATCAGTGAGAACATGTACAAGATTTTGTGATGATTCACAAAAGATACAGACATGTACTCCTATAGCACTCTAATGTAATGTTTGACAGTAAAAACGTATCCTCTGTCCAGTTTTACTTAGGATCCACAACAAAAAAGCGACAGTGCCAAATTCAATAGGTTGCATCATGAAACAGCTAAATATTAAGGAATTTATTTTTCATGAAGAATACAATTATATTACAAGTTAATAGGATCTGGAAATGTCTTAAGTGACGTAACACACAAAATGAAATCGCCACACAATAATGAAACATGATCATAGTGTACATTCATAGATGCCAGTATAATTTGGAATGAGAATCATAAACCCCCTATCATAGACATGATCTATGTGTTCTTATGCATTAATTGTGAATTGAATGTTTGTCATGAGTAGCTGATTTGCAGAGTGCCAGAAAAAGTCAGCATGTAGCACATGCAACCCTTACAACCTGAGCAATACAGGGACCTTATTATGGAAAGTGCCCCAGGATCGCAATAGGCATGTATGCCCACTTTATGCTCCAGCGAGGCACTTTGTTATTACAGAAATGGCTGCAGATGCTTGTGCAGCCCTTTTGTGAAACAAATATTGCTGGTACACATATAGTGCCAGCACTATCACATGAAGGTGATCCCTCATTTGCATGGGGATGAGGCCCCACGCAATGAGGGAATTTTTTTGCCGGTGGGCCCACGCTGTGTTATAGGTGCAGAGGCAAAAAAGCTGTCAGGAGGTGCACTGTCAGTGGGCCCTCGGATGGCAGCCAACTGGAGGGGCAAAGGTTGTCCTATGGACCTCACAGACATCCCCTTGAAGGCAGAGGCAGTCACTCACTGCACCCGCCTGCAAAGGGATCTCTCGCCCCTCTTAAAAGTTCAGGTGGGTTCATGGGTATATGGGATGTGGGGGATATATCCCCCCAGATTTTGCAGTGGGGGACACGGAGAACAAGGGTAGGGGGGATGAGGGGACAAAAGAGTTTCCCTTCTCTCTTCTGTGATTTGCAGGGCCAATAGCATGCAAAATCGCTACCTATAATGGCCCTGCACTTGACCTGCCCTTTGTTCTGCTGCACCCCTCCAGGAACTCCTTCTCACCTCGCCGCCACTGCTGCCTGCAGTGGGCACTACACTGTTGATTGCTGTCTGACCCTGCCCCACCTCCGGGCTACCATATCTGCTGGCAGCAGGAAGATTTGAATAACAAGTAAGGTTTGGGGATTGGGATTACATTATTGGCCTAGGCCCTCCTTTACTACTCACGCAGCGAGTGCTGGTTGCCTTCCAAGCCCTTTGACTGGCAACCTACCACTTCCCTAGCATTTTCGTTTCTCCTTCATCTATTGATGTTTTGTCAGCATTGTCTGTGCTTTTAATGTACTTATGGTAATGGGTGTTTTTATCATCCAAGAGCGAGCTCTTTGCCAATGCTCCACTTTATCTACCTCATCCTGCCAGTGATCGAAGTGGGCGGGATTGGCAGTGCACAGTATGCCCCTACGTTTTTGATATAATATAATCTGTATACCTACTTTTTAAAAAAATGCATCTCAGGACGGCAGAAATAGCCAAGGCCTACAGATAAGGCTTGGTTGTTCTGGGACAGGCAGAGAAGGAAAAAAACTCTCTCTCTTTTCCTTCTTGCCCAAAGACAGAGACAGTGTCCACTTCTCCTGCTCTGCCACTGGCAGCTGCCCTCATCAGCTATCTCTCTCTTTATTCCTCCCTCTCTTTCTGTCTCTGTCTCGCTCCTACTCACTTGTGTGATCTCAAGAGACAGCTCATACCCTCCCTTGCCTCTCCTTTCCTTTACAAAAAATAATTAAATAACTAAATAAAGCAATACAGAGTGATCACAGACAGACCATATTGGTGTTACTCACACCCACACACACATTAGCGCCACCTTACATAGTTTTCCAGTGAACCTCTACTTTCTTTTTATCTTCTTTCTTTGAACAACATTGTTTTCCCAGGGTGGGAAAATGCACCACTCCTGGAGGGACAGCAATACCTGGTTGATGGGTGGAGTGGAAAATGGAAAATGGTTAATGTGATCCTTTTCAACTGTTTTAATTATTTTAGCTCATAAAATGTGTACCACGGCTCTGTGTGCCTACGTTTTGTAAGGATATAAGCAATGGACAATAAAACGGGTCCCATCTGGGCGTTGTAGTCATATCCTGAACTTTTCAGGCAAAATCAATCACTGATTTCTGAATAATAATTGTAAAGGTGTTAAGGTAACCATGTTGTTCCTGCTTACATTTCACATGATTTACTTAATCTTGCATTCCCTATGGGTGTTTGCTTTTTCCAGGATGTTGTTATTTTTTTATAGGCAGCATATTAATCTTGTCTAGTGCATAATTTGAATTGAGTAGCATCCAGGTGTTTACGGCGGGACACAATTGAGTTGTAGCTGAAGGCAGTGCGAGTTTCTCTCAGTGGGGCAGTATGGTGTTCATTGGGGGAAAGTAGGTGGAACTCTGGTCAGAGATGCCGAATTTGGAAATGGAGAACCAAGTTCAGCCATATGACCAGTTTACCAGACCACTCTCCTGAAAAAGCACATTCCCATGCTAGACATTGGAAGGCCCTGATAGACCTTAGAAGCCCTGATGTCACCAGCAGTTAGACCATAGCGATGTCAAGTGTGGGTTAACCTTGAAGACCTGTCCACCCACCACAATCCATGCTGAAGTTCACCTACAGCCTTGTGGGCAGGTCTACGGAGCAGCACACCCTAGACCAACAGTAACACTGTCACTGAGGTCACGGAACCCTTGAGGTCTGTCTGACTCACCCATCGGTACCCCCATTAGCATTGTTTCAACAGTAGTAGTGCAACTCACCAGGGATCGGCAATGCAGGATTTGCATGCACACCAAACTAAGTTTGCAAACTTCATGGTCTCTCTGCTTCATGAACAAGCACTTTTTTCATGTGCTGCCTGCTTTCAGGCCACTGGAATTATGCAGCAATGGAGGTAAAAATTATGTTGCAGTGTTGACTAAATTATGCATTAAAGAAAGACTGCAGCTTAATGCAGTACATGATACTTTATTATTCTGACATTTTTATACATACTAACAGCCCCTGCAAAGATTTTGCCTCATTAGTAGCTGTGTCATATATAAATGCAGCATTAAGAAAGATGACCGGTCATCCTTTGCAAAGGGCCCTCCACTTCACAGCAACATAAGTCACATTTTATTTTAATTTTGATCCTTTGAGCTTCAAACTTTTTTGGGGGGCATTATTAGATTATGCAACAGGTGTATTATGTGGCAACTGGCATACATCCATATTTAAGCGGAAAACAGTTCCAAACTAGGATATTTTGCCATTCATGTTTGAACTGCTCTTGTGGAAAAAGGGAGGAGAAGTGCTGATGACAGAAACTGCTTGGCTCAGAGACAAATGGCTTGTGATTCTACTTTTAAGCGTATTTGGCATATTCTGTGATTTGAAACATATCCCACTTTGTGAATGTACTTTAATGTCGATATTTGTCATATTAAACCTTAAACAAACATGTGTATCCATTTGTTGAATTAAATAAAAGTAATACGATGTAACTGGTCAGTAAAATGCCAAACAAATACTAAAAATAGGGACATTTTGCTCTTTCTGGCCACACTTCTGTCTTCACCCACAGTGCTAAGGTTATTCTCGCCCTCTGATTCTCTGGCCACCATTTTTCTTCTTCCCCCCCCTTGACCTCTGCTTCCTTCTTGTGTTTTGAATATCGAGGCCTCACAAACTGAAGAACTATTGGAGCCTGACTGGGTTTATGTGCGGCAGTTGCAGATCACAGTTGGCTCCAGCCGCGGCCCGTGGAGGGAGTTCCGTGGGGCGGTAAGGCGGGGCGGGGGAGGGGCAGGGTGGGGGGTTCTAAAAACCGGAATATGGATAATTACAGGTAAGTAAACAATTAAATAAATAAAACGAATTTCGTAGCGCACGATGCATCGCAAAATGATACCAAATCATTGCACTGTGTTGGTCCTTGCAAAGCAGCCGAACAGAAGCTGGAGGTCCTGTCTCTAGATGCATTGAGTTGCGTCAGTGCAGGAGAGCCTACTATATCCCTGTAGCTTGGAACAGGATGTCAGCTCTGGAGGTTCTGAGTCCAAACAGGGAGGGTGACCACAGAAGAACAGCCCACAGCAGCAGAAGAGTCCGTGAGCAGCACGGCTGTGGGCAGCAGAGCAGTTCTTAGTCAGCAGGGCAGACTTCACCGAGAAGTGATCTGAAGAGTTGGGTTTGAGGGTCCAACATTTACCCCTGGTTCACACTTTGAAGTGGGAAAAGCTTCTAGAGTTTTCCCTCACAGATGTTTCTGGAATTGCCTTCCTCCCTGTCCTAGCCAGCTTGTCTGGGGTCCCAATACACTAGTAAGAAAGACTTTGGGTGTGAGCAGGGCCATTTTTGTTGAAGTGCAAGTATTGTAGGTGGCAACTACGCCCCCCCATCCTGCCAGAGATGGACCATGTTGACAACACTCAAACCCTCTATTGTAATGCATACGCCAGCACTCCCATAGTGATAGGGACCCTACACACGCGTGTACGGTCCGTATCACTGTGGCGTACGCATACGCCAGCACTCCCATAGTGAGAGGGACCCTACACACGCGTGTACGGTCCGTATCACTGTGGCGTACGCATTCGCCAGCACTCCCATAGTGATAGGGACCCTACACACGCCCTCAGAGCATATGTACAGTACGTTTCACACATGACAGTGGTGACAGGCGGCACACAGGAAGGAATTGAGCTGTCATACCTGGCCAAGGCTGGACATCAAGGCATTGTCGGGCACAGGTGGGTCAGGCTGTGATGTGGCACCATACTCCTGAGGTGTGAAGCTAATTAAAGAATGATGAGCTGTGTACACATGTCACATGTGATGGTGCCCTATGTTCCACACATCCCCTTCACTCCTTTGACATGTGTGCATGTAGTACAGACTTGGTGGGCCATGCGTCACTGGCATGGGACAGTCACCGACACCCGCAAATGTCCCCTGATGCCATGTACATGGAATTTTACCCCTGACAAGTGAATGCCCGCGTTGCACGCTGTAGCTATGTCATGTGTGTGTCATGTGTTCCCATAGGTTTGCTGTAGGTGTTTGGTCAAATGCATCTGCAGTTGCTGCAACCAACATGTGTCTGTGTGTAGATGGGCATGGCACACTGTTACGCACACCAGCACACATGTGTAATCCGACGTAAGGTGTGTATGTATGTATCGACACGGAGTTTCAAAACAAGGACATATCTGCATACTCTCAATGTATGTGTGATCAGTCTTGACATGTAATCCTTCATGGCAAGGTGTGTGGTCTGTCCTTATTCTATGACATGTGACCTGTGCCTCTAGTGTTCCGCAACCTGTCTGTACAATAAACATCCTTCTTCTGCACATATTTGGATGTCTGTAACTCCTGTAATGCGTCTGCCTGCTCACTTACACTGGCCCACAGCTAGTTTCATGGCATGGCATATTGAGGTTGAGAATCAACGTTTGTAGCTGGCTCTTGGTAGGAGTGTCACATGCCTGGCATACGTGTCCAGGGCATATTGCACAGACCTGACTCTGTATGTAGCATATGTGTATTGCCTGTTGAGCATGTGCTCAGTACATTGACATTGGTGGTGTACTGTACTCACTCTTCGTTGTCCCTTCTAATTCACTGCAGGACTCCGCCTCTCCCTCGAGCAATTCCAGACTTGGCTGACCTGACCTGAGGGAACATGACTGTATACGCCGCTACCGCTTCCCCCAACGTTTGATTGAGGACTTGACGACACGGCTAGCACCACACCTCCAACCGCTACACAGGTATCCTACTGCACTGACACCCAAGATGAAGGTGATGACCTCCCCTTCCAGCTCAGCTTCTAGCGCGGGGTACCGACGGAGAGAGCGGTGCCTCCAGTCCTGAGCGGATGCCAGGCGAGGCGAGGTACATACCCGAAAATTGACGGGTTTCTGGTTTCCCCTCCCAAAAATTCCAGGGAAACGGACTAGCATAAAAGGTTGTATTGGGAATTCATCCCAACTACTAGTTTACATAAGTTTCCTTTGTTCACGTTTTTTGCAGTAGCGCTAAAGGTCCTGATGAGAGCTTGGACTCCATAGTCCGATAGCCGAAACATGTAGACCGCCACCCTGACAGTTATTTGTTACACTGTCCACGCACTGTTTTTAAAGTGGCATCAAGACAGCACCAGAATAAAATTGTTTGTGTCTTGATAGCCATTTTTAATAGCACTTTTTCCTTTTATATTCTTGGCACTGCAAACCATCACCCTACCTTTGGTCACCCACGACTGGGACTACCATACAACCGCCATAATTACCCAAGTGGTTGGTTGTTGTGGTTCAGTTCAGAGCTCCCAAATGATGAATAGCCACCTTTGTGGGTGATGGGAACTCATTCTCTTTGGGTATACCCCAGATGGTTTTCACTCTTCTGAATATACCAGGTATCCGCACAGAATTTTTAGACCCACAGTATTTTTGGTATAATGGTGATGGCAGCCCTACATTTCTTTGCCAAGGGTACCTTTCAACATACCATTGCCCATGTCGGTGGCATGTCCCAAACCATGTTCAGCCGTGTTCTGCATGATTTTTTAGAGGCCATGTTGGATCACCTGCATGAGTTCATAAAATTCCCAACTCCTGAGCAGTTGACAGGTGTCAAGCGTGAGTTCTATGCCCTGGGAGGGATGCCCCATGTCATTGGGTCCATAGATGGAACACATGTGGCTTTGGTACCCCCACAGGCACAGGAGGTAGCGTATAGGAACCGCAAGCATTACCACTCCATTAATGCCCTTGTGGTGTGTCTTGCCAACATGGTGATTTCACATGTCTGTGCTCGTTTTCCAGGATCAGCACACGATGCCTACATCATGAGGTGTAGCAGGGTGCCTGAAATGATGCTGCAGCTGCGCAATGAACGAGCATGTATTGTTGGTGGGTATACTCTGGCAGTCCTGTATTTAACGTCATCTTCCTGTCTTACTGCTTCTCCTGACCCACTCTTGTCCATGATGTTTCCATGTAGGGGACGCTGGCTATCCCAACATGCCATGGCTGATCACGCCTCTCCGCAACCCCAGCACGGCTGCCGATCACCGCTACAACAACGCCCATGGGCGGACCAGGCGAGTGATAGAGAGGACATTTGGCCTCCTGAAGAGCCGATTCCGTTGCCTCCACAAGACCGGTGGCGCACTCCCATATGCACCGGTGAAGGTCTGCAAGATATTCCTTGTGTGCTGCATGCTGCACAACATGGCAGTGGAGAAAGCTGTGCCACTCATCCTGGATCCAGATGAGCAGGACCATTCACCCGTGGAGGATGAAGGGCTTGGTCACGAGGCAAGTGATGTGGAGGAGGAGGAGGTGGTAGAGGACATGCGGAGTCGGCTCATACGCAACTTCTTTGCTTAGTGGTGAGTTCCAGTGTCTGAGTGTGCACGCATTGGGCCATGTGTGGCAAGTGTTGCAATGTGTGTGTCCATCTGCATGTCTGCCAAGTGAGTCAGAGGTGTATTTGGATGTGTCACTCGAGTGATGGTGCAATAGAAGAATGTTTTTGCAGAGTCATCATTGTCACCTAGCATGTTGACAACCTTATACGTGTCGAGTACATGCACATGCATGCGGATGTGCTTCTTTTGGCTGACTTCTGGTGTGTCTCCCATCCACAGGTACTTGCGCATGCTGTCTGCTGGTGGCATTGTTGTGCTCCTGCTATTCCTCATGAACACAGCAACATGTGCTGAATCAGCGTTACATGCACGGACAAGTTCGAAAATCTCCTTCGGGTAAGGGATGGAGCACGGCTTTTTGGGAGTGGTATTTGTTTTGAATGTGTGGGCACTGCTCCTGTTCATGTTTGGATACTTTACATGCATGTAGAATCACCATGGGGCACATGACATGGAGCTGAATTCACCTGAATTGATGGTCAGACTTGGTGACAGTCATCTGTAATGGGATTGTGAATTGTGATGGAGCCATCAATGTGTGTAACACTGCCCTCGGAAACATACGGGTTGCACCGGGTTGACATGGTGTGTGAATTCCCCATTAGGGGCTCAATGGTGTATAGCAGCCTCTCCGTGAGCAGCAGGGGGTGTTTAGCTGTAAATAAATCAAATACAGTTGGTCGCACATACTTTTCTACATACACCGTGGCATAGGCGTACTCGCCGTCGCCACTACATTGACCACAATTCCTTGGGGCAACTTGCTGGTGTGACGAGCAGAGTGCGACCAACCTTTGATTCATTTATTACGGCTCCCTTGAGCCAATGGGCTGACGAGCCTTGGACCTGCACCTGCGCGCCATGAGAGGTACTTTACCTGTTTTAATTACATTTTGGCAGTCCACGCGGCACCCCTTTACACTGACCTGCTCCCTGCTGACGAGAGGCAACTACCTCGAAACACGTGTCCAGGGATGGCTAATGCGACACATACTTTTCTACATACACCGTGGCATAGGCGTACTCGCCGTCGCCACTACATTGACCACAGTTCCTTGGGGCAACTTGCTGGTGTGACGAGCCGAGTGCGACCAACCTTTGATTCATTTATTACGGCTCCCTTGAGCTAACGGGCTGACGAGCCTTGGACCTGCACCTGCGCGCCATGAGATGTACTTTACCTGTTTTAATTACATTTTGGCAGTCCACGCGGCACCCCTTTACACTGACCTGCTCCCTGCTGACGAGAGGTAACTACCTCGAAACACGTGTCCAGGGATAGCTAATGCGACACATACTTTTCTACATACACCGTGGCATAGGCGTACTCGCCGTCGCCACTACATTGACCACAGTTCCTTGGGGCAACTTGCTGGTGTGACGAGCAGAGTGCGACCAACCTTTGATTCATTTATTACGGCTCCCTTGAGCCAACGGGCTGACGAGCCTTGGACCTGCACCTGCGCGCCATGAGAGGTACTTTACCTGTTTTAATTACATTTTGGCAGTCCACGCGGCACCCCTTTACACTGACCTGCTCCCTGCTGACGAGAGGCAACTACCTCGAAACACGTGTCCAGGGATGGCTAATGTGACACATACTTTTCTACATACACCGTGGCATAGGCGTACTCGCCGTCGCCACTACATTGACCACAGTTCCTTGGTTCAACTTGCTGGTGTGACGAGCAGAGTGCGACCAACCTTTGATTCATTTATTACGGCTCCCTTAAGCCAACGGGCTGACGAGCCTTGTACCTGCACCTGCGCGCCATGAGAGGTACTTTACCTGTTTTAATTACATTTTGGCAGTCCACGCGGCACCCCTTTACACTGACCTGCTCCCTGCTGACGAGAGGCAACTACCTCGAAACACGTTTCCAGGGATGGCTAATGAGACACATACTTTTCTACATACACCGTGGCATAGGCTTACTCGCCGTCGCCACTACATTGACCACAGTTCCTTGGGGCAACTTGCTGGTGTGATGAGCAGAGTGCGACCAACCTTTGATTCATTTATTACGGCTCCCTTGAGCCAACGGGCTGACGAGCCTTGGACCTGCACCTGCGCGCCATGAGAGGTACTTTACCTGTTTTAATTACATTTTGGCAGTCCACACGGCACCCCTTTACACTGACCTGCTCCCTCCTGACGAGAGGCAACTACCTCGAAACACGTGTCCAGGGATGGCTAATGCGACACATACTTTTCTACATACACCGTGGCATAGGCGTACTCGCCGTCGCCACTACATTGACCACAGTTCCTTGGGGCAACTTGCTGGTGTGACGAGCAGAGTGCGACCAACCTTTGATTAATTTATTATGGCTCCCTTGAGCCAACGGGCTGACGAGCCTTGGACCTGCACCTGCGCGCCATGAGAGGTACTTTACCTGTTTTAATTACATTTTGGCAGTCCACGCGGCACCCCTTTACACTGACCTGCTCCCTGCTGACGAGAGGCAACTACCTCGAAACACGTGTCCAGGGATGGCTAATGCGACACATACTTTTCTACATACACCGTGGCATAGGCGTACTAGCCGTCGCCACTACATTGACCACAGTTCCTTGGGGCAACTTGCTGGTGTGACGAGCAGAGTGCGACCAACCTTTGATTCATTTATTATGGCTCCCTTGAGCCAACGGGCTGACGAGCCTTGGACCTGCACCTGCGCGCCATGAGAGGTACTTTACCTGTTTTAATTACATTTTGGCAGTCCACGCGGCACCCCTTTACACTGACCTGCTCCCTGCTGACGAGAGGCAACTACCTCGAAACACGTGTCCAGGGATGGCTAATGCGACACATACTTTTCTACATACACCGTGGCATAGGCGTACTAGCCGTCGCCACTACATTGACCACAGTTCCTTGGGGCAACTTGCTGGTGTGACGAGCAGAGTGCGACCAACCTTTGGTGTTTAGCTGTAACCCGTCACTAGTGTGCCAGTGCCATGGATTTCCAGCATCTGTGGTGGTAAGGGGGGTGCCAGTGTTGGTCCCACGTGTTCATCCACATGCCCTGTGTATGTGTTGACAGAGTTGTATTAGCATATCGACACACATGAGTAATAAAGGTGTCCCTCTGCCTCCAAGGTGCCTCATCTCTGTCAATGGTGGTCTGTTGCCACTGTGCATGCGGCATGTCTGGCATTGTTCTCAGAGATGGTGCATATGAGTCTATGTGTAGAGTAGCAAGATGCAAGCTGTTTGTCAGGGATTAGATTCTGTATTGTGCATGATGTCCATGGCTGTGTAGGTATTGTGGCATGTCAGTCTCCACGACGGCCACTGTGCTGCATGTGAATCCATTATGTGTGTGTGTGCCATGTTGAACCAGACATTCCTTCCTTGACATACACCTTTTGCATAGTTCCTTCCTGAGATCCTTGTCTTTGTGTGCTACTTGTGGCATTGTTTTCTTGACATGGCGCATGCTGCTGCAGGCCCTGCAGCAAGGGCACCCAGTGTCCACGCAAACGAGCTGGTGTTCATCATGGATTGCTCGCTGACATGTGCTATGCTGATCAGCAGCATCTGTGCCTCATGCGGCAGCACACTCTGCATTATGCACAAGATCCCCAGTTCCATCAACCTCAAGGCAAGAGGGAGACCATCCGACAGGTCAACTACGACATCCGTGTCTAATCCTACCCTGCACTCTACAGACATGTGCGTTAGAAATCCCATGATACTTGTCCACAGCTCTGCTACTACATCCGGCGACCAGGCCACATCAACGTCCAACAGAGATGGGGGGAGTGGATCACTGCCAGCTGCAGGATGACCTTCTCAATCCACGCACACACTCAGGATGCAGCCCACAACCACAACACAACCTTGTGGCACTGTGATCCAACACCCAATTGTGCTATCTCCATGCATCCAACCTTGGCTGGCCCACCATTCTCCACATCCACCTGACTCAAGCATGCAGGACATGGTTCTGCCACGTGTCTACACATACCTGGGACTCCCACCCCAGGACACTCCACATGATCCCTGACCTCTGCGCATGACTGTTGCTCTTCTAAATAGGTCTGTAGGCACAGTTGTGCGGGCACCCCCTCAGCTGGTTGGGCCCATCACGGGTGAGTATGGTGCTTCATGTCTGTCTTGGATGGTACATTGTGACCCATGTGTGTCCTGTGCCAGACTCAGACCCCAGGGTATGGATGTTTGGAGTTACTTCTGAAATCAGGCATGGTTTGACTTTACAACACACACATGTAGTGGAATAATGCAAACTGACGGCATCATCTTGTGATTGTGATGAATTTTATTAGTACTGGGGTACGTGTTTGGGGGGGTGACAAGAGGTGCTTGGCGGGAGTGTAGAATCCAAAGTTCACAGGGGGAGTTGGTATCCTGCCATTGAAAGTCATCAGAGTCTGTGCCACAGTCTTTGTCAACATTGGTCAGACAGTGACAAGCAAGGCCATGTGGCAGAGAATGTCAGTTGCTGCTGTGCTGCTGTTGGGCCAGAGGGCCAGGTGCCAGGCCAGGTGACCTGGGAGATGGTGATGTTCCGCTGACTCTCACGTTCTTTTGCGTGGACGACCCACCTTCCTGCGGGGACCCTCAGAAGCAGGCCTTGACGATGCTAGGGACGCTCCGTCAGATGAATCCTCCTCCTCCTCCCTCCCTGTTTCTGGTGCTGGTCTACGCCTGGTGGCACAGGGAGGGTTTGCTAGGCTTTGGGCGATCTGACGGAGTGATTGGCTCACGTCCCTGTGCACCGCCAGGAGCTCAGCCAGTCTTGCCTCCGTCCGTCCATGGTGTTGTAGATGACTGGCATGATGCTCGACCTGCAGGGTCTTCATCTCATTGAGGGTCTCCACTACCTGGTCGATGCCTCTGGAGTCACGCCGGTATGCGTCCAGGATGTTGTGGACGTGTGACATTACCGGTTCCTGAGCCAACTGGTTAGGTTCGTGCCTCCGCCGTCCTCCACTCCCACCACCCCTGCCCACTTGCGCCTGGCCTGCCGTTGTGGGCACATCGGGTCTCCGGGACCCCTGAGGGATGGCATTTGCGGTGTCGCCTGCCTCCTCCTGGGTGCCCGGAGCACCTTGTCCCTCCTGGACAGACTGGCTGTGTTGTTGTGTGCGGGCAGGGCTCCTGGGTGTCTCCTGGGATGTGGCAGGAATGGGGGTGGTGGTTGGCACAGTTGTACCTGACGTAGGTGCTGCCGGTGGGGTCCTCTTCACGCAGAGCCTGGTCCTGTGAGTCTTCCCCCCCAGTGTTGGGGGGGAGATCGACGACGTTGACCTGTGTGTGAGAGAGACAGTGTTAATTGAGTTACATGCGACATCCATGTTCATTCATTTTTGATTAGGCACAGTTCCTCTGGGTGGTTGGATTTGGCGAGCATTCCTCTCACAGTGCACTTGGGCATGGGTATGTCCCTTGGCCACAGCTTTCGACACTTTACCTATGTGTCACACAATCTTACTTGATGCATCTTTTGTGAACGCAGTCAGCAGTGTAGTGAGCGGGCATAGCAAGCCATGCAGAGCCGCCTTACGTGTTACACTGTACGTGGCAAAATGGTGTTTTTTCCATGCTATTTGAGAATGCAGGTAGGTAACTTAACAATTTGTGACAGGGTTCTGACAAACACAGCGGGTGGGTATACTGGGTGTAAGGTTCTGTTTGTGCCTGCAGCACGGATGAACTCGTGCACAGATTGACACATGGCCCAGTGTTTATCAAAGGTTGAAGGGGGGGTTCACGCAGTGCCAAACCTTGTCTACATGCACACAGTCCACCTGCTGACGAGCGGACATGGCCACACCACCCAAGGGTGATTTGGTCTCCCTCTGTCTCCCTTTCTCCCTCCCTCTGTCAGCCTCCTCCCTCTGTCCGTCTCCCTCTGTCTCCCTTTCTCCCTCCCTCTGTCAGCCTCCTCCCTCTGTCCGTCTCCCTTTCTCCCTCCCTCTGTCAGCCTCCTCCCTCTGTCCATCTCCCTTTTCCTCCCTCCCTCTGTCAGCCTCCTCCCTCTGTCCGTCTCCCTTTCTCCCTCCCTCTGTCAGCCTCCTCCCTCCCTCTGTCTGTCTCCCTGTGTCCACCTCTGTCTCTGTCCCTCTCTCTGCCCCTCTCCCTCCCTCTGTGTGTCACCCTCTGTCACCTCAGCCCAGCTTCCTGGGCACACACAGTTTGCAGGTCTTTCAGAGGCCATTGGTTTGTTCATGTGGGTTTGTTTCTTCTCTGCGGGCACCCATTGGGCGGAGTGTCTGAGTCTGCGCTGCTGCTGTGGCGGTGTGTGCTGACACTCTTTCAGTGTGATGCGTCTTCATTAGCTGCTGTTATGTGCAAATTGTGCCTTCATACCCATGTCGTCCTGCAACGCGGCCACCATTAGCAGGCAAAACAGTACTGTGTGGGGACACACTGTTTGTATGGCTGTGCCATAAGCCATATGGGCTGAGGGCATTGTTGTGTGCTTCAGAGTTGCTCTATGTTAGTTTTGAGGCCCACCCTCCCGGCATCGGGGACATCCTGTCTTGTGTTGGTGTTTTGTGTGGCCTGTGACTTGGCATGGCCTTGCTTGGGGCATGGAGGTACTAGTGGCATGTGTGTGTTTTTGGAGTGTGGTTGTGTACGGTGCTGGCTTTGGGGGGGTTGCGTGCATGATTGGTCTTTGAGTTGTATATGGCTTTCCCCCAATGTGGGGTGAGTTGTTTGTGTACTCACCAGGCTCTCGGACTCCTTCTAGTCCGTCTACTCCCACCGGCGGCAGCGTGGCCATCACCTTCTCCTCCCAGGGATGGTAGTGTACCGGTCTGCGGGACGGACTCCTCCAGTGATGTTGGCCTGGTTGTGGTCGTCCGTCATTTTGCGGCGGACCGTCCTCCGCAGATCGTACCACCTGGCTTGGCACTCATGCCTGGTCCTTCTGGTGGCCCCAACAGCATTCACGGAATTGACTATCCTCTCCCACATGGCAGATTTTTCGGATATGCTGGTCCGTCTGACCAATGTTCCAAAGAGCTGTGGCTCGACTCTGACAATTTCGTTGACAAGGACCTCCAGCTCCTCCTTTGTGAACTTTGGATTCTTGTTAGTGGGCATGGTGTGGGGTGGGGATGGTTGTGGGGGTGTGGGTGTGGATGGTTGTGGGTGTGTGAGTGTGGTTGTGCAGGTGTGTGTGTGTGTGTGAATGTGATGAGGGTGTGTTTGTGATGGTGATTGTGTGAAGGAGTGCAAGTGTAAGGTGTATTGATGTATGTAGTATGGTGCAGTGCGTTGTCTCTGTGGTCTGGCAGTAGGGGATCTGTTGCAAAGGATCATGGTTTGTGTGTGCTGGGCCTTTTTATTGGTCCATTTGTGGGTGTGGCTGTGTTTGAACTTTGGGTGGGTGTGTTATAAGGAGTGGTAGTGGTTTGGGCCTCTGTTTATCTGTTTGTCAGTTGCAGGTCAGTGTATAGGATGTATTTGGCCTTGTTGGATATGTGTTGTGGTGTTGTGTGCCTCGAATTGACTCTCCTTGTGTTTTTTTGGTTTGTCCTGGTTCAGTACGAGTGTTTTTTGCATCTGTACGGTGCGTACATGGGCCATGTTGTTGTACAGTGCTGTCCTTTGCTATGGCTTAGTACGACTCGTACATGCGCGATGTTGGGTGAGGGTGCTGGTGTGTGTGCGTGGGGTAGGGTGCGTACGAACACGGGCAGGTTGTTGGTCATCACAGTCCATCGGTGGTGGTGTTTCGCACCATACATACAGGGGGGGCTGGGTGTAGGGTCCGTACATACACTGGTGGGGTGTGGGTATGGTCCGTACATACACGGGTGGGGGTACAGTCCGTACATACATGGGTGGGGGTACACTCCATACATACACTGGTGGGGTGTGGGTACGGTCCGTACATACACGGGTGGGGGTACGCTCCATTCATACACGGGTGGGGGTACGGTCTGTACATACACTGGTGGGGTGGGGGTACGGTCGGTACATACACAGGTGGGGGTACGGTCCTTACATACACTGGTGGGGTGGGGGTACGGTCCGTACATACACGGGTGGCGGTACGGTCCATACATACATGGGTGGGGAGTTGGTACGCTCCATTCATACACGGGTGGGGGTACGGTCCGTACATACACTGGTGGGGTGGGGGTACGGTCCGTACATACACTGGTGGGGTGGGGGTACTGTCCGTACATACACGGGTGGGGGTACGGTCCGTACATACATGGGTGGGGTGGGGGTACAGTCCGTACATACACGGGTGGGGGTACGGTCCATACATACACGGGTGGGGAGTTGGTACGCTCCATGCATACACGGGTGGGGGTACGGTCCATACATACACGGGTGGGGGTACGGTCCGTACATACACTGGTGGGGTGGGGGTACGGTCCGTAAATACACGGGTGGGGGTACGGTCCGTACATACACTGGTGGGGTGGGAGTACGGTCCGTACATACACGGGTGGGGGTACGGTCTGTACATACATGGGTGGGGAGTTGGTACGCTCCATGCATACATGGGTGGGGGTATGGTCCGTACATACACGGGTGGGGGTACGGTCCGTACATACACTGGTGGGGTGGGGGTATGGTCCGTACATACACAGGTGGGGGTACGGTCCGTACATACACTGGTGGGGTGGGGGTACGGTCTGTACATACACGGGTGGGGTGTGGATACGGTCCGTACATACACAGGTGGGGTGGGGGTACGGTCCATACATACACGGGTGGGGGTATGGTCCGTACATACACGGGTGGGGTGTGGGTACGGTCCGTACATACACGGGTGGGGAGTTGGTACGCTTCATGCATACATGGGTGGGGGTACGCTCCATGCATACACTGGTGGGGGTTCGGCACGTACATCCGCGGCCGGGGGGCGTTTTGCACGTACATGCGGGGTCTGTGGTGGGGTGTTTGGCACGTATGCAGGCACATGTCTCCATGGTTGCTATGGGAGTTCGGTCCGTACGGTGTTTTTTCCATACAGTTGTGAAATCGAAAGGACAGGAGTGATCGTACTTGCGCGGTCGGACTTCATTTTTCCGATTCGTATGGTAAATCGTCCGGGGATGTGTCGGACACAATTTCCGACCCGAGGACATGTGGGGAAATTTTCCCGATGTAATTCGTATGGAGTTTTTCCCATGCGAATCGTACTTGGCAGTTTGTACGCTACTTGTACGATTCGTACGGAAAAAAATCCGGATACAATTCGGACGGGGGAAATTTTTCCAGGATCGGAATCGGCCCCCAAGTATCCACCTACTCTGATAAGGGGTGGAGCCTCCTAGGACTTGACTTTACCAGTGGAAAGTTACTAGTTTTCCTCCTATTAGTGGAGACTTCCACTGGGCAGAACTTTCCCGATAGGACACTATAGGGAAATGTACTGAAATGTATTTTTTTAAGTACATCTTTTTTTTTTTACGGAGTTTTATATAGCGCGAACTTGACACGAAGGTGTCGGGTATCAGAGCGCGTTACATAGCACCAGTTGCGTTACAAGAGGACACATTCATTTTTTTTTTGCTAGGCACGGGGAGATCAAGTGATTTACCCAGAATCACAGGATATTCAGCGTCATTGCCGAGACTCGAACACAGTTCCCCAGATTATAGGTTGACCGTGCCAGCCATTAGGCCAACACCTCTCCCCAATTAATTGAAAAGATTTGTAGCAAATTGATCCCACCGATTAAATCCCCTAGATTTTTTCTTTTGGACTACCCAGATTTGAGCTTTTACTGTGAGTGAGTCTCACCAACTGAGTCTCAGACACAGTAAATTATGTTGAAATGGACTGAAAGTGCTAACTTCCAGTGCGCAAATTTTAACATAGAGTCAGCCCGTGCACAGCTAGGGTAAGAAGCTCTGCGGTAGTTACATATGAACAAGTGAGCACTCATGTGTGCACACATGAGCAGGCTGAGCATTTGAGAATATAGGTTTATAAACAAAAGGATCCACCTTATAGAAGGAGGTACTCAAAAGACCAGATAGCAGGGGTAATGGTGAATGAGCACGCCCCGTCCCGCAGCGGGGCGGGAAGACCCCAATGATGAAGCATGACACCATGGGCCATTCTTGGTGTGTGAGGGGTATTTAAACAACATTGGGTGTGCCCAACCACGTTTTGGGACACTCATTCACCATTACCCCTGCTATCTGGTCTTTTGAGTACCTCCTTCTATAAGGTGGATCCTTTTGTTTATAAACTGATACCTAAGTGGAGGATGTATCCACCTTAGCGCTTACCTCTACACTCCCTAATCTTGTTATACTTGGCATTTGAGAATATAGTCTACCTAAGCCCTGTAACTGTGCACAGACAGCCTATAGTAGAAGAGGCCTTTCCAGAATTAGTGCTTACCAGGCCTTATATTGTCAATGGGCATTTATAGTGCCCATCTGTAGTGATTACTGAAAAGGCTGCTTGCTTCACTGATTTTAAAATTACGAAATCTGCCTCAAAGCACAGTTTCACCCCATGTAGGCCTATAGAGACAGGTCAGATACCAATTCTAAGGTAAAAATGCATCCGATTGACAATCCAGAGTCAAATTTGTGATATCTGAATTCCTTATGGCAGTTTTAGAATGGTCATATTTCCCTGGTTCAGCTCATAATTAGATTTCAGGCCTTTGTGCCCTCTGATGGGTGAAATTTAATAACTCAGCTGGTCAGAAGGAGTAACAAAGGCCTCCCCACACAATAGAGTCAGTGCTTGAGCATTTTCCTGGGAAATGAAAGGATGGGGACAGACTGTGCATGTGCTTTCACTCTGCACCTGGCCTGAGAAGACTCACTCCCACAGGAACAAAGGAGGAGAGCCAGACCTCTGAAGCTAAACACGGAAAATCCTCCCCTTTGAAGTTTTCATGGGAAAGATCAGGCAACTGTGACAGTTGGGGGCACAGTTGAGGCTCTCATGGAAGGTCTTTTCACACACCACTTCAAGCAGCCTTGTTCAAATGCACAATAGTTCTTTGCAGAATTGTTGGGTCAAGGGCATAATGGTAATATAGCTCTCTAGTGGGAAACTAAACACATAGCACTCTGTTGCAGTTTCTTCAGGTACCCCGGGCAGGGTCAAGCAGGGTCAAGCACCCTGGGGTTCAGCACACTCTTGGGAGGGGTCATGCATGGTGCCCACACTTAAAGAGACCTTTTGTTCCCAGGGATCCCATCCCCCAGAGACCCATGCATCCTGCATATCTGTAAAAAGAAAAAGAACAAAGCAATGGAGTCCTGCTATGTTCTGCAAATTCCATTGTCCATCGGACCTGCATGTTGTCAGGGACCCAAGGCAGCCAAGCAGTGTATATCATCCACCCACCCTTCGCATATATTAGATGGGCAGAGTGTATATCACAGATAGCATCCAGCCTGCACTGAAGAAGATGGAAGAATGAAGATACTGAAAGGTTCCCCCATGGGGGCCTACAAATGCAGCACATGCCGTGCTGAATGTCCCACAAGAGGGGCAGGGACACCTGGCATTAAAAACTGAAAGTCACGGCACAGGGCCACTTATTGAATAGCAGATCAAATACATATTGTGCGGAGAACAAAGCCAATCATTAATTCTTCCTCACCCAGGTGCTTGATCGCATTCTAAGCCCCGAGAAAGGGCTCAGATTTGTGGCGCCCCAGGAAGGGCTACGGCACCAATGATGAATGGAAAACTGCTTTGGGGGTTCCTAGAAGTATAGCAGCCCACAGGAAAGTTTGCCCCAAAAGTAACACTAAATCTCCCTTGGATTACATTTAGGACCCTGTGACAGGTTTTGGATCCTGCTGGTTAGTCCTAAAGATGCTGTAGCATCATGTTAAAAATTAAAGAAAGAATCTTGCACATGTGGTATTAGAAGTGCTAATAATGTATTAAAAATAGCAGTATTAGCAATGAAAGTTATGTAGATTAATCATAGTTATTAAAAGGTTATTGTAAGCACAAAGTTAACAGTTAATCAGTACATGTTTCAAAGAAGGTGCCCCAAGGTTAACAGTGTTTCATGATAGCGCCTATTGTTCTTATAAGCTGGCACCATCTTTAGTGACTTCAATGGTGCTACAGTGATTTATTATAACATATTTCTGCTTTTATCAATGTGGTGACAGCCTTACAAATCCAGTAGCCCTGCCTTCTTGATAACCACATCCCTTTATATAATGTATAGAACAGGTCAGGGTATTGGATTATAGGGTTCAGGGATCACTAGGGGTAATGGGTTTATGTGAGTGTCACCATAGTTGTTGCCATCCAGCTATTTGTACATATTTGTAAAGCGTAATGAAGTATCTTTTCCTTTAATAACAAACATGCACTGACTATGATATATAGAGCATTGTTTGTTGAGTAACAGTGAGCTGTGTAACTAACCCACACCACATACACGGAGGAGGCCTTCACTACTCTAAGATATTAAAATGCTACAGTGGAGTACTTGCTTCTCATTGAATTGAAGGCTGCAGGCATATCGCTTGTGAAGGACTCCCGTGCTTCGCAACAATAACCTACTTTCTTACAGATTTTTAAGGTAAAATATAAATGAACAATAAAACAATCAATAATAATTTGAAACTAATAAAATAAAAAGTTACAATACACTACCTGCTAAAATTAGATGTGTATTACGTGGTTTATTGTTAAAAAATAATTGATGATTATTCTTATTTTTTTGTCACTAAAACAGGGCTCCTTAAAGATTTATGAGGCTACGCAAAGCCCCCTGGGTGGATTTGATTGGCCTCATAAAACATGAGCAAGGCAACGCTGCGCACATTTATGTTGCCTTGCTCTGCACATGGGAGGCATTCCATGGGTGTTGCGGTGGGTTCTGCCATGCAACTCCCATGGAATTTGATGCTGTCCCAGATTTGCAAAGTGAAGTAAATGGGGGGAAGCGACAAATCCATACTCCTCCAAAGGTGAGGCATAACAAACAGAACTATGTTTATTTCTACTAGATTTTTCCTCCTTCCTGCTGTGCTGCATCACACGTAGAAAGAGGAAAACAGCTATTTTGATCGGTTTTTCTGCAGGAAGGTCCCCCTTCCTGCATAAAAACAATCCTGCTGGCAAAGGATGGAACTTTGCACTATGGTGCAAAGTTTCCTACGTTGGGGCTAGGCTGCCAAAACGGCACCAGCACAGGCAGAAACAACAGGTATGAACCATATTGGTAAACTATGGTGCTTTTCTGCCCTTTAACATTGGTGTAGGGCAGGGCAGCGAGATAAATTGCAGTGCTGCCCTACGTCAAAATAACATCAATGTGGCCCATCATTCTTCATATTATTATTTAAGTTTGAATTAGTTTACCATTAATTCCCATGGAATGTTAATATAATTCCTTGCCTCCATTCTTTTTTTGGGTATTATTTTGCAGTTTTAGTGATTGGATATGTGAGATACTCTATTTATTCCAGGGTGGGCTAGAGTACATTTAATCATTTTTTGATAATGTTGTGGTTGTAGTGAATTTTGAAGTGTTTTTGTGAATTGTGTTACTCTTTTGTGGGTGTGTGTTGAATATCAACATAACCTTCTGTGAGCCCATACTTAATTTTTTATTACACCTATTTTCTTGCAATTGTTTCCCATTTTTCAACCTCTCCCCCTGTCCCTCCACCGTTTACTACTAATACATATACCCACATTTAAGACTAAAACATTTACGTTCATGTGAGGATATCTCTGCTAACGAGGTCAACGTCTCCACACAAAAAAAGATAGAAGAGTTAAAGGTATAGATCTCTACTTATAGGTTTGTAAATTGTATTGTGTAATATGTAACTAGTATTACAGGAGTACTATTTTACATACTATGAAATGAAGATTGTGAATGGTGCTCCATGTTATGCTGACGAATAAGTACAATACCCTCATTGATCCTGCAAAAACATCTTAAGGTGCCTTAGCTGCAATCCTGAACCCCTGTTTGACACAGGGGCCGCTGCCTTACATTCTCCAGGTGCTGCTCATCTGCTTTTAACTTGCTTTCATCAGGACTGAGCAAGCTAGTCTTAGCATTGGAGTGTCTTGGGATTGAACATTAATAGGCCTGGAATTGAACAGAGATTGAGATAAGCACATACCTGTTATTAGCATGCAAGAAATGAATATGTTGGGTGTGTTTGAGTTGGATTGAGCCATTTTCTTTTAGTTTGGTCTTTTTATATACATTTTCTGGGGGACTTATTGACAGGGCCAGGTTCAATATTTATCTCTTTATTCCCATTCAGCACTGGATAAACATTATGGAGGTGATTCCAATGTCCGATGGAAAGCCTCCGCCCAACACCTACTCGAAATCTGGACTGACCGACTTGCGGTTGGCGATTCCGACCGCTGGATTACAATGCAACTGAACACTGTTCATTCACAGTCCCATTGTTCCCTATTGACGCCGGTTCTGCCCAACAACCAACCATAACACAAGGCTCCTATGGAAAAATGGATTGTTTGGAGCAAAACCCTGCACCCTGTTGCATGCACCACAAGGTGCCTGCACACAGTGCAGGGTTTTACAGGGGTGTACCTTAGGTACCCCCTCGGCCATCAACCATAGGCCGCGTGAGGAAGAGGGCCCTGTCAGGGGCCGCCAGAGGCACTTTCAAACAGCATTTCCGTGTCGGACAGGCTGACGCAAAAAGGCTGTTGGAAATCGACATTGTAATCCAGAGGGCGGAAACACTGTCCATAGGCGTCACAAACCAGGTAAGACAAAAATACACAAATACTCCATAAGTCGGTCGGAACCGATTCAAAATGACCGCGCGGTTTACATTCCAACCGGGAACATTGTAATAGGGTGGTCGGAATGGAAACCGACCGAGTCAATCGGGAGGGGTCCGACACGGTCGAGGAGATTCCGACTATTGGGAGGAGGATTTCTGCCCAACATCATAATCGACTCCCTATTAGTGTGCTTGTACTCCATGTTGGTGACAGTGTTAATGCCATCAGTCATATAGCACCCATTGTTAAGTCTAAGTATGCACATATTTTTAGTCAAGATCATTGTGAATACTTATATTAATGTTATGACAAATATTAAAAACCACAATTTCTGGTTTACTAACGACTACTTCAAACTAAAATTATTATGTATTTTTTAATTATATATATGTATCGGTGTTGAAAAACAGAATTAAAAAAATGTATCAGGCTGGTTTCATCTTGCAGGGTTTTTGTCTAACATTTGATCAAATTCAAGGGCACCTGATCTATAAATACATTGCATTTGCCAAATTAGTAAGCTGTTAAAGTGATATTTGTTTTGTTTTGTTGTTTGGTGCGTTCATATGAATTCAATCTGTTCTCATGATTTATGGAGGACAGGTTTATTTTTTGCCTTCTAAAACCAATTGATTTTCCATAATAATTTAAAGGCGACACTGCAGCCACAGAACAAGTAATGGATTGTATCTTTACAGCCTAAGAGGCATTCTGAATAAACATTATCAAAATACTGCTATACTTTGCTCGAATGTTTTTGACTGAATTCTGTTCTTCAAGTTCGGTAGTATAACATATTTTATGATTATAAATCGTCCTCATGTTTTTTAAACATATAATAAATCTAATTTTGTTCAGCACTTGTGTATTTATACACCAACTTACTGTTGCTTCATGAACAGGTGGATAGATGTACATATATGACTGTACTTTGATTTAGATTTTGCAAACAGAGTAACTTGTGGTGTTTAATTCATGTGCGATATGGCCAAGAAAAGGCACTAGACCTAATTAAAAAAAATATATATATATATATTTATATATATATAGATCAAACAAATACCCTTTCAGGCATAGAGTGACGAATAAATTATGCAAAGAAGAAACAGAGAACTCTGGGTATTTCTCAAGTTTAGGTGGAAAGCAGCTCCTGTATGGAGCACTCTCAACACCAGCGACACTCTAGATCTGCTCACCTCAAATGTCTGTTTTTCTATCAAAATCTTTATGAAATGAGTGAAAGCAACCCACCTAAATTTGAGAACTACCCAGAGCTTCTTCTTTGCATAATTTATTCATCACTCTATGCCTGAAAGGGTATTTCTTTGACTTATACTGGGTGCTCCCTTGTGTCTGGACAAATCTATACATCTCTGAAGAGCTCTAATTAGAGCGATACACTGTGTCAGGGGTTGCTTTCACTCATTTCAGGTTGGCTTGATTGGTATTTTACCAATTCAAAGCTGTAATACTGTGCCTGGAGTGGTAATTGGCTTTTGTCATTTTACAGCTCGGCAAGGATAGCACTGTGCTAGTCCTATGCTTAAAGACTTTGCTGTACAAATGGCAAAATACTTTGTCCTTTTCTATCTCAGCGTGGATGGCACTGTGCTAATCCTATGCTTAAAGATTTTGATAGAAAAACAGACATTTGAGGTGAGCAGATCTAGAGTGTCGCTGGTGTTGAGAGTGCTCCATACAGGAGCTGCTTTCCACCTAAACTTGAGAACTACCCAGAGTTTTCTGCTTCTTCTTTGCATAATTTATTCGTCACTCTATGCCTGAAAGGGTATTTCTTTGACTTAAACTGGGTGCTCCCTTGTGTCTGGACAAATCCATACCTCTCTGAAGAGCTCTAATTAGAGCGAAACACTGTGTCAGGGGTTGCTTTTACTCATTTCAGGTTGGCTTGATTGGTATTTTACCAATTCAAAGCTGTAATACTGTGCCTGGAGTGGTCATTGGCTTTTGTCATTTTACAGCTCAGCAAGGATAGCACTGTGCTAGTCCTATGCTTAAAGACTTTGCTGTACAAATGGCAAAATACTTTGTCCTTTTCTATCTCAGCGTGGATGGCACTGTGCTAATCCTATGCTTAAAGATTTTGATAGAAAAACAGACATTTGAGGTGAGCAGATCTAGAGTGTCGCTGGTGTTGAGAGTGCTCCATACAGGAGCTGCTTTCCACCTAAACTTGAGAACTACCCAGAGTTCTCTGCTTCTTCTTTGCATAATTTATTCGTCACTCTATGCCTGAAAGGGTATTTTTTTGACTTATACTGGGTGCTCCCTTGTGTCTGGACAAATCTATTCCTCTCTGAAGAGCTCTAATTAGAGCGAAACACTGTGTCAGGGGTTGCTTTTACTCATTTCAGGTTGGCTTGATTGGTATTTTACCAATTCAAAGCTGTAATACTGTGCTGGAGTGGTAATTGGCTTTTGTCATTTTACAGCTCGTCAAGGATAGCACTGTGCTAGTCCTATGCTTAAAGACTTTGCTGTGCAAAAGACTTTGTCCTTTTCTATCTCAGCGTGGATGGCACTGTGCTAATCCTATGCTTAAAGATTTTGATAGAAAAACAGACATTAGAGGTGAGCAGATCTAGAGTGTCGCTGGTGTTGAGAGTGCTCCATACAGGAGCTGCTTTCCACCTAAACTTGAGAACTACTCAGAGTTCTCTGCTTCTTCTTTGCATATATATATATATATAATATATATATATATATATATATATAATATATATATATATATATATATATATATATATATATATATATATATATATATATATATATATATATATATATATATATATATATATATATATATATATATATATATATATGAGCTCTCTTCGCTCACAGGTTTCTCCAAGGAAAAAAGAACAAACTTAGACCTTCTTTGTATAGTTTCAAAGATGTTTTATTCCTCCTCGCCTGCCATTACGCGTTTCAGCCGTCACAGTGGCCTTGATCACATGACAATGTTCAGAGAGTTTTACTCAGAATTTAAAGTGCTAGTGCTTTGAAAAAACAACCCCACACACATGGTCTGAGTTCATAGAGATAGAGAACAGACTGATAGGTACCAGATTAATGTCGATAAAATAATACATTAAATATGTACGACATTTGTGTGTAAAAATACATACAAGTAAAATACCTAATTTACACAGATCCTATGGACCAATAAACTTAAATGTTTACAGTTTTGAACATTTATAATATTTACTGAGGCCTGTTAAATACCAATAAAAGAATAAGACCTGGTAGGGATATTTTAATCATTCATTATCTCGAACCTGTGTGTGTGTGTAAAAAAGAAACAGATGTGCTTGCCCAATACCTGTGCAAAATACTTGGTGAATGCACCCCGGATAATATTTGAAATTAACTGCATATACCTGAGGCCTCATCTTGTATGCAGTTAAAAAAAAAGGGTGCACTGATTAAAAATCATTACAGAGTACCCAGATGTTTAAAAGATATAAAATCAATAATAGATGGAATAATAATAAAATCCGAAGGTGCAGAAAAGGAAGTGTAAATAGTGCAATACTGATCCAAATGGACCTCTAGTGCAAAACATATATAGTGAGGTAGACATGTACAGAGGAATGTAAATAAATATGCATGAATGCCAGTGTTAGGGAGAGGGTTGTTGGATTGCCCCTGTGGTTCTTGAGAGGAACATAGTAACTTAGATAATGCTCAAATTACCAAAGAATATCCTAAGACTGTAAACCATCAGAACAAATAATAGACACACAATAAGTAAAAACTATATGTCTAAAATGTTATTCTAAAAAGGTCTAAGCCTCAATAAATATTAGAATAAGAACAATATAAATACTAAAAACAATAAGTTATCTTATTATTAAACAAAACCGATATACATAATTAACAATTCATGATTTCACTTTCTAGATAGGCTCTCTATGCTGGTTAGGTTGAACTTACAGATATGTGTAAAGGTCTTCGGTTGCATTAAGCCCTCCAGGATATTTGGAATCAAATTCCAATATATAATTGGTTTCCAGACATCTTAACTTAGCTTCCCTGTCCCCTCCCCTTTTGGTGATAGGGATAGCCTCTATGACAAAGTATTTAAGATGACTGGGATCACTATCGTGAATGGCTTGAAAGTGTCTGGCCACTGGGTAATTTTGATCCTTGTTAATGATCGCTCGTATGTGCTGTAGTATTCTCTTGTGTGCAGCTAATCTTGTACTCCCTATGTACTTTAGATGACAACTACATTCCAAAACATACACCACGTACTCAGTTTTGCAAGTTAAGTGTTGCTTAATCTCACGGATCTTAGATGAGAAAGCTGTAGTGTATGTTTTGACATTACTTCCAAATTTACAAGCTTTGCACGTTGAGCACTTAAAAAAACCTTTTCTTGCAGTGAGCCACATATCTTTACGACCCTCATCTAGTCTATTGCTTGCTAATTTGTTTCCCAAACTTTTAGTTTTTCTGAAACTGATAGAAGGATTGACAAGCATATGACTTCCTATCACCGGGTCATCTTGAATAAAATGCCAGTTCCGCTTGACAATACTTCTGATTTGTCTTTCATGTTTAGAATACGAGAGAATCAATCTCACAGGTTGAGCGGCGGCAGTGACCCCTTGCTCTGATAGATTGGCCTTGTATATTAAAAGTTCCTCCCTTGCCTTGGAACGTGACCTTCTGATGGCTGCATCCACTATTCCCATGTTGCACCCTCTTGCTAAAAACCTAGCCCGACTCTCTGACTGTTTAGTTTTCATATCTTCCTCACTGCTGCATATTCTCCGTACATGGAGCATCTCCCCATATGGTATACTTTTAATTAAATGCGGAGGGTGGGCACTCGATGCATGCAGAACAGTATTCCCTGCAGTGGGCTTTCTGAGTAGTGTAGTGGTTAGACTATTGTTCTCCACTGTAACCTGCACATCAAGAAAGGACACAGTTTGCTTACTGATGGTGTAAGTAAATACTAAATTGATATCATTATGGTTAATCTGATCAATAAATTCAATGGCTTCCATCTCAGTCCCCCTCCACACAATAAATAAATCATCAATGAACCTTAACCAACAAATCACGTTGTTGTTGTAAGTGTGTTCAAATTGGCGCATGAGGACCAGTTCCTCCCACCAGCCCATGAAAATACAAGCATAGCTGGGAGAAAATATATATATATATATATATATTTATATATATGTTAATTACCTGCTGGCGGTCACCAGTAGGTAGTTATAGTTAGGAAGAAGTTTCCATAGGAAGAGCATTTTCTGTTTTGCTTATAACTTTGGCGTCGTTTGATGAATCTTCATGAAATTTTCCAAACTAATTCTTTGTTCATATCGGCTCCTATGTGGGAGGTTTGGGGGTGATTTGTCACGGGGGGCCGAGAAAAAAGGGGGGCCCCAAAACGTGTTTTCTACATGTTAATTTCGATAGGAATCTTTAGACAAGGCTACAGGTCGAACGGGTGAACGTAATTACCCTAATTTGGCAGGGAGAAGGGTCTTGGTCTAGAAAGCACGCTTTTGTTTATTTGGTGTAAATCCGTTCAGTAGTTTTTGAGAAATATCGAAATTTACAGATATTGATATTTGGGAATTCTGCAATATGATTGGCTGAGGCGTTATGAGCACGAGCTTGCTGCTTATTGGCTGTGAGCACTGCAAGCGGTTGCAACTAGGAAGTGTTGGCCGCCATTTTGTGATTCCATCAAAGCGAGTAAGGGGAAAAAAGGGCAAAAAAAGTGGGAAAGAGGAGGGTAGGAGCACTGTAACCTCTGTGGGGTGTTTAGGGTGTGCTATAGACGGGTTGTGAAGCAAAGTATTCACCCCTAGCAGTGTGAAAGTGCTGAGCTGCAGAAATTAAGGGGCATATTTACAAGCTGGTGATAAAAATGTATCGCCGCTTTTGCGTCCGTTTTCGGCAGAAAAATGGCAATAATTTTATCGCCTAATTAGCAAGGCCACGGTAACGCGTGAAACCTTGCTTTAGCGTCAGGATTCCTAACGCCCAGCTTTGCATCTCTAATGAGATGCAAAGTGGGCGTTCCTGACCTAACATAACAGGAGAAATGTCGCTAAGCGACATTTCTCCTATCATCAAGCCCCACGCTATGAAGCATAGCGTCAGGAAAAGTAGCGATAACCCCTGTTATCGCTACTTTCCTTACGCCTGCTTCAGGACTGACTTAGCCATGATATCCTATGGAAGGTGGATATCATGGCTAAGTTTGTGAGTCCCTATCAGCAAGCTAACGCCAAACTACGTGAGATTATCACTGGGTTTCCAGCGATAATCTCACGTTAGGCAGTTGGCGTGAGGATTTTTATCGCTGAAGAGATACGCGTTGCTAATAGCATGCTATCTCAGCGATAAAAATCCACATTACCCGGCGATAATTATCCTCATGCGAAGAGCGCTGAGCGATAATTATCGCCGGTTGTTGCTGATATGCCCCTAAGTGAGGTATTGCCTAGAGTCTGATGCGGCTAAGGTGAGCTGGTGCGGGAGTTGGGGATTAAAGCGTGAGCCCTGGCCGCTGCACTACACCTGTGGAAGTAGTGTCAGCATGTGTTTATACCTACTAGGACGAACTACTGACCCGTACTGGTCTAAAAGTCCTGGGGGATGGAAAATATGTGAGGTATAGTGTACATTCTCATGGTGCTAGGCTGAACTGCTGCCGGACTCGGGGATGAATGCGTGAGTCCAAACAGAGTGTCATATGCTGTAAAGCCATGTGCTCAGGCCGCTGTGCCACATCTGTCCAAGTAGTGTCAGTATGTAGTTATACCTACTCGGAGGAACTTTTGTTTTGAACATTGTAACTTGTGTATGGTACTTAATGTTATACAGGGAGTGCGAAGGTAAATTTGCGCATATCAAATCAATTCGGTATTTGTAAAGTACAAACTACTCACTCGTATGGGTCTGATGGCGCTGGGGGCGTAAGTTGAGTTGCTGCCGGACTCGGGGATAAAGCCACTGAACTACTGACCCCTACCGGTCAGAAAGTATGGGGTACAGAAATTAAGTGAGTTATTGCCTAGAGTGTCATGCTGCTAAATTAAGCTGCTGCTGGACTCGGGTATGAAACCGTGAGCCTGTGTTTGCTATGCTGTGAAGTCATGTGCTCTGGGTGCTGTGCCACACTTGTCCAACTTGTATATGGTGCCTAGGTGTTATGTTATGTTATGTTATTTTTCATTTATAAGGCGCACAGATGCCACAGCCAAGCGGCGTCCTGGCGCTACAAAGGACGAGCAACACAACCAACAGATGTAACATGCTAACCAAGATCGCTAGACCAAAGGAAACAAGAATGTTTTCACCGCTTTCCTAAAAGGAAGCAAGTCCGGAATGGATCGAACACTGAACGGCAATGTGTTCCAAAGGCTGGCCGCCAAGACACCAAATGAGCGTCCGCCCATTCTGGCTTTTTTAAAGCGAGGGACTGTGGCCAAAAATTGACCGGTTGAACGAAGTGTTCTAGCCGGTGTGTAGTAGGAGATAGTCTGAGACAAAATAGGAGGGGAAGCCAGTTTCAGAATTTTAAAAACCAGGCAAAGTACTTTAAATTTTTTCCTCTGCCTAACGGGCAGCCAGTGAAGATCAGAAATGGCGCTCCTAACTGAGCAAAATTTAGGCAGACCTATCAGCATACGAGCAGCTGCGTTTTGTACGCGCTGAAGGCGTGTGAGCTCTGCTTGATTGGTGCCCAATAAGAGTGCACTGGCATAATTCAATCTGGAAAGAATCATGGCCTGCACTATAAGTTGCCTGGTAGAGGCATCGAAGAATTTAAGAATAGGCCTGAGACTCTGAAGAACGCCAAAACAGGTGCCCGCAACTTTCTTTGTGTGGGGGGTGAATGATAGATTGGCGTCAAGCAGAATCCCAAGATTCTTCACCTGGTTGACTGGTGTGGGAGTTGGGCCGAGCTCTAAAGGCCACCAGTCGTCTCCCCAAAGATGGATTTCCTTGCCCAGCACTAAGACTTCTGTTTTTGTGGCATTAAGTTGGAGACGATTGTCGGTCATCCAGCTTGCCACCTCTCTAAGAGCTTGTTGAAAATTAGAGGAATTCAGCGTGGTAGAACCATTAAGAGCCACAGCTAATTGGGTATCATCGGCGTAAGATACCATAGTGAGACCCCATTTATTGGCAACTTCCGTCAATGGTCTCACGTACAAATTGAACAGGGTCGGACTAAGTGCCGAACCCTGCGGAACTCCTTGGGAAATAGGGCGGGGAGAAGACTCGTAAGGGGGAGTACAAACCTTGAAGGTACGCTCGGCCAGAAAAGAGCGAAACCAACCCAAAGCAGTGCCGTTTACTCCCGCTTCTCTCAGCCTCTGGAGCAAGATCGGGTGGGAAACCGTGTCAAAGGCGGCACTGAGATCCAGCAGGATCAGTCCCGCCGTCTGACCAGAGTCTAACATAGTACGAAGATGCTCAACCATAGCCACCAGGGCTGTCTCAGTACTATGGCCTGCTCTAAAGCCATTCTGGGAGGGATGAAGGATACCTGTATTTAAAAGGTGGCCAGAAAGGATGTTATTGACATGAGCCTCAGCGATCTTGGAGACCCATGGAAGCAAAGAGATGGGCCGGTAGTGCTCTGGCTTCGCAGGATCTAATGTAGCCTTTTTCAGTACCGGCATAACCATAGCTTGCTTCCATTTTACAGGTACCGACCCAGTACTGAGAGATAGCTTAATGAGACTGAGAAGAAACGGAAGACACAGCTCTGACAGGTCCCTGAATTGTGCGGGTCTCAGAGGGTCCATAGGAGAGCCCGACTTGACCCTCACAACCAGGGAGTCAAATTCTTCCTGAGAAGGCGCAGGAAGCACCAGTAATGGACTAGAAAAGTCATTCATAGACGTTACAAGGTTAAGAGAAGAAGAAGGGGGGGGGAAAGATCTATAAATCGCATCCACTTTTTCAACAAAAAAAGACGCTAGTTCATCACAATGAGCCTGAGAGCCATTCCCCAACGTAACGGCTTTCCTGCTAGTTAAATCTTTAAGAACCTTAAAGATTAACTTAGTTGGATTTGCACTGTTCCTGAATTCTAAGGAATAGAAGGAGGCACGTGCTTTGCAGATGGCTCGATGGTATGCCTTGACCTGGCTCGATAAACCTGCTTAAGAGTAACGTCATATGCCTTACGCCAGGCTCTTTCTGCCCTTTTACAGGCAACCTTAAGGAGCCTGAGAGATTCGTCATACCAAGGGCTAGAGTGGCCAGGTCTAGTCTTACTCCAGCCCGCTGGAATTAAGGTGTCAAGAGCCTGGATAAACCAATTGCAAAAAAGGTCATATCCAGAGGTGACATCAATGGGAGGTTCTGGTATGTGTTGTGACAGCAGCAGCTGAAAAGCCTCCAGGTTCAACTTCCTCCAAGGACGTTTAAAAATGACAGACAGATGTAGTATTTCTAGGAGGAGAAGCAGCCAAAGTAATCCGAATGTCAATAAGATAATGGTCTGTCCAGATAATTGGTTTCGGTGGCAGTGCTTCCACGCAATCCAAATTCGTCAGGAAGGGGTCCAAGGTGTGACCCCCAACATGAGTGGGCCCATGGATTAGCTGATGTAGTCTAAGTGCCTCAAGATCTGTGAGGAAACTACCCACCACCGAGGATAGAGGAGCATCCATATGAATATTAAGATCTCCAATTACACTGAAATTAGCTGATCTAAGGGCTAAGGCAGAGACTACCTCTGGAAGGGCTGACCGAAAGGCGTCGTCGGGACAAGGGGGTCTGTAAATAACCAAGCCCGAAAAAGTAAACTGGGGAGTCAGCGAGATAGCGAAGTGGGCACTTTCACAGCCCACAATGCTCACAGCGTTCCATAGACAAGGATAGCACGTTCTTAAGACCGCTGCGATCCCACTACCTCTCGAGTTACGGTGTAAGGTGTGCATGGTGTAGTCTGCAGGCAAGGCAAGGTTAATTGCCGCCGTGGCATTATCGTGCAGCCAGGTCTCTGTTAAAAACATTATATCCGGCTTTTCATCCGTGAGCACAGTAAAAACATCTAGATGATGACAGACTAGGGATCTTACGTTTAGGTGAAGTATTTTGAAGGTGGACGAGCGAGGGGGGACGAGAGGGCGGGTAGCAGAGTTACTATCATTGGAAAGGGGCTCTAAAGCCCTAACGGGCATGGGCAAAGGAAGTTCAAAACTGCACCCAGGGCATTGGTAAGGGCCCGAAAGGGGGTCCAGAGGTCCATGCATACAATCACTCACCCTGTTTCTGAAGCTGCGCAGATTATCAGCCGTAAACATGGTCGTCCTCCTGCGCAGCCTGCCGAGCCCTGCCGAGGCGCGGACGAGCGCAGACGGGCAGGACTCTGGCACGACTCCGGCGCAGTGAGGGCGCCCACCACTGCGCGTCACCGCTGCGCGTGTGAATGGCTGATTTAAATGCGCCGGCCTTGCCTAGATAGCCCGCCTACTCCTCCAATATGGTGCCCAAGAATGCCCTAGCAGTTCCCAAACCAAAATGGCGTCTGCAGGTCATCCACACTTTCCCAATGATGAGAACCCGCAAAACAGCGGTGATGGTAAACTTTTAAAGTGCAAGTATGAGGAACATGATGTGGTAAGATCAGGGAGAACAAAATAAAGACCAAAGCAAATACAATAACGGGAATCTTAAAAGCGAATAGCGAATAGCGCTAGCGTTGTTAGCAGGTAGAGGCACAGTCACCTAGTCCAGCTGACGCGAGCGAGTGCCCGGTTTAAATGCGCCGGCCTTGCCTAGATAGCCCGCCTACTCCTCCAATATGGCGCCCAAGAATGCCCTAGCAGTTCCCAAACCAAAATGGCGTCTGCAGGTCATCCACACTTCCCCAATGACGAGAACCCGCAAAACAGCGGTGATGGTAAACTTTTAAAGTGCAAGTATGAGGAACATGATGTGGTAAGATCAGGGAGAACAAAATAAAGACCAAAGCAAATACAATAACGGGAATCTTAAAAGCGAATAGCGAATAGCGCTAGCGTTGTTAGCAGGTAGAGGCACAGTCACTCCCTGTACAACACCTAAGTGGTGTTGTACAGGGAGTGCGAAGGTAAATCAAGACGGTAATTGTAAAGCGCACACTACTCACCCCTATGGGGGAGTAGAGGTGGTGATCAAAGTGAGAGCTCTGTGCTGCAAAGTCAGATGGTCTGGCCGCTGCGTCACAGCTGTGTGGAGAATACATTTTGGCGAGGGTCTGGGAGTTGCCATTACCTCGCCCTAAAATAGCGGGCCTAAGTTGTCAGTTATAGGGTGGCTCTAAAAAGAGCCCTTGTGTTGATTAGTTGGAGCTACATATAAGTGCGGATGCACAGCTTCAAGTTATTCAGGAAAACTCAATTTCCGTGATCTGTGAAGTGTACTCCATCACTTCTGTAGATACCAGCCATATCAAAACATATGTTGTTGTTGTAGATGGACCCCATTTTGTGGTCTCTGAGGTATGCAGACACAGCTTTGTTGAGTTTCTTCCTAGATTTTTCAATCTGAGGACAAAATTGTTTTGACCATTTCCACTTCTGTCTTTGGCATATATTGGAATATACAAAGACAGTTTGTGGGAAAAGTAACATCAATTGTCCAAAGGTGTCCTTCATAAGCATTTCCAAACCTACCCCAGTCAATGTGCCTAGGTCGTTTCCATCACAGCACACAATCATGAGGTCAGGGTGTTGGAGATGCAAACAGGATTTAACCAAAGGCAACAATTGGTGCCACTTCAATCCTCTCTGTGCAAACCATTTAATGTCCACATTTTGTAAACCTAGGTCTAAGTCAATACGTCTCTGTTCTGCTTACCTATTGCACCAGAAAATATAGCTATGTCCTACGATCCACACTAGCATTTTGAAGGTATGGCTGGAAGGAATGGGAAGATGTCTGGAGCTCATGAAGTTCCTTGGTAGAATTAGAGATATGTTTAAAGATGGGGAACTACTTTTTATTGCCATACAAAACGATACATGATTGGGAGACGAAAAGCATTCTTTTTTAAAAGTAGGGTGCAGATTTGTTTTGTGGAAAAACATCTTTGTGATTTGTTCAGAAAAAGCAGTTTCAACATGGAGTACATTTCATAGGATAAAAGTTGTCAACTCAACCACACCTGCTACTTGCATTTGGAAGGCACTGTTTGAACTTAAAACAATTGTGAACTTTTAACCTGCACGTGCCGTCAAATGTTCGTGAAAATGCTACAAAAGAATATGGTTAAGTTTAAAAAGATTGATGAACTTTTAACCTGCACGTGTTGTAGAATGTTCTAAAAAGTGTGTTGATAGAATACGTTGCACTTCTGACTTCTATGTGTTGTTGAATATTATGGAAAATTAAAAAGAAACCAAGCGAGAGATGTTTTGAAACCTAAAGGAATCAAGGAACTATTCTAATTTGTTCTTTACATGTATTTATGTATGGAGCAACAAAAGTATAGACAGAACAGCACTAGGAAGAGGAAGAAGCAGGGAGTGGGGGGATGGGGGAGATGGGCAGAATGGCAGCTCTGCACAATTAAGTATAGCACAAGTATAGACAAACAATGGCCAAAATGAAACACACCAACAAGGAGCACAAGTCACACAACTCGCCAACATCACACCAGTGAACGAGCATAGAAGTGAAAACCATGCTGCATTCATAGAGGATGTGTACATAGGTGGGTCGTTGATGTTGTGGGATGTCTGCGACCATGGTCATCATGGATGAGATGCCCAGCACGTGGCACATGGGCGAGTTCACTGTCTGTTACTTTGCAAACAGCTGCTCCTCCCTCCCACGAGCTCCTACACTTTTGTACGGTGCGCTGTTGTATCATGTGCACTCGTACGGCACACCATTGTAATGCCTATTTGCGCATGTGCTGCTGCATTCCAACTACACCATCACAGTGCCGTTTGGAGGTGGTGCATGCCACTTTACAACATCAACTGCTGCGGACCTAGTGGCAGGCCACACCAGAACACAGAGACACACTTACCGCATTTCCTGTACATGGAGATGTCCGTACACCCCGTTCCCATTGTCGGATAGGCACACCCCTAAGGGGGAGTGGAGGTGGTGATCAAAGTGAGAGCTCTGTGCTGCAAAGTCAGATGGTCTGGCCGCTGCGTCACAGCTGTGTGGAGAATACATTTTGGCGAGGGTCTGGGAGTTGCCATTACCTGGCCCTAAAATAGCGGGCCTAAGTTGTCAGTTATAGGGTGGCTCTAAAAAGAGCCCTTGTGTTGATTAGTTGGAGCTACATATAAGTGCGGATGCACAGCTTCAAGTTATTCCGGAAAACTCAATTTCCGTGATCTGTGAAGTGTACTCCATCACTTCTGTAGATATCAGCCATATCAAAACGTATGTTGTTGTTGTATATGGACCCCATTTATTGGTCTCTGAGGTATGCAGACACAGCTTTGTTGAGTTTCTTCCTAGATTTTTCAATCTGAGGACAAAATTATTTTGACCATTTCTACTTCTGTCTTTGGCATATATTGGAATATACAAAGACATTTTGTGGGAAAAGTAACATCAATTGTCCAAAGGTGTCCTTCATAAGCATTTCCAAACCTACCCCAGTCAATGTGCCTAGGTCGTTTCCATCACAGCACACAATCATGAGGTCAGGGTGTTGGAGATGCAAACAGGATTTAACCAAAGGCAACAATTGGTGCCACTTCAATCCTCTCTGTGCAAACCATTTAATGTCTACATTTTGTAAACCTAGGTCTAAGTCAATAAGTCTCTGCTCTGCTTACCTATTGCACCAGAAAATATAGCTATGTCCTACGATCCACACTAGCATTTTGAAGGTATGGCTGGAAGGTATGGGAAGATGTCTGGAGCTCATGCAGTTCCTTGGTAGAATAAGAGATATGTTTAAAGATGGGGAACTACTTTTTATTGCCATACAAAACGATACATGATTGGGAGACGAAAAGCATTCTTTTTTAAAAGTAGGGTGCAGATTCATTTTGTGGAAAAACATCTTTGTGATTGGTTAAGAAAAAGCAGTTTCAACATGGAGTACATATCATAGGATAAAAGTTGTCAACTCAACCACACCTGCTACTTGCATTTGGAAGGCACTGTTTGAACTTAAAACAATTGTGAACTTTTAACCTGCACGTGCCGTTAAATGTTCGAGAAAATGCTACAAAAGAATATGGTTAAGTTTAAAAAGAATGATGAACTTTTAACCTGCACGTGTTGTAGAATGTTCTAAAAAGTGTGTTGATAGAATACGTTGCACTTCTGACTTCTATGTGTTGTTGAATATTATGGAAAATTAAAAAGAAACCAAGCGAGAGATGTTTTGAAACCTAAAGGAATCAAGAAACTATTCTAATTTGTTCTTTACATGTATTTATGTATGGAGCAACAAAAGTATAGACAGAACAGCACCAGGAAGAGGAAGAAGCAGGGAGTGGGGGGACAGGGGGAGATGGGCAGAATGGCAGCTATGCACAATTAAGTATAGCACAAGTATAGACAAACAATGGCCAAAATGAAACACACCAAAAAGGAGCACAAGTCACACAACTCGCCAACATCACACCAGTGAACGAGCATAGAAGTGAAAACCATGCTGCATTCATAGAGGATGTGTACATAGGCGGGTCGTTGATGTTGTGGGATGTCTGCGACCGTGGTCATCATGGATGAGATGACCAGCACGTGGCACATGGGCGAGTTCACTGTCTGTTACTTTGCAAACAGCTGCTCCTCCCTCCCACGAGCTCCTACACTTTTGTACGGTGCGCTGTTGTATCTTGTGCACTCGTACGGCACACCATTGTAATGCCTATTTGCGCATGTGCTGCTGCATTCTAACTACACCATCACAGTGCCGTTTGGAGGTGGTGCATACCACTTTACAACATCAACTGCTGCGGCCCTTGTGGCAGGCCACACCAGAACACAGAGACACACTTACCGCATTTCCTGTACATGGAGATGTCCGTGCACCCCGTTCCCGTTGTCGGATAGGCACACCCCTGCGCTGACCTGTGTACTCTGGACCAGCACATGCCGGTTGTGCATCCAGGAGGATGCGTGCGTAGCTACATGTCCAGGCTCACTGCCAATGCTGAGGTGATTGCACAGTGTGATGTTGCAGGGCTGGGGCCTATCATGCTAACACAATGACCAGAGGGACACACTTGCTCAGATGCGGGTTTGGGGGGCTTTGGCGGTCCCAGAGCTGTTCAGACGAGTCTTGTGGCCCTCATGGGTATCCCTGTATCATTTATTCTATGGCACCTGTGGGTGTTCTGGTGTGGCTCTTGGCTGTGTTCTCTTTCATGGTGCAGGTAGTCGTCCTGCTTAACACCATCAGAAAGAAGGTGTAAAATCCCTGGTGCTAACGTGGCTTATCGCCGAAGTTGGTGTGAAAGTTGTGATGTGATTTTTTGCGTGTGCAGGACAATATACGAACTGGGCAGTGTATCTCGTCAAGATCCAGCACCTGACGCCCGATTCCCAATCAATATAAATACAATGAGGTTTTGTAAATGATTTTGTGTGTACACTGTGAGTGCAGCCACTACGTCAGTGCAATTCAATACAGGATTTTAGTATTTAGAATAAATCGCAAAGGTGCACCTCGTGTCTTTTTGCACTGGAATGGCTAGTCTGCATTTCATTATCAGCACTTTAATGGAAGTAAAGTTGAGATGAATCTAACACACTATTCAGAAGTTGGATGAAACTGCAGACATCACCAGTATTCCCACGATAAGTCCTCCAAAATGTAAGACCATGGTGGACTTCATCAAATAACAGTAATAAGAACAAGAAAGAGTTGCACAGCAGTTACGAAAACAACCAGAAACATTATTTTTTTTTTCAAACTTTATTTTTTTATTAACATATATCAACAATAAAGTAATAAACAAAATTTATCAAAAAAAATACAAAATAACAAGGTGGAACACTGCTGTGGGGACCATGGATGTGGACGAGAGAGCCTGGAAAATAAAGCACAAAATAAGGATGTGTGTAATGCGCATATCAAAGGAGAGAGACATAGAGAAAAAGAGAAGGGAAAAAAAGCCAGGGAAGGAAAGAAAGGGAGTGAGAAAGGGAGAAGGAAGAGAGAGAGAGTTAGATAGATAGAAGGAAAAGAAGGAAGAGAGAGAGGGGGAGAGAGAGAGAGAGAGAGAGAGAGAGAGAGAGAGAGAGAGAGAGAGAAAGAGACACTGCCACCCCTGCGCATCCATGAGCATATAATTTCATGGTGCCACCGGAGTGTGAGGCAGTGGGCACTCCACGTGCCCGTCAAAACTCATCCCAGATATGTCTCTGAGTCCTGAGTAATGAATGGCAGAGACCACATCAGGTGCTTGGCGGATCGCACAGATGTTGCTGAGTCCTGAGTTATGAATGGTGGAGAACACATCATCTTCTCCACGGCCCGGCAGATCTCACACATGTTGCTGAGTCCTGAGTCATCAATGGCGGAGACCACATCAGCTTTTGGGGCTGCTAGGCCTGTGGAAGTTATGTTCGTGCCTTGTGGTGGTAGGCCCCTGATGGCCATATGAGCTTCGGGTGGTACTAACCCTGTGCATCTCAAGTCCGCGCAAAGGGGGTGGTAGACCCCTGAGGGCTATACAAATTAGGGTGCGAGTAACCTTCTGCACAAGTGTTGAAAGACTCTTTATGGTTAAGACACGTGGAGCGTCCGGCATCTAGTCAGCACTGGCAATAAAGGATGTGACGTTGTTGATCTATTATATTTGCGTGGTCACATGGCCTGTGACGCATGTGCCAGACGGGTGTGGTGTGTGGGTAAAGCTGCCCTCACGGAGTGGGCGGGAAATGTGGAGAACTAGAACACTGACCTGCACAGGAACAGCGAGTACGCCTGTGACAGGTAGGTATGTGGGGCCATCCCCGGAACGTATTCTGAGTGGCGTGGCGTGGCGTACGACAGAACAGGGCAGGGATAGCTACAATGGTGCGGACGGCTCATAGTGCTGCATCTGTGAGTGGAGTGGATGGGTCGCAGCTGTCCCTCTGCGAGCCTGGGTGCTAACTGTTCATAACTCACACTACATAGGTATTGAAAAATCATTGTGTGATTCAGTCTGTCAGCGGGCATTTGTCCAAGGTATTTGTGAAAACATATCGGAGTTCTTTCTGTGATAGATACCCCTTTGACGCTGCCTCTCCCCACATCAGCAGGTAACGCACCCTCTTCCCACATTCTCATCATACCCCAACAACCTTCTTGGGCCCGGAAGTGTCCCTGTACGGTTGGACAAAGAAGAGTCTTAGACATGTACAGATTTACATATAAAAAAATTATTTAAAGAAAAGAGCAACAAATAAGATTGAAGGGAGTCTGGTGCAGTGGTCGCTGCCACGAAGTTGGGGTGACTGCCATTCAGGATTCAGCACACAGTTACACATGTGAGATCGGTTTGTGTTAAAGAGGGTTAGTGGCACTCCATGTTGCCGGCCTTGCATATCAAAATATGCCTCACAAATCGGAGGGAGTATTTTGTGTGGTTGCTTCCTCGTACTTGGGGTCACTGCCATTCAGGACTCAGGACACAGTTACACATGTGGGATCGGCCTCTGTTAAAGAGGGTTAGTGGCACCAGAAGTATTGAGAGTGTATGAGCCTTTGATGAGGCTTGGTGTGGACGGACCACACTGGGAGCAATGTGTCTTGGCTATAGGACTGCATCATATGGAATCACGACTCTATCTGAATTGTGAGACCTGCTGATCGTAGTGTAGGCCAGAGGTAGCGGTGAGCAAGGGCCCACAGCCACGTGCATAAGTTGGTGACCTCACCGGCCTGTGTAGTGCAGGTTCAGTGGCACCACTTGTCACCAGCCTTCAATATGAAAATACCCCTCACTAATCGAAGGGAGTGTGGTGGTGTCGTCGCTGCCATGAAGTTTTGGGTCACTGCATATGGAAATATGTCTAACTGATCAAAGAGAGTTTGCTGCTGTGGTGGCTGCCATGGACTTAGGGTCACTGCCATTCAGGACACAGGACACAGTCACACATGTGGGATCGGCTTGTGTTGGACAGTGTTAGTTGGCACCACATGTCCAAAATTCAAATTGCGAGGTCTGCTGCCCGCAGTGTAGACTGCTGATTGTTCGTTTGTACTTGAAAATTAATTTGGTGATTGTAGTAAAGGTATAACTGATATAAAAAATGTTCAAGAAGAAAGGATACTAAAAGGAAATTATGTAGATTTAAGGCCTGTAATAGTTACTTGCCTAGTGGACTCTGTAGTTAATGAATGAAGAAATAATTTCCATTGGGAGCCCTAGTGAGTGCAGAGTAGGCGTATGATGAAAAGATGAAATAAGTATAGAATACACTGACAAAGTGTTGTATTTTCTGAGTACAATCTTGTTAGAAATTAGCATTTAAAAATGGAATTGCGAGCTGCACTGCCTGCAGTGTAGACTGCTATTCCATTTTAGTTTTCATTTGAAGATTAATTTGGTCATTGTAGTAAAGCTATAACTGATATAAAAAAAAGTTCTTGAAGCAAGGATACTAAAAGGATAATATGTAGGGTGTAGAACTGTGATACTTATTTGCCTACTGGAGTCGGTAGTTGCATATGGAAATACCCCTCACTGATCAAAGGGAGTGTGGTGGTATGGAGTTTTGGTCACTGACATTCAGGACTCAAGACACAGTTACACATGTGGGTTCGGCTTGTGTTGAACAGAGTTATTGGCACCACGTGTCGCCGCCATTGCATATGGAAATATGTCTAACTGATCAAAGAGAGTATGCTGCTGTGGTTGCTGCCACGGACTGGGGGTCACTGCCATTCAGGACACAGTTACACATGTGGGATCGGCTTGTGTTAAAGAGGGTTAGTGGGACTGCGTGTTGCTGGCCTTACATATTGAAATATGCCTCAGTGATCGAAGGGAGTGTGGTGCTGTGGTCGCTGCCACAGACTTGGGGTGACTGCCATTCAGGACTCAGGAGACAAATACACATGTGGGATCGACTTGTGTTAAACAGGGTTAGTGGTAGTACATCTACATTCCTATTTTGAATTTTATAATGAATTTGCCAGCAATAAATATAAACATAGTTGGGATTTTCACCAGAAACTATTTTAAATTTTGTTATTTCTTTTTCAAACTTCACAACTTTATTATATTCCATTTGTAGATCAACACCTAGACATATCCAACTGTTTTTTTCTGTACAGCTCTCTTGACTAGCAAAGAAACGTAAGTCTATATTATCACAAATTTGTTCTTTTACATTTATATTAAAACTCGAGTTATAATATAATATATATGTAGACTTATCCAGATGGTTCCTGTTGACTTTGAATATAAACTTACAGACATCTATCGATCCGAACATTGGTAGGATCCAATTTCTCGATGTGAAAGTATCTTCAAACTGAAGCCGTACATTTTTTTCCTAAGTGTCTTCTGTGACATTTCTTCCCACATTTCTTTCAATTCTGTCTTCTCAGAGTTGGTAATATATGACGTAATATAGTGAGAAACAGCAATTGAGTTATGTGCATCATATTGTATGTTCATATTTGCATTTCACATCTTCAAAATCTCCGCATTGTAATCATTATTGTACTTCGATGCTTCTGTTCTTTTTAAATTATAAGTATTTTTGGGTGATTTTCGAGTGATGGTATGTCTCATGGCTGACATAAAACTGTTCACTCTTCCTTTGGAAATTACTGGACGTGGAAAGGGAAATCGACAGTTTGTGTAAAATGTATCTTTTGCGTTATCTTTTCGTCGTCAATACTTTCCACATTGAAGACTTCGATATGCAAATATGCCACACTATTTGAAGGGAGTCTGGTGCTGTGGTCGCTGGCAAATTGGGGTCACTGCCATTCAGGACACAGTTCCACATGTGGGATCAGCTTGTGTTGAAGACAGTTAGTGGTACCATTTGTCGCTGGTTGCCCACAGTGTAGGGCAGAGGTAGTGGTAAGCTAGGGTCCACAGTCATGTGCATACGTTGGTGACCCAAACAAACCTTGCGTAGTACAGGTTCAGTGGCACCACGTGTCGCCGGTCTTCCATGTGGAAATACCCCTCGGTGATCGAAGGGAGTCTGGTGTTGTGGTCGCAGCTATTGAGGACTCAGGACACAGTTACACATGTGGTATCAGCTTGTGTTGAACAGGGTTAGTAGGCACCACGTGTCACCAGTCTTCCACAGTGTAGGCCGGAGGCAGCGGTCAGCAAAGGCCCACAGGCAGGTGACGTTGACTTGAGCTGCACAGATTGGGAACATTTGGTCTTCTTAACCCATTATAGTCTCTTACACAATTTGCGTCACTACTAAAGTTGAATTGTGAACCATGTAACTACAGTGTAGGGTGGAGGCAGCGGTCAGGATGGGAGCACAGCAACGTGGCGTTGAGTTGAGCTGCACAGTTAGTGGCACCTGGAGTACTCAGCGTGTGCGCACCCCAGCGATGAGACGTGGTCCCGGCGGGCCGCACTGGGAGCAATGTGTGTTGTCTAATGAATTCTGCATTGATAAGGCCACGTGGTGATGACTTATGGTGCAGTGAGCTAGTAGTACCTGAAGCACACAGCGTGTGTGCACCCTGCGATGATGCGTGGTCTGGGTGGGCCGCACTGGGAGCAACGTGTCTTGTGAACTGGACTGCGATATCTGCAATCGCCCCTACATTTGAATTGTGAGCCATGCTGTCCGTAGTGTAGATCGAAGGCAGTAGTCAGTACAGCCATAAATCTGCAGTGCTGTGCCGCTGGATTCACAGGGGCGCTTTGTCGAGTAGGCCCGCAGTTATGGCCGCTGCCACATGAAAGGGTGAGGGCTGCCGTTCTGACAGACTCATTGGTCTTCCCACAAATGAACCACGCCTAGGGCCTGGTCTATTTATTCATACTCCTACGCTGGAGTGGCGTACATTGGAGCAGCCCACTTCGCTTCCACTTCCAGGGGGGGACAACACAGCTACATGACCGAGATCTTCCCCACTGCCTGAGGTAACATGGTTGCATCCACTGTGCACTACACTACAAGTATCAATAGTATATCTCCACATGGAGAGGTTTGTGCTTTGCATAGTGAGGCCTGTGCAGCACATGAGCATTACACTTGGCATTGTGTGCTTTATCAGTGATGGGTGACTTGCCTCCTTCATATATAGTTGGTTGCTCATCTCCCAACATTCAGCTATTGTGTGGCAGAGGGGCATGGCGTTTTGGGAAGGTCCGTTGTTCTGTTTTTTGCTGCCTCGGTGGTAGTAGGAGGGGTGCTCCGGGGGAGGTTCTGGTGGTGGTGGGGCTGGGTGTTGTGGCGTTGGTGGGTGTCGGAGTTGCATGATCAGTAGCTGTATCACGTGTTGGTCTTTAGATGTGGCTGTGAGTTGGGTCAAAATAACGGAGTAGATAGTCGACCTCCTTACACCAGTTAGAGGTTGATGGTAATTTGTTACTGCTAACTTGGCTTTTCGCCTGCTTTTTGGATTGCATTGCAAATTTGGCTAGTCGTTGAAAATATGAGGAAGTGGTGTTTTCATGATTTTTTGCACGGGAACGCCTACTGTGCATTTCATTAGCGTTAGATGTGGCTTTTGTTTGTTTGAGAATGGGATGATAATTAAAAAAACACAGAAAAAAAGATAGATTTAATAAACGTTATAAATAGAAATGAGCATTTAAAAAACCTTTGAAATTCACTGAAAAAAACATAGGTTTCAGGGAAGTTATAGTTAGGAATTAGCATTTAAAAAAACCTTAGAAATTCACTGAAAAAACCATAGGTTTCAGGGACGTTATAGTTATTAATTAGCATTTAAAAAAACCTTAGAAGTTCACTGAAAAAATCATAGGTTTCAGGGATGTTATAGTTAGGAATTAGCATTTAAAAAAACCTTAGAAATTCACTGAAAAAATCATAGGTTTCAGGGACGTTATAGTTAGTTGCACATTTGACTCATAAAACCAGAGAAATTTGCCTGTTATAGTTAGTTGAGCTAACTATAACTCGCGCCCGTGCAATGCACTGCTGATGACATCGCATATTACATCACTCATGACATGGTCAATAACATCACTGATGACACCACTGATGACATCTCAAATGACATCACTGATTACATCACTGATGACATCATCCACTTGAAAATCAGATGCACCTGATCAGACCCTAATCAAACACTTGATACCCCCAGTCTAAAATACAGACTATAAATTTCGAAACCGTGAACACACCAATACCAGTTAGTGCATATCCACTCTCTAATTTGTAGGTCTACACACATCCATTCATTCACCTATACACTCACTCATACATACAGTCAGCCATCAATATAGCATTATCATATCCAGTAACATTTCTATACAGACACTCACACACTGCCTCTCATTCTTAGAGTTATTCACACACCTAGTCAGCAATGGAAATAATCAATAACACTTTCATTTACTCACCTATACAGTTATACATATAGGCGTCACTTATTTAAACATATACTAACACATACTTACACTCTAATACAATAACTAATACAAGGACACACTGATCCATACAGACACTCTCACAATCACTCATTCTCACATAAAGTCATTTATATAGTCCAACACTCATATATACTGCCTTTCACATATGGAGTTACTCACATGTACCACTGAGGCATCCATTCAATCACCGAGACACTCATACACACACTCACTCAGCCATACAGACCTTCACAGATACAGACTTGAACACATATACCTAGTGAATTAGCCATTCACACCCCCCCACATACCCACACAGATACTCATGTACTCATACAGGTACTCAGACAAGCAACAAATTGCTCATATAGATCCTCATTTAGTTATTAACCAAATCATAGAACTGCTTACACACCAACTAACAACGTAAACTGTGTGAATGTCTATATCAGTCGCAAACACATGCATTAAGCAAGACACAATTAATTAGTCACTTATACAGTTAATCACACACCTACTTAATCCTCCATCCTGAGTCTTATACACTCATTCATTCTTCAATACATCTTGGCATATATATATTTATAAAACATATTTAAACTTTACAGAAACACACATTCACTGGATGATGTCATCAGTGATGTCATTTGAGATGTCATCAGTGATGTCATCAGTGATGTCACTGACCATGTCATGAGTGATGTAATCTGTGACGTCATCAGCTGTGCATTGCGGGGGCGCGAGTTATAGTTAGCTCAACTAAATATAACAGGCGAATTTCTCTTGTTTTAAATAAGTCAAATGTCCAACTAACTATAACGTCCCTGAAACCTATTTTTTTCAGTGAATATATATATATATATATATATATATATATATATATATATATATATATATATATATTACCTACTGGCGGTCGCCAGTAGGTAGTTATAATTAGGACCCCTTTTCCATAGGAAATCCGCAACATTCTATTTTGAATAACTTTGGCGCCGGTCGACGAATCCTCGCGAATTTCTCAAAATAGGTGGGGCGCTGCGCTCCGCTCCTACCCTGAAAGTCTCGGGGGGATTCGTCAAGCGGGGGCTGAGATAAAAGGGGGTCCCAAAACGCGTTTTTCCCATGCATTTTTCCATAGGACCTTTAGACAGGGCTACAGCCCGAACGGCTGAACAGAATTACTAGAAATTTGGCAGAGAGGTAGTCCTCAGGTCAAGGAAGTGCCTTTTGTAGGTTTGGTGTAAATCTGTTCAGTAGATTCTGAGAAAATAGCCTTTAAATCAATATATATATCTGAGCCAGCTTACGGTACGCTTACCGTAAGCTTACCGTACGCGTACGGTGGCGTGCGCGAGCGAGATTCTGATTGGCTCTTAGATCTTAGTAAACATTCGAAACAGCCGAAACCAGGAAGCGGCGGCCGCCATTTTCTCTTTCGCACTGAGAGCTAGGTTGTTAAATAAAACCAATAAACATATAAAGGGGCTGTTTAGACAGCTCCCACACACATAGCCATGTTGAGGGAGTCCCCAAAGACCCCCCAAGATCAAAAATGCGATTTTTATTTTTTCGCTAATTTCACCGATTACGCTTACCGTACGCGTACGGTAAAAAATCTAAAAAAAAAAAACACTATCCACACTCTCCCCACCCCCTGTGCTTTTGGTGGCCGCAGGCCCCCAAATGTGCAGGGCTTATTTGAGGTTGTGAAAAACCACAATATTTTAAACAAAAATAATAAAAGAAAAAATTAACAACACTCTCTCCACCCCGTGTGCAAATGATGTCCGAAGGGCACCATTTGTGCATGGCTTATAAAAATTACGAAAAATTTAAATATTACCTTTCAAAACGAAGTGCATCATATGTCCTCCATGTGCGCAAAGCGCATCTTGCGTACATGGCCCATCTAGCGTAACGTGGGCACGCGGTGCGCGTAGCGCACCGCGTGCCCACCGTGCGTGCACGGCACTAACTGCGTAAAGTGGGCGCGCGGTGCGCGAAGCGCACCGTGTGCTTACTGTGCGCGCACGGTGCGCGAAGCACACCGTGCGCGCACCGAACGAACTGCGTTAAGTAAAGTAACTTAGCATTTAAAAAACCGTACAAATTCACTGAAAAAACCATAGGTTTCACACACGTTATAGTTAGGAATTAGCATTTAAAAAACCTTGCAAATTCACTGAAAAAACCATAGGTTTCACACATGTTATAGTTAGCGGAAATTTTACTGATAAAAAACCAGTGAAATTCCCCCGTTATAGTTAGTGTAGGCAACTATAACTCACGCGACCGCAATCTTCTGCTGATGACATATGTGTCTTTAGGAAAAAAAAATATTTGAAATATATGTATAGCTAAAAATGTATGGAAGAAGACATGGGCAAATAAGTGTCTAAATACAGTATTAGCATCAGCAGAGGATTGCGGTCGCGTGAGTTATAGTTGCCTACACTAACTATAACGGGGGAATTTCACTGGTTTTTTATCAGTAAAATTTCCGCTAACTATAACATGTGTGAAACCTATGGTTTTTTCAGTGAATATATATATATATATATATATAGATATATATGTTTATATTCCAAACCAAAAGTCAGTCTTGTACGCTCTCAGGAAGAATACAGGCAAGCAACAATCTTGATATCCAGTTTTAATCCACACAACGCGTTTCAGCGAAAGCCTTGATCATGTGATATATATATATATATATATATATATATATATATATATATATATATATATATATATATATATATATATATGTATATATATACAACTTTTTACCTCCTCAGAAATGCCGGTACACAAAAGCGGTGGTGCACCTCAGGGTCCGAGGTCACCCTGTTTCCTATTGCCACTCACTGTACATCCAAGCACGCGTGTACTCCTTCCATCGATTGACACCAACTCCACAATGCTTGAAAGAATTTATTTAGAATGCATCAAGCCAAAAAAAGCAAACCCAACACGTTTCGGCAGAAGCCGCCTTGCTCATGGGAGAATTTGTTCTTTGCAATCCGACATTTAAACAAACATTTTAGCATTACGTCCAACGTGATAGTCAGTGACATAAAAAGTGGACTAGTGAACAAAAAAGCTGTCGGTCATCTTGTAATAGCGTTTTAAATAATCATAATATAAATTTAACACATACTGCTACATAATAGTGAAGAAATAATCATCAATGCATGAGTTTCACATTAAAAATCAGACCATATACTTTTGTGTTCTCACACAAGGTAAATTCCTTTTCAACAATCGGATTTCCAATTAACGTTATCATCTCCGTGAATCACATCCCAGTACTGTTTTATATTAAAAAAGTACAAGCATAATTGGTTCATGGATTAATTTACATCCCCTTAGTCTCAATGTCATAATGGTTTGTCATAAATAGCAGAAATGCCCCTATAGGGCGGAAAATAAATACATGTATTTCATAGCGGTACCCTCATTACACTGATGTCTACCACGTGACCATTGATTAGGATAGATACAAATGTAAAACCAGTATCACCGCCTGACAATAATTGCATTATGCCAATGCTGAAACATAATTGCTGTGAGTAGTCACTACCGACTTCCCATAGATGAGTCATACTTTTATAACTTTAAATTTTCTTACTCGAGTGGAATCAAGTCTTCTATACTCCAGTTCTCCACATTATAATGTCCATCTTGACTCTGAATATTATAACACTGTTGGCAGCAAATACAATCAGATTCCCAAGTGGGTTAATAATCCTATCAATATCAAAATAGACATTTAAAAAAATACTAGTAATAAGTCACTGTTCATATATCGCCCCAGTGGGCATAAAGTCTTACTTCCCTTTCAATATTATAACCACTATACATAGTGTTCATTCTGGTATTTCTGCATCCAGATTGTTACACCACCTAAGAGAGGGGCACACATATATAAAATTCAAGGCTCGAACAGTATCTTTTTAAACATGGCCATCAATAGTGAACGTGAATTAAGAAAAACATTAAAATTTGTACAGATACATCATACAGGAGGCATTCAAGAGCAAAATCATTATCACAATATTTCTTACATTATAGTGTTCACAGACAATTAATATAAAAATAAATAAAGAAAAAGAAAAAGAAAAAGAAAAAAGAGAGAGAAGAAAGGAGAATAGATGAAAAACATTATCAACAACCAGAATGAAATCCCTATGTGGCTTTCCTTTCCCAAATACCAGGACAATTGTTCCTCAGAATTCAGGCCCCCAGGAATTCTAGCATCAAGTTCCAAAATATACTATATATATATATATATAGGATTCAAGGGGGTTATAGTTAGACTGACATTCCACTTGTACACTGCACTGCTGATGACATCACGTTACATCACTCATGATATGATCAGTGACGACATCATAGATGCTATCTCATATGACATCATCCTCTGAGTGTGAGTGTTTATAAAAAGTTTAAGAATGTTATATGTATATATATATATATCCAGTTGAAGGCATCAGCCGAAACGCGTCGACCGTCCTTTCATGTTGCACTCATGGTGTAGAGAAAAAATTAAAATACCTCAAAGAAACTACTGTGGATTCTCTGTGCTGTGGATACATTGGTGGTGATTGCACCAAATTCGTTCTGAAGATATATAACCTACTGGCGGTCGCCGGTTGGCAGTTATAGTTAGGACCAAGTTTCCATAGGAACATTTTTTGTTTTACTTATAACTTTAGCGTTGTTTGATGAATCTTCATGAAATTTTCCAAACAAATTCTTTGTTCATATCAGCTCCTATGTTGAAAGTTTAGGGGTGATTTGTCAAGGAGGGATAAGAAAAAAGGAGGGGCCCAGTTAATTTCCATTGGAAACTTTAGACAAAGCTATAGGTCGTCCGGGTGAACGGAATTACCCCAAATTTGGCAGGGAGAAAGTCTTGGTCTAGAAAGCACGCTTTTGTTTATTTGGTGTACATCCATTCAGTAGTTTTGGGGAAATATCAAAATTTGCAATTATCGATATTTGGGAATTCTGCCATCTGATTGGCTGAGGCGTAACGAGCACGAGCTTGATGCTTATTGGCTGTGAGCTGTTGCAACTAGGAAGTGTTGGCAGCCATTTTGTGATTCCGTTTAAATGAGTAAGGGGGAAAAAGGGTGAAAAGAGTAGGAAACAGGAGGATAGGAGCACTGTAACCTCTGTGGGGGAGTGAGAAGCGAAGTAGTCACTCTTACCGGACTGAAAGCGCGGTATTGCTTAGAGTGACATGGTGCTGAGATGAGATGTTGCTACACTAGGGTATGAAACCGAGAGCCTAAACTGCTGTAAAGTGATGTGCTCTGGTCTTTGTAGCATACCTGTGGAAGTAGTGTTAGTAGGCATTTATACAATACAGGGAGTGGGAAGCGAACTACTGACCTCTACCGTGCGTTTATACTATACCGAAAGTGGGAATCGAAGTACTCATGCCTACCGGTGTGAAGAATCGAGGATCAAACTAAGCCGATTGCTATAAAGTGATTTGCTCTGGGCACTGTAGCATACTGGCTGCTGTAGTATAACTGTGTAAGTAGTGTTAGTATGTGTTTATACTATACAGGGGTTGGAAAGCGAACTACTCACCCCTACTGGTCTGAAGACTCAGGGATTAAACCGTGAGCTCATTGCTGTAAAGTAATGTGCTATGGGTGCTGTAGCATACCTGTGGAAGTAGTGTTAGTTTCCGTTTATACAGTACAGGGAGTTGGAAGTGAACTACTCACCCCTACCGGTCTCAAGACTCGTAGATGAAACCATGAGCTCATTGCTGTAAAGTCATGTGCTGTGTGTAGTACTCCAATGTAAGTTATAGTAGAATGTTAGTATGTAATGCTACTATAAAGTAAGTATATAATGTTAGAATGTAGGGCTGTCATGAGGGGAATTTTGGGGAGTTTGTACACGGTGCTGGAGAAGACGGTTGCCTTGCTGTCTGCTCCTGTTGGTGGCTGTTTAAGCTGTCTTCTTTTCCTGCAATAAATCTACTTATCGGATCCACTGCTGTCTTCTTCTTCACTACATAAATTTAGCGACGAGCGGGAGAAGGTAAAAAGAAGGCAGCACTCCCCAAGATTTTGAGCTGCCTTGCGTTCTGCTGAAGACACGATTTCTTGGTGAAGCTGTTCATCCCAGGATCGTCGGCTCATCGAACTATGTGATCCTACCTCTGGTAGGATTTATTTTTTTTGGTTTTGGGCTTCCTCTGCCTCTTCACTACACTCTAGTTGGTGTACTACACGTGTGCAAGTAGGGTTAGTATGCGTTTATACTAATTATGTAGTTATGCAGTAACCAATGCATCATGGCCCTATGGAGCGCCACCTCCCAGGTGCAGCTCATACAATGTCCCAGGTGTGCATCCGCGGGACATTTATGTTTGCTATTACAGGGCGGAAGCATGGCTTCCACCCTGTGATAGTAAATTATTGTTTGCTTTATTGAAGCGAGAGGAGGAAAACCTCGCATCGCTGCGATAAAGCAGATCCAGATGGTAAAAATGGAGAAAAATAAATGAAGCGGGGTCTCACCCGTTCATTTAAATGCGCCCACTGGTGGGTAATGTTCCAGGGCCAATCCTATTATTATATTGCGGGGTCTCTGCAGCACTGGGGACCTTAATCTCACAAGTAAATTAGGCATGGGAGGGCACAGAGACGTTTCGCAGCCGAGGAGATCGCCACCTCCCCGGGTATTGTTTACAAATTATGCGGGGGACTTCGAGGCCAACTCAAGACGGGGATCGGCAACCTCCGGGACTTTACTTAAAAATGCAGGGTGGGTCTCGCCAGTCCTTGAAGCCTCGGTGGCTCTAGGCAGTGCCTTATTGGTTCTGTAATCACACGGGCAGTACTCTGGTGTTATAAAGTGATACACTCATAGAACCCTTGCCGTTGTAGAATTACCCAGGCTTCATTTATGTAATAGTCTGTTGGTTTATATTTGGTAGGTGCACTGCAAAATTACAAATGTTTTCCCTCATAACCTCCTATCAACCGCCGATTTTCACAATAAATTACAGACAAGTGTTGTAAAAAAAAGAAGACCCATACACTCACTTATTTATTGGTAAAAAAATACCTTTTACTAAAACAACACAAATGCATGGAAACATAACTTTATTCGAACAAACAACAGTAAAACATGAAAGAAGTGGGTGGGACTCCTCCGGTAGCAGTGTACAAAACCTGCAAGAGAAAAAAGAAACAGAAGTATGTGTGCCATGTACAAGAGAAAAAGAAAGGTAGTCAGAATGAAAGGAAGAAAGTGAGAATGGGACAGAGAGCGAGTGGGGGAAGGGAGAAGGGGAGGGAGAGTCAAAACAACAGAGGGAGGAGGAGACAGAGCGTCGGCCTACTGCACCCAGCCCTTACTGTTCACCTCCCGTCACCAGTGTGTCTGGGATGCTGGGGTCCGCAAGAAACAGTGCAGTACAGCAAATCTTTAAAATGAAACAGAGATATGAATGAGGCCAGAGATTATAATATTATCTACGGCAACATCGCTTGCCTGCACCTGTGCACCCAGGCTGCTGCACCCCAGCCCCTTCCCCCGCACTGTGCTTGAATGCAGCTCCTGCGCACCGAGGCTTCACTGCTCACCTGCCACAACTGGTATGTCCAACGATGTGCCTGTGCAAGCTCTGTCTCCGGGGTGCCTCTCAGGGTGGCACAGCAGGTCTCCGTTCTGGGACGGTGTCTTGACACCACGATGGAAGGCGTCAGAAAGGCCAGAGCATCATCACCGGTTGAGAACCTGCTGCGTGCTTTACCGGGCAACTAACTTAGGGGCATATTATCAAGCACGGAGTTAAAATTATCACCGCTTTAGTGGCAGAAATTTGCCACTAAAGCGGCAATAATGGGCTTGATAATATGCCCTCGAAAATTCCAATAGAAGCCCTTGTTGACACCAGAACATGGGCTTCTATTGGAATTCTCAAGGGATATTATCAAGCCCAATATCGCCGCTTTAGCTGCAGTTTTCTGCTGCTAAAGCGGTGATAATTTTAACGCCGTTTCTTGATAATGTGCCCCTCAGTGTCTGAAAAGGGAGAAATAATATAATGGTGGAAACGTCTTAAGGTAAATGAAGGTTTATTTCAAGCTTAAGAGAGAATACCAGTTCAGTGCATCCTTCCTTCTTGAAGTACGATCTACCAACTGTTAGTGGTAATCGTGGTTCAAGAGGAGTTGGAGTGCACGAGAATACACAAGTGTAAATAATAATATGTTATGCCAATGTTCACATACAAAGGAACAGAGCGCATGCTTGAATCATAATGTGCACGTGCAATGCAGTGGCGCAAGCCTGTGTGCATGTACACTTAGTAGTCAGCTCACAACAGTGCCCCAAAAGCCAATGTCACGTGTCTGTAGGGCAGCGCTGCCCACTGGCTCAGGCCTACAGTACAGTCCAGCAGGTCCTTAAAATGAGACAGAGATGAGACTGAATGAGGTCAGAGATCACATCATTACGCACAGCAACATCGCTTGTTTGCATCTGCGCACCCAGGCTGATGCACCCCATCCCTCCCGCCGCAATGCGCTCAATTGCAGCCACTTTGCACCCAGGCCCCACTGCTCACCTGCTGTCACTGGTGTGTGTCCAAACACGAGGGCCAGCAGGGTTCACAATTCAGATGTAGTTTTGATTGTCAGGATGATGTACTCCTCATGGATCCCTTTTTATTATTGCGCATTGTGATATGCGAGGTGGATGCGGCCATATCACCTAAAGCAGTATGGAAGAACTGCGACATGTGGCGGCGTCGTTATCCTATTTATACGTACGCAAAGTGGGCTGGGCTTATGTACGCCAGGCCAGCGTAGGGGTGTGAATAATTATTCCGGGGACCTGGGCGTTGTTCAGTTCCTGCCTGGGCAGGAGATGTACTTATGTGTGTGTCCCTGTTGTAGTTTTGACGTCGAACAATCCGCAATTTACATTAATGTAGGATGTACCGGGAGGGCGTCAACTATCGCTAATGAGATGCTGTCCGAAGACATTGAATGGACAACATCACATGTCGTTGTCAAGCTGGTGGCTATGCGCAGACACACATGTCAATGGTGTGCGGTATTATTGAAAGTGTTGCTATCGCGAAGCGCACACATGTGAATGTGCTCGGATGGAGGGAGGATCAGCAGTGAGGCTACGTCATACACAGTGATAATGCTCATTACAGTCAAGCAATGCATGTCAAATGTGAATCTGATAGTCTCACATATGACACACTACTATACTGCTAAAGCCTGACAACCGAGCATACTGCAACACAAATCTACACATTACTCTTTACTATTTGTCACATGTGATCTAGGATGTGCACTCTGCCCGTGGCTGATGATACCCCTTTGAGCCACCAATACCCAGGCCGAAAGGCAGCACAATAATGTTTACATACACACCAGGGGCATCGTGTAACACACATTTGTTTTTTGATGTAACGTTTCAGATGCATGGCTATCACACGTGGAAGGCTACTGTACAGAGCATGATTATTGATGAAGATGATTGTTGCATGTTGTGTGTACTATAAGATATGTGTACAAAGCAAAAAACTTTTCAAAAAAGCTCTGTAAGCAGAAGAGGTGTCTCTCATCTAACGGTGTAGAGCAAATGACTAAAATGGGTGGGGTCCTCCAACTGTTACAATGGGAAACGTTATGAACCAATCAAAAGCTTTTTTTTAAGCTCACATGGCAATCGGCACCGAGCGCAAGGAGGCCGCACCCGACGTGATTTTGAGAAAATATATTTACCGTAATATAAGTTTATTACAGTTAGAAATATATAAATGTGGAAAATATTTTAGATTATTGCTTGTCTCATATACACTTTAAACCCATTTAGAAATAGTTTTGAGACATAAAAAAATAAATGAGGGAATGGCGTACCCGGTGTGATACCATGCGTCTATGACATAACACAGGGCCCGGCAGCGTGCACTTGTAGCATACGGAACACGCAGCCAGCGCGACCCTATAGGTATATGACGTACCGCATGGATTGGTACTGCGCACCCGTCGCATACCAAACTAGGAGCTGGCACGACCTTATACATATATGATGTTAGGCGGGACACGGTGCTACAAAGCCATCGGATACGAAATGCGCATCCTTAACGAGTTTCGCAATATGGCGGATAGGATTCGCGTGGTGATGGAGCTTGGTACACTACTGGTACAAGAGTCTAGTTTTCTCAAAATAAAAAATATATATACATACTTTTTCTGAAGATATAAAAAATTACATACATTTTCAAATAAAAAAAGGATAATAGAGTTCCAAAATATTACAAAAAAATAGAAAAAATATAGGTTTTATAAATATTAAAATATAAAATTAACAAAAAAACCTTTGAAATTTACTGAAAAAGCATAGGTTTTACAGACGTTATAGTTAGGAATTAGCATTTAAATAACCTTTGAGATTCACTGAAAAAACCATAGGTTTTACAGACGTTATAGTTAGGAATTAGCATGTAACAAACCTTAGAAATTCACTGAAATAAACATAGGTTTCAGGGACGTTATAGTTAGTTGGACATTTGACTCATATAAAACCATAGAAATTCGCCCACTATAGTAGGTTGAGCTAACTATAACTCACGCCCCCGCAATGCACTGGTGATGATGTCACATATAACATCACTCATGACATGGTCAGTGACATCACTGATGTCATCACTGATGACATCTTAAATGACATCACTGATGACATCATCCACATGATAATCTGATGCACATACGGATGCCCTAATATAAACTTTGATGCACCCACTCTAAAATACAGACTACTGTTTTTTTAAACCATTCACACAAGAATGCCAGATACTACATACCATCCACTATTTCCTAGGTCTACACAGATCCAGTCACTTATACATGCAGTTAATCATCAATACAGTACTATAATATGCACTTATATACCTCTACATAGAGTCACACTCTGCCACTCATCCATAGTTACTCACACACCTAGTCAGTCATGCAAAGAATCTATCACATACCCATTTACTCATGTATACAGTTATACACTCCAACTCAATTAATTATACACACACCACATCACTTATTTATGCAGATACTAACACATACTTAGTGTCTTATACAATCACTGATATAGGCAGACAATCATTTATACACTCACTCTACAAATAACTTACTCTCACACATATGTAGTTACTCACACATATACAACTGAGACATTCATTCACTCACCAACACACCCATAAACACTCTAACTCACCCATACAGCCCTTCCCAGGTGCACTTTTTAATCCACACAACCAGTGAATCACCCACTCAGACATCTATGCACATAGTCACACACCCCCCACCCACCCATACAGACACTCAGGCACCCATACAGATACTCAGACAACAAATCAATAATCCATATAGACACTCATGTAGCTACTCACCAACCCATGCAGCCGCTTATACACCAACTGAGACACTAATACAGACTTTCACACAGTTTAGTCACTAACCCATTCATTTAGTAACACATGTTCAATCACTCACTTATACAGTCAGTCACGCTCCTACTAAATAATCCATTCAGGCACTTGTAAATCCACTCTTTCTTCAATACACCTTGGCATAGATATATATGAAAAATATTTAAACTTTACAGAAACACATTCACTGGATGATGACATCAGTGAAGTCATCAGTGATGTCATTTGAGATGTTATCAGTGATGTCACTGACCATGTCATGAGTGATTTAATATGTGACGTCATCAGCAGTGCATTGCGGGGGCGCGAGTTATAGTTATCTCAGCTAACTATAACGGGTGAATTTCTATGGTTTTATATGAGTCAAATGTCCAACTAACTATAACGTCCCTGAAACCTATGTTTTCTTCAGTGAATTTCTAAGGTTTTTTAAATGCTAATTCTTAACTATAACATCTGTAAAACCTATGTGTTTTTCAGTAAATATATATATATATATATATACCAAGGTGTATTGAAGGATGAGTGGGTGTATGCGTGTCTGAATGGATGATTTATGGGTACATAACTAACTGTATAAGGGAGTGATTATACATGTCTTAGTGAATGGATGGATGAATGACTAATCTGTGTGAATGTCTGTATCAGTCTTCCAGTTGGTGTCTAAATGGCTGCATTGGTTGGTAAGTAGCTACATGAGTGTCTATATGGGTAAATGATTGGTTGTTTGAATACCTCTATGGGTGCCTGAGTGTCTGTGTGGGTGGGTGGCTATGACCCCCTGCTTGGACGTATGAGTGGCTGATTCACTGGGTGTATGGTTTCATGAGTGCATCTGTGAGGGGCTGTATGTGAGAGTGAGTGTGTGTATGGCTGTGTTGGTGGGTGAATGGATATCTCAGTGGTATATGTGTGAGTAACATAATGTGTGAAAGGCAGAATATGCGAGTGTTGGAGTATATAAGATACGATATGTGAGAGTGGGTGATTGTGAGACTGTATGGAAGAGTGTGTGCTTTTGTCAGTGATTGTATTAGGCAGTACTTATGTGTTAGTATCTGTATGAATAAGTGAGGTGGTGTTTGTATAACTGTAGAGTGAGTAAATGGCAATGTCATTGATTCTTTGGGTGACTGGGTGTAGGTAACTCTATGGGTGAGTGTGAGTGTCTGTATGGGTGTATGAGTGCATATATCAGTGGCTGTATTGATGAGTGACTGCCTGTATGAGTGACTGTATGGGTGAGTGGATGTGTGTGAAAACCTATGAATAGGTGAGTGGGAATGCACTGATATTGGTGTGCCTATGGTTTTGAGAATAGTAGCCTGTATTTTATAGTGGTTGTATGAAAGATTATATTAGGGTGTGAAGAGATGCAGTACATATTAAGTGGATGATGTCATCAGTGATGTCATTTGAGATGTCATAAGTGATGTCATCAGTGATGCCACTGACCATGTAATTAGTGATGTATTATGTGACGTCATCAGCAGTGCATTGTGGGGGAACGAGTTATAGTTAGATCAGCTAACTATAACAGCTGAATTTGTCTGGTTTTGTATGAGTGGAATGTCAGCCTAACTATAACGGCCCTGAAACCTCTGTTTTTTTCAGTGAATATTCATGGTTTTTTAAATGCTAATTCGTAACTATAACATCCCTGAAACCTATGGTTTCTTAAATTTTTTTGACTGCTGAGTATATAAAAATAGCAATAAAGAAGGTATCAATTAGTTTTAGAATGTGTTTAACAGTTTGTTGTGGACACAATGGTATTTCGTATCAGACACAGATATATGCGTTGGGTGTGCAAATCCGTTAAATGAATGTAACCCTAAAATACATACTTACACTGAAATAATATATTTTTAAAACAAAGAGGTTTATTAATAAATCCTAAAAATTTGTATTAGTGTCCTTGTGCAATATTTCTTGAAGATGTTTAAAGCACATTTCTATGCACGCGGCACCATCACACACCAGACGCACATGGGTCATGGATCCTGCCATCACCTATTACCAGGATCTTGTATGCGGTGTGAGTCTGGTGTTATTTTCAAAAGTTTACATATCTGGTTTACATAAAGACTTTTTATTGAAATACTTATTGGTTAAATAGGTTTCCATTTTGTTGGTGGGTGGAACCAAGTCCTCTTACACTCCTTTCATTTTGGTTGTGTCTGGCTTATAGACTACCTGTTTTGTAGGCTCTGTCAATTTTGTATTCTTTGGGGTGTTTTTTGTTTTGTTTTGTTGCTTGTGTTTCTTTATTGAAAAGAAACTTTAACTTTAATTTTTTGTTTACAAATGGTATATACAAAACAAATATAGAATTGCCCCCCTGAAAAAAGGTTCTAATGGAACCACCTAAACTGGTTAAAAATAAAAATAAAATGTATGTAGTGAAAGTGATTGCTTGTATGAATGTGTGTATGATCAATGTAAGAGTTGATTGCATGAGTGCAGGGATAGTTTCTGGGTGATTGGACGAGTGTATGGCAAGTACCTGAGTGAAAGTATCAGTTCAAGGTATAATGCCTGGGTCATTGGATGAGTACAACAGCAGTGCCTGAGTGATTGCATGAGTGCATGGGCAGTGCCTGGTGATCACATAACTGCAGGGGTACTGCCTGAGTGATTGGATGAGTGCATGAGTAGTGCCTGAGTGACTTTATGATGAGAAGGGTAATTACTGAGTACGTAGATCAGTGCATAGGTGGTGCCTGAGTAAAAAGATGACTGCAAGAATAATACCTGGGTCATTGGATGAGTGCAAGGGTATTGCCTGGGTGAATGTTTGAGTCCAACATTAGTGCCTGGGTGATTGTATGATTGCGTAGATAATGCCTGATTGATTGGGTGTGTGTATAGGTAGTTCCTCCTTAACTGTATGAGTGCATGGGTAGTGCCTGATTAAAAGGATTACTGTAAGAGTAATGGCTGGGTCATTGGATGAGTGCATGGGTAGTGCCTGAGACAATGATGAGTGCATGGGTAGTGCATGAGTGAATAGTTCAGTGCAAGAGTAGTACCTGGGTGATTAGATGAGTACAGGGGTAGTGCCTTGGTGACTGTATGAGTATATGGGAAATACCTGAGAGAATGTATGAGTGCAATGCTAATGCCTGGGTCATTACATGAGTCTATAGGTAGTGCTTGAGTGAATGGATGAGTTCATGGGTAGTGCCTGAGTGAATGGATTAGTCCATCCCTAGTGCCTGGGTCATTCCATGAGTGCATGGGTACCACTTGAGGGATTGGATACATACATTAGTAGTGCCTGAGTGAATGTTTCTGTGCTAGAATAGTTTTCTGTCTGATTCCATTAGTGCATGGGTAGCACCTGTGTGATTGGATGAGCGATTGAGAAGTTCCTGAGGGAAAGTGTGAGTGTAAAGGTAATGCCTGGGTCATTGCATGAGTGCATAGGTAGTGTCTGAGTGAATATATGATTGCATGGGTAGTGCCTAAGTGAATGTTTGAGTGGAAGAGTAGTGCCTGAGTGATTGCATTGATGTATTGTTAATGAATGAGTGATTAGATGTTTATGTATAGGTAGTGCCTCCTTGATTGCGTAAGTGCATGGGAGTGCCTCAGTGAATGGCTGAGTGCAAGAATAGTTCCAGAGTGATTTCATGAGTACATGGGCAGTGCCTGGGTGCCTGGGTGATTCCATAAGTGCAGTGGTACTGCCTGGGTGACTGCATAAGTGCATGGGTAGTGCCTGGGTATTGCATGACTGGAAGACCTATATGTGGGTGCTTAGATCAGTGAATGGATAGTGTCTGAGTAAACGAATGACTGCAAGAGTAATTCCTGAGTCATTACATGAGTGCATGTGTAGTACCTGAGAGAATGGATGAATGCATGGGTAGGAATATGGCTCTTTACAATGCAAACTATTACTTCGCAAGTCATTTCAATGACTTACTGTAGGGGACGCACTAGGCTTAGGAATAGTATTATTTACTATTCCTACTCCAGTTTGTGCAACAGCAGGGAAGGTGTTGGCTTGTGAATCCAACACCAGCGTGCCCCCTACAGCAAGTCGTTGAAACAACTTTGAATGTAATGTACGTTTTTGAACAACGCAGTCGTTGTTACGACCGCAATGTGAAGGAACTGCGTTGTGGAGACAGCTTGTAAACACTGTTTTCCATTGGTACTATCTGAGTGACTGGTTGTGTGCAAGAGTAGTGCCTAAGTGATTGTATGAGTACATGGGTAGTGCATCGATAATTGCTTGAGAACAGAGGTAGTGCCTGGGTGATTGGATAAGTGCAGGAGTAGTGCTAGGGTGGTTGTATGAGTGCACTGGAAATACCTGAGTGAAAGTATGAGTGCAAGGCTAATGCCTGGGTCATTGCATGAGTGCATGGGCAATGCTTGAGGAAATAGATGAGTGGATGGGTAGTGCCTGAAAGAAATAGATTTTTCCAACTGTAGTGCCTGCATGATTGCATTAGTGTATATGTAGTACCTGAGTGAATTGATGAGTGCTTGGATAGTGCTTGAGTGAGCAGTTGAGTGCAATAATTGTGGTTGCATGGCTGTGTAGGTAATGCCAGATTGATTGAATGTGTGTATAGGTAGTGCCTCCTTGCTTGCATGAGTGCATGAGTGCATGAGTCGCACCTGTGTGATTGCATAAGTGCAGGAGTACTTCTTGGGTGATTGGATAAGTGCATTGGTGGTGCATGAGTGAATTCATGAGTACAAGAGTAATAGCTGCCTGGTCATTCAAAGAGTGCATAGGTAGTGTCTGAGTGAATGGCTGAGTTAAGGAGTAGTGCCCGAGTGATTACTTAATACACGGGTAGTGCCTGGGCGAATGTATTAGTTGATAGGTACTGTCTGGGTGATTGGATGAGTGCATAAGTACTGCCTGAGTGAGTTTATGTATCCAAGAGTAATGTGTGGGTGATTACATCAGTGCATGGGTAGTGCCTGAATGAATGGTTGAGTGCAAGGGTAGTACCTCAGTGAATGCATGAGCATGGGTAGTGCCTAAGTGAATGGATTAGTGCAAGGGTAGTGTCTGGCTCATTGGCTGAGTGCTATTGTAGTGTCTGGGCGATTGCATGAATATATGGGTAGTGCCTCGATGACTGCATGACTGCATGGGCTGTGCCTGACTGAATCAATGAGTGCATGGGTAGTGCATGGATGAATGGGTGACTGCAACAGCAGTGCCTGAGTGATTAGATGTGTGTATAAGTAGAGCCAGAGTGACTTTATGAGTGCAAGAGTAATGCCTGGGTGCTTAGATCAGTGCATGGGTAGTGCCTGTGTAAAAGGATGACTGCAAGAGTAATCCATGGGTGATTACATGAGCGCATGAGTAGTACCTGAGAGAATGGTTGAGTAGTGTCTGGCTAATTGCATGAGTAAAGGGTAGTGCCTGGGTGATTGGATGAGTGCATGGGTTGTGCCTATGTGAAAAGAAGAATGCAAGGATAATGCCTGGGTTATCCTATTATGCTAGAGAGAATAGATGAGAGCATAGATAGTGTTTGCGTGAAAGAATGACTGCCTGACTGACTACATCAGCAACACAAGGATAGTTTGCAAATAGTGTAAAGGATCAACATTATTTATATTAGAAAAAATAACATATAAATCACTATATCATCCATATTATTTTATGCATTCTTACCTTTTAATTCATTTAGGCACATTACTCAGTAAATGTATTTTAGAGTTGTATTGTCCTAAACAGTATTAAAACTCTTTTCAAACTTCACCAGTAGCTACTATAAAGAAGAAGGAAAACTGTTACTTTATGTAATGTATTAAAGAAATTATAACATTCTCTTTTTAAGAACATAAATTTAGAATTACATAACAATTTCAGTTTCCCTTTTTTGCTGTTCTCAGATTTAACATAACCTCACCATACACAGTGATTTCAATGTAGTATCATCATTGAACAGCGGGGGGAAAAGCAACTTGATTGTAGAAAAAAAACAAATCAGCATAGAGCATTATTTTCAATATGTGTAGCTATGTGTTTTCCTATCTACACTTTGTTGATTACTTCTTTCATCTACATTAACTCTATTATTTATCTCAAATACATTTGCCAAAATGCAGTCTCTCATTTACATCTATTTGGTAATTCATAAGGCAATCTAGTGGGCATCATTGTAACGTGTCCATCCTTTATTACACTTTAAATACACAGTATAGTGTCCAGATGTTGTAGGAGGTCCATCATGGAAAATAATAGCCACTGCTTTAAAAGTTATTCCTGAAATAGATGTTTGAGTTCCGTTAAAATTTATAATTTTGGCTTCCAATTTTCTTCCATTAGCTCTACAACGTTGTAGCATTAAAATGAGGTATTTCCCAAATCTTTCTGTATGTAATGTAGACAATATCTCTGATCTACAATGCGAACATTTCATGTCCTGATTAGCTGTTTTTATCAATTTGCTAAAAAGTACTGATTTGCAGTCTGGTATCATGAAGTATATGAATCGTTCCGTTCGTATTTCGGTGGTGGAAGTAAATGACCACTCTTTACATTTATGATCCCATCTGTAACTTAGTCCAAATACGTTTTCAGTCTGTATTCCTTCATGTTCTAATACTCCAAGCATAAGCATCTTGTTGTATATTGAGAGTAAATGTCAATGAACCAGTACATATATCCAAACGATGCCGAATGCCAGAAGCAGTATGGGCTTTACTTCTGTTAGTTACCAACTGCTGAAATACATGATGTAGTAAAGAACAGAATCTTTTTTCATAATTTTCCATGATTTAATGATGAAGCTCTTGTAGATAAAACACAACATTGAATCAAATAAGCATAACAGTTGATACCTAAACTATTTTCCAACTGGTATCCTACAATGTAATCAACAGTTTCCATTTTCTTTTTCTTTACACCTTCAGGTTTCTCTTCAGTTGATCTTTTTTTTTTTAACCTCAGTTGAATGTTGAACATATTTCCATTTTGGACTCACTACACAATTCTCATATATGGGATATTCACCTAAATCACATGTATAAAGTCTTCTAAAACGATTTTACTCTTACACAATTTGCATTAGCACTAACTTTTTTCTCATTGAAATCTATCAAAAGCAAACCAGACAATGTTCTTACTCGAGATAACGCATGATATACCATTCCCTCTTTGAACACTGTACTTCTAATATTTACAAAAGCACTGTCTATACTTAAACCTTGAGATTTATGAATAGTTACTGCATATGCTAAAGAAATAGGAAGCCATTTTCTCTGAACATGCAAATCTTTTACAGGCAAAAATGTACAACTCAACGCCCAATCTGTCTTACCTCTCTGATCTGATCAAAATTTATAATCAAAAATTCTATTCCATCTCTGCTTCTCATGTTTCTCATTGCTCTATTTACTAAACCTTCTTCTACATTCATATTACGCCGTAAAATTACCCAACAGTTTATACATACATGTAAAGTCTTTTTTAAGCCTGCAGTTTTACATACAGACTTTTCCAAAGAATGCAATTTAGCCTGCAGTTTCTCTGTGAGAAGAATAGTCACTCCCTGGTGTTCAATTTTATCAATAGCTTCAATCTCCACTATTTGTTGTTTTTCAGTTTCAAACGTTCTTGATTAAATGTCGATCACTCTTGCAGTGTAGGCATTTGGCAAACTATAGACTGCTTTTCTCCAAGCATGTTGTACATTACTTCAGCTGCTGTCTTTCCAGTTGTAAACAAGTTCCTTAATAGCCGACTTTCTAAAGCTAGTTTACCATGGTTCATCAAGACACCAATTCTTATGTCTTGAAGAAGATTTACGTAATCTTCAACACATGCTTGTCACTTTACTTTACTTTAGAAACTTTATTCGATCTTTCCAGTTAAAATCATAAAAGTACATAAAAACAAAAAACTTCCAAAAGACTACAGCAGTCAACTTACAATGCCAATTCATGTTGGTTAAAAGAAATCCCAAGTAAAAAGTTTGTTATGAAAATTCCTGATGCATATGCACATACACCCACTTAAAATATGGGTTAAAATACCATTTATCTTATCTTGCTTGTCACATATTCTTAATAGGTTCTTTTTATTCAAAATGGTACAACATGTTCTCATTTCCAATACTTCCCAAAGATTTCCTAGTGTCTTCAAGGACAAGAGTTTTAAAAGTAGGTTGTCCTTTTTCAGGAGTTAGTTAGTTAGTAGATCTCCGAATGCAATTACATGTTTTCTTATATGTTTTCTTCCAAATAGAACTTCTTAATCTGTTTTTAAATGTTGTTACATTCTCAAGTGTACAAAGGCAAGCATTAAGTTTGAGACCATGCTCACCTCATTAATGAATGAAGGTTTAATTTTCTTCAGTACTCTTGACAGTTCATAACAAGCTTCTCCAGATAGCTTCTGATATTCCAATTTATCATCATGGTCAACTGATAGCATAAGTGATCTATGTAAAGTAATCCCTTTAATGTTGGGTGCTGCTAATTCAGTTGGAGCTGTTGAAACACAAGATAAATGTGATTCTGTTGTTTTGTATAGATAAGTGGTCAAAACTTTAAGTAGGAAACTTTTTTCTGTTCTTGCTTGACCATTAATGTACATTGGGATAGGTTTAAAGATGAAAATTGGCATTCTTTTTTTCATGCAGCAAACCATATTCTATCTGTTTTCTCACTTGCAGATATATTTCTTTTTGCTCAATATTTAGTTGTTCTTCTAACTTTTCCAACGGAATAATATCCTGTTGTGCATGTTGCATTGCAGTTTCTACCTCATTTATGGCTGTTGCTGCTTCATTTTCGATAATTGGTTGTCACAGGGGATCTTGACTTAGTGGACCAGAACTTTGAATTTCTTGAGAAGTCTCTAGCTATTTCAACTGCAATAGTACTTTGTTGTTCAATCTCATCATTTAACATTTGTAAATATGTAGGGAAAATTGTGCATTGGGTGTTATCTTTACTTTCATTAAAAGAATCTTCATAACAGTCGAAATCGCCAAGTAATTCAGTTTCACTAAGCTATGGCTTGAATAGTTGCAGAAGAGAGTTTTCTGTGGTTAAGAAGATTTCCTTTGGCATGTTTTACTAAACATCTGTCCCAACCAATTACTGCATATTTTCCTTTTATAATTTCTGTAACTTCTCTTTTAAAGCAGTAATGTTGAAGTATTTCATACAGACATAGGTTTTCCAGATGTGGACGCTTTTTGGGATAGTATGTATCCAACATATTAGTTGTAACAATATCTGTACATTCTGGTTCATTCAGTGCTAAGTATTCGATTTCTTGTAAAGTTTTCAATTCTCTATTTTGTGTGGAGGCAAGACATAAACTTAACCAACTGATTTCTCTTGACTTTGAATAGAAAGTAGCAAGCACAAGCGATCCAAACATTTATAGGATCCAATCTCTTGATGGGAAAGCATTTTCAAGCTACAGCGGTATAATTCCTTGCTAAGGCTCTTCTCTTGTGAAATTTCTTCCCACATTTCTTTCATCTCTGTCTTTTCAGATTTGGTTATATATGATGTAGTATAGCGAGCAACAACAATTGAATTATCTGCAACATATTGAATATCCATGTTTGCATTCCACATTTTCAAAATCACTGGATTGTAGTCATTAATATACTTTGAATCTTCGGTTCTTATTAAGTTGTATGAATTCTTCATAGATTTCTGAGTTTTTGTATGTCTTACTGGTGACATAAAACTATTTACTCTTCCTTTAGAAATCCAAAATGACTTTTTACCCTTTTGACATGTATTTTCTTCAACAGTATTTCCCACATCAATGATTTTGAAACCGTAAAACTTGTTGTGGCAAGCTTTTTTCACCTTCTTCTCTTGGAATGGCACAGGTAACATACTGTTCGATTAAAGACAAACTCTTTCATCAGTATCAGTTCTAAATTTTGGAGTATTCTTTATCCATAATAACAGGTGTATCTGAGAAGCACCTCTGGCTTGGTACTCTTTTCTCCAAAAGAAATCAGTAACTTCTGCAAGATGAGGAATATATTTCTTGCAGATAAATTACATCATACTTTGAAACCTATGGTTACAATAACCACATCATACTACACTCCTGAGGCGGAAGCCGGGAGTCTTCTTGTTTTTAAATAATTGGATTGTCACTGTTATAATTGTGTTTTTAAAACCACTTACCCTCTGCTACCTTCCCGGATTTGACAGCGGATTTAGCGCTGCTCGACATCGGAATTAGACACCCTCTTGCTAGCACTTTGCCCAGGCCGCAGGCCACGTCCCCTTTTCGGAGGCCACGCCCACCGCCACACATTATAAAGCGACGCTGACTGCTAGCGCCGCCATTTACATCATACTACATTCCTGAGGCGGAAGCCGGGAGTCTTCTTGTTTTTAAATAATTGGATTGTCACTGTTATAATTGTGTTTTTAAAACCACTTACCCTCTGCTACCTTCCCGGATTTGACAGCGGATTTAGCGCTGCTCGACATCGGAGTTAGACACCCTCTTGCTAGCACTTTGCCCAGGCTGCAGGCCATGCCCCCTTTTCGGAGGTCTCGCCCACCCCCCCCCCTTCCTCCTTCCATAAATCATGTGTCTCCCTCGGACGCGCAGCGGACGAGCGCAGCGGGCGCGACGTTTGCGCGCCGAAGGCGCGCCAAAGGAAAGCCCGTCTGTGCCCGTCCGCGTCCGAACGGGGCTAGGGGCCGGCTATTCTGCCCACTCTACACAATACTCCTCCGCACAGCTGACCAGTCTCCAAGGCCCGTGGCTGCTGGATGATATCGTCACAGCACGAATCAAAAGGCTGGGCCTGTCTCCCCCATCCGCTTCCCCCTATTCCTATCCCATATCCCCGTCTCCTGCCATATATTCTGACGTTGCTCCACCAGTCTGTTCACCCCCCGTCGCCCTCTTGACTTTTTACCTTAATACCAGATCAGCTGTCAAGCATCACCATGAACTCTTTACCCTACTCGACTCACACAAACCAGATCTTCTATTTCTCACAGAGACTTGGCTCTGCGACAGCTCCCTCCCTTCCCTACTATCTTATTACGCTCTTCGAGCCGACCGTCCTCCCGGTAAGTCAGGAGGCGGCGTCGCCCTGATTGTCCACAGAGAAATTACTTTTCAAACCCTAGTTTGTCCTTCTATTGGATCATCGGACTGTCTAGTGGTCCGCTCACTTTAATTCAATTCCCCACTTACTTGTGTTCTTATCTACCGTCCCCCCTCTACCCCTCAACTCTTTCTTCCGAGCTTCAAAGATCTGGTGGCCACCCTAGTAGTAAACAATTCCTCCATTGTGGTACTAGGTGACTTCAATCTCTGACCCTCGGACCCGGCCGAATGTTTAACATCTAAAGAGTTCTCGGAGTCTCTCCGCTCTCTCAAATTCATTTCCGCTGTCCACGCCCCAACCCATAGCCAGGGTCATATCCTTGACCAGATCTGGTCCCTCAACTGCCCGGTAACCTCACTGTCTATTTCTCCCTGCACCTGGTCCGATCATTCCCTCATTTCCTTTTCCTTATGCCTTAGCCCAGCTCTCAAGCCCTCTCTCGCCAAAAACATCTGGGCGCGCTCATGGAACCGTGTCGATGTGGCTTCCCTGTCTGCCACACTTTCCGCTTTCAGCCCAGACCTCCGTGGGCTTTCATCTCTCGGCCAAGCGGACTCCATCAACGCGTGGCTTTTAGCAGGCTGCGATTCAGTCGCCCCTTTAAGGCGGATTTCATCTAGGCGTTCTAAAGACGCGAATCGCTGGTTCAATGAGGAACTGAAGGCTCAAAAACTCAACGTCCGCCGGGCTGAGTGCTCTTGGCGGCAAGACTACTGCCCGATCCTTAGAAATCATTATATCACCCTTTTGGCCCTTTACAAAAACTCTATTTTGATAACTAAGAAGGCTTATTTTTCGTCCATAATCCACACCGCCGAAAATCGGCCTAGAGAAATTTTCACCATTGTGCACGACCTCGCATACTCCGACAGGGCCACACTCAAACCCTCCCCCTCACAGCACCTCTGTGATTCCCTCAACTCTTTCTTTCTCGATAAAATAGCTGCTATTAAAGCCAACATCCCCCTCCCCTCCCCGTCCTTTGTTAGCCCCCAGTGTCCCCCAGCAGCAGCCCGCCTCGAATCCATCCCTCTTCTTACAGAAGATTCCTTTCTATCTCTTCTGCCTTTGGTTAAATCCGGCTCCCCTCTAGATCCTTGCCCAGCACACATCCTCAAACAAATCTACTCTACCTGTGTTCTGCCACCTCTTACCTTTCTTAATAGCTCCCTTTCACAGGGCATTGTCATTTCTCCTCTTAAATCGGCCGTTATCCTACCCATTTTAAAAAAACCTGGTGCTGACCCCTCAGTGTCTATCAACTACCGCCCCATTTCACTCTTACCTTTTCTGGCAAAGGTACTGGAACGTTATGTAACCAGAACACTGAGCACCTTTGTGGAGATGAACAATGTATTGGCCCCCAGGCAGGCCGGGTTCTGCCCCGCTCACTCCACGGAATCCGTAGTCTTGTCGGTCCTTGACAAACTTAGAGAGGGCATGGACATCAACCATCCTCAGGCCTTGGTCCTCCTCGATCTCTCCGCCGCTTTTGACACGGTTGATCATGCCATCTTACTTTCCCGTGTCAGAGCGGCGGGAATCGAGGGCTCGGCCCTGGTCTGGCTGTCCTCCTTCCTGCATGACCGCTCCCAAGCAGTGCATTTGGGTGATTATTCTGCGGATTTCCGTGCAGTTCAATGCGGGGTTCCCCAGGGATCCTCCCTCTCCCCTCTGTTATTTAATTTGTATATTGCCCCTCTTATTTTCGCCCTTCAACAGCTGGAGGTCTCCGTTTACAATTATGCGGATGACCTCCAGCTTATTTTCTCCCTATCTTCTTCCCCTGAGTCAATATCCAATTTCCACTCAGTCATGACTTTCATCCAAGACTGGATAATTCACAACCACCTGAAGCTAAACCCCGACAAAACAGAGTTGGTGCTGACAGGTGGTTGCTCCAGTCCTTGGTCTTCTCTCTTCTGGCCCCCCTCCTTAGGTTCCCCCCCATTCCATCTTCCTCTGTAAAAACTCTTGGATTCAACCTCAATGATCAACTCTCTATTCATTCCCAAGTCAGTTCTGTTGTTTCCTCATCTTTTCTTTCCCTACGTACCATCCGTAAAGTCTCTCGGTTTTTCTCCCCCTCCGCACTCAAACTCATAGTCCTGGCGATGGTTACCTCCCGCCTGGACTATGGCAATGCCCTTTACTGTGGCATGCCCGCGTACATCGTGAGACGTCTTCAGCTGGTCCAGAACCAGGCGGCCCGCCTGGTTTTCAATTTACCTAAATCACACCATGTCACGCCCCTCCTCAAGTCTCTACACTGGCTCCCTATTCAGGAACGAGCCCAGTTTAAGCTGGGCTGCATCATCTTCAATGCCCGGTGCGGTTCAGCCCCCGCCTGTATCACTTCCGAAATTCATTCCTATGTTCCTCCCAGGGAGCTACGCTCATCCACTCAACAATTGCTCGTGGTTCCCCGTTTTAGAAGAAAAAAATGGGGAGGCTCCAAATTCTCCACACTTGCTCCTGCATTTTGGAACTCCCTTCCGGCCCATTTGAGATCCTGCACCCAGTACTCACTCTTTCGCAAGGCACTCAAAACTTTACTTTTTACCCAAGCCTTCCCTTCTTAATGCCCTCAAGGTGACCCTGTTCTTCTGTTCCTCGGGAACTTCGTAGTACCTCACAGCGCCATGAAACCGCTCGGTGTACGTGCGCTTAAGAAATATTTTAAACTCAAACTCAATAACTGCAGACATTTACAGGATCCAAGCAACAGAGTTCTCCAGGTGTCTTCAATTCAATATTTCTTACATTTGAATTTGCTTCTTGTAGAAATTCAAGTAAATCTTTCCACGCATATTCAGCACAGCTTAGTGTTACAAAGAATGTTGGTGTACCTAAGTTTCTTAACATACATTTAAGTTCACGTTGACAAAGAAACTAATATTCATAGGTACCAAGTTGACATGCCATCAAAATAATTAACTGTGATTCTAAATATTCATCTCTTTGTTGAACTTTGTCCATGAATTCTTTTGCAGAAACATGTCGAAGATGAACTCCTGTTTTTAATATTTGGTTCACTCCATATGAAAGTGCAGACAAATCACTTTCAAATAGAAGATGAAATATGTATGGAATGCACTGTTGAAATCCTGGATCTTCGGAGTACAATCTTGTCGAGCGGTATTCTGAAGCTGGAGTCCATACAGCTCACTTCCCCAGTGGGGAACAAATATGGAAAACAAACAGCTTTCAAAACTGTTTTCCATACACTCATGGGAGTTTCCTTCTCTTCCTTCATTTGAAATATTTCCATACTGTTTCCTATCATTTATTTTGAATGTAGAGGATGTATAGTATAATTTTCAAAAATCTCTTCACTCCTAGGCTTTATCCACTTTTTCTATTTGACCACTTGATATTTATGTTTCATCTTCTAAGCATATTACCGGTTCATAAACATTTACATTCTTATAATAAATATTATTCTATACTAGATATAATGTAGCCTTTTGAAGTTTATTAACATCGACTCTTGCCATATTTTCTGACTCTTTGTTGTTACACCATTAACTAGAATATCTACTGGCTCATTTTCCTGCCTGTCTACACCAACAATTTAAATATTTTTCTTAAAATCTAAAGGTAAGTGCACAACTCTTCCTTTTAGAGCTCTTTGTAAATCTGTTGGTGGCAGGTTACCTCTCTTAGGCTCCATACGAACTATAGTCCGAAATGAGTACACAGATTGAATAAGAATGGACTCATATGCATTGAAATCTGCCAGTTCTGGAAGAATAGCTATCAGCTCTAAGTTGTTATGTACTGCTCTAGCTGGCATTTTGTTCTCTTCTAATTTGTTGTAACAATATTTACAAATAACTTGATCAGTAGCCAACTCAAACCGACCTTCTACCAACAAATAAGCAACAAATTGCTTTCCTTTTCACTTTTGAAATATAAATGTACATTCCTAGTTTGATTTCTATATAGAGTACGTCAACAACGTAGAAACATAGTTTGGTTTTTCACATGAAACTGTCTTAAACTTTGTAATTTCTTTGGCAACTCATCAATACTCATCAATACTAATGTCTTTCCTAGGTTCTGTAACACCTACACATATCAAGCTCTCACTTTCTCCACACTCCAAAAAACGAAACTGAATGTCATCACAAATGTGTTGTACATTTGAAACTGAACCATGCAAAAGAGCTGTGTTCATTTCATGTAAGCATGATGCAGGCGTTTTTATATAGTAAAGTCTCCTTACTAACTTTTGAGATTCTGAGTGTAGTGCTAACATTCTTAAATGACAAAAAGTACTTTTACACACTTTTTTTGGTAAACAAGCCAGAGAATGACCCTGCAACTAAGTATATTTTCTTATTTTATACGGATCTATTCCTTGTAACATCTAATTCTTCTATTTAAGAATTATTTTCTACCCCAGTAAAAAAATTGCAATATGTCAATAGATTCCTGTGGAATACTTCAAATACTGCTACAATCCCAATTATATAAAGGAGCTTCTGTATGCTTGCCTTGAACTTCTTCAGCTATTACTTCTTCCACACTCCTAACAACCATTTTTACTTTTGGAATAGAACAACCATCTTCCATCTCATAGCATCTACCACTAGTATCAACTACACGCACTAATGTGTTCTGTTGAAAATAGCTTTCTTCATTAAAGGAAGGCTCAGTACTGGAAGTATGCTTCCATTCACCAGAACATGTTTAACAAAGGTTACTTCTATTAACCAGTCTTTTGCTTTTGCTTTTCTCCTTCATAAACACCATTGTTTTATCCAATGTTCTTATTCCCTTAAATATTAATATAAATATTTTTTGTTTCAATTCAAAAGCAGTATCTACTACACGTTCCATGCTTCTTCTTATACGCTGCTGATCTTTTTTTATATTTTTTACAATGTTTTAATACATTTTGAATCACTCTACTTCGAGAAATTCATATACGTATCTCTGTAAATTGTTTTTGTCATCTTTTAACAGGTGTTTTGTTCTAATAACTAATGTTTTGTTACTATTAAAAATATTCTTTTCCTTCTGCTTTGTTGTAAAACTTTCCTTTTTTCGTTCATTATTATTCTATTTCTTTAATCATCTTGCAACTGAGTTAAGAAACTCTTTTAGTGATCTTACCAGAACAGTCTTTATACTTGGTAACATTTTTGTCTTTTTCTAATACACTCTTTTTGCTTTTGTTTAAATTGATCTGTTTTTTTTGTTGTCTTGTCTTTTCTTTTCATGTTTTCATGTTTTCTTGCCGTCTTCAATTTGTGATCCAAAAATCTTTTTTTTCTAAAAAACAAAGAACAGTTTAATAGTTTGTTACAGGAAGCAATTACTTACAATTACATTGCTATTCTATTTATTACAAATAAAAAAACACAACTGTAGAAACAAGCAAGAGGACTGCAGAAAGAGAAAAAAAGGTGCTAAAGAGAAAGAAAGCGACAGAAAGAAAATAACATGTTTAGAAACAACAACAAATAATACACAAAGAACACAACTATCAAAAAATGTGGGAAATAGAGAAAGAGGCAACACAGGCGAGCAAAGAGACAATAAGGGATGCGCAAATAAACAACTGAGGTGCACAAACATGCAAAAAAAAAGAGAAGTACAAAACAGGGAAGATACTGTAATAAATCAACAGCACTTAGAAGCAAACATTAGGACTCATGGGCATGGTTACCATCCCTCTCTAGCAGGCATGGGTTCAAAACATAAACCTTAATTTTCTTCAAATATGTGTTGAGGTGATGATCCCTAGGATAGCCCTACAAGTAATTTACATCAAACTTCAAGCTCACTGATGTCCTATCAAGAAGGGCATGTCATTAAAATAAAAGAGCATTGTAATGAGCTTGTTCATCAGTTGAGGAACTTTGAGTGGTTTCACAAGATGACCGTCAGTGTGCATATTTCAAGATTGCCTAAGTGTTATTGGATAAAAACTTACAATATAAACTAGCCGACTTGGAGTACTCAATACCAGCATTTGAGATCACAAATTCTATACATTTACAGCATCAAATGCATTAATCCAGTGTACGCACCATCTAGCAGCAGCGAAGCCTACCATGATAAAAATGTTGCTGCATTATGCAACTTAGGAGATATTTGCTCAGAATCATGTCTGGGCTTCAGGGTCAATAGCACTGCGTTCCATTCTCTCCAGTATCTGTAAACAAACAATAGGTAGAAGGACAGAACATCAACAATGTTTTTTATTTGGAGAGAGGGTGATGTCTCTCTCCTATCTGAGGACTATTATTGCATCATTTACCAGACGATTCCTTTAAAGTCAATGTCAGTTCCTAGTGGAACATAAGATTTGTACAGCACTATATAAAGATTGATAATTTCAAACTAAAATGATATTTTTCAAGATATTGCTTATCACTAAATCATCACGGTCAACATCTAAGTATTCCTTCTGCATACCTTGTGATACAGTGGTTAGGTACATGTTGTTGTCTCCCAGTACTTCTAATAAGAATAACAAAAATATTGTGTCGAATATCACTGAGGTGAACATTGTCAAAAACAAGGTAAGAATATCTGAATGTTGGGCCTGATTCACAGAACTAACTTAAGACAAAATCTAAACTTACTACCATGTTGCTATTCACAGAAGACAATTACTCATTTTGATATTCACAGAAGGCACTTACTCTTTTTGATATTTACAGAAGGCACTTACTCATTAATGAGTAAGTGCCTTCTATGAATACCATATACATATATATATATATATATCCCGCTCAACTGCACCTGAGAAGCGCGGCACGCTAAAGGCGGGTGCTTCAAATGCGGTGGTGCCCCACAATCTCTATTCACGCTCCATGACTCCTTCAAGTTTACAGAAAAGGATCGAGCACTCACGGGTAAGTAGTATGGCAGCTTCGTTTAATTCGGAGAAGTAAACAACAGACGCGTTTCGGAGCTAGTCCTTCCTCAGTGTTGTTACTAAGTTCATTACAAGCTACTTCTTATATACATCATGCAAAAATAAACATAGAAGAGGTCGGAGGGGACAGCAGTCCGGGATTTTTGGGCGCCATCTTTGAAGGGTCAAATTGTAAATTAATTGTTCAAATACAAATGTATATAAGTGTATGGTTACGGATTAACTGTGAAATTTAACAATTAATATTATTCGAAACACATAAACATTTCATTAGTTTTTGTCCGATAAAAATGCAAAACAAAATTATCACATTGGATATATTTCACAGTACAATCCCATATTTATGAAGCCGTGGATCGGCAGTCCGCCTATATTAGGCGATTAGTGACCCTGCAAAAGGTGCCATCTAGAATTGTCCAATTGACCATAGTCATGCACCTGTCTATATTTGCCGTGTATCGGCTTGATGCTGACTGATAAGTTGTGTGGTCAAGGGCAATTAGTTTAAAGGAGAAAAAGGAGGAAAGGTGCAGGGAAAGAAAGAAAGTAAGGGAAAGGGAAATTAAGAACAGAAGAAAGATGATGTGACACATATTTCGAGAGTCAATGCTAAACAGCATATTCAATTGATACACAATGGGTCACAATCATAATTACAATTAATGATTGGTAGGTCAGGTATTTCTGAGTGGCAGTGACTCCTGGAGTGTCTACTATCTAGGTCCCTAGATGTACTATCAACTCTTCTCCAGAGTTCAGCCCATATGGGGTCTTAGTTTGGAGATCGATTATATATCTTGACTCCAGTCGTCTCAATTTCGCTACTCTGTCACCTCCTCTGGCATGTGCAAAAACACAGTCAATCGCAAAAAACTGCAACAGATCCCTGTTGCTATTATGTTTTATAGCGAAGTGTCTAGCTACGGGATAGGTAAAATCTTTTTTTGCTATCGCTCGCATATGTTCCAGGATTCTGAATTTGACACTGTTCACTGTACTCCCCACATACATGAGTCCGCATGGGCATTTTAAACAATATACCACATATGGTGTTTGACAGGTCAGAAATTTTGCAATGACTCTTCCTTTTGGTAGGCCTTTGACATTGTAGTTAAAAACTCTTTTGCTAAAGGCGCAGGCTTTACACTTTCCACAGGGAAAAAAGCCCTTCATTTCTTTTAAAGTGCCCTGTTTGCGGGGAATGGGATCTAAATGGCTATGTACCAGATTATCTTTTAAAGATCGAGCTTTTCTGTATGTGATTTGGGGGTCAGTGAAACATCAGACCCGATAATGGGATCAGTTTTTAGTACATGCCAGTGTTTTCTGAGGATAGACCTCAACCTAAATATGTCGCTGGAGTAGGTCGTAATAAGCCGGAATTGGCCCTCCATTGCTCTATTGGATTGTTTAGGTTGTAAGATTTGTTCCCTAGGTGTTTTTCTGACTCGTGCAAGAGTGTTCTCTAGAAGATTCGTGTTATAACCTCTCATCTCGAATCGTCTGAGACTGCTCTCTGCTGCTAGCTCAAAATCGCACTGTCTTGAGCAATTCCGTTTCAATCTAAGGAACTCGCCATATGGAATGCTATTTTTTAATTTCTCAGGATGGGTGCTAGAGGCATGGAGGATGCTGTTCCCTGCTGTGGGTTTGCGATAAAGGTTGGTTGTTAGTTTCCCTTCTTTAACTTCCACCTTCAAATCTAGATAGTTTACTGCCACTAAACTAATCTCCCCCGAAAAATGTAGATTTGCATTGTTTTTATTAAGATGTTGGATGAAATCATTTGCTTTACCCATGGAACCTCTCCAGATTATAAAAAGGTCATCGATATATCGATGCCAGGATACTATCTCCCACCAGCCTACGAACAGATTCGCATAGCCCCCAGCTATGCGAATCTGTTCGTAGGCTGGTGGGAGGAGCAGGTAGTCTGGAGCGCGGCAAATTCGGAATGGACAAAGGAGATAGTATCCTGGCATCGATATATCGATGACCTTTTTATAATCTGGAGAGGTTCCATGGGTAAAGCAAATGATTTCATCCAACATCTTAATAAAAACAATGCAAATCTACATTTTTCGGGGGAGATTAGTTTAGTGGCAGTAAACTATCTAGATTTGAAGGTGGAAGTTAAAGAAGGGAAACTAACAACCAACCTTTATCGCAAACCCACAGCAGGGAACAGCATCCTCCATGCCTCTAGCGCCCATCCTGAGAAATTAAAAAATAGCATTCCATATGGCGAGTTCCTTAGATTGAAACGGAATTGCTCAAGACAGTGCGATTTTGAGCTAGCAGCAGAGAGCAGTCTCAGACGATTCGAGATGAGAGGTTATAACACGAATCTTCTAGAGAACACTCTTGCACGAGTCAGAAAAACACCTAGGGAACAAATCTTACAACCTAAACAATCCAATAGAGCAATGGAGGGCCAATTCCGGCTTATTACGACCTACTCCAGCGACATATTTAGGTTGAGGTCTATCCTCAGAAAACACTGGCATGTACTAAAAACTGATCCCATTATCGGGTCTGATGTTTCACTGACCCCCCAAATCACATACAGAAAAGCTCGATCTTTAAAAGATAATCTGGTACATAGCCATTTAGATCCCATTCCCCGCAAACAGGGCACTTTAAAAGAAATGAAGGGCTTTTTTCCCTGTAGGAAGTGTAAAGCCTGCGCCTTTAGCAAAAGAGTTTTTAACTACAATGTCAAAGGCCTACCAAAAGGAAGAGTCATTGCAAAATTTCTGACCTGTCAAACACCATATGTGGTATATTGTTTAAAATGCCCATGCGGACTCATGTATGTGGGGAGTACAGTGAACAGTGTCAAATTCAGAATCCTGGAACATATGCGAGCGATAGCAAAAAAAGATTTTACCTATCCCGTAGCTAGACACTTCGCTATAAAACATAATAGCAACAGGGATCTGTTGCAGTTTTTTGCGATTGACTGTGTTTTTGCACATGCCAGAGGAGGTGACAGAGTAGTGAAATTGAGGCGACTGGAGTCAAGATATATAATCGATCTCCAAACTAAGACCCCATATGGGCTGAACTCTGGAGAAGAGTTGATAGTACATCTAGGGACCTAGATAGTAGACACTCCAGGAGTCACTGCCACTCAGAAATACCTGACCTACCAATTATTAATTGTAATTATGATTGTGACCCATTGTGTATCAATTGAATATGCTGTTTAGCATTGACTCTCGAAATATGTGTCACATCATCTTTCTTCTGTTCTTAATTTCCCTTTCCCTTACTTTCTTTCTTTCCCTGCACCTTTCCTCCTTTTTCTCCTTTAAACTAATTGCCCTTGACCACACAACTTATCAGTCAGCATCAAGCCGATACACGGCAAATATAGACAGGTGCATGACTATGGTCAATTGGACAATTCTAGATGGCACCTTTTGCAGGGTCACTAATCGCCTAATATAGGCGGACTGCCGATCCACGGCTTCATAAATAAGGGATTGTACTGTGAAATATATCCAATGTGATCATTTTGTTTTGCATTTTTATCGGACAAAAACTAATGAAATGTTTATGTGTTTCGAATAATATTAATTGTTAAATTTCACAGTTAATCCGTAACCATACACTTATATACATTTGTATTTGAACAATTAATTTACAATTTGACCCTTCAAAGATGGCGCCCAAAAATCCCGGACTGCTGTCCCCTCCGACCTCTTCTATGTTTATTTTTGCATGATGTATATAAGAAGTAGCTTGTAATGAACTTAGTAACAACACTGAGGAAGGACTAGCTCCGAAACGCGTCTGTTGTTTACTTCTCCGAATTAAACGAAGCTGCCATACTACTTACCCGTGAGTGCTCGATCCTTTTCTGTAAACTTGAAGGAGTCATGGAGCGTGAATATATATATATATATATATATATATATATATATATATATATATATATATATATATATATTCACTGAATAATACACAGCTTTCATGGGCTTTATAGTTAGAAATTAGCATTTAAAAAACCTTAGAAATTCACAGAAAAAAAACAAAGGCTACCGGGACGCTATAGTTAGGCTGAAATTTCACTCGTACAAAACCAGAGAAATGTAGCCGTTATAGTTACCTGAGTTAATTATAACTCACTCGACAATGCATTTCTTATGACCTCCAATATTACATCACTGATGACATCAGTGGTAACATCATCCAGTGACTGTGAGTGTTTTTAAAAAGTTGAAATTTATATACCTAGGTGTATTGGTGAATCAGTGAGTCTATGAGTGACTGCATGGATGACTTAGTGGGTACTTGACTGACTGTATATGTAATTGATTAGGTGTCTCAGTGAATGTATGGGTGAGTGACTGGCTGTGTGAATGTGTGTATCTGTCTGTCAGTTGATGTCCAAGTGGGTGTATGAGGGTGTTAGTGGGTATGTGCATGGCTATATGGATGATTGATTAGTTGTCTGACTATCTCTATGATTGTCTGGGTGTCCTTGGGTGTGGAGGGGTGTGACTGCCTGTATGGATGAGTAAGTGGGTGAGTCAGTGGCTGTATGGGGTAGCGAGTGCAAGTGTGAGAAACTGTATGGGTGAGTGAGTGTCTGCATGGCTGTTTCGGTATGGGTGATTAACTGGGTATGTGAAAGGCAGTAAAGGTGTGTGACTGGGTATATGAGTGACTGTATGCATGAGTGAGTGAATGTAAGAGCAACTATATGGATGAGTGCATGCTTCTGTCAGTGACAGTATAGGTGAGTGAATGTGTGTTACTATTTGAATTGGTAAGTAAGTGGGTGTGTATGTAACTGGGTGAGTATGTGGCTGTTTGGTTGACTATATGGGTGAGTGTCTAGGTGTGTGAGTAGTTCTATGGCTGACTCATTCAGTGTGTGAGTGCATATATGGGTGTATGAGTGGATATGTCAATGGTTTTATTAGTAAGTGAGTGGGAGTATGAATGGCAGTATGGGTGAGCGAGTAAATGTGTGTGTAGATCTATGAATCGGTGAGTGATTGCATAAGTACTGATATGGCTCTGTGAATGCTTTGTGAATGGTTGTGTGGGAGTGGCAATAGGTATATAAAAGATTCTATAGGGGTGTGAGTGAGTGTGTCAGAGATGCTGTGGATGATGTCATCACTGATATCTTCAGTGATGTAATTTGAGATGTCAACAGTGATGTCATCAATGATGTCACTGACCATGCCATGAGTGATGTAATATGTGAGGTCATAAGCAGTGCATTAGGGGACATGAGTTAAAGTTAACCCAGGTAACTATAAGGACTGAATTTTTCTGGTTTGGCATGAGTAAAATCTGACCCTCTTTTTTTTAGTGATTTTCTAAGGTTTTTAAAATTCGTTTTGCTAACTAAAACGTTATTGTAACCTTTGTTTTTTTCTCCGAGAATTTCAAAGGTTTTTTTAAATGCTAATTTTTAACTATAACGTCCCTGTAACCTTTGTTTTTTTCAGTGAATTTCTATGTTTTTTTAACTAACAATCACGTTTGCAGAGTGGTGGAGAAACGGGGCAGGGCCTCCAACCACCTCTCAGGACTTACTCTGTAGGACTTACGGGAGGTACTTTGAGGGCTTCTTGCTGCCAAGGTTCCTCTGGACCCAAGAGGACTTAATCCCCCAACTAGTAGTGCACTGGGAGGCACGTTTGCAGAGTGGTGGGGAAAGGGGGAAGGCCTATGACAACTTCTCAGCAATCCTGCTGTGTGAGACATACTGGAGGTAACAGGAGGGGTAGTTGGCCAGCAAGGGCATCCTTGTGGGGCAACTACCCCTTCCATTACCTCCAATAAGCCCCATACAGCATGATTGCTGAAATCTGATAGCATGCCACACCCCTTTTACTACCACTCTGCAAACGCAGCTCCTGATGCACTACTAGTAGTGGGGGGTAAGTCCCCAAGGCTATTGATAGTCTGTGGGGGCAACCACCCCTCCTGTTACCTCTAGCAAGTCCCACACAGTGGGTTTGCTGAGAGGTTCTTGATGGCCACACCCTCTTTCTCCTCCACCCTGCAACCGCACCTCCTGGCAAATTTCTATTTGGGTGATGAAGTATCCTTGGTTCTTGAGAATCCTTGGGGGTCAACTAGCCCTCCTGTTACTTCCAGTAAGGCCCAAACAGCTGGATTGCTGAGAGGAGGCCACACCCCATTTCTCCTCAAATCTAGTAACGAACCTCCTGGAGCACTGCTGCTTGGGGGATAAAGTCCACTTTAGTCCTGATGCCCTCAGGAGGCAAGTGAACCTCATACCCCACCAGCTGTGCACTGAGAGGCAAGTTTGCAGACTGGTGGAGAAAGGTGCATGGCCTCTGACCACCTCTCAGTAATCCCACTATGTGGGACTTACTGGCGGTAACTGGAGGTCTTGGTGGCCCCTAAGGACCTTCAGCAGCCAAGGGGACTTTATTCCCCACTCAGCAGTGCCCCAGAAGGCACGTTTGCAGAGTGGTGGAGAATGGAGGCGGGGCTTTGCCGATTTACCAGCAGGTTTTTTTTCCCTATTTTATTTTACCAAGGGGGGCTGCATACCCCCCTTTCCTGGACCATTTTGGGCCTCAGGTACCGCATCCCTGTGGCCTGGCCCATTTTTAATAAAGCTCAACAAAAGGGTACCCCATCCCACAGGGCGAGGCCTTCATGTATAGTTCTTTTTTAAAAGGGAGGGGGCTGAGTAGTCCCCCTCCTCAGGCCTATTTCAGCCCAGGGGACCTCCATCCCCTAGGGCAAGGAGCTACCTTTTTGCCAAATTTGGTGTAATTCCGTTCAGCAGTTCGGGCCATAGCCGTGTCTAAAGTTTCCTATGGGAATTAACATGGAGAAAAAGCTTATAAGGACCCCCCCTTTTTCTCAGTTCCCTCTTGACGGATTACCCCAAAATTTTCAAGACAGGAGCTGAAGTGAGTGTCAAATTAGTTATAAAAATTTCATGAAGATTGGTCAAACGACGCCAAGTTATTGGCAAACAAAAATCAGCTTTTTCATAAGACTTGGTGGAGTTTGCGTAGCAGTGCTCTGCAGAACTCCGCGAAGGGGTAAAAAAAACTCAGCGACACTAAGCGGAGTTCCGCAAGCATGCGGAGTTGCTTGTTCCGCATATTCGTTAGCCGTTTCTGATTTTCGCCAATGTGGATTACGTGCTCAGGGGAACTATCATGTGAACTTCAACACGGGGTCGCACATGGGTGTGGCCTTCTTGTTTTCTTGTCTGTTATGGTTGTGGGCCCGTTTTTTTTAATCCTCCATAAATCTTTGCAATTCTTTGTTCCTAAAACTTTTTTCTGATCTTTTTTATTTATTAACTATCCCTCTCTCTACTTAAGTGTATATTTTGTGTTTTTTCTACATTTTGTGTGTGTTTTTAGAGCGTTTTTGTACTGTTTTTCTATTACTTGCTTTTTAATTTTTTTTTACTTCCTGTCTTCTTCTCCTCACTTAATTTTTTCCTTTCTACATTTTCTTTTCCGCCCCTGCCATCCAGAATCATGGCTAAAATTCAGAGTGTTACCCAGGGAGAGAGGAGGAGACACCTTCCTTGCTGAAGGCATCGCCTGGAAGGGGTGCAGCCCCGGGCCTTGTTTTCGGAGGTGGAGTTGGCTGCACTTGTATTTTTTGTGCAGCACCACATCCCCTTCACCCTAGCAGCAGGCGGCAGGCCTGGGTCCTGGTACGGGCTCCGGGAGCATCAGCAGCGGTGGACAAGGGTGCGCTGCGCAATGTATTGCTGCTCTGGGGTCCGACTGGGTTGTAGGATATTTGTGCCGAGCCAGTGATCCACACAGAAATGTGAGGAAAATGTGTCTTTTGGCTACATTTGAGGTTTGTAAGGGATTCTGGGTAAGAAAACATTGGGGGATAAATGCAAGTCACACCTCCGTGGACTTTCCAAATTGTCTAGTTTTCAGAAATTACTGGGTTTGTTTGGCTTCCGTAGATGAATATTTAGCGTGGGACAAAAAACACGGGTGTCCCCTTTGCAAAACCACGTTGTTTTGTGCTAGATAATTTTGATTGCTCCACAACACAATTTAGACCTTTTCTTGTCACGGACATTAGGCCCACCAACACAAGGGATGTAGCATTTTTATTGAGAGATTGGGGGAATGCTGGGTGGCAGTATATTTGTGCCGGCCTGGTGATCCAACAACTTTCCCACATAAAAATGTTAGGAAAATGTGACTTTTTAATAAATGTAATATTTACAAGGGATTCTGGGTAAGAAAACACTGGGGGGTCCATGCAAGTCACACCTCCCTGGACTTCCCAAGTTGCCTAGTTTTCAGTAATGAATGGGTTTGGTTGGTTTCCCAAACAAAATGCATTGTGGCTGCTCCCCAAATTGAATAACAAATTATCCCTGGTTTCTAGTGGGTTTTGTCCCCTTGGGGGGCACATCAGCCAAAAAGAGGAAATGCCAAACAAGCCCCCAGGAGTGGCCCAAATACGGGTACTGTATGACCCCTGGGAAATGACCCTTTCCTAAAGGGGGGCTCCCCCAAACACAGATCCATGAATCCCTGGTGGTCTAGTGGATAGATTTCTTCTCCATGATCACACCCCACCCATGATCGTGGAGACGCAATCCACTCCAAACAGGCACAGGGGGAAAGGGAAAACTCTTACCTTCCCCATGTCAGTTTTTTTTAAAAAGTGAAAACACTCTGAGAAGGACTCACCTTTGGGAGCTCCTTTTTCACGATGTTCTGGAAGCAAATAGGTTCCAGCTTGTTGCCTGCCCCTTATGATGAAATCCGCATGCTGTGCGCCTGCTGACATCATCAGATCACCAATGGGAGGATTGGGGATGGCAGCAGAAGTGCCACCGCTGCCATCCCTCCAGCGCTTCCCGCGTGGGTGCCAGGATGACTTGAGCAGGTCTTCATCACATGCCTGCCATGGCCAATGATGGTCTCAAGCCTTCCTCGGCAACAGGGGTTTTGGTTAAATTGCCTTTCATACAATTAACCTTTTATTATACTTGTCCATAAATCCCGGGTATATGGTACCAAAAATCTATAGAGGGCATGTAAGGTAAATGCCACCTATGGAAAGCAGTACCTATTGTACCATCTGCAGAGTGGGCCTGGAAAAGATGACTTCAGGTCCACCATGTGCAGCCCAACTGAAGCAGTTTAAATCTATCAATACTGCCAAATAAATCTTTTTCACAGGTGGGAAACCTTTCTTTTAAATATTATTATCAATCCCTAAGCAGACATTGTTACCTACAGGGTAGGGTTTCTGATATTTAAAAGTGGAACATGCGCACAATTAAAATTGACATGCTCCTCCAGTGCCTAGACCCTAAAACCAGCTTTACCTGAATTCTATAGAATGTCACAGTCCATATTATGAAATTTGATTTGCAACTTTTGACAGAAACTAGCTAAAAAAGTTATTCAAAGACTAATTTTAGCATTCATTAAAATTCCATTTCAATTGTGAAGTCCAGTTTTTAAATTTTTTTTGGCTTGAACATGAAATACTTTGAAAAGAAACATTTGGCAAAACAGGAACAGTTAGTTTAATTAAACAGAGCGGTCATGAACAGTTACAGGTTCAGGATCTTAGGACTGTCTCAATTTACAATCGATCTGAGACTTTCTTATATACAGATCATCATAAACACTAAAGGTTTTTGGTGCTCCTTGTATTGGCGAGGGATTTAAGTTGCTGCCTTTGGTGTCATACATTATTTGTCTAATGGATAATACAGTTGTGCCTCGAGCTTACATGGAAACAATGCAGCCAGTGAGTAACAGAACCAGATGTCTAGCATGGGGGAGCATGTGATCACTGCATGTGCTGTTTTCTGATTGGCTATATGTTCCTAACTTATGTGGCATCTGACTTCATGGTGTTTTAGAAGTGTGCTAACCCCTTCCATAGGTGCTTTTCTGAGTCCAACCTCCCTTGACCATTAAAGTGTAGCTGCACCTATCTGTTGTTTGTCCGCCGGCTATGTGCAACCCCAACTGTGACCTATTAATCAATAACCTTGGGCCTAGGACTCAGTGTTTGCTAACTACATATTTGCGTGTTGGGGTGATGTGGAGTTCACAACAGGCAAATTCATTAGTAAAGATGCAGTTTCATTCACATAAATGAATGCATAGTTTTTCATATCAGCATTGACTTTTTGCATGTTAATATTCCATCTAGTGGATTTTTAACTACACTATGTAACCCACAATTTTTGACAGTTGTTTTATTGCGGCCTGTAGGACCTGGGGTCTCCAGTCCCTATGGGGCGGTAACGTGACACGAGCGGTCGGGCCACCAAAGGTCTTTGTGTAAAGCAACCATACAACCCGCACCTCTCATGAAACGAGGAACACACACAATAAGGGACGCCACACTGTAGAAGTTATGTAAATACTCAAGTTTATCCAGGTAGATCACGTCAGATGCAGTTCATGAGGTAGCAGCACATTTCATAAGCGGTTAATACAATTCCTAGCAATGTACAGGTCAGTCAGGAGCTATACATGCTGGTCATACCATAAATGCAATTCATGAAATATCAGTACTGCCTGGGGTACAACTACCATTCACGTAGATGTACACGCGCGCTTCACTTTCCTGCAGCGCCTTGGGGGGGTGGTTATAGCGCTATGCGCGCTAACCGGTGACGACCTCAGAACGGGGCATCTAGCACAGAGAGCTACTCGTAATCAAGGACATTTAGCACTTCAATATGGAGCATGAATAAAAGAGCGCTACTCGTAATCAATAGCACGTAGCACTTCAATATGGAACATGAATAACAGAGCGCTACTCGTAATCAATAGCACGTAGTACTTCAATCTGGAGCATGAATAACAGAGCGCTACTCGTAATCAATAGCACGTAGCACTTCAATATGGAACATGAATAACAGAGCGCTACTCGTAATCAATAGCACGTAGTACTTCAATATGGAACCTGAATAACAGAGCGCTACTCGTAATCAATAGCACATAGCACTTCAATATGGAACATGAATAACAGAGCGCTACTCGTAATCAATGGCACGTAGCACTTCAATATGGAACCTGAATAACAGAGCGCTACTCGTAAGCAGTGACATTGAGCATTTCACTACGGGGCATGAATGACATAGCGCTACTGGTACTCAAGGACAGTCAATGCTTCACACGGGCTGTTAGCAGGGAGCGCACAGGACTGGCGGAGCGAGTCTCTCGGGCTCCGGTGCAGTTCGTAGGGCACCACACTTCAGTACAGTCAAGGGGGGCACCAGGAAAGGATCCCTCGGCGGGGTCTCTCCGTCGCGATGACAGGGGGGACTCCCACGGAGAGGGGACCCAGGCTCAGGGTACGGTGTGGCTCCCAACCAGTAGGGTGCGTACCGGGGTCAATCCCAGCCTCCGGGCTTACCTCGATCTCGACGTCGGGAGGGCCGTTCCAGCGATGATGGGGGAACTCGGCCCCGGCCACGCTACCTTCTCACGCAGCTGCGACGGCAGCGGCGGGGCCCCGGGCTTCTCCGCGGGCCTCACGACTCTGCAGGGCACTTCTTCCGGCCTCCGGGCCGCGACGGTGAGCGCGCTGGCTTCCACGTCACTGGGGGGTGCTCAAGTTAAGGAGGGGTGTTCCGTGCTCAGCGGAGCACGCTGCCGGGGGTCCCAGGCCAGGTCTGGGAGCGCAGGGGTCACAGCGCTAATACCTGGTCGATCCCTGGTAGTTCTTCAATCTGCTTTGCATACGGCTTCAGGGGTCAGTCTGGACACGCAGTCTCAGCGCTTAGCATATAAGTTCAGAGTTTGGTCTGGACACGCAGTCTCAGCGCTTGGCATATAAGTTCAGAGTTTGGTCTGGACACGCAGTCTCAGCCTTCAGTTTCTGTTCTCAGCTGTTAGATGAAGTCTTGTTGGCGCAGATGTATCTGGTGCCCTTAAGGGGTTCTGTTACAGGGGGGTAGGGATGGAGAGGGCGACTAGGTCCTTCCTAGTCAGGCAGGGCAGAGGTTCTCTGGGTCTTCCTACTGCTGGGCAAGATCAGTGGGTTTCACAGGGTCCCTCACTCACTTAAGAGGCAGCACCTAAATCCTGTCACTCTCAGAAGCATAAGTCCCTGGCTAGGCCATACCGCCTACACTCCTGCGTGGATTCTTCCAGCTCTGCTTCACCCCACTGGCCAACTCAACCCAAAAAGTTCCCTCCCTCACTTAAGTAGCCCTAGGTCAGGTGACCTCTAGCCAAGGCGGCAAAAGTAAAAACCCACCTCCCTTCTAGAAGGTTCCAGCACATTCCAGGAGCTTCCCCACTCGACCTATGGGACAAAAAGGCGGGCTGGTGTCGCAACATTGTTGTGGGGTTCCAGCCAGCTCCTGGCAGCTAGGGTGCTACTATGATGTGGCAGCCATCTTGGGAGAAGGGAGCACCTGCACCTTAACACTGATTGTCAATGAAAAGGCGCCCGGAGACCTAGTCCAACATAAAAATGAGGGTGGAAAAAATGAGGCACGATCAAAAATAGAAGGGGAGACCACCCTAGGGCTGACAGGGCCAACACGGCCTGTTGTTCTTTATGCTCTCTTTTGAAAACCACTGACTTCCCAGTTATGTACATTTGTCACATTTTGAGGACTGTGTTTTTATAGCAGGTAATCCCCAATTTTACAGATCGGCACAAAAATAGGAACACAATTAAAACTGGCAACAGTGATGTACACAAACCGTCGATCCACCAGGGGAGCCAGGAGAACCAATTCAAAAACCACTCCTGCTAAGGGGCACCTCTGTCCTCACGCTTATCTCTTTGTAAGTGGTGCAGTACTTGGATGGCAAGTGTCAATGTTCCGTTGTCTGATTCATTCCCTGGAATGAAGGTGCAGCAGTCAACACCGATCTTGGCGCAAACCCCTCCCTCCATTGCGGTCGACAAGTCCAATACATATTGATGCTGCAATATCATGAGCCGGATTGTTTCTTGATTGAATTAAGGCCATGCTCAGTGCTATTTATAATTTTAGGCATTTTGTTAATGTTAATGTTAATGTAAAAAAGATTTGTAAAGCGCAGGTACACCGATTGGCTTCATGGCGCTGGTTTAAGAATAGGCCGTTTCCAGTGGAGAGAAATTATTTGTAGGCCTGTACAAACAGCCAGGTTTTAAGGGTCTTCCTGAAGCTCAGTAGGTCCGTGCAAGACCGGATCTCCAAGGGGAAGGAATTCCACAATATCGGAGCAAGAGAGGCTAATCTGCAGCCTCCCTGAAGTTTTAGGTTAAACATAGGGGTAGACAGAAGCAGAAGGTGAGCTGATGGTAGATTGCATGAGGGGGTGTACCTTAGTATCAGATTGTTAATAAATTTGGGGCTACGACCGTGAAGAAATTTGAAAATCAAGCAACCAGTTTTAAAAACGCAGCGTTGAAGGATGGGGAGCCAATGCAGTTTCCTCAAGAGAGGGGAGGCTGATTTCCACCTAGGTTGCCAGAGGATCAGTCTGGCTGCCTGGTTCTGAACCATCTGCAGCCGCTTGGTAAGGAAGAGTGGCATGCCCAGGTATACTGAGTTTGCATAGTCCAGGTGCAACAGCACCGTGGCTATTACGATCTGTGTCAGAGCTTCCTGCGTGAGTAATCGGCAGATCTTCCTAATCTTTTGTAGCTGAAAGAAGCATTTAGAAATCACTGATCTGACTTGCGTTCTTAGTGAAAGATCATTGTTTAAGGTGACACCGAGAGTTTTGGCAGAAGGGAAGGGGATGGGAGGGGTTCCTAGCTCCGTCGGCCAATAGTGTGGGCCCCAGAACTTGTGGCTACCCCCAGTTAGTACTAGTTCCATCTTGCCTGGATTTAGCTTTAGGTGGTTATGATCCATCCAGTGTTGGAAGTGCAACATGGTGGCCTGGAATTCGGTGACAGATTTTGGTGAATTGTCAACGGTGAACACCAGTTGTAGGTCATCGGCATAATTAAAAACGGTCACGTTCCTTTCCTTTAGGGGCTGAATCAGGGGGAGAAGGTAAAGGTTGAACAGGTGGAGGGAAAGTGAGGAGCCTTGCGGATCCCCACATGTTGTTCTTCGCTTGGGAGCTGTGAACTGGGCTGAGAGGACTGCCTGGGAGCGGTCTTCTAGGAAGGAGCTAAGCCATCTAGAGGCTGTGCCCTGGATGCCGGCCAGGCTGACACCGTCTGCCAGTATATCATGGTCGACCGTGTCAAAGGCGGCTGAAAGATCCAGTAGCACCAGGGCCTGAGGGGAGCCTCTGTCAGCTTTATCTCGTAGAGTATCTAAGACCACTAATATCACTGTTTCCGTGGAGTGCGCAGGCCGAAAACCCGCTTGATGTGAGTCAAGGTAGTTTGAGTCTTCCAAGAAGTTGGACAGGCACCTTGCTACATAGGCCTCCCGTAATTTAGCCAGGTATGGGAGCAGGGAGATGGGACGGTAGTTTGACGGACTCATAGGGTCTGCTCCAGGTTTTTGCAGGAGAGGGACCACAATGGCTTCTTTGAATGCAGTAGGAACGCGACCCAGAGAGAGGGACTCGTTCAAAAAGGCGAGTGCTGGGCCTGAGAAGATGGAGATGGCGTCTTTTAGCACATGTGGTGGGCAGCAGTCCGTGGGGGCTCCTGATTTAACTTTAGACAGGAGGTTCTGGAAGGCCTCAGTGCTTATGGCTGGGAAATAATCGAGCGTACAGTTATTGCCGTGCATGGTGGAAGGAGTCATATTGGGGGGTTGTTTAGGGATGTTAGCTTTAATGGTGGTAATCTTTACAATGAAGTAATCGTTCAGGGAGTCACACAGTGCTTGAGTTGGAGTGGCCATGGGTAGGATTCTGTCTGGGTTGGACAATTCATTGACAATCGAAAAGATTTCTTTGGAACTCAGATGAAAAGTGAGCAGATTTGGCCGAGAAGATGGCCTTCTTATATTCTTTCCATGCTGTCAGGTAGTGGAGTTTCCTATCTGGAGAATAGTTCTGTCTCCACTGCCTGTCCAGTTGGCGAAGGGCCAATTTTTGAGATTTTAGTTCATGGGAGAACCATCTCTGAGCATCAGCGCGGCGGGCCAATTTTACTTTTTTGAGGGGTGCATACTTATCACTGGCTGCTAGTAGCCAAGCCTTTTTATCAAGGGTGTTCCATTTCCTGGCCATCCCCCCTTCAACCGTTGGGGTTTTACCAGTGGCGAAGTTCTTTATAGTGAACTTTATTAAATGATGGTCTGTCCATATGCATGGGAGGATTGTGGGTGCAGATATTATCAGGTTGTTGGTCCAGACTTGGTCCAGAATGTGCCCTTTGATGTGTGTGGCTGAGGACACTTGCTGGGTGAAGTTTAGGTTAGTTAGGAGATCGGTCAGCTCAGCTGACTGCGGCCCTCCATGTGGGTCATTGTACTGAAAGTTGAAGTCACCCACAAGTAAGATTTTTGCGTGATTGATAACAAGGTTAGCGATCTGTTCGCTCAGTGAATGGGGGAATAGGGGCATCTGGTGTGGTGGCCTATAAACTAGCATGCAGATGATTGGGTCGGAGGCAGATTCCAGTTTGATTACAATGTTTTCTGCTTCCGAGAGGCAGAAACAAGTTAGGGCTGTGAATTTGAGCTTTGTATGGATAATGGCTGCTACACCCCCCCAGTTTGCCTGCTTGACGGTTGGCGTGAAGGATGTAGTAGTCATTAGGTAATGCAGCCAACATGTCAGGGGTGGAATCGAGTGACAGACAGGTTTCTGTCACTAGAAGGATATCTGGTTTATCGGTCGCTAGGAGGAGAAAAATGTCAAACTGGTGCTTAAATAGGGGGTGGGTGTTTAGATAGTATATTTGTAGTGCCGGGAGCCTATGTTTATCAAGTCCCAGTGGTTGCTGAGTGGGGGGGGTAGATTTACGGACTTCGGGGAAAAATCTCCGCGTGTGGAGGATTTCCATGTCATTTAATTGAACACAAGTGTCGGGGGAAGGGTGTAATGTACAGAGTGGTGTTGTCTGAGTGCCACAGAGGAGTATGTGATGAATCACGCATAGTGGCTGGCCCCTGGGCCCGGATGTGCGTGGATGGGCACAGGCGGGCTTACCTTTGGTGCCCCTTTGGCGCACCAAGGGGCACCCTCTACGCACGTCTGCTGCGCTCCCGCACTGCGGCCGACATATGTGTCCGGTCCGCACCCACTGCTCCTCCCTCTCTCAGTGTGATAGGCTGATTCAGAGGGGTGTGATCGGATGTAGCTGGGAACTAATGTTGGCGCCTTACCCGCAGTTCGATTGTTTCCCAAGAACACAGTTTCAAATTCATACAGTTTTAAAAGCAGCTACGAACAATTTAAAAGGGATTCTGAGTATTTTTCTCTCTACCTGGTAGCGGCACAATCCTAGAGTGCCTGCTCCCGTGATGCAGCCGTCATATTTATCCGGTCCCCGCCCACTTCTCCTCCCTCTGTCAGTGTGATAGGCTGATTCAGAGGGGTGTGATCGGATGCAGCTGGAAACTAATGTTTGCGTCTCACGCGCAGTGTGATCATTTCCCAAGAACACAGTTTCAAATTCATACAGTTTTAAAAGCAGTTAAGAACAATTTCAAAGGGATTCTGAGTATTTTTCTCTCTACCTGGTAGCGGCACAATGCTAGTGTGCCCGCTCCCAAGCTGCGGCCGGCACTGCCCACTGCTCCTCCCTCTCTCAGCATGATAGGCTGATTCAGAGGGGTGTGATTGGATGCAGCTGGAAACTAATGTTGGCGCCTTACGAGCAGTGTGATCATTTCCCAAGAACACAGTTTCAAATTCATACAGTTTCAAAAGCAGTTAAGAACAATTTAAAAGGGATTCTGAGTATTTTTCTCTCTACCTGGTAGTGGCACAATGCTAGTGTGCCCGCTTCCAAACTGCGGACGGCACTGCCCACTGCTCCTCCCTCTCTCAGCGTGATAGGCTGATTCAGAGGGGTGTGATTGGATGCAGCTGGGAACTAATGTTGGCGCCTTACGTGCAGTGCGATCGTTTCCCACATCATTTGCAACCAATGGGCTTTGGCTTTTGTATGCAAGGTGAAAAAGGGTATTGACCCACCTGCTGAAACTTGTGCATTAATAAACAGTCTGAATTCTTCAGGAATGTCGCTGTACTGAGCCCGTCCAAAATTGTCTGCTGTTCGTTTCTCATGCAGCAAGGATTTCTTCTTCCTTAACGGGTTCTGGTATGAATCCAGTAGATCTTCTCCAGAAACAACCATGGTCCAGGTGAACAGAGTCCGCCCCATCCAGAAATGAGCTGAGAATAGGCAAACTCACCATACAGCACTACGAAATGTGCATGTTTGTTCCCATTGGAAGCATCCCTTTACCTCTGAAACACAAGGAATGCAGTGTACGTTTCCGCACAATTAAGGGTTGCCCCTTCCCTTCTAGCCAAGTGTATCCAGCCACCTCAGTGTCCCTCCGCCAGCGACTGATTCCCTTTGCTATCCTCTAGCTGAGTGGCCCGACACAAGGACTCTTGTTGTTAAGGAAGGTTGCCCCAGACACAAGAAGGCCCACTGTGGGTCCACAGATGGGTGCGGGAACGGAGGTGTTTGTGCATTGAGTTGGGCTTTTTGCTACCTCCAAGAATTGCTTCTCTGGGAAGTCTTGAGGCCACACAGTATTCTCCCCTATTGTGCCCTTTCTGCGCATCCTTTCTAGCTTAGTTTGGATGTCATTCGGTCCGGTAAAGAGGTACAATGCAGTTGGGTTTGGTTCATATCTGGTCAAAATGACTACTACCTGATGTGGTTCCACCTTGTTGGGTTGGATCTTTACCCTTATCCTACATAGGTGTGGGTGGTTAAGGCATTTTGCTTTCTCAGGGGCTACCTCTTGAGATTAATAGAGCCTGTCTCCGTATACTGCATGCAGGATCAGTGAACAAACATAACATGACCTGGCAGATGTTTGTGGGAGCTGACTGTGGCCATGTGTTGGTACCATGCATCGTGCAAGAGGGCACTGTGCAGTGTGTGTGGGATGCTGGTGTTCTGTTGAGTGCAATTGTGGGTGACATGGAAGAGGTACCTATGCCAGCACTTTGATAACTTTTGAACTGACTCTATTTCACTTGGCATCTCTGACCATGAATAGGTGGTGTAGCACCCATAATAGACAGGGGTGCATAACAAGGCAAAAAGACATAACTTGTCATTTGACTTTACAGTTCTTGGTATGGGTCCCTTGGGATGCATCTGTGGTTCTCTGGTGGCTGTGGTTTCCTTTATCAGTTCAAACAAAAAGTTATAGTGTTAGTTCATAATTCTTAAGTGCAAACACCTTGTCCTGGCTGGGGTGTTGGCTGCAGCAGCTGTATGTTGGTGCACTTGAACATTCAGTGGTTGACCTATATAAGAGCTTGGTTCATTGCTAACTCAAAACATTACATGTGCGCTGTACTCTGGGTTCCTGTATTATATTTTCTCTAGGGTTGTGTCTTCCTCTCTTCCCTGGTTGCGATTTTGTGAGGCATCACCAGAAAGTGACCCTAGTTGGGTATCTTTTCATAGTTCTGGGTGACTAAGGAGATTGTTGGTGATCTAGGTTATTTTAGTCTTTTTTATGAGTGAGGGGATCGGATGCTACTTTGTGACTCCCTTTTCCCCTGCCTATGCTGCCTTCTGATGTCTGAGGTCAGCCCTACTGCTTTCGCTGGATGGTGCATGAAAGGTTTGGAAGCTTTTTTAGTCAACATGCTTGATCTGGGGGTTTGTGTGCATCCTGTGCCCAACCCGTGTCTAGAGCTGCATTGGACATTTAGGACCACTCTGCCAGCTTCTTCTCCTTCAGACCATACCCTGCCGAATCTCATCATGCTTGGCTTGCTGCCCCTGGCTGGGGGCTAAGTTCTCTATAATTCATGGGTTGTAAGGGTCTGGCATGGTGACTGAATTTCGGAAAGGAGGGCTAGTTCGCAAGGAGTTGGGGAAAACTGGATATGGCATTATTTGCCTTGTGACCTCAAAAGCGTGAACTCGGGATTTTGATTTTTTTTAAAAATTGGAAACGTCTGCCTGGTGATGATGAAAAGCAACTATCTGGAGACTTCTTTAGCTATTCTGGGATGTATGGTTGCCCTGGTAAATCTCCCCACTGGAGGCTTAGACTTGATGCCCTGTGGATGCTTCGCAGCTCATTGGTTCAATGTGCGTGCACTGTGGAATTGGGTTTCTATTCTCCTAAATGCACATGAGTCCTGGTTTCTGCCACTGAAAACAGCTTTGCTTTAGAACTCCTTTGGGAGGAGGCGTTTAGATATTTTTGAGGTCCTGTTTGATCTGTGCCATGAGAGAAACATTTTTCCAAATGCCCGAGAATGTGGACCTAGTGACTTGGTCATTGGAACCCATACTGATTGACTTTGGATGCAGGGACATGGGTGTCTGCTCTTTAAATGCTTTCCCTGGACGACACCATGTCCCTTATCAGTCTGACCTCCCCCTATGGTGTGGCTAGCTGATCCCGGCCTGGAGGATCAGCAGCAGAGTGGGCGCCTAGCTGAAGGAGGCCCCCTGATGTTGAATTCTAATGAGGATACCCGATCGACAGAACACACTTAGTGGCTCAAAGATCCAAGACCCCAATAAATCTATTGATCCCTATTGCTGTAGGTCTGTCTATTTAATTTCCAGAGGGAGGGAGATATTAGTTGCATCTGCTAAGGTTTTTGTTGGTGGTATTATTATTACTTGTCTTGTCTACTGTGAGTTTTGGTTCTGTGTTTGCGTGAGGGTGATACCTCCCCATACTGTTGCCTCACCCTCCCAGTGCTGTGGGCCCACTCCCTGATGTACTGAATTCCCTGTCTGAGGTTGTTGATGCCACGTGTTTGGCCAACTACCTGACCCCTGCTGTTGGGGTGTGGTGGATGGCAGACCTCCCTGAGAGTGAGTATAGGGTGAAATCTGATTTCCCTGGGCTTGTTTCTGTGGATGGACATTTATGGTGTTCAGTGGCAGTGGGCCCTGGCCCATCGATCTCTGCTCATGGTATGCCTTTAACTGGCACCTGTCTGCCAGGTGGCGAGCCTGTGGCAGTAGTAACACTTCCTAGGGTCCGCTTTTTGCCAACCTGCCTGGTCTCTACCACCATCGCTGGGTTGGATCCCTCTGGGGTTCTGTAGTGGAGTTCTCCTGGACATTAGTGTCACTTGCACTGTTGCAGCCAATGCTGCCCACTGAAGGGAGGTCTTTTTCAATTTTTTGTTGGACCAACTTAGTGGCGTCTATCTGGGCTTGTTTCTGTTTGGGGATCGTCCCTGTGGGTCAACTAGTGAGGCCATTTTCTTGCCATAGGTTTCTGGCCCCATATGTGCAGTATACTTTACTATAGATATAAATTTGGGTAATCGACAGCTGAAAGGGATCCTTAGGCATGGCGAGTGCCCTGCATAGCACCAGGTAGCCTTGTCTTCACCACCTTCAGGTGCATGGGGATCTATGGTGGTGATATAGGCTGGGATCTAGCCATCACAGCCATTGACCTCGTGTGCCTTACCCCCGTTTCCTGATTTGTCCTAGGTTGCCCAGTGGGCATGTGTGCAGCACAATCACAGCTCTTTCTTTCATCCAATACTTTCTGGGCTCTAAAGGATTTTGTCCTTTTTGTAGCCTCAAGTAGGAGACGATGGGTATAAACTTGTATGTTCGATTGCACTGGCGTCAAAAGTTCCCTCTTTAGGCCAGGGAAATATGTGGACCTTCGTGTCTGCATGTCATTCTCAGCAAAAGTTTCTTTCCCTGTGTGGGGAACCTGGTTTCCATGTGTTTTAATGGGGAATCCATGATACTTTTGATAGTTTTGTGGGAAAAATATGACAACAATTTTTGGGCAGTCTCTGGGCCAGATTCACAAAAGTAAAGTGAGACAAAAGTATACCTTTAAATCTTTTGGTATTCAAAAAGGGCATTTACTATTCGTAAATGCCCTTTTAGAATATGTAAAGTTAGACTTTCATCTCAATTTAGTTTTGTGAATCGGGCTCTTAGTTTTGAAATGATCATGGGGCAAACGTATAAGGTGCACTCTTACAGTTTTACTCATTATGAGCTCTGCGCTATCTACAGATGCATCAACAATTTAATATGGCCATTTCAAAAACACAGATGACAATGCATATGAAGGGGTGTGACATAGCTGAAAACGATGCAATGAAACGGTATCTATACAATGTCAAATGTTTGCAAAATTCAGTTTCTAATGAATAACAACACCCTCAAATGAAGTATAAACCCATGGACGACAAATTATGAAACCTGGGAACAGAATCTGCATGATATCAACTATGTGCTCATTTCAATAAATAGTAGCACCATAACATCTTAGGTACATTACCAATTCAACAAAAAAGCTTACAGAAAAAAATGTTTTCTTTGACAAAAATCTCTCCTAGTGCATGCTATCCTGTCACCAGTGGGAGCTCTGTGCAGTACACGGTATTAAGTAAGCATGAAAATCTGCCGATATCGGCTCCAAGACATTGGTAATGGTAATAGATATGTTAAAAGCAATACCTCGAGAGCCACAGGCCGCTCTGGTCCATATACAAATTAAAACTTGTTCCCAGGTCCAAATCGTTCTCCCTAATTGTCTGAATACACCCTGTATCACACCCAGGGGCCAAGCGTACCTTCTGTGTCATGTCCAGTCGTCCACGTGACCAACAACTCTTACTCTTTTCAGATACCACCGGTGTTATGAAACCAGTGGCCCTGAGACTTTTAGACTAAAGAATATGATATTAAGTTGCCACCTCTAACCAATCAGGACAGCTCTATCACACAAAAAGCATCCTGGGAGCCTTAAAGGGCTATACAATAAATATTCACTTTTCCTAGCGTGCTGACTATAGAAAAAAGGTGACTTCTGCGGGATCGCCTCTGAGGCCGCCTTGTGCCTACTCAGCTAGGACATATAAAATAGGTAATATGTCAGATTCTGTCAGTGGCAGGCCGCTCAGGCTATCTTTTTATGCTTCTCCCGACTTTGCCATACTCCAAATGCTTTAAATTAGGTTCTAATGTAGTCTCTTACCTTCTGTGATGGCTGCTTAAGGACTGATCTCAGTCCACGTATTAACCAGAACTTTCAATCAACTGTGGTGTCTGCTCACCTTCCTTGATGTGCAAATGTGAATCCTTCCAGGCGGGATCTTCTTCCTTTGGCTGCAGTCGGGTTTGAGGTACCAATCGGCTCTGATGGTGGCTTGCCAAAATGTTGCTTGAACATAAAAAACCTTGAAAAAACAAGACAAGAGGCATTTGGCAAAACAGGAACAGTTTGGTTCTTTGAACAGAGTGGCTGAAAGAACAGTCACAGGCGCAGTTTACAATCAATCTGAGACTTTCTAATATACAGTTCTTCATAAGAAATCAAGATTTCCAGTACTTCTTGCATGGTGAAGAATGTAAATTTCTGCCTTTTAAGTCATAAATTAATTGTCTAATGGAGAAGAGGTGGGCCTGGATCTTGTGTAGACACAATGCAGCCAGTGGGAAACGTGTCCATATGTCTGGCATGGGGAGCGCATATTCACTGCACGTCCTATGTTCAGATTGGTTATATGTTCCTAACTTATGTGGCATCGGACTTTATGGTTTTTTAGGAGCACTTGTACCCTTCTGGCCATTTGTGCTTTACTGGGGCCAATCTCCCTTGACCATTGCAGTGTTGCTGATCTATCTGTGAGATTTATCTGAGGTTACCTGCCCATACATTTGTCTGGCAGCCACATGCCACCCCACCTGTGACCTATCAATCAATAACCTCGAGTCAGGGGCTTCAGTGTGTGCCTAACTATGTATTTGCATGTTGGGGTTGATGTGGGGTTCACAACGGGTGGATTCGTTAATAAACGGTTTTGTTCACATAAATGAATGTATCATTTTTCATTTTAGCATCAACTTTTTCCAAATTAACAACTTTAGGAAAAGTAAGTTTTAGAAAGTTACCTTTTACTTGCCTGAAGCTCTGGGAGGCACATTTAAATTAGCTCTCTAACGGCTGTCCAGCCAAGTGCTTGACCGTAATGAGGAGTGAAAACTGCCCACAGAGCAGGGAAAATGGCATGGGAATGGGGAGGTGTTTGCCTTCCTCTGGCATTGAGACCAGTTTGGACGGTCTCAGGACTCTGATAAACTTCAAAGGTGCCTGTCCTGTCAAAAGTAAATGTCAGGCACCGAACCCAGTGAAGAGAGCTACCCTCAGAACTGGTTTTAAGATACCACAGAAGAGGGGACTGATTATTACCCTGGTCACACCTTTCATGGGCACAAAGATTCTGCAAAAGGGGAGAAGGGTTTCCCCAACTTGTGTTCTGGAAGTAAGGTTTACTATGGGATTTTTTTTGTGGCAGGGCAAACAGGATCTGTTGCAAAAATGGATAAGGTTGTCCATGGGACCTTTCACACCATTAGATAATGAGGGGAAAGAGGTAACCCCCAACCCACTATCTGCATCCAAGCATAAATGTGTTACCCCAAGACCATGGAACTGTGGAAGAACATAAAAGGGCTGGACTCTTCTTGCTGGACCAGAAAGGAGCTCTGAAGGACTGGACCTGCTCCCACTTGTACCCGGGACCAGGAAGTTGACTGCAAGGATCAGTAGGCTGACATCCTCAGTGGCTACAGGAGCAAAAGAAGATGAGAAAACTATTTTTCCTGGAAGACCAGCTGCCCAGTCCCAACTGGACCTGCCCTGAACCCTGCAAAGTGTTAGCAGGGTCAAACCTTAAACATCCTAAAAGCTTCCCCTTAGTTTTGGGAGACAAATGAGATCAGCTGTGGGAAAAAGAGAATGACCCTTGCAAAATAGGGACTTAGAAAATGTTTGGACTTTCAAACATCCGGAGGACTGGAACCAACCACCAGAGTCAATGTGGTGAACACACTGCCTCCCTGGGCTGAACACAGGTTTTTCCCACTTGGAGCTTCCTAAAGCAGTAAATCTGCTTCAGTGAGATCTTGATGTGAAGATTTCCATTCTCATGGAGCCTTGTGGAGAGAAAAGATGCCGCCTTGCATCGTTGTAGGAATCTGATCTCTGAAAAATTGACTAAGTCCTAATATAGAAATTGGAAATGGGCGACAGTGCTAAATGTATCCAGCCGACAAGATAAATTCTATGTGTTCAAAATGTTAACTTTTACCTCTCAGAGCTTCTCCTAGAAAAGCTAGTGGTTTCACCTAGCCCTCACTCACCTATCCAATATTGGTACCCTTTTTAACTCAATTTCACTAAAAAGTTTAGAAACTCGTATCTCTGTCCTTTTGGTGTCATTTTCTTCATTCAGTCAGTCAAATAACTTTATTTGGTTTGTTTGTACAAAACCATCAAAGTATACATAGTATAAAAACATTGACAAATCACAAGTTAAAAAATATAAAAACAAGTACATTTTCGAATAGCTTATTTGAAAGGGGCGATAGAGATGGACAGTCAAACATACATCAAAATACATTAAGAGACAGAAGTAGGTACATAAGGTGCATATTCTACAAGACAATTCTTAATACAGTACAATCTATGATAAAAGCTTTCTTCATTCAAATATACCCTATTTCGACTTCCGTTTTAGATTGTTATTGTTTGTTGTTTGGACTTCATTACTATTTTGGTACTGTATAAAATACTTTCCACATTGCTCTAAGTTACGCCTGTCTGCTCTGTGTCATACCTCCCAGGGGGTTGGGCTCAGGTTAATTGAGGGACTTTAAGATTCACCCTGACAAGCTAGTGGCATTATTCCTTGAGGTGGGCGCCTGCCCATTCCACATAATTATACTCTTTTTTACACTATAAAACTGAAAAGTAAACAAAACTTGCCTTAATTCAGGGGACATAGATGACCTGGTGTCAATAGGAACATAAGTGGGGCATAAGCGCAGATAAAGTATGGCGTGTTTGAACTGCTGTTATCTGATACCTTCTGGGTCCTTTTGGACACAAGCATGTTGGTTGCTAAGCCCCACTCACACCTAGGACACCTTTCGACTGACAACTACTCAAATTAATCTCAATGATCCCAGATCTCCAAGATGAGGGGATAAACTCCTGACTAGTGACCTACTCTTTTAAGACTCGACCCAGCCAGTAACAAGTACAAGGAATAGTACTAGGACCATGGCTGCAAGACCTAAAAAGATGGGCATTTTAAATTAGACATAATCTTGTATGTTGATGACACATTTTACATTTAACTTTAATTAACAATCAAAGGAGTCCTCTAGGGTGTGGTTATGTTATCTCCAGATTTATGTGCTGAGGATCCCGGGATTCTCACCCAACTGCCCAGAAGCACCCATCAACACTGGCAGAATGCAGATGTAGGAGGTAGGAGAACATCTGCCTTGTGGGACTTCAGGGTTAAATGTGCTGTGTTTATCCAGGTATATTCTGATCTGACAGTATGTTGAAGGGGAAATATGAGTTGACCAAGGAAAACAAACGAAAACCAGTGATGGACCTTGCAGGACCATGAGAAATTTGACATTGTGCTCTTGGAATATGAAAACCTGCCACTAGCTATCAGTCTCCTCCGAGCTTGGTGATAGAAGTAAGCCTACAATATGGGCAGGGGCGCTATAGTTTATTTAATAACATAGCAACACTAACACGCCTGCAGCATCTGGCAGGCGTACCCAGCCCCAATATCTCCACACAATATGGTAAAATATAGGAAACAATAATTTTCAACAAGATTCAGCAGACTGTCCACTAGGAATGTTCATCCCAATGACAAAACATGTATGAAACATATTATGTCTTCTAAGGCTATCTTCTGAACAAGTGTAAGAAACACCCAAAATGAAATATGTCATTCTTGCCAAGATTATGATAGCATGCAATGGAGACTGCTGAATGGTTTCCCTAAAACTGAAAAAAATACTAATTTCAACTTTCCATTCTACCAGCACATAGAATATAGTTTGCGTTTTATGAAAATTGTCCAATACCAATATCAAGCCTTTCGAGTGAAAGACCCGGGTACCCCTGGCTTGCTACTGGAATTTAGTAGAGAGCCAGGAGTACTCCATAGTAGGTTGCACCTACAGTCTTTGTGAATCAAGCTCTCTGTTTTGGTTTTCTTCATCTATATATTATGTTGTAATGTTCTACAAGTTACAATTATTTTTTGTTTGTTCTGTGCAATTAAATGCAGTATGAGCATAGCCCAGAATTGTTACAGCAACGCATTCTGCCTGACAAAACAAGGACAGCATCATCTGCCCTCCTGTCCTTGGTTCCTGGAATATATTAGCGTGTTTGCATATGTTTAGCTGGAGAACGGCTCAGCAGGGATCATTTGACAAACTGTTCTCGGATCGCGGGCGCATTAGATTGGTGGCATAATCTGTTGGGATCTATGCATGTGATCTTCATTATCTCCTGAAGCTTGCAGTCAGATAGCAGCTTAAAGCCGTCGGTGTTTTCTCATTTGTGGACATGCCAAAAAGCATGCAATGTTCAGCCAAATTGCTTGACAGTTTTCCAAATGTAATTTCATTTTATGCCGCGGAGCTACCAAGGACAGCAGGATATGTTATTTCAATATCAGTTTCACAAAAATGATTTTATTGAGCTACGGCATCTATACCCAAAAATAAATATTTCATTCATTGGCGCATTAATATCATCCTCGAATATCCCACGTATTATAGATTGCAATGCTTAAAACCACGACGTAGATCATATGTGCTGCTTTTCAGCTATTCACGCCTCAATATTTGACAATTACATTCATATTTACTGTGCCCTATGCATTTTTCAAAGGAACAGGCCAGGGCCCTGCACGCAATACTTTTTAACATATCCGCCGGCTATTTGAGAATATGGAAGAATGTGTTGAACGCACCAGCATGACTGTTATTGTTTTTTTCTTAAATATTTTAGTAAGATGACTATTTAGCTTACATAGAACGTTTTTTTAAAATCGATTTTAGAGAAATAAAAACATAATGATAACAGCAGGGAAAAGCAGTACAGTTCACCATGGGCGTGCCCCAGAGGATAAGAAACAGGACACAATAGATGTGAACTTACTCCTCACATGGTATAAACTGACAGGAAAAAGATCCCGTTTTATATTGGAAGCACTGTTCATTTAAGGAATCGTGGGAGCGAGGGGGGTACATCTAGGAGTGAGGCAAGAGAGTGCATGTGCATAGCTAGATAGCCGGTGTTGGGGAGCAGGCGCTACATCCCACCGGAAAGCAGCTGGACATGCCGAGTTACGTAGTGGCAGATTGGAAATATGATTTCAGTAGCGTCCATATGTCTCTGGGTCTGGATGTAGCAGGCAAAGGCTTCGCAGAGTGTTCAAGTTGTGCCTTGCAATATGCGAGGAATTCCAAACCGATCTTACATTTCGAAACTCTGCCTCTACCCCGACGAAAAGCCACCAGTCTCTTGATCTGTACCAGTGGCAGCACAATACATGTTTGTGAGTTGAAGGAATCTCCCCACCCCATCCAAGCAGCACACTCAAGGGTTTCATCTGTACCACGCATCCAACCATCTCAGACAAGGCCAGAATGACGTCAGCTCAAGAGGCCTGCACCGGACCACGTGACCAGGCCAGACACAGGGAGCCCGCTGCTGGACCACCACATCTTGTGCAACTCATGTCAAACGTAAGACAACATTTCCATAACCTCATAGGATTGTGGTATGTTCTACACTAAAAGTTCGCGGACATTTTCTAAAGTCTACTGAAAGCAGTTCAGTCTACAAGCAGCAACGCTGCCACACCTCGTTCGAAATCACCACCTCTCCACCCAGTGCAGCCTCCCACCAGCTTACGGAGAACAGAGGGGTCACTCGTTGATTGCACATGGCGCTCATGGAGCTGGAGAGTGACAGAACAGGTTGTACTGAGACAGCCAAGAAAAAAGTATGCAAACATTTATGTGAACAACCAGTTTTTCAGTAGTTTTTCTTTTCTTAATTGTAACAGATTCGTGTTGAGTCCGAGGGAATTCTAAGATCTAAGGACTGGTGGTCCTCTACTTTCCACCGTGAGGTGGAGAAAGCAGTCATTTTCAGGAGGTAAATGGCAGACAAAAGCAAGTATGTAGGAGGAGTTGCAGACTAGTACAAAAAAGATGGACTGGAAGATAAAAAATGCATTTATAATATTTATTTATAGATTTTTGTGATGCAGACTGGTTCCCGAAAGGGTGGCAGAGCAGTATGCATGTGAACGCTTGCAAATAATATGGCTTTACATTTGTTATATTTCTGGAATACACGTTTCGTATTTTAAGTTACAGTCAATTTAGCTAAGCAGATCAAATGTTAATGCTTCAGTCAGAATGAAGGGCAAGACCTGTAGTTTGCATATATTAAGACATATATTCTGCTCTTTTAGCTGAGTGGTAGCCACCCGGCATTGTAGAATCCTTGTTAGTCCTCCCCTGGATCACCTGCTACTTCTGCTGCCAGCCGGTGGCAATCAGAGCGAGAGGCAGGCAGAGGCATATCCCACATCAGCACAGTTGGGGCAAACACTTGAAAAACGCATATTTTCAAAATGAATCTTTCGTTGATAATCAGGGGTTGGAATGTAGTTAATGACATAAGGTGAAGTTGGTATCAACAGAATAAGAGGTGGGGCTCATTTAACTGCCAGTTATATCATAAAACAATGCTGCAATAGCTCTAGATTTTTATGGGCATATTCTCAAGAACGGCCGATAATCATCGCCAACTTAGGTTAACGCATCTTCACATAACGCCGTATATCGCGGGAAACTAACGCTGTCTCAACACGCCGCAACCGGCGATAGTATCCCGATAACGCGTCAAATGTCCACGTTAAAATTACCGGGACGCTGATAAAAAATTAAACCCGAACGTGTAAAAAGTGGCGATGGGCCCAACAGTGATAAAAAATCAGTGATAAGCAGTGCCAGGCTTGCTATTCCCACGTCAGGCGGGAAAAATCACCATAAAAGCTTCAAAGAAAAAAAAAAACGAGAAGCACCATGTAGGATGCTGGAGCAACTACAGAGGCCAACCAGAACCCCACAAACCCCTCAGAGGACCAGCCAGGGACCTCAGGGAAGGTGAAGGGCAAGGAGAAGATCAAGAGGAACCCGTGATTCAGTCCGCAGGAAAACAAGATCCTGATTACGGAGGTGATAGAACACCACCAACAACTGTTCATCACCTCCACTGTGTCATTGGCACCAAAAAATGCAATATGGCAGTCGGAGTGAAGTGCCAAGAAGCATTGGAATGATGTGAAGCTGAAAACCAAGCTGAAACTCGCTAACAACCGGAAAGCAGCAATGCAGATTGGAGGTGGGAGTCTCTAACACCACATCAAAAGCTGAATGAGATGGAGGAAATGGTGTCCACAGTCATCAGTCCTGTTCATCTGGCACTTGGATCCATGGGGCATTGGTACGTACACATATGTTGTGCAATACTCAACATGCAATGATCATCTTGCACACTATTTTTAGGCTGTACAGGACTCTTCCACCTGTGATGTCCAGGCACCTGAAACATGACTTTAACACGCCAAATGTGTGCTCAACAATGCACCTAGTGAGTTTGTGGGCCACATTGTACTGCCTCTGGGCCGGGGTTTTCGGGGCTCAGAGGGGTGTCATCATCCACAGGCTGAGTGCATATCCTTGATCACGTGTGTTAATTGATGGTTCTGTAAGCTGTGTTGGCAGACAGACAGGTTTTGTGGCGTGTGATTTTTGCGACTTTGGGATTCATGTATGTCATGTATTGCTTCTGGCAAATGTGCTGGATCAATGTGTATTACATAGCCTCACAGCTGCTCCTCCCTCCCCCTGAGCCTATTTACTTGTTTGCGCTGCGCTTTTGCATCACTTGCACTCCTACGGCACACCATTGGCATGCCTGTCTGCGCATGTCCGCAAGCCTGACAACAACACTGTAATGTGGGCCGTTGAAGGTGGGCGGCCACATGTGTGTAGGACTATGGTAAGGATAGGGCGGACACAGATGTAGAGTTCAGGCCTGGCTGAACTCGCGCTGCGATTGAGTCTAGGCCTTTGGATTATGCTGCTGCAATGATGATACACACACAACAGTTGGCATGTATAAGCCAAGACCCCGAGCAGTCTTGTGCTCTTTTATTTATCCATATGGGCGAACCCGTCCTCTGGGTGCATGCTACATGGCAACATTGTCGATTAAGGGACAGGGAGTGCCGAAACTACAAGAGAGACACATGCCACAGTTACTTTTATGGCCGGCCCGGAACTGAACCACGCACTGAGCCCGGAATTGAACCACACCCTGAGGCCAGAACTGAACCACGCCCAGAGACCTGGGCCATTTCTTCACACTCCTCAAACGCCTATGCGTGTGCCGCTGCCGCGGTGCTGGGATGTTGTGCACTTCAGAGTACGTCCCCAGACGTTCCACCCAGGCTTTCCAGTGGGCTGCTTGGGACGGGGGTGGCACCATGACTGTGAAGGGCTTCAGTGGTGTTACAGAGGGCATGCTGTTGGCTGCTGGAGGGAGACTTGTGGGGTAGCCCCAAGGGACGATGACTTGTGTTGCACTGAGGTAGATCCACTGGTAGAGCTGAGCGGGTGTGCAGCCTGTGATGATGCCGTGGCCTGGAGGCTGGACGGTGACTTGTGGTGCACTGAGGTAGTGGCACCTGAAGAGCTGAGCGGGTGTGCAGCCTGCAATGAGGCCGTGGTCTGGAGACTGGACGGTGACTGGTGGTGCACTGGGGTAGTGGCACCTGAAGAGCTGAGCGGTCGTGCAGCCTGTGATGATGCCGTGGCCTGGAGGCTGGACGGTGACTTGCGGTGCACAGAGGTAGTGGCACCTGAGGTACTGCGTCTGGCACAGGCCTACCACCACTTGGTGATGACTTGCGGTGCACTGAGGTAGGTCCACCTGAAGATCTGAGCGGATGTGCAGCCTGCGTTGATGCATTATGCCTATAGGGCCGTACTGGAATGGATTTGTCTGAAACCCGCTGGACCACAGTGTAGGCCAAAGGGAGCAGCTAGCACACACAGAACTCCACAGTGCAGTGCCGCTGGGTGCGCTAGGGGCCTGGTGCACAGAAGCCAGCAATTGGCTGAGGAGGCTGCCAAGTATGCGGGCCTCGGGCTTAAGGAGTGCACCTGCATGTGTTGGGCTCTTAATGGAGACACGGCGGTGTTGGCAGGTGAGCAGTGAGACCTGGGTGTGCAGGGGTGTGCAATCACTGCTCTGTGCTAGACGGCTAAGGGTCCAGTGGGCTAGGGTGCAGCAGGTGCACAGGATCGCTCAGGCACCACCGGTCACTGCGGCGGCCTCGTGGAAGTGTGAGGGGCACCGCCCTGGCAGACACGCCCCTTCAGGTGATGACAAGATGTGCGCTGGATGGTGTGTGACGTAGCCACCTCGTTGCCGGTGTAGATTTGTCCATTGAAGGTGGTCGGCCACGTGTGTGTAGGCTTATGGTCAGGAAAAGGCAGACACAAAGACACATACAGTAGTTACTTTGAGGGCCATCCCTGAAGTGAACCATGCCCAGAGCCCCGGGCTATTTATTCACACTCCTACGCTGGACTGGTGTATGCAGGCCCAGCCCACTACGCTTACAGGGGGGTGACATAGCTACATGTCCAAGGTCTTCCCCACTGCCTGAGGTAACATGGTTGCGTCCACTGTCCACAACACTACAAACACCAGCAGTGTATGTCCACATGGACATGTCTGTGCTCTCCATACTCAAGTCTGTCCAGCACATCACCACCACACTTGGCATTGTGTACATTCTTATTCATGGGTCACTTGCATCCTTCGCACCTTCTTGGTTCCCACCTCTCCCCACAATCTGCAATTGTGTGGCAGAGGGGCTATGCCTTTGCGGATGGTTTGTCTACATGTCTGGCCCCTGTTACCCCAGTTACTTGTGTTGTCATGTCTGGTAGGTGGGCATGTTATTTGGCATGTTGTATGTGATTTTGTTATATGTGTGCATTCCCACAGTTGTGAGTTGTATGATTGTGGAGTTGAGGTGCGTGGTGTGTTCGGTTGGTACTTACCAACAAACAGTCCATTTCTGTAGGTGCCATCCTGGAAGCGTTGGTTGATGATAGACTTTTGGAAGATATAGGAATCATGCACACTGCCTAGGAAGTTGGCGATGACATTGGTGAACAGTCCCCGGTGGTCCACTATTGCCTGCACATTGATGGAATGCGTGTGCTTTCTGTTGCGGTAATTGTGTGTAGTGTCGGCAGGGGGCACAAGTAGGACATGTGTGCAGTCAATTGCCCCCAACATGTGTGGGAAGCCAGCTATGGTGTAGAAGCCTTGCTTGATATCCAGCTGTTCCTGCGCGGTGTGGGGGAAGTGAAGGTGCTGGGGTATCAAGCTGATGTTGGCATCCAAGACAGGTGTGAGGAACTTTGATAGGGCTGGCTGTGAGACTCCTCCGACTCTGGCAATTGTTGGTTGGAAGGTACCAGAGGCCAACAAGTGCAGCACAGCCAGCAGCTTTGTCTGCGGAGGGATTTTGGTTGTCCGCTGTGTTAGTACTGTCAGCCTGTGGGCAATGTGTTTCAGTATGCGGAAGATGGTTGTCCTTTTGAGACAGAATTGGGCAATGACATCCTCTGGTGTTAAGTCTCTGAGGCTCAATTGGCTTCTTCAGGGCTGCAAACCCAAATAAAACAATTTATAAATCATACGCACATGTCATATATATCCATAGAACAATTATTAATACCTATTCATTCTAAAAATTGATAATATGTACGTGTTCAAAAAATTAGTCACCACCCCGTGATAGAAAGTATAAGATCCTTAAATCTATTCTTAAAAATTAAAACACCGAGCGTGTTAACACACTTATATTGAAACAAAATAGGACTGCCCAAGAGCAAAAGCCATGTTAATTTGTATTTACCAAAATTAAAAATAATTGGTTAGTCATTGTGTTATAAATATAAACATATAGTCAACTGAAATGTAGTTACCTAGTTCACAACCAGTACCTCGATCCGTGTTATTAAAACAACGAACACACATAAGGTCAAAATCAAGCATCAAATTCAACCCTCCTGTAAAATATGAGTATTAATCAGAACCACCGATACCCCATCTAAAATTGTCATATATTTTAAAGCAAATAAACCAGTTCAAATTTATTTTAAATTCATTATGAATACAATCAATGTATGCAGCTAGCAGTTATCCATTACCACAATATTATCAACAAGATGGAAGGTTTCAAATTCCTATAGAAAAGCACCAGACATAATCATGTATAATAAAGAAATTAAATGATGTGTACCGAGAGTCACATAACTGGTTCAAAATCTCAAAACGAGTATTGTGTAAATCATTTCATACCAAAGTATAAAGCGCATGACCCTTTAAATCATTTCAATGAAACTCCCCGAAGTAAACAGTAAAGTCTTCAAGGAACGCGTTCATGTATTGGATAATTTCAGTTTCTATAAATAACAAAAGCACAGAACCAATATGATATACTAACTAAGGCATACGTTATGAGTAAACAAAGTAACACTTAAAAATTATTATATGCACAAACTGAAGGGCAATCATGTTGAGGTCGTGCTGTCAGGCGACGTGTGCGAGCGGGGCCATGTAGATGTTGAACAGTGTCAGGCTGAGGGAAGAGCCCTGGGGTACGCCACAGATGATCTCGGAGGTTTCGGATCGGAAAGGGGGAGGCAGATGCTCTGGGTTCTGCAGAAGAGAAAGGAGGTGGTCCATTCCAGAGCCATGTCTTGGATCCCTACGGCATGGAGGCATGTGCGTAGTGTGCGGTGGCAGACGGTGTTGAAGACAGCGGAGAGGGCCAGGAGGATGAGAGCCGCGGTCTCACCATTGTCCAGCAGGGTCCTGATGTCGTCGGTGGCGGCTATGAGGGCAGTCTCGGTGCTGTGGTTGCTGCAGAACCCTGACTGGGAAGGGTCCAGGATTCTGTTTTCTTCAAGGTATCGGGTTAACTGTCTATTGATAATCTTCTTGATGACCTTCCCCGGGAACGGAAGCAGGGAGATGGGCCGGAAGTTCTTGAGGTCTCTTGGGTCCGCCTTGGGTTTTTTGAGTAGGGCGATGATCTCAGTGTGTTTCCAGCTCTTTGGGAAGGTCGCAGTCTTTAGGGAGGGATTGATGATGTTGCGCAGATGGGGTGCGATGGAGCGGCTGGCTTTGTTGAAGATGTTGTACGGGAAAGGGTCTGACAGGGAGCCGGAGTGGATTGTGCTCATGGTCTTGATGGTGTCATCGAGGCTCACGTTGGCCCAGACTAGCAGGGGGTCGTGGTTGATGGTGTGCGGAGAGTCTGTTGTGTTGATGTCTGTTGGAGCTGTCTGGGTGTTGAAGCTGTTGTGGATGTTTGCTATCTTGTGGTGGAAAAAAGCGGTGAGGGAGTCGCACAGGGCTGCCGACGGCGGGATGTCGTTGGTGTTGGAGCTGGGGTTAGAAAGTTCCTTCACGATGTTGAAGTGCTCCTTGCTATTGTGTGCGTTGTCGTCGAGGCGTCCTTGTGGGCTGTGTGGCTGTCCGGAGTCTGCTCACTGTGCCATTTCTTCTTTAGCTCCAGCAGGCTTGCTTGGAGGCTAGGAGATCTGGGGCGAACCAGCTGCCCTCTTGCTAGGGTCTTTGTAGGAAGGTTTCTTCAGCGGGGCGAGGGTGTTGGCGCAGTTGTCGATCCATCGTCTGAGGTTGTGGGCAGTGTCATCGATGTTGTAGAGTTCGGTGGGTGAGCTGAGAGCGAGGTTTGCGTGTAGTTGGTCTTCAGTGATTTTGCTCCAGCAGCGGTGGGGGATCTGTTGGGTGCGGTGGTGTGTGGTGGGTTTCTGGAAGGTGAAGTGGATGCAGCGGTGGTCAGTCCAGGGGAGTTTGGTGGTGTGGCTGAAGGAGGCGTGGGAGCTTGAGGAGAAGACAGTGTCGAGAGTGTGGCCGGCGGAGTGGGTAGGCATTGTGACAAGTTGCTTCCGTCCGAGGTTGGCGAGGGTATCGATCAGGGTGGTGGACTTGCTATCATTGTTGTTCTCAAGGTGAAAGTTCAGGTCTCCGAGGAGGATGTAGTCGATGGAGGTCAGGGTGTGCGTGCTGATGAAGATGGCGATGGAGTCGCTGAACTGGAGTTGGGATCCTAGGGGTCTGTAGATGAGGGTGCCTCTGAGGGTGGAGTTGGGGTCTGGAAATGCATATGTTCGGTGGTGCTGACAGTGTCGTCTGTGCTGGTCGAGACCCTGATGCTGTTCTTGTGGATGATGGTGATTCCTCCTCTGACTCCGTTGTATCATTCCACTGTTTACATCAGACCTTGGTTCGCAGTGACTTGGAGAGACGATTTTTTTTGCATTTCCTACTCTCCTCCCAAACTGCCTCTCGTCACCCTTCTACCCACCCAGCATCATCTTGACCTTTCCAGACCACTGTGTTTTTTGTTAAAGCATTTAGATTTGTTTCAAAACACAATACAAAATATCTGCCACAAAGGCATGGACATTCACAGTGGCCATCTGAGCCAAAGTAAGCATTCCAAAATCCAATAGGTTTTGAAAGCCGGAATCTGTGTCTTCGCCAATGCTTACTTATGGTCTGTGCTTGCTGGTAACAGACCTGCTGGCTCTTAAGGAAGACAGTACTTAAAAGATGAAAATGAAGGAAGGAAATTATAATAAAAATGTCTTCAGAAGCAATCAATACATATGATACACAAAATTAATGAAATGATCTTCGATGCAGCTACCTCGTTGTACATACATATGTCTTAAGAGACCACGGTCCCTGTAGTGTCGTCTTGGTTGAATGGACAACACCGACACGCATATGTGGTGAGGAGCTTTATTTGCATGCAACTCATCCCATTACTTCCCTGCTCCGAACTAACTCCTAACTCGCAACCCCTCCTGTTCCGCCTCCCATTCTCCTCCCACTTCTGGACCTTCCGTGCTGGTCCTAGCACCCAGCACGTCTCACAATGTTACATCTCCCCCCTTCTTAAACAAATTGACGAAAACACCTCAGAGATGTCTGTGCACATATATTAACCAATAATATAAAATCACATAGTTACAGTTATTCAATCAGGCGAACCGGTCTTCTATGAATTCACTGAAGCCGGAGAGCTGCCTCTGGAGTTGGCTGCTCTTTTTCATCAGGAGATGTGGGTGGCCGACGATCACTTGCTAACTCAGGTGTGGCCCTTTTAGACTCACTGCTGGGTGCAGTCAATACTTCTCTGACATTGGGCGTACATTTCTGAAAATATATCACATTCCTTGTGATCCTCTTGTCCTCTGACGTGGCTGTGATCATGGTTCCTTTTTGTTTTGTCACCAGCAGAGAGCATGCATGATATCGACAGACGATGTTTTACATTTTGTAGGGTGACATCTTCATTGGTAGCTTCAAGGATGGCCTCCAACAGGACTGCTGGTGGTTTGGCTTGAGCCACTACAAAATGGATATATTCCTCCACTAGCGATGGATTGGATTTGAATGTTGCCTTCGGATGCCTTGACATGTAGTCAGCTGGATTTGCAGCCTCTCCGGGCTCGTGGATGATGGTGTAAGTGTACTCTTGAAGTCGAATGCCCTAATGCTCTATTCGGGGTGGCATTTTGGCTCGGAGATTTCCAAAAATGGTTATCAAGGCCTGATGGTCCGTGATAAGCGTGAAGTGTTTTCCATATATAAAAATGTGAAAATGTTCGCAGGCCCAGACCACCGCCAAGCTTTGCTTTTCAGGCTGAGAGTAAGCTCTCTCACTGTCCTTGTCATATTGAGCTAATATAGCTCCCAGTCCCACAGGACTCGCATCCACGGTGATTTCAGTTTTCCGTCGCGGATTGAAATACGCAATGTTGTGGGCAGATTCAACAGAAGCTTTAATCGCATGAAACACTTGATCACATCTCGTGGTCCAGTGGAATGGGTGGCCCTGTTTGGTCAATTTTCTCAGAGGGTAACTGATCGTGGCGTAGTCCTTGATGTAGCATGCACAGTAGCTTGCCATGCCTAAAATCGACTGCACATCCCCAGCATCTCGTGGCCTGGGGGTATCATTCAAAGCTGCGATCTTTTCAGGATCAGTCTCATGTCGGCAACTGAGAAGATGTGTCCAAAGAACTTTAGAGTGGATTTGTGAAATTCACATTTGTCCTTGTTTAGTGTGAGCTTGGCATTCAACAGAGCATGGCAAACTCGGTCCAGCGCTGTGTCGTGTTTTTGTATTGTTTCTCCATAGGATAGAATGTCATCACTGTAGTTTAGGATGTTAGGAATGTGATGGATTACCTTCCTGATGACCTCATGAAACATCTCAGTGGCAGATGAAACCCCAAAACTGAGTCTTTTGTATCTAAACAGCACTTGGTGAGTCGAGAATGTGGTGATATATCTCGATTTTTCGTGTAGTTCCAGCTGGTGATAGCCCTTGTTGAGGTCTAGTTTAGAGAATATTTGCGCACCATTGAGTGACGCAATCATGTCACTGATGTGCGGTCCTGGGTGTCTCTCCCTTTCACTGGCGATACTGGGTGCCCTCATATCCACACAGAGATGCACTTTGTCAGGCGAGCCTTTTTTTGGTACAATAACCCCCGGAGAGACCCAAGGGGTGGGTCCTGATGTTCTCTCAATGATATTAGCCCAGAGAAGATCCTGCAATTCCTCCTCTAGAGAATGTTGAAGAAGAAATGGAATTTTTCTGTGATGTTGTGCTATGGGGGTCACACGTTCATTTATATGCAATCGAACTTGACAATGAGCCTTCTTTCCAAGTCCAGTGAATAATTTTGGAAACTTGTGAACTATGTCAGGTTCGTCATCAACTTTGTACAATATTTCCACTAGTCAAAGTCATTCGGCCATGGGTAAACTGAGAAGACAATCTGCCTCAGGGCCATCAATGACATGAACACAGGTTGGAATAGTCCTGTCCTTGTATGTGAGATTAGTCTGAAATTGTCCTAGACAAGGAAGAGGTTCAATTGGCATCCATGTGTATACCCGCATGTTAGCTTTGAGCAAGATTGGTTGCTGGTTCATTTTTTTGTATTCTGCAACAGAAATGTAGTTTAGAGATGCCCCACTGTCCAAAACAAAGTTAGCCAAGTGTGTGTCCATTTGAATATGTAGTCGCATATATTTCTTTAGCCTGTCAGGATATGCGACCATGCAGACATATTCATCACTGTTTTGCGATATTGGCTACAGCGACCTTGATTCACGAGATTGTGATCGACGGGATTGCTATGTCTCATGAGACAGACGGCTGGACTGTGAGGAACCAGTGGAGGAATCTCTGCGGTCACAAACTGCTTTAGCATGATGGTGAGTGTTGGATTATCTGGAATGTCTGTAATTGTCTCTGTGGGTGTCTTTGCGAGGTGCTCCGCAGACGTTCTCAAAGTGGTTATCCCTGCCACACTTCCTGCATTTTTGGCCTAATACAGGGCACGTCTCCGTGTGAGGGAAGTCATATCCACAGCGATAGCATTTAAGTTGGCGCTCCTGTCATTTGTCAGTCTGACTGGTACGGCGACGACGACGGCTTGTGTAGTGAGACTGAACTTTGGATCTGGATGATCGTTGCTTGGCGGGGGAAGACCTATTGGTATTGCCAGATTGGAGCCTGAATGCCTGCTCACGTTTTTCGCCTCTTCCAGCTTCCATTCGCTTGGCATGTTCTTCTGCCTGATCATGTACTAGCGTCATTTCTTCAATTTCATCCAGAGAATAACTTTTCTTTAATAGACGTCTGCGTAACGACTCGGACTGGCATCCTTCTATGATTCGCAGGCGAATGGCGTCTTGTTTTGTGAACGAATCAAAGTCACAGTAGAGAGCCAGGCGTCTAAGTCTCGTGATAAGTGTACTCATGGGCTCATCTTTTCTTGGGATGCCAGGTTGAATGTGTATTCTTCATAATCAATGTGCTCTTTATGAAGAAATTTTGTGTTTAGTGCGTCACGCACGTTTACATAGGACGAGGCTGCATCAGCTGGAAGTTCCTTTATAATCTGACCAACATCTTTCCCGATGAGGTTGCGCAGTGCAATCAGTTGCTGATCCTCCTCAGTCACATGAGAGCCTTTCATGAAGTCTTCAAAGTCTTCCAGCCATTCCTGCCAGTGAAGGCCCATGCCTCCCCCCGAGATAAGGGCTAGGGGTTCCAGCGGGCGTGGAAAAGGGACTACCAGCATGCCAAGTCTGTGTCCTCCAAGTTGCAACGTAGACTTAGGGGACTCCTGCCTGGCATTGGCGTTAGCAGATGTATGAGGCTGTTGTGATGTTGGGGACGCAGACAGGATGGGCTGAGATGCAAGACACAGGAAGTCTCAGAGTGCCTATCACCTGGCACAAGTACAATAATATCAGCACTCTCAGCAGGTAAAGTACAGTGCAGGCTCAACAGCAGGTAGCCTCGTGGTGTCGCAGTTTCACCAGCCAACACGACGTATGGGTACTATGATGAGCAATAATGGAGATCAACAGGAGAGACAGTGAGTGATCCACTCCCCACTCTGGTATCAGTCTGTAATGATGCAAAATGCATAAGGAAAACCCATTTCATGCAGATTTACAGTGAATTCCAGCTCCTGTCTGACCTTAAAATGGCCGCCGGACAATCCTCGCAAGGGATTGGAGGAGGCGCCTGACTCCAAGATGGCCGCCGGTGAAATCTCGCACCTCGCGAGAATACAATCGACACTCATGCGATCCTGGCAGTACAATCAGGCAAACACCGGTACCTCTTGGGCGAAACAACTCGTAGTCCCCGGGTCCAGGACGAGACCCTGCATGTCCCCAAGGAGACTTACAAGCAGCAGTAACATGGGCATTCACAGCCCAGATCCGGCGCGACCCGAGTGGGCTCTCAGATCGCGGTGATGCAGGGAATGGCAGTCACAGGCACATACGACCAGGGTGAGCTCCCGGATCGCGGTGATGCAGGGAACAGCAGGCACATGCGACTGGGGTGGGCTTCCGGATCGCGGCATGCAGGGAACGGCAGGCACAGGCACACGCAACCAGGGTAGGCTCCCGGGTCATGGCAGTGAGATTGCACAGCAGGGGCACACGCGACTGGGGTGGGCTCCCAGTTTACGGCCCAGCCCACAGCTCCAAGGCAGCGGAGCAGACAGCAAACAAACACAGCAGGGGCACAACGCGACCGGAGGGAGCTCCCTGTGCGTGACCCGGCACAACAGCTCCGAGGCAGTGGAGCGCTCAGCAGATCACAAGGAAGGCAACCACGGTCCACGACCACCTTCGTCGCCAGATGTAGTGTCGCCTTGGATGAATGGACGACACCAACACGTATAGGTGGTGAGGAGCTTTATTTGCATGCAACTCATCCCATTACTTCCCTGCTCCAAACTAACTCCTAACTCTCAACCCTCCTGTTCCACCTCCCATTGTCCTCCCACTTCTGGACCTTAAGTGCAGGTCCTAGCGCCCACCACGTCTTACAATGTTATAGTCCCTTTTTTGTGTGACCTGTTAAAATGATTGGGACACAGCAGATCAATTTCGATTGAGAGTGAAGTTCTAAAAATGATCAGTAACTGGAGTAAATGATCAATTACTGAACCAGTCCCCAATAATTAGTCATTTCTCAGATGAGCCTTAGGGCTCAACCTGGAATCATAGGAATGCTGAACCCTGGGAGCAAGTGGTGCCATCACTATTAGCAATTTTTGGGGGTGGAAGTCCCACCATTGCTAAATTCAGTGCACTTGTAATGGGGTCTCAAGTAAACACAACATCTAATAAGAGACCAGTCACAATCTCATCTGGCCCGAATGATGTTTGCTTGCAAGAAAAATAAATGGAATGAACAAAGAATAATTAATAAGTCTCATTGATCTGGTTGTCTAGTAGACAGTGTAATATGCCAGGGGTGCAGCATGATACATTTTTGAAAATGTTGACAGACAGAAAAGGTGTCCATTTACCCCATATTGAAGAAAATCAAGCAGTTTGCACTGCATAGATGGACGTCCGCAGGAAATCAACAAGTTAGCACATGAGCTGGAGATGGCACAATTTTAGTTTCTAAGCTCCGAATTTGGTCTAAAAGTGTAGACAATAGACTAAACTGAATTTTGCAGTGAGTTTATAAGATCAAGTGGTCTGCTTCCGGTAGAGCTGTAGGACCACATTGACTATTGTACCTAACTTAAAAAAGCTTCACTTTCTTCTATGGTCGTTACTGAAAGAGGCCTTTTACACAGAGCAATGCTGATGTTGACATTTCGAACTGAAGAAAAATTTGGCAAAGTTATTAGGGGGGAGAGGGGGGGCTTTAATATCGCATAGCGAGATGGAGCAAACTTTATGTCCGACATTTTCATGCCTTCCGAGACGGATCACTTAACGAACTAGGAGATGCGGGATGTGAAAAATCACCAGGAAGCCACTGACTGGTGGGATCTTAAGGGATCCATCTGCAAGTTGAAATCTCTTTGTAGATGACTTCCAAGATCATTGTGGTTACTGGTCAAGTAAGATTACATGGTGTTTCTACAAAGATAGGCGATAGTCTTGGATAACAAATTGTGGACGTCATTGAAATAGGTCATCTCCATGCAAAACATGCAAAACGCCATTGATCAGATAGGGACAGTGCTCTGGTCATAATGGAATGACAAAACCATACAGGGTATCTCTTCTGCTGCCAGTAACTGTGATTGTGTAGAGGCTACAACTTACATGATATATAATCGTTGAAAATGAATATGAAAAACGTAGGGAACTCAAACGTCAAAGCAACCCAAAGTAAACACAATTTGAGAAGAGAAAAGAAAACATACATTTATTTATTCTTTGTAGAACTGATTGCAAGAAGGTATTTTTAGAAATTGCTTTGAAGGTGAAACAAAACATATGTTCCTCATTTAGGCTTGGGCTGGGCATTTGCCAATTTAATGCATTGCTTTGACGCCATTAGATAAACCAATTATTTTACTTCAAAGTTAGAAGTCATCTGTTCCAATGTAGTGAGGGAGAGAAGTTGCTCATCAGCATGTTTTTTTTGTTTTTAATGGAGTTTAATATATCGCAAACTTGACCCTAATCAGGTATCAGATCGCTTTACATAGCACCAGTTGCATTACATGAGGACACATTCCTTATTTTTACACATGGAGAGATGAAGTGATTTGCCCAGAATCACAGGATGTTCATTGCCGAGACTTGAACTCAGTTCCCCAGATTCCAGGTCGACCACCCTAGCCGTTAGGCCAACTCCTCTTCCCACTCTCCTGTTAGTAGTGCTATAAGCATGATACTGTCCTGTTACATCACATTCACCTTTTGTTTCCACTCAGACTTAGACAACATTCATGGGAAATGGGTCTTTCACACCCGGGAAGAGTGCCACAAGTGATTATCCATATTTCATTAACATACTGACAATGGGTTCTCTTGCTCATCAGGAAATAATAAAAACAAACTAACGCTATGCCCCGCAGGTTAAATTTTTCCCAGGATTTATGAAATCTTGGCTTTGAAACACGATAACACTATGATAGAATATGTTTGGTGAAACTACTGTGATCATTCACTCTGAATTGCCGCTTGCAGTGCAGCGGGCAGTCAGAAGAGCGTGGTATGCACCGATGTGGTCAATCATATACAGTGCAGTAGGGGCACTGCTTCCGGGTTGGTAATGATGCACCCTGTTGGATGCAGCAGTGCTGGAAAGTGGCAGAGAATCAAAGGAGGAAGAAGGATTCATAATATTTTGTGGTCTTCCTTTTCTTAAGTGGAGAATGGTAGAAGAATCCTCAGAGATGATTGGTGTACAATAGTCATGACCATTTTAAGAGGTTACAGGGTGATGACTTAAGCGGCAAGCAAAGTGGAAGGATCTTATTTATTCCTCCTCATTGGATGATGAGGGTCCTATTCTGGCGATACGTTCTCCTAAGGATGGGAATAGACCTGAGTTCTTCCCTCCTCTCAGGTCTCATTCAGAATTGCAGGATATAATTGAGGAAACAGTGTCAAGAACCTTGGCCTCAGAAGGGATACATGACGTGACAAGTGTTCCAGGAGACATGATGAGAAGAATTCCTAATTTTGAGGCATCTTCCAGATAATCTGGGAAATACCTCAGGAGTGAGGAAATGTGGGACACACTTTCTCATGAATAACATAAGTTGGGTTTTCCTGCTTTTTTGATTGATAATAAATGGGGATACCCTGTTCCCACAGTATGGTAAACCGACCAGTAAGTCAATGCTGTTTCATGGTTCAATCAAGGACATGGTCATGCAAGACTGGAAGGAGGTGGACAAGGTCAACGTGCCACAATTCCTGCAGAAGCTGTATATGTCGGAAGATGATGTGCTTCCATATTCACTCAAAGGAGAAGCGATTTTGCAATTAATTTGCAAGGCAACTAATAATCCAGCGTATTGTGCCTCTTCTGATCCCTCTGATAAGAAGGTGGATCAGAATTAGGGAAGGCATTTGCAGCAGAGAATTTGGCTCTGAAAGCCAGCATTTATTCGCCATATACAGCCCAGTCGCTCATTAAAGACTTTGATCAGCTGGAACTGGCAACTCAGGATGGTCTGGAGTGTTCAGAGCTCTTGGCTGGTATGGATCAACAGTTAAGGCTATTGGCTGGTATTTCTTCAGATGTGATGAAAGCAACATCGATGTTGACCGGGGCTGTGGTGCAGCCAGAATTGATCTGTGGTTGAAAGAAATGAAAAACAGAGGCTGTCAAGAAGACAACATAAGTCAAATTTCCATTTCAAGGCAAAATGCTTTTTGGAAAACAATTGGAGGATATGATTTCTAAGGTATTTAAAGATCGAAAACACATGCTACCATATATATGGAAGTCTGATTCAAGGAAATTCAGAAATAAGAGAGTGAAATTGTCTCCTCACAGAGATTATAAACCTAATGCAGTACATAAGCAGAAATTCCAGCCAAGAGGGTTTTCTCCCAAAAGGAATATGGGAAAAAAGGCCCATCAAAAAAGGCACTGACAATTACAGTCCTCTCAAAACTGCCCCTATAGGAGGGCAACTTCATATTTTTCTGAAGGCCTGGCAAAGAGATGTCATGGAAGCAGGGGTGTTTAGCATAATCAGCAAAGGTTATCCAATAGATTTTCTACAAAAGCCTTCAAATACAAAGTCAAGGTGACTCTTCTTCCTATATCAGGCCACAAATGATTGGTTCTCCTAGGAGGGGACGTGCTTCCTCATAAAAGATAATTATGAGGGTACCCTAAGATGAAAAGAAAGAAGATGCTTATTCAATCGTTTTAGTGGTCCAGAAGCCTTCAGGAGAGCACAGACAAGTTGTGGACCCAAAGAGGGCCACCTCCTCGATAAAAACATGCCTGTAAGGTAAAAGGTTTTGCAGCTCATACTAGGGTAAGATCTCTATCAGTTTAAGCCCTTCCCTTTGGTTTCAAAGCTTCTCACAGGGTCTTTACTGAAGTCTTAGCACTGCTTTCTGGTCTTCTTTATTCCGATGGAATATTTTTGCGTATCTCAATGATGGGCTGGGCGAGGCTTCATGGGAAAAACATGATATTGTCCCACAGAGGCAGAGTGTTGGAAGTTTTGCAATCTCACAGGTTACTCATAAGCTGAAAAAAATCTAATCTAAAACCTGGGCAAGAACTAACATTTATAGGGGCACGATTTCTTCATCTATAAGGAGCAGCTCTCTTGCCTCTTCAAAGGATTACAAAGATTCTGAAGCATATTCTGGAATCGTTAATGCACAAAGCTCAAGAAGTGGTGTTGCTACTCAGGATTCAGGAGGATCTAGCCTCCACAATCTTTCTGGTTTCTTGGGCTCAATTCGATCTCCACAATTTAGTTACAACATATTCCAGTTTGTCAGGTTGGGACACATGGGGGAAGTTGATATAGGTGTAGGGATTCTGGTCGCTCAGGAAGGCACTGAGATTTTCGAATTGAAGGGAGTTTGAGATGGTGAGATGGGCTCTGCTAGTATTTGAAAGTCTACTTAGATGAAACGTAGTCTTGCTTCTGGCGGACAATGTAAATATAAAGGCCTATGTGAACAAGGAGGGAGGGACAAGATCCAAGGCTCTGAATAAGACTGCGCATAATCTCTTTTCCTGGGCTCAGAAGGTTCTAATTTTTCTGATACTAATGCATACTCAGGGAGTGTCCAATGTAACAGCAGACATACTCAGCTGGGACATTCCATCTTCTCTGGATTATTCCCTAGAGCCATAATGGTTCAATCTTGTGACTCGTTGTTGAGGTATGCCTGTGATGGATCTGTTTGATGAAAGAGTCAATGACAAAGTCCACAAGTTTGGTGCAAGGGTAAAGAAAGAGCCAACCTGTCCATTGGATGCTCCTTATGCCGAGGGGAGTTTTATACACCTTCCCTCAATTTCCTCTATTCAGGCCATTTCTAGTGAGAAGAGAATCAGTGAATGTGATTTTGTTTGCTCCTCGCTGGCCTCCAGCCAATTAGCTTTCTCTTTTGATGGTCCTGAGCGTGTCTCAAGAATTGTTACTTCCACTAAATCTGTCTCCTCTTGACCTTCCGATTCTGCGAATAGAGTTGCTGCAGAAGTTCCGCTTGATGGCTTGGAATTTGAGAGGAGGGATTTATGGGACAGGGACTGCAGGAAAACTTGGTGCTCACTTTTTAGTCTAGAACGTTATCTACTCAAAAATTATATAGGATTCACTGGAGATCTTTCTCACAATGGTGTGACAGGAAAGGTTATGATCTGCAGTCGGTGAGTTTAATCATGATTGTGGAATATTTACTGGAGGGATCAAGGATGAGATCATCAGTGGTTACCCTGAGGGTGCAATGGGCAGCAATTGAGGCAGCTAGGGATCCTTCAAAGGATATGGCTTATAATGAGGGCTTGCTTTCCAGGCTATTGAAGGGTCTGAGGCAAAAGGAAGAATTGATGGACCGAATTCTGAACAATGCAAACATTACCCCCAGTCACAAAGATCTGGGTTTAATCCATCATTGTTTTGCTCACCACGCCAACCCAGTTTGGACCCAGCCATATGCAAATCAGTCTTGACCATGATCCTCAGTGGAACAGTCCAGCCTAAGCTGCCAAGCCAGGATGCTTGTTTCTGGTCCAGGGAGGACAAGCCTCCTGGGCATCACCCCTCATCAGCCAGGCTAACTCGAATCCAGTGGCCCAGTGAGCACAGGACCCACATCTGGGCATACCCTTCCCACTTAGGGTGACAAAAGCAAAAGGAACAATTGATGGACGGAATACTGAACAAAGCAAACATTCAACCCAGTCACAAAGATCTGGGTTTAATCCATCATTCTTTTGCTCACCACGCCACCCCAGTTTGGACCCAGTCGGATGCAAACCCTCTTCCTCATGGGAACAGTCCCGCCAGTACTGCCAAGACAGGTCCTCCCTGGACCAGAAACAAGCATCCAAGATCCTTATGGAACTGGCCAACACATGTGCAAGACCATTACAAACTTGTCCTACTTGGGTTCCCACTTTAGTTTTGGAGGCGTTGACTACACCTTCATTTGAATCCTTTAGCGTTTTCCATTTGCAATTTCTGACCATCAAAACCATCTTTCTGATGATTGGCACTTCAGCCAGATGACTTGGGTAATCTTGACTTTGTCCTGTAGGTTTCCTCTTTGCAAAATGTTTCAGGACAGGGTAGTGCTTTTGGCAGTACCTTCTTTTGTTCTGAAAGCTGATTCCAGGTTTCACAAACAGCACAAAGTATCTTCGCCATACTTTTATACATCTCTGTCATCAGAGAATGAAGCTTGTCTTCATTTGTTAGATGCGAGAAGGGCTGTACTTCTGTATATGGACAGAGTTTGGTCATTTAGGAAAGCCGAGTCCTTGTTTATTAATAATAGCTTGGGTAGGAAAGGGGAAAATCCTGCAACAGCTACATCTAGTCGGTGGATTAAAACTTTAATTGGTAAACCTGTGAGGTGTATCGACAGCCTCCTCCTTTACAAGTACAGGGCAGGTTGACTAGTGGCATGTCTTCTATGGTGGAAAAGTTATAGGGTTCCTTCATTACTAACATTTGTTGGGCAGCTACATGGTCTGACTTGACTACCTTTGCAAAACATTTCATGATGACGAAAGTTCATAGCATTAATGATGTCCTGTGCTATAAGATGGAACGGGTGAAAGTTAATTTAAGTGTCAAATAAAGCATGTTTTGTTTAGCATTTTTTTAAACAGTTGCCCATCATTAGAAAGCTTTGTGCATATCATGCATAAGGAATTACATTGAGGGAGGAACATAATGTTAATGCATAAATTACTTACCAGTAATGGCATTACTTTGAGTCCAGTGGTGACTCCTCCGCTATGCCGGAGTAACATCGCCCCATTGCTTTTAAGCAGTACTAAGCAGAAACATAAAATGATAATAACTTAAAGTTACTTTCAATGTATACTTCGTGTCCTGCTGCTTTGCAGGCATGTGGGTGGGCAAGGCTGCTCTCGTCTAAGAGCAGTGGAGAAGTGGTTTTACTACTGCTAATTGCGCAATGACTGTTTGGTTGGACCTCTAGGGCTGCCCAAACCAGTCATGCACACTTTCCTCATTCTCCATGCAGACTGCATTACAGCCTGCATGGAACACATGCCCACCCCTCCAGCCTCTGGCTGAGCATCATGTCATGGAGCTCAGACCAATCACAACGTTGCATTGCAGCATTGAGATTGGCTTAGGGGAGGAAGCATGGCTACCTGCTTCCTGTTCCTGGAGTCAGAGGCATGAGAGCAGGAGCAGAGAAGTGGGATCCGGCCTCAAGGTAAGTTTCTTTTATTTATTCAAACCCCCATGCGAACCCCCCTGCTGCCCCCCTCACGACGACCCCCTTCACTGCCTCACCACCTGCGAGCTATGCCACCCACCACTGTCTGAGTTCTACTCCTTCACTTTCATTCATTCATAACATTGGTTAGTTGAGAGCTTAATTACTGACAGGAGGTGTGGTGGGGCAGGGAAGTATTAGAAAACTAAACCTGCCTGTGGAGACAGACAGGCCTCATACCTAAAGAATTAAAGCAAGGGAGTATGAGACAGAGTAATGCCATTACCAGTAAGTAATTTAAGCATTACAATCCAATGACTTTTGCAGGCTGGGCTGTTTAATTTTCTTTCTTTCCTTACTTTTCTTTAAATATGGGGATTTACTGATTGCTAAAAGCATACCAGTCAAATATAAGAAGGTTAATGTCTACCGAGGAAACTGCCTGTTGATGCAGTTCCTCTGCTTAGCTGTTAAGATAGCCATTTTCCTAATTGTCTTCTTTAGTTCTGCAAGGAGTCATGGTGAAGAAGAGTACAGAGAACGAAAACTGTAAGACGCACCAGGCCATGGTATGCCAGTGAGCTGATGATGAGCAGCCTTTTTGCAGTGGCAGAGGAGAGCTGCTGTGGCCCATTTCATTTTAATCTACACCTTTTGGGAAATGCTGGTGCCACACACTACCAAGTGGGAGAGCGGAGCCTGCAATCACAGCCCAGGGCAGTCCAGCTGAGGGTATCTAGGTAATCCTACTCAAAGATAAAAGCTTACTTGGTGAGAAGCTGTCTAGGACTGCTACTATCACCCAATAGTTCATTTGGAGAATAGCTCTTCTCTCTCAATGTATCTACGACTGCATCCACACCCAGAATGGGATCCATTGGCCAGTGATGGACATCAAGCCACATCCTATTGGTATGGTAAAATCTCTACCTGCTTCAAATCTGCAGGTGTCATTGTATTTCAAAACAGGACTATCAAAGGGAGCATGACTAACTTGAGTTGATGCTCCATCAGGGTACAAATAAACCTACCATACACACATTAAATGAAGTGGATCCCTCGTACCATTTACCAGAACTATTTTCATCCAAAGGAGAAGAACATCATATGTTTTTACTGCAAAGAACCAAAGCATTGGTAATAAATAGGTGTGGATTATTTTAAGAGTTTCTGTTCCTTGTAACAACAAGCTTTTGCTGTGTTATATGAGGGTATACAAAAACTGAAAACACATACTATCAAGAGCCACATAAACACAAACACACATCACATACATCACACACAGGCACCACACACACAGACACATGCAGACACAGGTGGATGGGTGCTTAGATAACTACCTGGATAGATATATGCCAATATGGTGGAACCATCAAAACATTATGTGGTAGGAAAGCAGTTGAGCATACATATCCACTTATGCAGGACAGCTTTAGGTACAGTCACAACATGGAATTGGTGGCCACATCTGTCTTTGATGATCTGTGTTTGCTAGTGGATTGAAGAAAGACTTGGGAACTGATTTTGCTCAACTTCTCTGCAGCGTTTGAGACCTTAAGTCACGTTGTGGAGAAGTGTGGCTCAATGGTGGAGAAGTGTGGCTCAATGATTAGAGCGGCAGACCCTGATGCAGAGGTCTAGCCCGGGACCAGGGTTCAATTCCCCGCCTCGGCGGGTCTTGGGCTAAAAAATTCCACGGACCTGATAATTCTCGCCTCGGTGCCTATTCCAATCATGGAGTCCCACTCTGCAACTCTGGGCAATAGCTTGCTTAATCTCCACAACGGCCCCCACAACGCTAAGGATGCCTGGCCTCCACCTTGGGGGTGCCCAGGAGTGGACGCCTCACAGGGAAAGCCAGGATGGGTTCCACAGCGGTATTCGTACAAGCGCCTTGAGACCCTTGCGGGTGACTAGTGCGCTATACAAGTATCAAATTTACGTTATCCTTCTCAAAAGACTTCAATCCTTTGGAATGCACACTCTTACGAACAAGTGGCTTAAATTCTTCCTGTCTGGCATCAACAATAATCATTTGTTTGTCTGCTGCCTCCACGATAAACTTGGTTAATTGGGATGTGCCACAGGTATCTATTTTATCTCCCCTGCTTTTTAACCTTTATATACCCCCCTTTTGTACTGAATGACATTGGCATCCAGTTTTATATGTATGCCAATGATAGTTAAGTACTATTCAAAATTCATTCCAATCCAGCTATTTCTGTCACTGACAGACTACATTTCATTCTTTGTTGGATGGCTCTTAAATTTTAAAACTTGAATCTGGACAAGGCGGAGGTGCAGATAACTAGTAATTGTGTAGAGAAATGACATTATTCTGTGTGACCTGACTCAAAGGCCCAGTACATCTCCTTTTGACACACTAAAATACATATGTCATTTTAGATGCTAATCTAACTTTAGCACATCAGCTTAATAGGCTATGAGCTCTTGTCTCTGGCACCTTAAGCTACTGCAGATAATACTGCCCTTCATTCATGTGAATTTTCATTAGCAAGTAGTCACTAATTTCATCCAGACGTTAATCAGAAGCTTCAGTTGACTCATAATATAGCTGTCTGCATCATTGCTAGTATTATCTTCAGGAAGCATACTATTCTCTTTCTTTTTTTTCTTTACTTTCTTTTTAATGCCCCCTACCCCACTACTACTGCCCCAGAGCAACCACCACTAGCAGCTTAATTTCTACATTTGGTTTGATGTTGCTTTCTTAAAATCCCATTTTATTTCTGTTGTCCAACTTGTTCAATGCTTTCCCTAATCATATGGACTTTGATTGATCACCTAGAGCACAAAAACCTGATGAATGTGTTGGTTTCTATCTAATAGCTGGAAGGTCATGAGCGTTCATGGTTACTATGAGGCATACATCTGATTTTTTAAAGAGCTTTTACCATTACATAATATAACACGTAACATAACATATATAAATATGTTATGAATATATAAAGTATATCAATTTACAAACATTAATCTCTTTAAGAAAAAACTAAAAACTCTTTGTTGTATTTCTTAATGAAGGGAGAGACACAAAGAGATCTTTTTTGTAAGCAAGGCATGACTTTTTTGACATCCATTTGTTATCCTACTGTGTATTGTAGTCTATGTTATAGAAAAATATTCATCTTTAACACTTGCAACTGGTGATTTGCTAGGTACTTGTTAATTTCTTACTGTGTAGATACTTGTATGTGGCACTGGGCTTTTTTGAGACACTATGAAAAATGGATTATCTGCATATGTTTTATATTACGACATGTACATACATTTTTTTTTAAACAATATGTGATTACTGAACTCCTGAATTGACGAGGGACACAAATTAGAGAGCTAGAAGACACACACAAAAATGACAAAAATCTGTCTGTGCGCTACAGAAAAGTTTCAAAATGACACAGGGCACTATAACTGCAGAATGCTAGGACGATAACAACATTAAAAGTGTGACAATACATCCTCTTGTTTTATATCCTCATCAATTTAACTGCATTGCTATGTTTAAGTGGAATGCTATGTGGGAATCATTTCCAGCAAAGGGAACAAATGGTGTACGCATGTATGAGAAATTAATTTGAACACATGTTCTCAAAGCTATTTCAAACTGATTATAAAATTAAGGGGCCCGATTCACAAAAGTAATATGAGACAAATTCCTAACTTTACGACTTTCGGTATTCACAAAGGGCATTTAGGAGTAGTAAAGTTAGGATTCCTAACTTTACTACTCCTAACTGAGACAAAATCCTAACTTTACAACTTTTGGTATTCACAAATGGCATTTAGGAGAAGCACAGTTGGGATTCCTAACTTTACTACTCCTAAACTGAGGCGAAATCCGAACTTTACGACTTTCGGTATTCACAAAAGGAATTTAGGAGTAGCAAAATTAGGATTCCTAACTTTACTACTCCCAAACTGAGAAAAATCCAAACTTTATGACTTTCAGTGTTCACAAAGGGCATTTAAAAGTAGTAAAGTTAGGAATCCAACTAGTATTTTGTCACAGATTATTTTTGTGAAACGGGCCCACTAATCCTAACTTTACTACTCCTAAAAAGTTGGGATTCCTAACTTGACTACTTAAGTTTTGGTCTTAAGTTTAACTTAAGACCAAATCTTAAATTTAAGTGAGACAAAATCCTAACTTTACGACTTTTGGTGTTCACAAATGGCATTTATGAGTAGTAAAGTTAGGAATCCTAACTTTACTACTCCTAAAAAGTTAGAATTCCTAACTTTACTACTCCTCAATGCCCTTTGTGAATACCGAAAGTCGTAAAGTTAGGATTTTGTCTCAGATTACTTTTGTGATTCGGGCCCAAGGACTGTGCAAAAGCAACAGCAACGACCTGGACTTACAAGGCCATCGTCCACTTCAAAATCAGCATCCTACAGCATGAAATTGCTGCCACAATAGGACTGGCCTCTGGCTGCTGGAACAACGGAATTAGACTTAACCTTCACAAGATTCAACCAGATTACATGGGTGACATAGCCAAAGATATCAACCACTTCAACAACTGGATCGCAGACTGGGCTGACTTCCTATCCCCACTCAAACAAAACCAACCACCATAGAACATGAAATAAGGCCAACTGATATATGGAAGATCACAAAACAACCAAGAATCACTGCAAACAACTAGAACAAAGGTGGAGACCGAACAAGATAGTAAGACAAGAACACTTCCAAATCTGCTGTGAGACACTACCGCCAACAAATCAGAGAAACTCAGAAAAAGGCCCTAGCTGAGTGAATACAAGAGAGCTACAACAGCAACAAGGAGATTTTTGAAATAATCAAGGCCTTCACAAGCCCCACAGCCACTTCCAACATGATCACCCCTACTCAAGATCTATGCAACAACCTATCATACTTCTTCTCAAATACAATCACAAACATATACAACTTCAACCCACAACCAGACCTCAGCAATCTCCCTTTCAGTCTTTACTGTGGAGTAAACTACAGCCATCATGAGGACCATACACTTCAGGGCCCCAGCAGACGCATACTCCCATCATGTCTACAACAAGAGATCCAACCCAATCAGCAAAGCTCTCATCTGCATCCTCAACACTTCCAATGACACAGCCACTGTTGGAAGGCGGACCCCGAGGAGTCGGTGAGACCACCAAGGGGGGGCCCTCTCACTGCACGAAGTAGCCGAGCGCTGACGAGAAGTCTCCTGAGAGATCCTTCTCCTATCACGTACTAGCACAGTAACACCACCACACAGGACTCAAGGAGGTTGTCTTGTGACAAGCAATTCTTTATCAGCAATAAAAAGGTTACGAGGTCAATATTTACACGAAGGGATCGAGGGATCCACCAAAAGTCTCAGTGTCTCTTTGGAAGGGTCGGGGTAGCGGGACAGTCTTTGGCAGGAATGCGGTACGAGGGTACCTGGGGCCCAGTTCTTATCCTCAAGCTGGAGGACCTCCGGATCTCGGATGGGTCGAGCCGCGACGGCGTCAGCAGGGCTCTGGCGTACAGTTCGTGGAGAGCCGCGATTCAATCAGCAGGGCTCTCAAGATGGTTTCTGCTCAGCTCGAGCCGCGACGTCGTCAGCAGGGCTCCGAGGAAGGTTTCAGCGAGGTTGGGCCGCGACAGCGTCAGCAGGGCTCCGATGTTCCAGGTGGTTCAGAAAGGGTTCACAAGAAGGAGCCGCGACGCAGTCAGCAGGGCTCGTGATGGTTCCGACAAGAGTTATTCTCCGTAGGGTCAGCCGCGATTCAATCAGCAGGGCTCTCGACTCCGGGATACAACTGCCGAGCTGTGGTGGGGTCGCCCCAGATATAGGTCTGGAGCCCTTTGATGTCCGGACCTATGCGCCCGAGGGGGCGGAGTGGCCGGGTGGAGGTGGCCAGACGCCCAGCAGGAGAGGCGCCAGGCCCATGGGAGTTGCAGGGCGATCACACCTCGAGAGGGGAGGACAGTTGGGGGTCCCATCGATACTGTCCTCCGCCGGGGGCGATGAATGGTTCCTGCGGCACCCCCTGGCTAGTTCGTGGTGCCTCGATGTCGGGGCTTCGCTGGGGTCGAGGCCGGGTTGAGCGGGGTCGCGCCGGCTGGTGCACGGTGTGACGTGGATGCCAACAAGATGGCGGAGCCACGAGGAGTATGCGACCACGTGCAGCTCCGGGTGAAGGGCCTTGGTGCAGTTCAGACGGGTGGCCCGTGAAGGCCGGGGCGGGGAATGGGCACAATCCAGGGGGTTAAGGACCACGCCACGAGGCCGGGTCCAACAGGCGTCCCCCCAGCCGAAGGCATGGAGAGTCACCCTTCTCCTTGGGGATTCTCCTCGTCAAGGCGGAAGAAGCGGGACAGGCCGTCGGCGTTGGCGTGGTCATTGCCGGGCCGGTGTTCGACGTCAAAGTCCATCCCTTGTAGCGAGATGGACCACCGCAGCAGCTTGGGGTTCTCGCCCCGCATTTGCATTAACCATTGCAAGGGCCGGTGGTCGGTCTGGACCCGAAAGTGGGCGCCAAAGAGGTAGGGCCGGAGCTTCTTGAGGGCCCACACCACAGCGAAGGCCTCGCGCTCAATAGTGCTCCAGCGTTGCTCTCGGGGCAGTAGTCGTCGGCTGATGAAGGCCACTGGTCGGTCGAGCCCCTTTTCGTCGGCTTGGGATAGGACGGCCCCGATCCCATACTCGGAGGCGTCCGTCTGTACCACGAACTCCTTCTGGTAGTCCGGGGCCTGCAGCACCGGAGCAGTACACATGGCTGTCTTTAGGGTGTCGAAGGCTGTTTGGCAGCGGGGTGTCCAGTGTACCTTCTTGGGCTGCTTTTTGGACGTTAACTCTGTGAGGGGGCCAACAATGCTCCCATGGTCCCGGATAAACCGCCAGTAGTATCCGGTGAGGCCCAGGAAGGCCCGGACAGCGGTCTGGGTAGTGGGGGGTTCCCAGGTCTGGATGGCATCTATCTTCGCTTGGAGGGGGGCCACCTGCCCGCTCCCCACTTGATGGCCCAGGTAGGTCACGGATCCGTGGCCGATTTGACATTTGCTGGCCTTGATTGTGAGCCCGGCCTGCTGGAGGGCGGCCAGGACGGCCTTCAGGTGGAGGAGGTGCTCGGCCCAGTGGTTGCTGTACACGGCAATGTCATCTAAGTAGGCCGCGCTGAAGGCCTCAAGCCCGGCCAAAACCTTGTTCACCAGTCTTTGGAAGGTGGCCGGGGCGTTCTTCATTCCGAAGGGCATCACCCAAAAGTGGTAATGCCCATCCGGAGTCGAAAAGGCGGATCTTTCTTGGGCGCCGGGGGTGAGCTGGATTTGCCAGTACCCGGCGGTGAGGTCCAGCGTGCTCAAGTAGCGAGCGGCCCCTAGGCGGTCGATGAGTTCGTCGGCCCGGGGTATCGGGTGTGCGTCTGTCTTGGTTACTGCATTCAGGGCTCGGTAGTCCACGCAGAATCGCAACTCCGGGGGGTGACCGGGAGCTGCGGCCTTGGGCACCAGGACGACAGGGCTGGCCCACGGGCTGTCGGAAGGCTCGATGACCACCAGGGCCAGCATCTTCGCTACTTCGGCCTGGATGCAGGCCCGCACTCGGTCAGGCACCCGGTAGGCTCTGTGTCGTATGGGGGGGCTCTCCCCGGTGTCGACATCGTGGACGCACCAGTGGGTCACCCCCGGGGTGAGAGAGAAGAGGGCTGCGTAGTCCCGCAGTAATTGCTGGCAGTCGTTGCGCTGTTCCGGCGTCAGGGACGAGGCGAGTTGGACCCCTTCGATCGATCCATTGTGAATGTCGGATTGCAAGAGGTCGGGCAAGGGCTCGGAGTCGTCCTCGCCCCCCTCGTCGGTCGCCAGCAGCAGGCTCAGTTCGGTCCGGGCGAAGTGGGGTTTTAGCCTGTTAGCATGTAGGACCCGGAGGGGGTTCCGGGGGGACTCCAGATCGACCAGGTAGGTGACGGGACTTTTCTTCTCCACCACCTTGAAGGGCCCGGTCCACTTGTCCTGGAGGGCGCCGGGTTCGACCGGGGCCATGACCCATACTTTCTGACCTGGCTCGAATTCTATAGTAGAGGTGTTGCGATCGTACCACCGCTTCATGTCCTCCTGGCTGGCCTCGAGGTTGGCTTCGGCCATGGCTCGGAACTTGCGGGTCTGGTTTCGGAGGGTCAGGAGGTATCGGTAGACGTCAGGAGGGGCGCCTCGGGGCTTCATCTCCCAGCCCTCCTTGACCAGGCTGAGCGGTCCGCGGACCGGGTGTCCATACAATAGTTCAAACGGGCTGAACCCCAGGGACTTCTGCGGGACCTCCCGATAGGCAAACAGGAGGCAGGGCAGCAGGACATCCCATTTCCGCCTGAGGGGTTCTTCCTGGCCCTGGATCATCCCTTTTAATGTTCGGTTGAACCGCTCAACCAGTCCGTTCCCCTGAGGGTGATAGGGGGTCGTGAACTTGTATGTGACCCCGCACTGTTGCCACAGGGACCGCATGTACCTGGAGATAAAGTTTGTGCCGCGGTCGCTCACCACTTCGCTGGGGAATCCCACTCGGGAGAAGATCCCCATCAAGGCCCGGCCTACCACAGGGGCCGTTATAGTTCTTAGCGGGACCGCCTCCGGGTACCTGGTGGCGTGGTCCACGAGGACCAGGATGAAGCGGTGGCCCAGGGCGGTTTGGGGGTCCAGGGGTCCCACAATATCGATTCCGACCCGTTCGAACGGGGTGCTGACGGCGGGAAAGGGCTGGAGGGGGGCCTTGACCCGACCCCCCGTCTTTCCGCTGGCTTGGCAGGTCTGGCAGGACCGGCAGTGGTTGTCCACATCTCTCCGCATCCGGGGCCAGTAGAAGTGGGTCACCAGACGACTGTACGTTTTGTCTTGCCCCAAGTGTCCGGCGAGGGGCACATCATGGGCCAGGTTGAGAAGGAACTCCCGGAAGCGGAGGGGGACCACCAACACGCGGCTGGCCCCGAGTTCTGCTACTTTCTATTCACTGTACAACAGGCCCTCGGCCCAGTAGATCCAGTGGGTGCCGGTCTGGTCACCGTTGGCTTGCGCGGTCGCCTGTTGTCGGACCCCTTCGAGAGAGGGACAGGACTGTTGTTCTTGCTGGAACTGCTCTCGGGTGGGGCCCCCTTCGTGTCGCCATTGTGTCAGCTCTGGTAGGGCGCTCGGAGAAGCCATCTCTTCGGGGGAGGATTCGCTGGGTCCAGGGTCGGTGTCCGCCTCCTCCTCGCTGCTGGTGGGAGGGGGTGTGAGCCCCTCGGGTTGGGCGGTCCCGGAGGTCGAGGATGAGCGGGGGGCCTGGGCGGTCATGGACCGGGTGATGGCGCAGGCCCAATCAGCCAGTCCCAACATTCGGAGGTGCTCTCGTCGCTCTACTTGAGCCCAGGGGGAACTTTCCAAGTCGTTCCCCAGGAGGCAGTCGACCGGGGCGTCGTCGCGCACTGTCACCTTCAGCAGGCCCGTCACCCCTCCCCACTCGAAGGGGACCAGGGCCATCTGGCATAGGCTTTCACTGTTGTCGGCCGTCCGTACGGGGCACAGCACATTCGGTAGAATCTGTTCAGGGGTCACCAGGTGGCATCGGACAGCGGTGATACTGGCGCCTGTGTCACGAAGGGCTTCGGCCCGTTGTCCATTGACCGTGACCTGCTGCCGGTACTTCTGGGTGTTGGTTGGGATGGGGGTGCAGGGTACCATCTCTCGGCTACCCAGGCAGACCAGGGACATGGCTGCCGGCTCCCACTCAGTGTTCTCTCGGTCGAGGGCCTCCTCTTCCTCTTCTCCTCCCCCCAAGGCGGCGGCTGTCAGCTGCCGGGGCGGGGGCCCGCCGGCCCCGTTTCTTCGGTTCAGAGGGCAGGCCGGATCGCTGGCAAAGTGTCCGGTTTGTTGGCAGCCGTAGCAGGTCACTGGTGGCCGTGGTCCGGGTCGGGCTGGGCCCACCCTTCGGGCTAGGCTTGGGGAGAGATGTGGCTGCGGTGGCCCTCGAGGGGGGCTCCTGGGGGCCCCAGCGGGAGGGTCTCGGTTCCTGTTCGGCCCTCCCCCCCACCGCGCTGGCGGGGGGGTCCGTTGGGGTTCCTCTGGTACTCCCCCATTGAGTTCCGGGGGACCCGGGAGTTGACCCATCGATCGGCCTCGACGGCAAGTTTTCGCGGGTCGGTCATTTTGCTGTCGAGGAGGTGCTGTCTCAGTTCCACGAAGCAATTGTTGGAAAGGTGTTCCCACACGATGAGGTCGACCAGCTGCCCGTAGGTGGTTACTTTGCTCCCTTTGATCCACCCTTCTAGGGCCCGACTGAAAAAGTCCACATATTCCACCCATGTGGTACCCGGGATTTTCTTGCAGTCTCTGAACCGCTGGCGGTACATTTCCGCTGTTAGCCCGTAGCGGGTGAGCAGGGCCTCCTTCATGTGATCGTAGGAGGTCATCACCTCCTCCGGTAGCTGGAGCAGCGTGTCCCGCCCTTCACTCAGGAACCGCCCCCACAGGCCCACGCCCCAGCCTTTTCGGGGCACCCGATGAGAGGTCATGGCCACCTCGTAGGCCTTGAACCATTGTTGGATGTCGTCATTCTTGTAATACTCCTTGACGACCTCTTTCGGGATATGTACCTTGGCCTCGGAAGGCGGTAGAGTGTCTCTAGTACTGGGGGTGTCGGTCCCTCCGTTCTTGGCCTTGATCTCGAGCTCCTTGAGACTGCACTTGTGCTCAAGAGTTAGTTTCTTTTCCTCCAACTCCCGGTGTCGTCTCTTCTCCTCTATCTCTTCTTGAAGGCGTAGCTGCTCTAGGGCCAGTTTCTTTTCTGCCAGCTGGAGTTCGCCGTCCAGCCGCAGTCGGGCGAGCTCTAGCTCGTGGCTCCGGACCTTTTCCCGCTCTCGTATTTCTTCTTCGGAGAGGCCGGTTTCTAGGCTCTTTCTTCCTCCGGTTGCCGGAGTCAGTGCGGTTGCTGTGGTCTCAGTCAGGGGCAAGGGCCCTTCTTCCTGGGAGGGGCCTGCCCCGGCCTCCAACCATGCCCTCAGAGCTTTCTGCATCTCCTCTTTGGTACCTAGGCTGGTGGTTGCAATGCCTTTGTCTTTGCAGAACTGTTTTAATTCTTTGTGCGTATATTCTTCCAGCCGTTCGGGCTGGAACTCCATTGTCGCGTTGTTTTCCTGGCTGCTCATGATGCTGTTCGTTTGGATGGGTAGCTAGTGGGTACTGGCTGGTACGTACTGCGTTCGGCTCGGATCCCGTCGCTGGCCACCAAATGTTGGAAGGCGGACCCCGAGGAGTCGGTGAGACCACCAAGGGGGGGCCCTCTCACTGCACGAAGTAGCCGAGCGCTGCCGAGAAGTCTCCTGAGAGATCCTTCTCCTATCACGTACTAGCACAGTAACACCACCACACAGGACTCAAGGAGGTTGTCTTGTGACAAGCAATTCTTTATCAGCAATAAAAAGGTTACGAGGTCAATATTTACACGAAGGGATCGAGGGATCCACCAAAAGTCTCAGTGTCTCTTTGGAAGGGTCGGGGTAGCGGGACAATCTTTGGCAGGAATGCGGTACGAGGGTACCTGGGGCCCAGTTCTTATCCTCAAGCTGGAGGACCTCCGGATCTCGGATGGGTCGAGCCGCGACGGCGTCAGCAGGGCTCTGGCGTACAGTTCGTGGAGAGCCGCGATTCAATCAGCAGGGCTCTCAAGATGGTTTCTGCTCAGCTCGAGCCGCGACGTCGTCAGCAGGGCTCCGAGGAAGGTTTCAGCGAGGTTGGGCCGCGACAGCGTCAGCAGGGCTCCGATGTTCCAGGTGGTTCAGAAAGGGTTCACAAGAAGGAGCCGCGACGCAGTCAGCAGGGCTCGTGATGGTTCCGACAAGAGTTATTCTCCGTAGGGTCAGCCGCGATTCAATCAGCAGGGCTCTCGACTCCGGGATGCAACTGCCGAGCTGTGGTGGGGTCGCCCCAGATATAGGTCTGGAGCCCTTTGATGTCCGGACCTATGCGCCCGAGGGGGCGGAGTGGCCGGGTGGAGGTGGCCAGACGCCCAGCAGGAGAGGCGCCAGGCCCATGGGAGTTGCAGGGCGATCACACCTCGAGAGGGGAGGACAGTTGGGGGTCCCATCGATACTGTCCTCCGCCGGGGGCGATGAATGGTTCCTGCGGCACCCCCTGGCTAGTTCGTGGTGCCTCGATGTCGGGGCTTCGCTGGGGTCGAGGCCGGGTTGAGCGGGGTCGCGCCGGCTGGTGCACGGTGTGACGTGGATGCCAACAAGATGGCGGAGCCACGAGGAGTATGCGACCACGTGCAGCTCCGGGTGAAGGGCCTTGGTGCAGTTCAGACGGGTGGCCCGTGAAGGCCGGGGCGGGGAACGGGCACAATCCAGGGGGTTAAGGACCACGCCACGAGGCCGGGTCCAACAGCCACCTTTCTAGAAGCATGGTAACACTCTGCGGTCAACATGCTCCAAACTAATCCTCCACATAAAAGGCTCAGCTTGTGAACTACGAACAAATATCCCTTCTACTGTACACAACCAAAGTCCTCAAAATACCATCTACAGACGCCTCATGGACTCATTGAATACCAGCTTGTACATACCACACAATGAGGCATCCAACCAAACCACTGCACCAAGACCACCCTCATTGCAGCAACAGACAGCATCTGACTGGTACTTGACCAGCGAGAAACAACAGCACTCATCCTCCTTGGCCTCTCAGTGGCCTTCAACACTGTCTTCCACCCCACCCTGATCAGAAGAATGCACAAGACCTGCAGTTAAGGACCTCCCCAACTGGATATGCACATTCCTTACTGGAAGAACACAGGCAGTACACATATTCCAATATGCATCGAAAGCCTGGAAACTTATCGGTGGAGTTCCCCAGAGATCCTCATTCAGCCAGACCTTCTTCAACATCTGCATGACCATCTGGATGACATCATCCGGAAACACAACATGAATATACTCACCTACCCGGATGAAACCCAACTGATACTGTTCCTCTCAGACAAGATACCCACACCTAGAAACAACTTCACCAGCTGGTTGAATTTCAACTGCCTTTATTTCAATACAGACAAGTCTGAAGTGGGGATCGTGAGAAAGGATAGCTGGATAGACTTCACCTGGTGGTCAAAAGAAATTGAACCATTACCCATTCCCACCCTGCAAGCAAGAAACCTCAGAATAATTCACGACTGCACCCTAATATGGCGTCCCTGGTCAACTCCATCACCCCATCCTGCTTCCACACCCTAAGTATGCTGCATAAGATCTTCCAGTGGCTTCTGAACAGCACCAGAAAAACTGTTACTGAAACCCACATCACAAGGAGCTCTCATCACTAACAGCAACTCACTCTAAGCAAGTGTTGCAGCGCGGAAACCTGGGTAACGGGAATCAGATCAAAATCCCATACCAAAATCCTCCCTTCGTCACAGACCAAATACCTCATTAACACATTCACTCATACATTCATTGGTGGGGCCCATGACACCAACATTCACGCTTCACTTCTCACTGGTCTGCACTTACAGGAGAGATGAATGTTCCAAGCGCTGACATGAAAGGAATACCTTATAACCTATAAAGAGAAAATTATTTCCATATACATATACACTAATATCCTTATCTCTACACACCTTAAGCCTAAACATTAAGATACTCCTACCACTTGATCAATGGATCATTTAGTTGGATTGGTAGGGTGATTTAGTCCTGCTAAAATACACTCAGAATCCTGATCTATCTTCTTTCAATAAAACGACCAAAACACATTTGTTTGTTAATCAATAATTTGTTTATCTAATTAGTGCAAGAATTTAGATCCATCTAGTAAAATTATTAGTCATTACTCAAATCACAGAACACCATATTTACCTAATCTGGCTATAGGTCGTCCTCTAAGTCATCAAATGTAGTCATCCGCCGGTCAGAATTCGAAAGTTCTTCATGCAGCACGCTGTAGTCCCAAAGATTGGGTCAAGGACCAGAGATGTGTAAGCATCGATCAGTGCCCATGAATATTAAGAAGTCCTTGGTTCATCAAGAAATTGCAGCATTCAGTCTGTCAAACGTTCAGTAACGCAGCAGTCTTTTCGCGTCACCGTCGTCTTCGTCAGCAAATGAAAACACGTGGCAAAAATCCTCTACCCTCTCTCTTCTATCATTATTTTTATAATAAAAGTAGAGTCAAAAGATTCAATTTACAGAATTTTGGGCTCTCTCCATTGGTTGGTTGAGATCGTCCGATGAGGTTTCACACAGTTCAAGAGGTTATGTCACTGTCCATGATGGTTCTGGGTTTTTGTAATAGTCCTTTGTCATAATACTTGGCAGGCATCCCACTGTGGCCTTGCATGAGCACAGTGTGTCGAGGGTCATGTCAAGGCTACAAGAATATGCAACAGCGCAGGTGCGCTTCTCCCGAAACCTCGTGGAATGGTGGCCATCACGTCGTGTTACTTTGGCGGCCATCTTTACTCTAGGCCCAAAGGACAACTTAAGCGAAACAAACACAAAGAGTAATTAATACATAGAAATAATGAATAAAATGTTAACCCCTTACTAATCCCTCTATGTGCTTGTACTTATCTAGCAGATAGCAACATTTAAAGCGTTCATATTCACCCATTGATGTCATCTGGTGCGACATTACAAAAACGTCACAAAAGCAACATATATCATGCAATATTTTATCTTCTATTGTTAGTATGCGTACATATTTAATTACAAAGATTATTTAGCCATGCAAATAGCAAATCCCACGTGTATTTCGTATATTAGTAAAGTTGATTAAAACTCATGCAAACACATTAATAATATTATGGTTAATAGATTACTCTAATTAGTATATTCATGCAGAATGGGGGGTATACAACATTTTGTACTACCCGCTCCATCAAAAGAATCACCAATCAGCTCCTGAACAGACTCCAAGCCAGACTGGTCTTCAACATCCCACTTCGAACCACATTACACCACACATAAGGATAATGATGCAGGCTCTCTACACAAAAACGCACACAATTCAAACTCCTTATAATCATCTACAAAGAACTTTTAAACACAGGTTGGGCCTACCTAAACAGTTGCATACAATTCCACCTACTCTTCAGTCACCTGTGCTTAACCGGGCTTTGACTGGAAAACGTCTCCCGCATGCACAAAAGCACAACAGGAAGTTGTGCCTTCTCATACATTCCTACTTACATAAGTAAAGACCTCCCACAGCTCATCAGAGCATCCTCATCTCTTCTTGAATTCTACCAGGAGCTAAGGACCTGACTCTTGGAGTAAGGCACCAGGAGATTACCCATTCAGCTATGAAGTGCCTGGATACTCTCACAGGTGATGAGTGCGATAAACGCACTCATAACATATAACATAGCAACTTTAATAAAAAAATATGGGCCCGATTCAAAAAGGTAAACGTACACTTTTGAGTAAGTTTACAATATTTTGATATTCACAAAGGAAATAACGAGAAGTATTTTTACGAGTGTGGAGTCTCCGCACATAAAAAGACCTATGTTGTTATGTGTGAAGACTCCGCACTCATAAATGCCTTTGTGAATAGCAAACAATTGTGAACTTATACAGAAGTGTAAATTGACCTTTGTGAATCAGGCCCTATAACTACATGGAGTCTTGAAGTTTGCCACCTTCACATTTCACACTAAAAATAAAGTTGGCATGGATGTGGCCAGCCATGAAGACCTACAGGACGGTACCCATGGAATCTCTGTCTCCCCATCACATATTACTGTGGCATTCTGTGATATACTGCAGTTGTTCTGCCCCCTTGGTGTGGGGATGCCTCCTTCCACTCCTGAGAGAAGCTAGGGTGATCCAGCAGCATTGTAGACCTCTGGGGAGTGCAACATGCACTCCTGGGGAAGCGGCAGCCTATGTTCTCCTGGCCAGCTACCTTGTTTCCTATGGCATTGCTGCTGGCCCAGGAGAGAGCGTGGCTTGCTGTAGTAGGACCCAGCATACCAGCTGCTATTGTGGCCATGGGAGAGGAGCAGGCTTACCTGCTTGTTTGCAGCACTATGGAGCTGGCTCTGTGGGGGCATTTTGTCTTTGTGGGAGAACAACAGGAGGTCCCACATGTTCTCCTGTGACCCATGCAGTGAGGCCTAGGACAAGTGGACTGCAGGTCAGACATTGACCACATCATCCTTCACTCTGCAGCCCGCTAGGGGGGTCTCTCCTCTTCTTGGTGGACTAGGGCTGTTTCAGGGAAGCCCATCATAGGTGTGGTAGCTGGGAATGATTGTGCTTGCTACCTGGGGACATCTGTTGACAACGGCAGAGGTCTCTGTCTGGCTTGGTTCTGGAAAATTGTTGGGCTTTGGGCCTCCTCTGTTGACGGTGTGGGGGCACGTCACTGGGGAAATCTATGAGCACTGTAAATGTGCATGGACCATATGTAAGGAGCTGCATTGTGGCTATATACTGTGGGCCCCCAACAGGTGCAGCAAGAAGAAGGTTGCTTGTGTTCCAACACGTGGATGGTGGGTAGGGGTACATGCCACGGGCTATCTCTTATCTCCTCTTCTCTTTGCTATAGCGCAGGAACCCCTAGCAATATAAATTCAACAGACCATGCAAGACTGGTGGATCCAAGTGTGAGATGTTAATCATCTGGTGTCTCTTTATGCAGATGACACCCTTTTTTATCTTATGCCCCCGGGGGTCCCTTCCTCTGCTCCTGTAATATTTAGATGCTTTTGATGACCTAACAGGTCTTAAAATTAATCATGGCAAATCACTAGGGTTCCTACTGGGTGCTTTCACTGCCCAAGTAACAGCCTATTTGCTTGCCCGCCCTGCTCTTGCACTGGGAAACTGATCAGTTCTGTTATTTGGGGATCATGGTGGCGCAAACCTCTTGAAAGTGAAAGTGGTATAACAGTGACAGAATCACAGAGGGACCATGTCCGTTAGTCCAATTGTGAAATACCCTCCTTCAGTCCCTGAAGGGTCTAGTGGCAGTGGCCAAGATGGTGTTTTTATCACGATGCCTGTATACTATGGAACGTTCGTTTGACTACTTACTACTCTGATATGGGTAGGAGGTAGAAATAGGGTAGCATGTGAATTTTTGCTTTTGCCCATGCTGGAAGGAGAGCTGGCAGTTCCCAAACTGGAACTGTACAATTTTGCCTCCTAGCTCCAGCACGCCAAGCACTGGGTGTCGAATTGTGGGAACTGGGAAGCGGATGGAACATGTGTTCTTTCTTTTCTGCAATTATTGACGTCTGGAGTGGGATGCAGTATCGGTGAATACTACTGCTTGGTCGGGGGTGGCTGTGAGACGATTGAGACCTATACCCCATTGACAGGTTTATCACCTTTGAGGTGGCACAGGAGACCTTTGGACTAGGGCCTGGCCAATTCTTTATGCATAGCTGTCATAGTTAGGCAACTATGGCCCACATTCTCTACCGCCCCATCTATGTCACTTGGCTTTAAAGGTTGATAGAGCTGGGGGGAGCACTTGGTATTACATCTATATAAAGCCATGACAGCTGATAGAGCCCAATTCCTGTTTCGCACCAGGGCCGCTTGGGAGGAGGAGTTTGGGTTTTCTCTAGAGGATGCCTGTAATGCCTGGTTTGAGGTAATCCATTTCAATTTCTTACACCGTATGTATGTGACACCAGTGCTGCTCAAAAGAATGGATCCCAGTAAACCAAGTGGTTGCTGCTGGAATCAGGCTCCTGTGGCAATGTTTTTACACCTTGTGTGGTAGTGTCCATTGGTGCACACCTTCTGGATGTCTGTTGTGGCACAAGTGGCTGCAGTAGTGAGGATTCCGAAAGTGATTGACCCGATTGCTTGGTTGCTGGGGATGTTCGACGGTGTAATGGTAGAAAATGTGAGTTTATGTTTCTGCATCTGCTGTTGTTGTTGGCTAAGAGAAGAGTTGCAATTACATGATGGGGCATGTTGGGCCCAGTGTGGATGGATGGGTGAGGGATGGAAGTAGCCCTCAAAAAGTGTCACTGTGATGAGAAGGTGGAATGGGAGAGGACCTGCGAGTTTGGGGGGCATTTTGACTAAGTTCATAGATCCAGGGGTTCACAGGTAACTACGTCAAATGACAAGGTGACCTTCCCTCCCACCTCAGATGCTTAAGCATCTGCAGTGCCTTGGGAGGAGAATGTTTAGATATAATGATTCTGTAATCTTCCGGGAAGTGGACTGTGGTGACCTGCTACTCTATGTCAATTGTTCGGGGATAGCTGACATTTTGTTTTTTTTGTATTATTGTGTGCATATTGAAAACAATAACAAATGTCTATACAAAATAGCTTTTGCAGGAGTTGTTTTCCTTTTTCTGCAAGAGAATGCTTGACTTTGAGGAATTAGACTAGGCTAGGTTCAAAAAATTCCATACAAAGTTGGTCATATTTGCCAAATATTTACACTCCTAGAACACTCAAGCCCAAACATGGGACTCTAATGCACTTTTCCCTTTCAGAACACCTTTAACGTTTGTAAATATTGGTCGGTACCATTGTAAGGACATCTGTATATCACAATGTTAAAATATATTTTAAAAAAGTGATTGTACATATTGTTTGAAATGCCCATTTTGTCATCGTTAATCCCAATTAATATGGTTACCTGAACACATTAAAAATACAATTTCACATCTTCGATAAGAAACTTACAATTGAGTGCAAAATATGAGATGATTAACATCACAATCCTGCTGGTCATGCATGAACTGTTTCCTCACAACCTTAGCTTTATGAATCTATGTTTCTCTGCGTTCGAAAAGGCGAATACCATTGCCAATGTAAGACAGATGTCTGCTTGATAAACTAGTTTACATTAGTTTCAGATAATTGCTTTGTCAAAATATTCCCACAATGTTCTGCTGTCAATCTTCACAGTTCGTTGAGCTGTTACAATTTATAGGAGGTGTGCACTTCTAGTCGTATTTTTTAAATTGAACTGTTTTTCAAGGAGAAATATATTTTATATCAAATTTCCTACCAGCGTTGGAAATAGCCAGGAATGATTATTCTAAGTCTGAGTAAGGACCAGAAGTTTAAACGGTGACATCTATAGCAAAGATCAATAAACAAACACAAAAGCAACTGGATCATACATATTAAGGGGCATATTAACAAGACGACGCTATAAAATTATCGCTGCTTTTGCGGCCGTTTTCGGCCGAAAAGCGGTGATTATTTTATCGCCTTATCAGCAAAGACATGCTTTCGCGTGTTTTGCTGAATTTGCGCCCGTTTCCAGCATGCATAACTTTGCATCGCTAATGAGATGCAAAGTAGGCGTGGCTGTGAAACCAACCAGGGAAAAAATTGCGAAGGCAGCTTCGCTATATGAACAAGGAAGGGTAACGATTATTTAAATCGCGTTAAGTATGCCTTAATGCAGTAATTTAACGTCTGTTAAATACCTGACTAAGGCATACTTAACATGGGGGGTGGATTCTGTGGCTAAGACCTCAGGCCCTATCATCAAGGATTATGCCATTTTCCACCATGGAAAACGGCGATATCCACACTATCTCTGGAATTTTTATCGCCTCGGTGATGCGTGTTGTTAATAACGCGCTAACCGGGCGATAAATTCCAGAGATAGCCGGCGATGCGATATTTATCGCCGGCCCTTGTTAATATGCCCCTTGGTGCTAAATTTGTTCTCAGTTAATAAAGTTCGTCTATCAGGACACCATCATAAAGGGCACACAAGGACGGAGGAAACATCAATTGGGTCAGAAGTAGGCCTAGCTAATCTGGTGCTGACAGTCTCCTCAATGCCAACATTCTAACAGTTTTTGGAGATTAATGTCTAGCTCAGACAACATGGGCCCGTGGTGCTCTTTTCTCTGCTGCTGTTTCCCATCGTAGCAGCAGACACAAGGAAAATGGTGCAACTTGCTATCATTACATGAAATGGACAAAAACACATAACACTAATTGGCATTTTTTATTTAATGAAAAGTTTAGACGGTATGCTTCTACATTTAATATACCTACTGTCGTTTACTTCTTTTAGTGAAAGAAACAATACAATACTTTAGTTAAAAGGGATATTTAATAACATCTAGTTGCAGAGGATAAACATCATTGATTTATGGACCCAATAATCACTCACAACATTATCTCCAGTTTTAATAGTAAAAGAGCTATTGTCTGGAATGGTGCTGCTGGGATCAAAAAGGCATGTAGATGGTAAGATATTTTAGTATAATGTGTTTTTCAGGATCTTTGAAGAAAATACATACTATTTAACTTTCCTTTGAGTATTAAGATAGCACACACATTCAGTCGCAATGTATGAGTCTCTTGAAATTTAACTTGGCATATTTGATACACTGAAGAGAATTGGGATCCCACGGGTGTTATTGTTAGCCATTCTTCAACATCGAAGGTTCACGGGTCGTTGTTACAATCCGGCTTTGATACTCAAATTCCTGATTTCATGCATCAATACACTATTGATTTCTCTATAGGATTTGGGTAGTAACCAAATGACGTTTGAACGTCTGCAGAGCCTGGTTAGGCAGCCAGTGAAAGAAGTTGCAAGGTAGTTGAGGAGAAATGCATTAGAGATTGCAAAACAGAGATGCTTTGAGAATGAAGTAACGAATGTACCAGAAGACATAAAAATGGAATACGGGTTAATATTTACAGATTAAAAATAACTGTAAGGTGTAGGTGCAGTACTTGCTGAAACAAGAAAGGCAGAAAATATGCTTCTCAGAAACACAAAATTCTGTAATCGTTAGCAAGACTTCCTGAAAAAGTTCTGCCTTTATTGCATTTAGTTCTGATTGCAACTTGGTGAATTTGAGGTAACAAACTACTTGCAGAATCTGATGTGAAAATTTGCATGAAGCAGAAGTCGGGAAGAACTGAATAATCACTTCCTCAGTTGCTTTCTGACTACTACAAGCAGTTTGTTCTCAAAATTATCCAAGTACCGATTTCAGGATAAACATACTTTGTACTTGCAGGATGCTTTCTGTAGGAAAATGTCATTTTTTTGCATGATGACCTAATTTATTTTAACTGATGCACCAGATTTTCTGACTCTGTGTCTTGTGACTCTGCTAACTAGGGCTCTGTGTGTGCTCAGAACCCTAAAACAAGTCGACTGCAGCCTGTTTGTGCAATCGTGAAAACTGCAAATTTTATATGTCAAAATAACCCAACTTGAAAGGCCTAAACCCTCCTTTTAAATATGAATACACCACCCCTATGAAGATCCTACTGTCCATAGGGAAGGGTGCATGGAATTCAAAAGTGGGACATATAAAAGGTTAATGTTGAACATGTCCTTGCAGTGAAAAGGCTCCAAAAGTTGTTTTCACTATAGAAGGGTTTAGTTGTACCATAAGAAAGTATTGGAATATAATAAATGGTATCTCCAGATACGAAATAGCTACAAAGTTTATTCTTGCACTTTTTAAAATATTTATTTCAAGCCCAATTCACTGCTGAAGTTGGATTTTGGAAAAGGTACTTTTAGAAAGTTAGCTTTTCCCTGTCTAAATCCTCTAGGCGCACATTTGCATGAGCTTCCAACTGTCACCTAGGAATTGAATATACCTCTTGATGAGGCCTTGGGTGTGGGCCCGATCCAGGGACTGGCAGGAGACCTGCGGGATCGCCACTCAGCGGTGGTGCGCTGTCGTCGCTGGCCCGAGGGGGCATTGGACGCCCTGAGATCGGGGAGTGCTGGGAGCGGGCGCGCCGACCAGCCGCGGGCCCCTCTGCGGTACAACATTGGCCTCCCCTGGTTGGTTGAGCTGGGGCTCCCCCGACGTGGACTTGAGCTCGGGGTGAGTCCGCTTGGCAGGCGCTGTTGACCTGGGCGGCGGGCGGTCCTCGGCGCGCGGGGAGCGCACTGGCACCTGGGGGATGTGAGCGCTGCCCCACCCGGACCGGGAGGTATAGGATAGTGGACGGCCAGCTTGCTGCGGGATCGGGGTGTGCGGACTGACCGAAACTGACCCCTGGACGGGGCGTCCGAGGCTCGAGGGAGACACGGAGATCGTTGTGGGGGGCCGGGCTCGGGGCCCTCTCTACTGTGGTGGCTGAACGTTGGGACCGGCAAGCATTCCAGAGGTGACCCTGCCCTGGCGCTCACACAGGGCGAGATGGCCGCTCCGGGCGTTGAGCCGCAGCTGACTTGTGGGTGCACCAACGCGATGGGGCCGGCCGCGGCTAGCGGGTACCAGAGTGATTCGGAAGGCGCAGCGCAGGAACGTCGCCTGAATAAACGGCTGGATAGCATACTGGAGGCGATCACTACGACCAAGGAGGCCTTGCGTCACGACATAGCACAAGTTGCCACTGGACTGGGCCTCTTGAGGGTGGATCATGCTAAACTTACAGACAGGGTGAAGGACAATGAGTTACAGCTTCAGGAGCTCAAGCCGGCAGTGGTGACTGCAGAACACAAACTCGCTGATATCCTGGGCCGCCTGGCGACACTGGAGAAGCGGGCGGAGGACGCCGAAAGTCGTAATCGGAGGAACAACGTGAGGGTTGTGGGCCTGCCGGAACACATTGAAGGGGATGATGCGGTGGCCTATATGGAGAACTGGTTTAAAACGGTCGTGGCCCCGGAGGGTCTCTCCCCCTTTTTCTCCCTGGAAAGAGCTCATAGGGTCCCGGCCCGCCCGCCCACGCAGGGCCGCCCTCCAAGACCGATGGTGGCCAGGTTATTGCATTATAAGGACAGAGACCTATTGATACAGAGGGCGCGCTCGGAGGGCCCGTTTCAGGTGGAGAATAGTTCGGTCACGGTGTTCCCCGATTATACGCAGGAGGTTCAGAGAAATAGGGCTTCTTTTCTGGCTGTGAAAAAAGAACTGAGGACTGAGGGCATACAATATTCCTTGCTTTTCCCGGCAAAGCTGCGAGTGATCTTGGGTGATAAGACTCAATTCTTTCACACCCCTGAGGAGGTGTGGTCGTGGCTTGAGATGTATCGTGCTGGAACGGACCGCAAAGGGAAAGGTGAGAAGGAGAGACAGAAGCCGATCCAGGTGCGGAAGTCTCAACGCATCCGCAAACGTGATAAACTCAGGAGGGCGGTGCGGGACGACCAGATGGCGGACGACAGGAGGGGAGCACTGGCTGCAACGGCGATCATCACGGTCTCCCAACAGGAGAGGGTATCGGTGGGCTCGGACTCAGGTGAGGATGGAGGTCGATCGGGCGGAGAAAACTCGGATGCTGAGAGCTCTGGGAGGCCGGTGGTCACCCCACAGACGGCCGATGGTCTATTTAACGGTTGACACTAGGGGTGAGGCCATACTCCCCACTCCTGCTCTGGTCGAATACCCTGGTGCAGGTATTGTGTTGTGATCTCCATGGGATCGTGGGCTCGGGGCGGGGGAGTTGGCTGGGTCCGGGTCGGCTCTGGATCACCCTCTCGTTGCCCTTAAGGCCTTCTGTGGTGACGACCACAGAGTAGGGGATGTGGGGACGGTTGCAGGTTTGGATGGGGGCTGATATGGCGTTATTGGGTCCTGTTCTGGGGAAAGGGGTGGGGGGAGTTTGTTGGGGTGTTTTGGTTTGGGGGTTTTACTGCGATGCTGTGGGTGGACAATTGACTCTGGTGGAACTGTTGGGTAGTGGCTGCAATGGGGACGTTACCTAATTTGAAATGCCTCACATGGAATGTCCGTGGACTTCGAACTATGACGCGAAGATATAAGGTGCACGCCCAGCTGGTGAGACGAGGCATCCAAATTGCACTACTGCAGGAGACTCACTTAACTAAGCAGGAATATACTGCACTGCAGAAGCGGTGGCGTGGCCAGGTGTTTGGGACCACATACTCAGCGTTTGCCAGGGGGGTGTTAGTGTGGGTGAGGGCGGGGGTCCCATTCCAGGCCACGAACCAGCTAGTAGATCCTGAAGGTCACTTTGTGGCGGTGGAGGGGAGGCTCTATGGTCAGAGCGTGATCCTGTGCAGTATATATGCACCTAACACGGACCAGGACCGCTTCTTTGCTCGCTTGACAGGCTCCCTGGCACATTTCCTGGCAGGCCCCATATTGCTGGGAGAGGATTTCAATTCAATCACTGATGTGGCCCTAGATAGGTCACATCCCCCATTGGCCGATTCCCCAGTGCGCAGGTTAGCGGCGCACAGAGCAGACTGGCAGGAGAGGTGGGGCCTGGTGGATGTATGGCGGGAGCAACATCCTGGAGTCAGGGACTATTCCTTCTTCTCAGCGTTGCATGCGCTGCATGTTCGGATAGACTCCATTTTGTGTAGCGGTCCCCTGGCTTCCATGATGGCCCACATGGAGTATTTAACTAAAACTATCTCAGACCATAACCCATTGTTGCTGTCAGTGCAGTGGCAGCGGCCGAGGTCAGCTGTCCCCACATGGAGGCTGCGACCTGATACATTAGAAGACCTGGTGTTTAGCGATACGGTCCTTCAGGGCGTTGAGCGCTACTTTAGGGAGAATGAGGGCTCAGCTACCACGAGATCAATCGAATGGGATGCAATGAAGGTGGTGGCCAGAGGCATTTGTATGGGCAGATTTTCGAATGCACGGACGACAGTCCTGGCTGATTTGGGGAAGGCGGAGGGAGCACTGCGGGATCTGGAGCGGCGCAGGCCTGAGCGGCCAGACTTACAGGCCGAGCTGCTTGAGGCGCAGGAGTTAGTGGCGACTGAAACGGAGCGCCTGCGGTGTTTTGATTTTAAGTTGTATGTTACCAGAGTGCATGCGGAGCGAGACAAGGTGGGAACATTACTGGCTAGGCTAGCTAACCCGGAACCCAGAGGTTGCCCGGTCATGAGCATTAGAACGGAGACGGGGGAGGTAATATATTCGCAGGCGGCGGTTTTGAAGCGCTTCCAGTCGTATTATACAGGCCTCTATGAGAGCCAATTGGGGGTGGGCGTCTCTGCAATAACCGACTATCTGGAGACTATTCAGCTCCCGGTGGTGGATGTTGAGACTGCGAAAGACCTGGGCGGACCCATAACGCTATCAGAGATCCGGGTGGCCATCAAGCAGATGGCTAGAAATAAAACACCGGGAGTGGATGGCCTGCCGGTTGAATTCTATGCGCAGTATGTAGAGGTGTTGGCGCCCAGGCTCTTGCTGGTCTACGCGGAAGCCTTAATGCTTGGGCGTCTACCCCAGTCGATGAGGGAGGTATTGGTAGTGCCGCTGCTGAAGCCTGGCAAGGAGGCCTCCGATGCGACGTCATATAGACCTTTGTCTATGCTGACAGTGGATTACAAAATACTGAGTCGTATCCTGGCCACTAGATTGCTGCCACACATGACAAAGCTGGTTCATGGGGACCAAGCCGGCTTTATTCCTACCAGGAGCACATCTATAAACGTTCGCCGCCTGGTTAACATAATGGATAGCGTTTGGGACCTTGATCAGAGACCGGCAGTGTTGGCAGTGGATATTGAAAAGGCTTTCGACAGCCTAGAATGTTGGTACCTCGATGAGGTCCTAGAGAAGTTCGGCCTGGGAGATGGCTTTGGGCGTTGGACGAGGGTCCTCTACTCCTCGGCTACTGCCAGGGTCCGACTGGGATATGTCATATCCTCAGAGTATCCGGTGCGCAGGGGGACGAGACAAGGTTGCTCGCTGTCTCCCCTGTTGTTTGCATTAGCGATGGAACCTTTGGCGGCACGGGCGAGGACAGGGAGGGAGTACAGTGGGATTAGCTGTGGTGCAGCGACCCATCATATATCATTGTACGCTGATGACCTCTTACTGTACCTGGAAAACACCGAAGAGGCCCTGGTGGGGGCTGTGGGGATGCTGTTGGGCTTTGGTAGGCTGTCGGGCCCCTGGGTAAATTGGACAAAGACTTGTGTTTTCCCGCTGCGGGCAGATACGCCGTATCCCCCTCCAACGGTGGATGTGGTCTGGGAGGCTACATGCTTCACTTATCTGGGGGTCCGAATCTATCATGACATCGCGAACTTGTTAGACGGTAATATAGGGCATTGCATAAGGGCCCTGAAGGGGTGCATGACCTTTTGGGCCTCCCTTCCGTTATCAGTGCAGGGCTGGGTCGCATTGTTAAAGATGGTGGCTCTGCCTCGACTGCTCTATTATTTCCGCACCCTGCCAATGTGGGTCCCACAGCGGATCTTCAAAGATCTGAGGACGTTGGTCATCGGTTTCCTATGGGGGACCGGACGTCGTAGGGTGGCCCTGACGACTCTGATGTGGCCCAAAATCGAAGGAGGGTTGGCGGTCCCAGATTTCGAATTACATTACCTGGCGGCGCAGCTCCAAGTTTTGACGCAAAACATTGCTAGAGTGTTTAGAGGCCCGGAACAAGGGAGGGGGACCGGCATCCAGAGACACATTTTATCTTATATAGTAATGCAACAGAAATTGGACCTGAGAGGCTTGTCTATAGAGGAGAAAACTCTCCAGCTGTGCTGGCACAGGGGTATGAAGAGAGCGAAAGCAGTGTGTCCGTATGCTCCGGAGATCCCTCTGGGGATGCTGACGGCGTTACCGCATGGAGGCAACTGGTCCCCGTTGGCAGAGTGGGAGGAGTTGGGGCTGCAGATGGTGGGGGACCTCTATGTCGACGGGGTGCTTGCCCCCTTCGGGGAGTTGCAGGCGCAGTTTGGCCTCCCGGATGGGAGTTACCTCCTGCATGCGGCGGTGATTGCAGCGATACAAAAGCATTGGAGGGGAGGGCTGGTGGAACCTACCGCAAACACGGCCTGCCAGTACGTGGTGATGGCGGCGGGAACGCTTAAGGCGGTGACCTGCCTCCACTCTCGAATGCTACAGGAGGGGTTAGAGCCGCTCACAGCGTTGAAGGAGACATGGGAGGAAAGCATAGGCAAACCCATTCCGGACACGGTCTGGAGCCATATTCTGCGAAGAACGTGGAAGGGTAGCAGGAATGCCCGTTTTCAGCAGGTCCATTTCTTCCTCCTACATAGGGCCTACATGACGCCGGGAAGGATTAGACGATACTTTCAGGTGCAGGAGGCGGCGTGCCTGAGATGCCTAGCGCTTGGGGCCGAGCTGGACCACCTACTATGGGGGTGCCCGAAGCTGGGGACATATTGGGCTGAGGTGGGAGAGCTTTTGAACACGGTCACGGACCGGGAAGTAGAATTCGACATGGCGGCGTGTCTCCTGCTCTGGCTCCCTCACACGGCAAAGACGAAGGTGACAAGCAAGTTCATTGACCTAGGTCTCATGTTAGCCCAGAGAGAAGTTACATGGCACTGAAAGTCCCGGGGGGGGGGGCCCTCAGTTAGGAGATGGACGGCTGAGCTGTTGAAATGGTCTGGATGTGAGAGTGTGCTCAGAAGGAGACAGGCTGTCAGGACAGGTAATGAAAAGGGACTGGAGTGGGCGAGGGCTTGGGAGATGATAGTACAGGCTCCGCAAGACTACCTACTGGAGGGCGCGGAGCACGATCAATCGGAAGGCGGGGTTCCCGGAGGCTTGGGAGACCAAATGCAAAACCTGATCACTGGCGAACCATAGCGTCTAAACCCACAAGTATAACCCACAGCAGCAGCAGTTGGGGGGTGGGAGGGGTGGGGGGGAGTTCATGGGGTATAGTTGTAGGGATATTACGAGCGCTGGCAGACCGGCTCTCTGACCGAGGCCTAGGAGGGAGTGGGGTTTCAGAGTAGCTTTCCTTAGGTACCGATAATGTGAAATTGGGTAGGCGGTAGGCGCAGCGCCTCTGGGAGGGAGCTACGGTGGACCGGTGCTGTGGACAAGGACAATCCTGGTGCAGCCGACTCTGAGTGGCTGACCGTATTTGGCGGCGATTGTGGGGAGGGAGTTGATAGGGTGTAAAAGCAGATACTACATTACGCTGTTGACATGACGTCACTGTGAGCTGATCGCCTGGACACTCTGAGTCACTGTGCTGGTACGCCGCCCGGCCCCCGGGATGTGGGCTGAATGGCTGTGTGCATTGTTATAACGGCAGCTGAATTTTGAGATGTCGAGCTGTACAGGTTGACTTACTGGATGCCTTGTTTACAACTCTGCAATAAAAATATGTTTAAAATAAAAAAATGACTTGGTCAGCTTTGATATAGGGTTGCTACAATGTGCACAGAATTACCAGCATTGCACCAGTCCCAGCATTAAGTGAGAAGGTGGTAATATGATGCCATGGGCAGTAAATGCACAATCATAGTCATCAACAGACACAACGGCATGGAAAAGGGTGAAATACCCCTAAATATTAGTGAAAAGGAGCGGATGTAGTAAACTGCAGAAACATTCCAACAGTCATGGGTGACTAGGGTGACTTGGAAGGTGCACAGGCCAAACTGGACAGTAGTAGCAGTACCTTGGACTGTTATAACATTAACAGCAAATAAAACAAAATATCACAGACTTAGGGGGATATTTAAAGAACTTTAATGCAGCACAGAAAGAGGAAAAATGAGGAGAAAAAATGATATTTCTCCTCGTTACACCTCACCTGTGGAGGCGTAGCATTTTGATGCATTCCCAGGTCTGCTAGTAATGGTAAATCTGGGAATGCACCAAAATCTATGAGTGCTTGCATGAGAACACCCACACACCACCCATGGAACGCCTTCCAGGGGCAGAGTTACATAACACAATGATTTGCTGCTTTGCGTTACACACAGGTCCATGCAAGGTGGCCTGGCGTGGCTTGAGTAATCTAACCTAGTAGTCCCATTGCCCTTTTGCCCCATTCTGTGGAGCAAGGGCGACGCAACTCTTTGATAAATATTCCCCTTAGAATATAAGGTGGAGAAAGGAAAGTGATTTGTTAAGAATGACATGGTGTTTTGGTCAAGTGCCCAAGATTTATAACATGAACAACATGATCACTTTAGTGACACTTTTCTCTTTTATTGGGCCCAATGTAGTAAGCAATTTGCAATCAAAAACCCTGCAATTCACAAAACCACCGGGTAAGTAACTGCAACACTCTAGTCGTAATTTAAATACATTTTAAGACTGTGAAAAATGTTTCCAACTAATGGGATTTGCAACTCATATTGAATCACAGTTTGAATTTAATATGAAAGGGCCATTCCTTCCAAACTGACATTCAATATGGTATGTATCAATAGATCAATGAGTTTGTAAGACTTTTGTTCATTGGTTGAGAGGGGTGGAAGCCCCACTCAGGCAACAGTCACAATCCTTTTCAGGATGAACCAGAAGAGTCACTAAATTAGCATGTGCTTAATCCCCTGGTAGAATGGCACAAAAACATGCAGGCTTAACTTAACTTAGAGGCAATGCGTAAAGTATTTATGCAGCACCCAAACATTAATAAAGTGAAAATAAAACATGAGAAAAATGTCAAACCAAGTTATAAAAGTTGATTAAATTGTCATAAAAAAATTATTCCAGAATTTACAATTATCCAATCAGTAGAATTGGAGATATTCAATTTTAAAGTTTTATGTGCAACTAGCGCTTAAATTCACAAAATGCCACTTGCTGTCACCTGATCACCATAGACCAGGGGAAGTGACAAGTGCAGGTCGACCGCGATGGAGTGTGGATTGAATACAGGCACCAGGTTAGTCTCACTGAAAAGTTACCTTCTAAGTCTGGCCCAAGGAGTTCTATTCACGATGCAGGAGGCAGCAAGGAGGAGGATGAGCATAGCAGGTTGGCAAACAGTCGTCGCTGTAGTTCAAAAAGCCGTTTGGGTGTCACAGATGGTGATCTCTGTGGTGTGAAGAACAGATCTGTGGCTTCAGGTTGGCAGTCACAGTTGGAAGAGTCTTGCCGCTAGCGGGCCTGTTCATGAGAAGCCCACCTTCTTTTTAAGAGGAGTACACTTTGATGCCAGCAAAGGGGCAAGAACCTGGAAAGGCACCTCTTGGGAATTAGGGAATTACTTCAGCAGATGCCAGCAGGACTCGGGCAGCTCCAGTTGCAGGTCCAGGCAGCTCAAGTTGCAGCCGGTCAACTGAACAGTTTTAGAGAGGACTCTGAAGCTAGTTTTGCCAATGTAGCTCACACACAAGGTCAGCCACCTGAGCCTTGGAGTTACTACGGTTAGCCTGTGATGAAAGTAAGCAGATCCAGTCTTCCTTCTTCAAGAAGCAAAGCATTCCGCTGGCACCACAACAGTCCTTCTTCTAGAACTTCCACAGGTCCAGGATTATTCTGATGAGTGGCTCTGGAGGGACAATATTTATACTAGGGGTGGATGGGGAACTCCACTTCGGATAAAAACTCGCCCAGCCTCCGCGTAGAGAGTTTACTGGCTCGCATCCCTCAGGAGTCAAGAAGCTGTCTGTGGAGTCGGGCACCAGGACCTAGGGAGAAGCTGCGACCAGCCCGAGGCAAGGGGAGGAGGAAGTGACAAATGTGAGAACTGGGGAAGGAACGCTTGACAGCAGCCTATGAGTATCATGATCGAAAAGAAAGGGATTGCCCTTCATCATCGAGTCCAGAGCATTCCTGCCAATCCCCTTACAAGCTATCACAATATCACAGTTGTCTCCATTCTCCAGGGTCCTTACACGCCGTGGTGGACCCGCTCATACCAGCTGGCGGTCCCACACTTATGGCCCGTAGTTTAGGGGCCACCATTCTGGCCACAGAGAGGAAGCACATGCATCTCAAGGCCAGGGGCTCATATTTGGAAGCCTGATTATCCGCGCTCCTGCTCCTGAGACTGGGTGAGCCCTGCATCATTGCACTTCGTGCAGAAAGGCTGTGTCCTTTGTAAACCGGAAGATACACATGTGTGTTACTGTTTACTGCCTTTATGTTCACTTCCACAGAATGGGTTTTCTCCTGGACCCACGAGATGGTGAACATGTCGCATTAGTATTAGAGGAAACCCGGGATGGGGAGGCGAATCCCGACCCATTAGGGGCCTGGGCCAAATGCCGGCCGGAGGCGGAAACCCCTCCCCCCAAATTTAAGTAGCCCGCGCGAATGGGGGGCGACCAAGATTGGTCGCTCCAGGGCAAGAGCGAACACCCCCAATCTGGGGGCGAGCTGACGAGGTGAGGGGGGTTAAATAAGAGGCAGCAGGCCCAGATAGGCACATAACCCCTCTCCTTGCAGGAGCGAAGAAGGAATTGCCGCCGCAGCAAGCATCAGGACTGCATTAGGAGCGGCAACGAGATCCAGACTGCACTCGACGGGAACCTGGGTCCAGGAGGTCGGGGATCGACGCGCAGCGATTGGGCCAAGCGATCTAGGCAGAGCGGTGTGCTAGAATGGCTACCTGAATGCACCTGAAGCCAGAATGGCCGGGCTCACAAGAACTCGATCCGGGGCGGCTGGCAGGCTTTGCCAAGCAGCGTGAGCACGTAGGGGACAGCCGGCTAGGTCAGGAACGATGCGGCAGTCGGTGCTGGGGGTGGTGCCCCCAAGATGACGATGGGTGGTGCGGGTGGCAGTGCCACCGCAGCCATCTTGGAAATAAGACAAAGGAGGTAAGAAACAGGGCTGCACGAATCTTGGTGCAACTAGCGCTTAAATTCACAAAATGCCACTTGCTGTCACCTGATCACCATAGACCAGGGGAAGTGACAAGTGCAGGTCGACCGCGATGGAGTGTGGATTGAATACAGGCACCAGGTTAGTCTCACTGAAAAGTTATCTTCTAAGTCTGGCCCAAGGAGTTCTATTCACGATGCAGGAGGCAGCAAGGAGGAGGATGAGCATAGCAGGTTGGCAAACAGTCGTCGCTGTAGTTCAAAAAGCCGTTTGGGTGTCACAGATGGTGATCTCTGTGGTGTGAAGAACAGATCTGTGGCTTCAGGTTGGCAGTCACAGTTGGAAGAGTCTTGCCGCTAGCGGGCCTGTTCATGAGAAGCCCACCTTCTTTTTAAGAGGAGTACACTTTGATGCCAGCAAAGGGGCGAGAACCTGGAAAGGCACCTCTTGGGAATTAGGGAATTACTTCAGCAGATGCCAGCAGGACTCGGGCAGCTCCAGTTGCAGGTCCAGGCAGCTCAAGTTGCAGCCGGTCAACTGAACAGTTTTAGAGAGGACTCTGAAGCTAGTTTTGCCAATGTAGCTCACACACAAGGTCAGCCAACTGAGCCTTGGAGTTACTACGGTTAGCCTGTGATGAAAGTAAGCAGATCCAGTCTTCCTTCTTCAAGAAGCAAAGCATTCCGCTGGCACCACAACAGTCCTTCTTCTAGAACTTCCACAGGTCCAGGATTATTCTGATGAGTGGCTCTGGAGGGACAATATTTATACTAGGGGTGGATGGGGAACTCCACTTCGGATAAAAACTCGCCCAGCCTCCGCGTAGAGAGTTTACTGGCTCGCATCCCTCAGGAGTCAAGAAGCTGTCTGTGGAGTCGGGCACCAGGACCTAGGGAGAAGCTGCGACCAGCCCGAGGCAAGGGGAGGAGGAAGTGACAAATGTGAGAACTGGGGAAGGAACGCTTGACAGCAGCCTATGAGTATCATGATCGAAAAGAAAGGGATTGCCCTTCATCATCGAGTCCAGAGCATTCCTGCCAATCCCCTTACAAGCTATCACAATATCACAGTTGTCTCCATTCTCCAGGGTCCTTAAACGCCGTGGTGGACCCGCTCATACCAGCTGGCGGTCCCACACTTATGGCCCGTAGTTTAGGGGCCACCATTCTGGCCACAGAGAGGAAGCACATGCATCTCAAGGCCAGGGGCTCATATTTGGAAGCCTGATTATCCGCGCTCCTGCTCCTGAGACTGGGTGAGCCCTGCATCATTGCACTTCGTGCAGAAAGGCTGTGTCCTTTGTAAACCGGAAGATACACATGTGTGTTACTGTTTACTGCCTTTATGTTCACTTCCACAGAATGGGTTTTCTCCTGGACCCACGAGATGGTGAACATGTCGCATTAGTATTAGAGGAAACCCGGGATGGGAAGGCGAATCCCGACCCATTAGGGGCCCGGGCCAAATGCCGGCCGGAGGCGGAAACCCCTCCTCCCAAATTTAAGTAGCCCGCGCGAATGGGGGGCGACCAAGATTGGTCGCTCCAGGGCAAGAGCGAACACCCCCAATCTGGGGGCGAGCTGACGAGGTGAGGGGGGTTAAATAAGAGGCAGCAGGCCCAGATAGGCACATAACCCCTCTCCTTGCAGGAGCGAAGAAGGAATTGCCGCCGCAGCAAGCATCAGGACTGCATTAGGAGCGGCAACGAGATCCAGACTGCACTCGACGGGAACCTGGGTCCAGGAGGTCGGGGATCGACGCGCAGCGATTGGGCCAGGCGATCTAGGCAGAGCAGTGTGCTAGAATGGCTACCTGAATGCACCTGAAGCCAGAATGGCCGGGCTCACAAGAACTCGATCCGGGGCGGCTGGCAGGCTTTGCCAAGCAGCGTGAGCACGTAGGGGACAGCCGGCTAGGTCAGGAACGATGCGGCAGTCGGTGCTGGGGGTGGTGCCCCCAAGATGACGATGGGTGGTGCGGGTGGCAGTGCCACCGCAGCCATCTTGGAAATAAGACAAAGGAGGTAAGAAACAGGGCTGCACGAATCTTGATTTACTGCCGCTTCAGGGTACCAAAAAGAGACGCAGACAGCTTAATCAAAATGTTAGAGGAGGCCCCCAGAGCATAGAACAAAGAGAGGATGTAAAGCGCCCTGACACCTGATATCTTCCGAGACGTACGGCTCTGGGTAATAGCGTGGGCAGGCTAACTAGAGAAACGCAACTCGCTCTCCATCAGTTTCTGATATACGCATTAGTGGGCGGTGTCACTGTTTGAGAAGTCGCACTTCGCCAGTACCTCTGACGGACACTAGTGGATGGACAAACACAAATTATGAAGCACACAGCTGCTTTAAACAAAGCGTCCCTGTGTTATTCGGTGTTTCTGCTCAACAATCCCCTTATTGTCGAAGAGCATGGTGGCTGTTCCACTGACAGGGGGGCGGGTTTGTAATTTCTCAAAGGGGGGGGAGTGTGCCCTGGTTTTCCAGCCTCGGCTCCAATATGGTGGTGCAGTCAGCAGGTGCAGATCAGCCAAGAGCACCGCATTGGCTTCAGATGGGTGTGCTTCATTCGTACCAGTCCCTTGCTCACAGTGAGCAAGGAACTCACGTCTGGGCATATCCATCCCGCTTAGTTGAAAAAGTGCTACGCAAACAAATGATGGACGAAATGCTGAATAAATCATACATTCACCCCCAGTCAAGAAATCTGGGTTCAATCCATCGTTCTTTTGCTCACCATGCCACCCCAGTTCAGACGCAGCCATATGCAGATTAGTCTTGACCCTGTTCCTTAAGGGAACAGTCCAACCCGAACTGCCAAGCCAGTGATAAACAATTTTTTAAACCTTGTATGCATGGTTCTTAAAAACCTTTACTGGTTGCAAACATATAGTAGCAATTTACGGACAGTATTTTGCGAACAGATATTTGTACATCTTACCCTCGATCCTGTGCCTAGCCAAACAAAACCACCAGTTGCCAAATGACATGGCTTTTTAACTAAGTGCCAGTTGAAGGGATAGAGCGCCTTGGCAATGTTTACACCTTGTGACTTATTGAGAACTGTTCATACTGAACCCACTTATTTGAGGGATCCTCCTAGCATTACTTCCAGATGAACAAGCTTGATTAACTTTTTCCAGTATGGCTGTGTAGCTTTAAATTAAATCATAAGGAAAATAAATATTTATTTCAATAGTTTACCAACTCAAAATTAACCGTGTGATGTCTAGAAAGCTTTAATGCCAACAATAATATGTGAAACCCAATAAACATATATGAAAATCTTCCATAGTTTAAAACTGGAAAAAAAATTAACTTTTCAGACATGCAATGAGAAAAAAAGCATGTTATGTTTGATCAGTACAATTTGTTTTGCTAAATATTATCACTGGATTTTAGACTCTACAGACTGGGGCACTGCTTTCCTGCATCCAGTGTACGTGTTTGGTCCCTTCAACATGTAGAGCTTGGCTAATCTCTGATTGGAAATGTTAACTCTCCTATAAGGCCATGGACGAGTGTGTAGAAACTACACCCATGGCATGGATAGTTAAATGATACCTATAAACTGCGAAACAGTAACAGGAGTAAGGCCCATTAACCCAGGTGAGAGCGGGTGTAGTATGCAGCAAATAATAGTGTCTCAACTTGAAAATATTTACAGACAGGATAAATAAAAGCAATGAGTTAAATCACAATTAGGAAGGGAACAAGGGAAAGGAGACCACGGCGTGATAGTAGGGTGAACAAATGATAATTTATGTAAGTAGTTTAAGGAGCACTACAGTACACATGAATATACACTGACCATGACACACAACGTGAGCACTGTGCGTGCTTGTGAACAAGTGGGCGGCGCAGTGACACAAGGATGCAAAGAACAGCGTGAACGGTGATAACAGATAAAGTGGTCAAAAATGCAAATTATATACAGTGTTTATATACAAAAAATTTTGGATAAATAGATTGACCACAACAGCGCCCGAGTTCTAGGCTGGGTAGTCAACGGTGTTGCACCCTGAATTATTGCAGTTCATCATGAGGACAATGGTCATAAGTTTGAGGGTAGTGCTCTAACAAAGAGTCCAAGGTAACGGTCTGAATCATGGACGCTTCATTCGTCCTCGACCTGGCTTGAATCTGCGAGGCTTCACTCCTCCGCTCCTACCAAGGAATTTTCGAGACTTGTGCCACCGCCATCTGCATAAATAAATCCTTCGCCACGCCCCTCTACCGAGTGGCTTTTTGGATTCACTTACACGGCCCACGTTGGATCTTCATACAGTGCCAGTCCTTCGCACATTGTTGGCCAAGTTACATGACCTTTTACTGGCTCCAACCCGATTCCCTGAGGCCCCCTTGATTTGTTTACTCTTGATTCACTCAGACCGTTACCTTGGACTTTTTATTAAGCACTACCCTCAAACTTATGACCATTGTCCTGATGATGACCTGCAGTAGTTTAGGTTGAAATGCCATCGACTACCCAGCCTAGAACTCGGGCACTGTTGTGGTCAATCTATTTATCCGAAAAATGTAGTATATAAACACTGGGCCCGATTCACAGAACTAACTTAAGACAAAATCCTAAACTTACTACCATTTTGGTATTCACAGAAGGCACTTACTCATTTTGGTATTCACAGAAGGCACTTACTCATTTCGGTATTCACAGAAGTTAGGAGTCCTAACTTTAGGACTCCTAAATGCCTTCTGTGAATACCGAAAGTCTTAAAATTAGGATTTTTCTCAGTTTAGTAGTAGTATAGTTAGGACTCCTAACTTTAGGACTCCTAAATGCCTTCTGTGAATACCAAAAGTCTTAAAATTAGGATTTTTCTCAATTTAGTAGTCCTAAGTCTAAATTTAGGACTACTAAATTGAGAAAAATCCTAATTTTAAGATTTTCGGTATTCACAGAAGGCATTTAGGAGTCCTAAAGTTAGGAGTCCTAACTATACTACTACTAAACTGCGAAAAATCCTAATTTTAAGACTTTCGGTATTCACAGAAGGCATTTAGGAGTCCTAAAGTTAGGACTCCTAACTTCTGTGAATACCGAAATGAGTAAGTGCCTTCTGTGAATACCAAAATGAGTAAGTGCCTTCTGTGAATACCAAAATGGTAATAAGTTTAGGATTTTGTCTTAAGTTACTTCTGTGAATCGGGCCCACTGTATATAATTTGTATTTTTGACCACTTTATCTGTTATTGCCGTTCACGATGTTCTTTGCACCCTTGTGTCACTGCGCCGCCCACTTGTTCACAAGCATGCACAGTGCTCACGTTGTGTGTCATGGTCAGTGTATATTCATGTGTAGTGCTCCTTAAACTTCTTACATAAATTATAATTTGTTCACCCTACCATCACGCCGCGGTCTCCCTTACCTATAGACTGCAACACCTATTGTGCCATCTGCTACAGTGGCAGCAAAAAGACGATTTCAGGGCAACCTCACGTTGCCTGACCGCAGCAGCTGGAACCCTGTTGCTCAGACCTTTCAGAATCACCCTCTGACATGTAGGAAAACCTGATTTTAAATATTAAATAAGTTAGCCGTAAGAACACATTTTTACCCACAAGACAGTGTGCATAATATCTGAGCGGAACATGTTACATTAGATATTGCATGTTCCCCCAGTGACTGATCACTGGTTAGGAACAGGAAAAGTCTCTACTTGATAACTTTTGTCCAGTACCAGCAAAAATCTCATTCAAAGACATAAGTTTGTATTCAATGAAAATCCAATCTAATGGTGAAGTGGATAGTATGGAAACATTCTCCAGACCAGAGACAAGGACCTGGGTGTGGAGAGGTGTTTTTTTCCAACCCAGGACGGTAAACTCTGCTCCACTCATGGAGACTGCAGAATTTGGGCTTTCAGCACTCTGTGGATGAACAAGGAATTCCTGAATTCCACCATTCAGGTGCAAAGCATAGGTTTTTTCCCGTTCACGCGCTCAAGTTTTCTCTTGGCGCTGAACCGCGAGCGCCAAGACTCACAGGATGCTTTCAGGCACGCGCAAGATTTCTCACACCGCTAGAAAGCTTTCACAAGACTTGCCGTTCACTCGCTTGACTTGCAGCCATGAGGGTACCATTCTAGCATTCTTAGAGATGATTGTGATCGCCAACGGAGCGGCCGAGCAGCTTTTCTGCTGGAAAATACAGCAAAGATGCAATTAGAGTGGATTTTCTTCTCAAACTGGCCGTTGGAGTTGGAGAAGCCATTTTTATAAAAATATTTTTTTTCAAACCATAAGGTAATGCCCCAGAGACTCCAACTACCTGTTCCTGTCAACCAGGCTCCTCCCAGTGCTTTCACCCTCTCTTGGTTACTTTTCATTGGAATTTGGAGCTGGAAGGCTCACTCTCCTTGTCTGCTGTATATATACCATTGGATTTAAGGACTTTGTTTTTGAGATATCACAAGTAATTTTGAAAACTCGTGTATAAGGGTGTTGTTTGTTTGAGTGGGGGCATGCACCTGGATTAATTTGTAATTTTATTCGATCTTTAAAATGTATTGTGGTGGGTGGCCTTCAGTTTTTGTAGGGGCATTTTTTGGAAAGGAAAAATGTTGCACAGTTCAGTTCATTTTCCTTTTTCTTCTAAACTTTTTAAAATAATATTGCAATACTGATTGATTTAATTAATTCACTATGTGGCCTAGTTTGCCAATGAGCCTTCCAGCCAGTAGGTCCTGTACTATTCATGGGCGCATGAAACAATTGTTTCTGTGGTGTCTGTAGAATTGAAACATCATTTGGGCCATGGATGTCATTGGATTAAAATACAAAAAGTGTATTTTTTTACGTCTTTCCATGCAAACATTGTTTAGGCGGGGCAATGCATTTGGAGGATGTGTGTTGTTGTGAATATTTTTAGCATTGTTAATTTTCATTTTGGGAATTGCTGAATTAATGCTGTGTTCTCTGTGTTTCCATGCTCTTTTGTCTGGCCACTGTGTGTGTGTGTATGTGTGTTTGTGTATGTGTGTTTGGCATAGGCCACCATTTGCCTTTGTTGTTCAAGAATCAGTATGCCATGTGTTCAGGAGCCACTTCATATAGTTGGTGTCCACCCTGGGCCTGCATGTGTTCTTTGTTTTCTATGCCTCATGCTTGTTGTGACCATGTGGCTGTTGGCCCTTTTGTGTAGACAGCCAGTTTCCCCATATACCTGCATTCCTTCTTTGTTTGTGGCCATGGCCCCTTGCTGGCTGTTGTTGTCAGACCATGTGGCTGGTACCTTTTTGTGTAGCCAGCCAGTGTGCTTTCCCCATAGGACTGCATTTCTTCTTTGTTTGTAGCCATGGGCCCTTGCTGGTTATTGTTGTTCTGGCCATGTGGCTGGTGGCCATTTTTTTTGTAGCCAGCTAGTGTGCTTTCCCCATAGGCCTGCATTTCTTCTTTGTTTGTGGCCATGCCCCCTTGCTGGTTATTGTTGTCTGACCATGTGACTGGTGGCAATTTTGCAGAGGCATCCAGTGTGCTTATGCCATAGGCTTGCATGGGTTGTTCTTCTATAATTATGTTGCAGCCAAGCCTCCTTGCTTGCTGGTTAATCATGTGGTTGGTCGGTGGCCATTTTGTGTAGGTAGCCAGTGTTCTTTTGCTAAAGACGTGCATGTCTTCTCTTTGCTCCCAATGCCTTTTTGCTCTGTGTTGTTGTTGTTGGTTGATAACCATGTGGCAAAGGCAGACAGACATTTTGTGTGGCCAGCTAGTGTGGCCCTTTGCGATATGCTAGCAAGGATGGTTGAGCAATGAGATAGCAGGTTAATAAATAAAAATGAATTGTATGCTTGAGGATAATGTCACTTATTAATAATTTTCAAATTTAAAATTTTTTCATGTGTTTATTTGTTTTTTAATTAACTTAAATGTTGTTATCATTTTCATAGCATCTGGCATTAATGAATCGATAAAGCAAACACAAAGAGATGATGGACAGAGTGCTGAAACTTTACAGACACTCACACCCAGTCACAGATCTGGGTTAAATCCATTATAATTCTTTAGCTTACTTCACCACCTCAGTTCAGACCCAGCAATATGCAAATCAGTCTTGACCCTGTGCCTCATGGGAACAGTCTAGCCTGAACTGCCAAGCCAGGTCTTCCCTGAACCAGAAACAAGCATCGTGGGACCGGTTTCTGGGAAACACCCTTTATCAGCCAGGCTAGCTTGAATCCAGTGGCAAAGTGAGCAAGGGACCCACGTCTAGGATACCCTGCCAACTTAGGTTCTTTTTGCATTAATAAATCAAACCCATGTCTGTTATAGGTACCCAACAGCAATCATTGTGTAAGGATTATTCAATTGTCAATGCATTTGTCAGCTGCACCTCCCTGTGTGCTACATCCCACATGATGCATTGCACATAAAGCAAGCAGTTACAGCTGTATTGTTTTGTTGTTGTTGTGGCTATTTCAAATACTTCCAGAGTGTACAGTCATGGAATGAACACTGTATACTATTGTTAATTATTTATAATAACATAAGTAACCACAATGAATTATATTGTTTGTTTGTACTGCTACTTGAACTGCACTAATGCCATGTTTCAGTGATGTTTTTCTTTTTTTTGCTTTTAGGTTCACAAGAGAAGAGACTTCACCCACAGTACTGCCAGAAAGAAGGCCTCTGCATGACTTGATGTGTCACGGACTACGTAACACGGTCATCTCTTCAGCTTGTTGTGAAGCTAATTCCCACTGCCAACTGACAACAGATATTTGCAAAGCCCCAACTGAGACCTGCACCAACCCTTGCCTCAGGAGAAGTAGAGAGGCAATTATCATGTCAGGATTATTTAATTGTCAATGCATTTGTCAGCTGCACCTCCCTGCGTACTACATCCAACATGATGCATTGCACATAAAGCAAACAGTTACAGCTATATTGTTTTGTTGTTGTTGTTGCTCTTTCTAATACTTTCAGAGTGTACAGTCACTATGAAAGTTTATGTTGGTGTAGTTTTCCATTTTAGGAATGAACACTGTATACTATTGTTAATTATTTAAAATAACGTAAGTAACCACACTGAATGATATTGTTTTTTTGTACTGCTACTTGAACTGCAACAATAACACATTTCGCTGAAGTTTTTCTTGCGTTTTTGCTTTTAGGTTCACAATAGAAGAGACAACAAGCACAGCACTGCCAGACAGGCCTCCGCACGACTTGACGCGTCACTGACTACTTAACACGGGCATCTCTTCAGCTTGTTGTAACTCTAAGTGCCACTGCCAAGTGACAGCTATAAGATGGCCCCAAAGAAAGGTGCTGTCAAGAAAGTGACTAGTAGGGAGCAGAAGAAGCAGATTTCTACCACTGGCATGCTGACCGCAACCTTTTTTAGGAAAGTTGTGCCTGCCGCACCAGCCTCCGGTGAGCAAGCTGAGAGCAGCACACCTCATCAAAGCACCACCTCCCCAACCTAAGCCCAGGACCATGTCTGTGAGTGAAGGATCCAGTGCAATTATGTTGAGATAGAGGAGTAGTGATGTTGAATTTGATTATTCCCTTTCGCATAGTAGAACACAGTCTTTTCAGGAAACACAGCAAAGTGGACAGCAGCTGCAGCCAGCAATGGATGTTTCTGATGTTGGAGTAGAACAGCTTCTTTCAGACCAAGAAGTTGAACCTCCTCTTTTAGAATTATTAGCTCCCACATCTCCAGCAAGGAAAAGGAAGTGCACTGCAGCACCATCTTCTTCAAGCAGCACCACTTCTGATGATGATGATAGGGACATGGAGTTGATCCCAACAGAAACCAGGGGACAACTGGAGAGGAATGGGAAAAAAAGTTCCAGAGAGACTTAGACTTATTGAAGGGGATGAAGAGGAGAATGACAATGACAAGTTAGTCATGTTGGAAGGTGACACAGAGGAATCTGACATTGCTATTCAACCAGTTCCGAGGGATGTGCCACAGGTAGCACTGTCACCAGCTCCCATATTTGCACATCCCCAGCTGAGACCCTTGCCTCAGGAGAAGCAGAGAGGCAATCAATAACATGCCCACCTATCTCCGGTATGTCATCAGGCATTGGCGGTAGGCCGATAAATAGTACTCCTCCCCAGTTTGGGACTTTTTTACAGTTAGCAAAGAGCACATTGCAGCATGCAGCATTTAACACACATATGTTCATCGAGGTAAGCCTGGTACACATTACGGTACTGGAGGCCAGACAGCCCATGTGAAAAAACACCACACCATCAAGTGGGAGGAACACCTTAACAAAATTGCTGAACGTGGTCATGGGGAGAGCCGGAAAACATCAGCTACAAGTTCAATGAGGAAGAAGAGGGTGACATCTTCACACAAAACAGCCCTTTCCCCAACAGTGCACCAGCAGAATCACCCACCTCAGGGACGGCACAATGGCTCAAGAAGACTCAGAGTGAGATAATGGAAACACAGCAGCATACAGTGACTGCCCAACCACCACCACGCACATTGAGTCTACCACTAGCATCAACTTCTCAGCGCCACAAGAAAAGAAGAAAATCCGGGCTAGTATAACAGGCATGTTTAGGCAGGAGGGGCCCTACGAGGATAATCAAACAACTGCACGTTTGTGCAATGGGAAGCTGCCAAAAATGTTAGCACTGGACCTCCCCCCTTTTTCATTTGTGGAAGGAGTGGGAGACAAATATGTTAAGTACCAAGAAGGACTTATTTTGCCAGAGTGGCTGTTCCAGCACTGCATCATGATGTTGGTTGGACAAGCTTTGCAGCAAAGTGTTGTTCACACCTTCCACCTGATGACAGACATGTGGACCAGTTGTCTGATTACATATGCATACCTGCACACTATATCTCTTTTGCAGGGGTAAAGCAAAAGATATCTTCAGGTCTTGGCACTGAAGAAGGTTTTAATAGCGTTCGGTTGCATGCAACAGTGACCATATTCGCCATGGAGAATTCACATGTCGCTGTACATGTCTTGGAGGAATTTAACAGCACGGGGTATGAATGGTTGCAACCAAGAGGTCTTAGATTTGGATTTGTTGCCATGAACAAAGGCAGTAACATAGTCAAACCCATGTCAGATGGAGGCTATTTCAGGGTCCTGTGTTTGGTCTATTGCATCAATCTGATAGTGCAAGACTTCCTCAAAAAGGAAGAGATGGTCAGCAACAAATTGACCACCTGCAGAATGATCTGCACTCATTTCACACATTCTTTTAAATCCTGGAAGCAACTGCGGTTTATTCAGCATAATAATAGAGCACCAGTTAAAGCACCGGTACAGGAGGTGCCAGCACGATGGAACTCTACCTTTTACATGCTGCAACGTCAGTTTGAGCAGTACAAACAGATGAATGACTATGTCATTCAAAGATAAAGAGGCACAGTTCGTAATGCTATGACCATGGATGCAGAGATATGGGGCCTAGTCAAATGCCTGACACAGATGCTAATTCCTTTTGAGGTTTTCACGCTGGACGTTAGCAAGGAGGACTGACGATGGGCCAAGGTATCCAATTCCTACATCTCCAACATGACCAGGTAAAGAAGGTGTCTGAAAGGTTCACCGCTACAGATGTGAATGAAAACACAGAGGCACATGCCTTGGTTGAGAGCTTAGTCCTGCGTTTAGCTTCTAATAGAAGGCTGCACCATGACATCATCGAGTGTAAAGAGTACATATGTGCCACTCTACTTAACGGTACTTAACGGTACAAAACAATTCTGCCCACTTTCGTCCCTTTTTCTGAAGGGGATGTTTTAAAATACAAGAGGTGGATTGTGAAGAAAGCCAGAGACTTGGAAGAAGAATGGCTGGAACTTCGAGTCCCACCCCACAGTTCTGGGGTGCCACCTTTAACTTCCTGAGAGGGCAGTCTTGTCTCACAGCACCCAGCATCACCATCAACCAGAACAGCGGCAACAACAGCAAAAGAAGAACTTGACACAGCCTCTGCATTGTATTGGTTTCAATTGCCAGGCTCCAGTCCAGTGCAGAGGCGATGGCTCAACAGGTAGAGCAAGTGGCAGCCCTAATGACCATCCACAGGATGTTCCTAGAATATCTGGATGATCCAAAAGAGGTCTATGTGGGTAAAAATCCATTGATGGTTTGGTATGGAAAAATGCACCAATGACCAGAGCTCAGCAGGCTGGCAATAAAGTATCTGGTTTGCCCCGTTAGCCTGTTTGTGTGCTGAATGTGTGTTCAGCGCAGCTGGTGTGGTCGTCACAGGAAGAAGGGCCCGTCTCTTGCCTGAAAATGTGGAAAGATTGACTATGATCAAAATTAACCAACATTGTATACCACACAATTGCATTATCCTTGACACATCAGCACAGGAGGGGAAAGAGGGTGATCAGTCCGAAATGTAATCAAATGTGTTAGCTGACAAACTTCGGGGTGAATCACCACCTGAGTTTGAGGACAAACTCTACATCCCGGACTAAGTATGCCAGTGCCCTAGAAGAACTTTTAGAATTTTCTCCTGAACATAAAATAAAAAATAAAAATTAGCTAGGGGAACATTATTAGTTTTGTGTCAGATTTATGCTGCCCCACGTTTTATTATGAGTCACATATGTATTGCTTGACTGCAGTTGAACCAGTGTGCATTGAAGAAGCCTCCACAATTCCTTCATGATGTTGGGACAATGCCTGCCCACCTCGCATGCCTTTTGCCTAATGCCTATCTTTTAGCATCACTAGAATGGCGCCCCATAAAATAATTTATTATGTAAAGAACTGCCTGCCTATACCAAATTTCAAGGTGTTGCCTGGATCAAAGATGATTCAATACCCAATACCTGAACTACCTGTTCTTGCCTTGGATTGGAAGAGGTAACTTCAACTATTGCAACAGTGAGTGACTGATTGCGTGAGTGATGTTTTAAGTTGATTGATGATTCATGTGGTGGCAGACACTCAGGGAGGGTGTGTGTTGAACTGCAATATGGTAAATTGATTATTGATTTGCATTGTTTGCGACTTGAGTGATGGGCGCCTATTTTATTTTCCTTCTAGGTTATGACCAGCCCTTTCACACTTAGCGAGGTTTAATTAATTGCAAGAATGTTCTTCTTTTTTTTCTGGTTCTACAGACATAAGAACAGTCAATTTAGTTATCAAACAAAAATCTATGTAAAATACTGAAATTTTGTTTCATTCTCTACTTGTCCTTCAACAGCAGTACTCTGTACTCCACGTCTATCTTGCTCCGGTCCTCATGATCCATGATGATGATAATGACTGGTCTGGCTCTGGTATGGGGTTACTCTGAGTCACTCAGGACTGGAGGAGTATCATAGATGAAGAACTCAGGGCAGGACTGGGACCTGCAGGATTTCCTCATCAACACACAGCAAGAAGCAAGAAATGATAGATTATCTGCTTCAGTTCACAGGTAAACTAAGAGACTGAGTCCTAGTACTATGCTACTTGGAATAGAGAGAGGTGTGTTTGTGAAATGCTGCTCTGAGTGTGTGTGTGTGTTAAACTTGTGGAAAAAGTGAAATTCTGAGTGCCCCCTCTTGTCTTTTTTGCTTTGCCTCTGAGTCATATTAACTTGATACACTCCTCATGAAGCTTACCTTCGCGTCCTTCTCCTCCTCCTTCTCCTTGACTCTAAAATACAGTTTATCTTTTACAATCCACAGGCCTTTTTCTAGTCTCCTTCACGAGTGAAATGCGAAAGCTAGATGAGCTCAACAACTATCCTGCTTACCTATCGGACCAGTGCAGAGGCAACAAAGCGTGGACCCTTGACCTTGTTAGGTAGGTTGCTCCCCTACCACACAGCTCCGCCTGTGTGTCCTGACCCTGCCCCAGCTGCCGCTGCTGTAGAAGTTGAGGCCTTCCTCCACCCGCAGGCTACCACCTGCGCCTCATCCATGGTGGCCAGTGGAAGGCCTTAGGTTTATATCACTGTCGCTGTCTGTCTGTCTTTTTTCTGTACTGCCCATACTGTCTTCTGGTGTCTGTGACCGCTGTTGCCTGTCTCCCCCCTGCGCCTGCTTTCTTATCAGTGCCCATCTTTCTTGCCTTCTGTTCCCCTTGTTGCCCCTCCATTCTGTGCCCTCTTTTGCCTTCTGTTCCCCCTCGCTGCCCTGATTTGTGCCCGTTTTTCTTGTCTTCTGTTCCCCTCGTTGCCCCTTCATTCTCTGCCCTCTTTTGCCTTCTGTTCCCCCTCACTGCCCCTGATTTGTGCCCGTCTTTCTTGCCTTCTGTTCCCCTCATTGCCCCTTCATTCTCTGCCCTCTTTTGCCTTCTGTTCCCCCTCGCTGCCCCTGATTTGTGTCCGTTGTTCTTGCCTTCTTTTCCTCTCGTTGCCCCTTCATTCTGTGCCCTCTTTTGCCTTCTGTTCCCCCTCGCTGCCCCTGATTTGTGCCCATTTTTCTTGCCTTCTGTTCCCCTTGTTGCCCCTTCATTCTGTGCCCTCATTTGCCTTCTGTTCCCCCTTACTGCCCCTGATTTGTGCGCGTTTTTCTTGCCTTCTCTTCCCCACATTGCCCCTTCATTCTGTACCCTTTTTTGCCTTCTGTTCCCCCTCGCTGATCCTGATTTGTGCCTGTTTTTCTTGCCTTTTGCTCCCCTCGTTGCCCCTTCATTCTGTGCCCTCTTTTGCCTTCTGTTCCCCCTCACTGCCCTTGATTTGTGCCTGGTTGCCTTCGGTGCCCTCGCCGCTCCCGTTCTCGCCGCAGCGTCCCCTGTGGCCCCGCCCCCTCACTGCCCATTCGCTGCCCCTGCCTCCCGCCTCCCAGCTGCTCCTCTCTCCCACATTCCCATATATGGCCGCCTCTGCACGGTGAGGTGAGCGACCCTTGACCTTGTTAGGTAGGTCGCTCCCCCACCACACAGTTCCACCTGTGTGTCCTGACCCTGCCCCAGCTGCCGCTGCTGTAGAAGTTGAGGCCCTCCTCCACCCACAGGCTACCACCTGCGCATCATCCCTGGTGGCCAGTGGTAGGCCTTAGGTTTGTATCACTGTCACTGTCTGTCCGTCTTTCTCTGTACTGCCCATACTGTCTTCTGGTGTCTGGGAACGCTGTTGCCTGTCTCCCCCCTGTGCCTGCTTTCTTATCTGTGCCCTTTTTTCTTGCCTTCTGTTCCCCTCATTGCCCCTTCATTCTGTGCCCTTTTTTGCCTTCTGTTCCCCCTCGCTGCCCCTGATTTGTGCCTGTTTTTCTTGTCTTCTGTTCCCCTCATTGCCCCTTCATTCTGTTCTCTCTTTTGCCTTCTGTTCCCCCTCGCTGCCCCTGATTTGTGCCCGTATTTTTTGCCTTCTGTTCCCCTCCTTTCACCTTCATTCTCCGCCCTCTTTTGCCTTCTGTTCCCCCTCGCTGCCACTGATTTGTGCCCGTTTTTCTTGCCTTCTGTTCCCCACGTTGCCCCTTTATTCTCTGCCATCTTTTGCCTTCTGTTCCCCCTCGCTGCCCCTGATTTGTGGCTGTTTTTCATGCCTTCTTTTACCCTCGTTGCCTCTTAATTTTGTGCCCTCTTTTGCCTTCTGTTCCCCCAGCTGCCCCTGATTGGTGCCTGTTTTTCTTGCCTTCTGTTCCCCTCGCTGCCCCTTCATTCTCTGCCCTCTTTTGCCTTCTGTTCCCACTCACTGCCCCTGATTTGTGCCCGTTTTTCTTGCCTTCTGTTCCCCTCGTTGCTCCTTCATTCTCTCCCTCTTTTGCCTTCTGTTCCCCCTAGCTGCCCCTGATTTCTGCCTGTTTTTTTGCCTTCTTTTCCCCTTGTTGCCCCTTCATTCTGTGCCCTCTTTTGCCTTCTGTTCCCCCTCGCTGCCCCTGATTTCTGCCCGTTTTTCTTGCCTTCTGTTCCCCTCGGTGCCCCTTCATTCTCTACCCTCTTTTGCCTTCTGTTCCCCCTCGCTGCCCTGATTTGTGCCAGTTTTTCTTGCCTTCTGTTCCTCGTTGCCCCTTCATTCTCTGCCCTCTTTTGCCTTCTGTTCCCCCTCACTGCCCCTGATTGTGCTCGGTTGCCTTCGGTGCCCTCGCTGCTCCCGTTTCTGCCGCTGCGTCCCCTGCGGCCCCACCCCCTCACTGCCCATTTGCTGCCCCTACCTCCCGCCTCCTGCCTCCCAGCTGCTACTACCTCCCACATCCCCATATATTGCGGCCATCACGCGGCCGCTGGTGCTCCGAAGGCATGCCTAAGGCAAGCCCATCTGTGCCCGTCCGCGCCCAGCACCAGAATCCCTGGTCCCCGCACCTGCCACGACGACCACCACCGCTAGACTCCACGCTCTCAACCACGGACTGACCCACACCTGCTTCAAGGCCACCCCGAAATGCACACATGGTCCCTTCACCTGCCAGAACTGCAGTTATGCCAGTGTCGGAGCCGCCGAACAACCCGCCAAGAAAGACCTCAACCACCTCCGATGCATCCTACTGAACACCCGCTCTGCAAGCAAACACGCCGTCGAGCTCTGGGACCTGCTCGACACATCATCCCCGGACGTCGCCTTACTGACAGAGACGTGGACGTCTCCTCCGAACACCCGACATCGCCATAGCCATCCCAGACGGCTACAAGATCACCCGCAGACACTGCACCAACAGAGTCGGAGGAGGAATCGCCATCGTCCACAAGAACAGCATCAGGGTCTTGACCAGCACAGACGATACTCTCAGCCCTGCAGAACACATGCATTTCCAGATCCACACAGACCTCAACTCCACCCTCAGAGGCACCCTCGTCTACAGACCCCCCGGACCCCGACCCCAGTTCACCGACTCCATTGCTGACTTCATCAGCACGCACGCCCTGACCTCCACCGACTACATCCTCCTCGGAGACCTGAACTTTCATCTTGAGAACAACAACGACAGCAACTCGACAACCCTGATCAATAACCTCGCCAGCCTCAGACTGAGGCAACTCGTCACAACGCCTACCCACTCCACCAGCCACACGCTTGACCCCATCTTCTCCGCAAGCCCCCACGTCTCCTTCAGCCAACCCACCAAACTCTTCTGGACCGACCACCACTGTATTCACTTCTCCTTCCAGAAACCCACCACACACAACCGCACCCAACAGATTCCTTGCCGCTGCTGGAGAAAAATCACCGAAGACCAACTACATGCAATCCTCGCTCTCAGCCCACCCACCGAACCCTCCAACACCGACGACGCTGCCCGCAGCCTCAGACGCTGGATCGACGACTGCACAAAAACCCTCGCCCCACTGAAGAAAGCCCCCCACAGACACACCAGCAAGAGGGCCAGCTGGTTCACCCCAGAACTCCTAGCCTCCAAGTGAGCCTGCCGGAAACTAGAGAAGAAATGGCACAGCAAACAGACTCCGGACAGCCACGCAGCCCACAATGACGCCACCCGCAACCAACATCACCTCATCAGGATTGCCAAGAGGACCTCCTTCAAAGACTGCCTCGACAACAACGCACACAATAGCAAGGAGCTCTTCAACATCGTGAAGGAACTCTCCAACCCCAGCTCCAACACCAACAACATCCTGCTGTCGCAAGCCCTGTGCTACTCCCTCGCAAATTTTTTCCACCGCAAGATAGCAGACATCCACGACAGCTTCAACACCCAGACAGCCCCAACAGACAGCAACACAACAGTCTCTCCGCACACCATAGACTACGACCCCCTGTTAGCCTGGGCCAGCGTGAGCATCAATGACACCATCAAGACCATGAGCACAATCCACTCCGGCGCCCCGTTAAACCCATTCCTGCTCCACATCTTCAACAAAGCCAGCAGCTCCATCACACCCCACCTGCGCAACGTCATCAATCTCCCCCTCGAGACCGCGACCTTCCCAGAGAGCTGGAAACACGCCAAGATCAACGCCTTACTCAAAAAAACCAAGGCAGACTCTAGAGACCTCAAGAACTTCCGGCCCATCTCTCTGCTTCCGTTCCCGGACAAGGTCATAGAGAAGATCGTCAACAGACAGCTAACCTAATACCTTGAAAAAAACAGAATCTTGGACCCTTCCCAGTCAGGGTTCCGCAGCAGCCACAGCATCGAGACCGCCCTCATCGCTGCCACCGACGACATCAGGACCTTGCTGGACAATGGTGAGACCACAGTTCTCATCCTGCCGGACCTCTCCGCCGCCTTCGACACCGTCTGCCACCGCACACTACGCGCACGCCTCCATGCCGTAGGGATCCAAGACAAACCCTTGGAATGGACCACCTCCTTCCTCTCCGGCAGAACCCAGAGCGTCCGCCTTCCCCCATTCCGATCCGAAGCCCCTGAGATCATCTGCGGCGTACCCCAGGGATCCTCCCTCAGCCCGACACTGTTCAACATTTACATGGACCTGCTCGCACATGTCGCCCGACAGCATGACCTCAACATAATCTCCTACGCTGACAACACTCAACTGATCCTCTCCTTCACCAAGGACCCCATCACCGCCAAAGCCAACCTCCACGAAGGAATGAAGACCATCGCCGACTGGATGAAGATCAGCCGACTAAAGCTGAACACGGACAAAATTGTGGTCCTCATCCTCGGCTCCAACCCTTCAGACTGGGACGACTTCTGGTGGCCGACGGCACTGGGGGCAGCCCCGACACCCATCGACCACGCACGCAACTTGGGAATCATCCTCGACTCAATGCTCTCCATGACCAAGCAAGTCAATGCCGTCTCCTCCTCCTGCTTCAACACCCTCCACATGCTCCGCAAGATCTACAGGTGGATCCCGACAGATACTAAAAGAACAGTCACCCAGGCCCTCGTCAGCAGCAGACTCGACTACGGAAACATCCTCAACGCGGGAGCCCCGACCAAGCTCATCAAACGACTGCAACGCATCCAAAACACCTCAGCACGACTGATCCTCGATGTGCCATGCCACGGCCACATCACCCCCCACCTGAGAAACCTGCACTGTCAACAAGAAGATATCCTTCAAGCTCCTCATCCACGCACACAAGGCACTCCACAAGACCGGCCCAGCCTACCTCAACAGATGACTTTCCTTCTACATACCCAACCGCCAGCTCCACTCCGCTGACCTCGCACTCGCCACCATCCCACGCATCTGTAGAACAACCACCGGCAGGAGATCCTTCTCCCACCTCGAGGCCAAGACCTGGAACACCCTCCCACTGAGCCTACGACAGACCCAAGACCTGCTGACCTGCAGGAGGGTACTCAATACCTGGCTGTTCGATCAGTTGCACCCCCCCCCCAGCACCTTAAGACCCTCACGGGTATGTAGTGCGCTCTACAAATGATTGATTGATTGACTGACATTCCCAAGGAGAATGCAGACGCACCATAACAATTTTGCAATGCAGTATCATTTTTCTTTTAAAAATTATATTAACTAAAAGAAGTGGTGGGTGGGTTTACTCTCCAACCTAGAAGACAGAACATTTGGATATATGGTACATTGGGCCTTGGCCCGGCGCAGAAGGAGTGTTTGCAATGCATGTATCTGTACTCTGTCATACTCATTATTTTGTAATCTTTGAACAACAGATTGATAGCGAATGACGTGCTGCTGCTTATTGCCCAGATGAATGTTGGCCTTATGTTGTAGTGTTTGTCTTTGTCAAACCTTTCTCCAAATCCTATTACCCATCCATTCATCAAATCCCTAACCCTCTTAGCCCGAGCTGTGAGATTTACTGAGTTGTGGCTTAAAATTACACCACCAATGGATCACACACTTAGTGGGGTGGATGTGAGGAAAGCAATACAAGCTTACTGTAGAATCTTCAAAGCAGTAGCCCACACCAGCCCATTACCAACCCATGCATTGAAAATGATCCATAGTTGTTTAGATATAGAATGAAGTGGTCAGAATCACCACTTTGAGTCCATTTTTGATAACTTTTGGATTTCACAAATAATATGCTAGTTCCACATTAGCCAAAACTTACTAGTATTTCTATTTTTTCTATTTTACCACAATCAGGCATTCTCAATGTGGCATCATCATCACGTACTACTCAGGTGGTGTCAATTTATTTTAAATCTTTGAAAATTATATAAAACCCACTTACTCAGTTCTCCTCCTTCCCTTTAGTTGCCTATGGTGGATAATCATCAATAAATCATTCAGAACAATCCAACAGTTGGATCTCACCTGGGTGGAACTGGAAGTTGGACCTTTCTTGTATTGCATCCCCTGTTATTGCTGCATGCATATTCAGGTAAGAAAACTAGTATGGATACAATTTAACATAGTAAGAAATAATTAACTGCTACTGTTTTTTATCTAGATAGTTCAGACCCTTGACACAATATAGCCTAGGTCATCTCATCATGGCAGCATTTCCCATAATGGTCAAGACAGTTATAGAAGTATAAGCCTAGACTCTATGACTAAGTGCTAAGCTAGCTCTAGTCTTAGGCTGCAAGCACATAAACAGGCTGCGTAAAATTACTTGAAGCGAGAAGTGAAAGTAAAAGTAAAATAAACTATTTCAAGCATAAATTTAGATTTAAAAAACGATTTCCCTCTTTATGTATGTACAAAGCAACCAACCCTTTCTACCCAAACAACATGCCCTCCTCTCTCTCAAACAAAACTGACCTTAGCCCCAAAACTCAACATGTTCACCAAAGTCTTTAGAGTCCCATGCCCAACTCCCTTCCCACCCTCTCCACCGAATCCCAACAAACAACAAATCCCTCCCCCCAAAACAAAATATTAAAAAGGGTTAAAAGAGGGAAAGATGGATGTCAGTTCACAGCTGGTCCTTGCTCTGCTCCATCGAGGTGAGCCGGCCCTCGATAGTGCAGGATGCAGGGCAGCAATTGCCTGTTGCGATTTCGCTTGTGGGTGGCAGAAAGTGGCTGGCGCAGGCGCTGATGATGGGATGGCCGTGAGCCTGACGGCTAAGGGGGACTGGCTGCACTGAGGCCCAGGATCTGAGCATTGATCTCCTCCTCCTCCAGGACAACCATCCACCGGTATTTAAGCTGGATACACTCCAGCCTCTTCTGCCACATTGAATGGTCGGCTGGACCGCAGGAGCATCTATATTGAGAAAAACAAAAAAGGAAAATTGTAAATAATACTCTTTAGAAATAATTGTTTTCATTAGCAGTCTGGCACATTAACAGTACATTGCTGGTCCTATAGGTGCATTGGAATTTATTTGATGTGATGATTTTGATTAGGAGAATCACAAGGCCAATTTTATGTTTTCTTTTACCCACACATGTTGTCAAACATTAAAAGCAGTGACAGTGACGCAGAAATGGAACAGGCAGAGAATAACATCATAGAATTAAAAAACAGTGATTGGATTATTTTTTTTTTCTAGAGGCTTTTCAAGTAACTGTAATAAACAGAATTAGTCACTTTGAGTTGAAAACTAAATGACTTCTCTTTGATGAGTACGGCATTATGCACTATTATGGAGTACAAGTTGTGTGTGGTGGTTAAATAATCAAGCCATGCTCATTGCTAGCCAGCACCTCTGCTATTTTGCTACTGACTGCAGCTGTTATTAACAAATATTTAATTTCAATAGCCCTGTTCTTCACAAAATGCATTTTTCTTTCTACCCTGTCTCCAAAGACGATGATGAATAATAAATAAGATACTACGTCAGTCACACACCCCATGTATGAAATGTGGATATTAATATATTATCCTGTCTGCCATAAGTAGACACTGAGGAAAATTAATGTAATGGACTGCACTACAGGTAAAGGAACGGAATATATATATATATTTTATTTGGCACACTCGTCACTGAGTATCCCATTGGCCAAACATCATAAAAAATCATGCACTTACTCTCACTTTACTCTGTGGCCTCACCCACCACCATGTTTTCCAGCAAAATTATGTGCTAGGCAAGAACCAAGGAAAGGAAACTTGATTTGCTCTACTTCTGGGGGTAGGGTAGAGCTTTTTTATATATAATAGAGGGGCCACTACACTACACTAATCATCAATGTATTATCATTCATTCATTATTCACTCATGGTTTAATTAACAAGGGAAAAATCTGAGTGTAAATTAATCTGTTATGGGAAACCATGATGTATGTTCCGGAATCACTTCACATGGTTATCGCATGATTAAATGTGGCACATGCCAAGAATGGCCCACCCACCCTTTCACTCATATACCATTTCCTTTCGTTTAAGTTGCCTTCTGTTCTTTCACGTCTCCCTCAAACCATCAAAACACATTATTTGAGATTTTGCTGCATTTGCAGATGAAAGAGTCCTTTATAACTCAATCACTGCTGTGGCTGGTAAAGCTGGAGGGGGTTTCACCTCACAGTCGTTTTTGAAGATGACGATGAGTGACACCATTGCAATAGCTAGTGAGCATAGTAATTGAAAGAAATATGTGACTTACCAGTGCCGTCTCTGCTGCCGCTACTTCCCCTGCAAGAATATGAAACGTTGCTATCTTCTCCTGCAGCACACTGAAGCCAGCATCACAGATGTTCTGTGTGGCTAGAACATAAAACATTACACATGGTTTAGATCCTAGATCCGAAACCCCAAATACAACAGCAATGCAAGACTACAGCTCAGTTAGAACATATCTTCCAAATATCACTGGGCATTTGATTGGATGGTTCACAAAGTTAGACAAACCGGGCATGGAATAACGCTCAATGAAAAACCTATGGGGTTGGTTGGCAAATGCAATGCGAGTGGGACCTTATAGATTTTTTCCAGACTTGCTGCATTGTCATTGGAAACTGGTGGTGCACTGCAACAATAAACGAATGGGTCTGCAGCACACTACACTGATGGGGGGGTATGGTCCATGATGACCATGGCCATGGTCTTGTGAACTAAACTGTGTTCGAGCTAGGCATAAGCAGGAAAAGGAAAGCCTTCTGAACAAACCTACATGCAGATTTTTTTAAATTTAAAATACTAGCTTGCTTGGGCCTGATATCTGAACCTTCAGAAATCACGTAGATAGCACCAACATTCCAATAGACAAAATATACACCAAGAGTATACGGTCTGTTCTACCCTAAGAAGTCCGGCTGACCAGCTTGCCTCGGACCCTCTGAATCGTCCCTTGTCTTCTTCTTGGTTGCTGATGAGAGAAATAAAGAAGATAAATAAAAATAGATTAGTGATTCTGATAATCTCCACTAAACATTTTATGATAAGCAAATGCTGTCGCTAAAATATATCACCTATAGTACTACTAGTTTCTTTCGACTCAAGTCTATTGACTGTTGTCAAATCCATATTCCAAATCTTCTTAAAAAACTACATATTGCAGTTCATGATCTTTTATTTTATTTTATTCCCATTTCTCAGCACCCTTGATGAGCCAACACACTCTCCTTTTGTTGCAATGCATAGATGCATACTTCACATCATGGCTGGGAATTCAATTAAATATATAACCTGGAACTGCATGAGCTACATCAACAAACTCAAAGAGAGAACGCGCTACTCAGTGACTCATTATAGTGATAGAAGAAACAGTCTGCAATGGCTTCTTTATTAATCAGCTAAAGCGAGCGCCTGATAAATGTGATTAGGTAGAGCCACCTTCCTGGCAGAAACTAGAAAAGGGATCACACAATAATAATAATATACCAGTGCAAACTCTGCTAAACAGATAACTTACCACTGAGTGTGAGCAGCATGCTATTTTGATACTTTTTTAGCATTGTATAACAAAAACACATCAAATAATCAATACTCACTGAGCCCCGGAATCTCAACACCTAGCAGGTCGAGCAGGTCCTGCTCCCTGTCGGGAATGTCAGCCCAGCGGTGCCTCATCTGCTGGGCTGTGCACCTAACCTCGCTGTGGAGCAGAACGCACCAGCGCACAGTCCCCCAGTGCTGCCAACGCTCCCGCAGGGAGTAGATGCTACGGGGCCTGCTGCCGGCATAGAGGGGATGTGGAGCTGCAAGAAAAAAAACAAGTGCTGCCTCCTCCTCCCCAAAGATTGCCCAAGGCTGGACACCTGGGCGACGGTGCTGCCGACATGGAAGCTGCCCTTCTGCCATGGCGTTGGGTGGGGAAATCAAATAAACTAAGATGAGAAAGCAAGAGAAAGTAAAGAAAAAATAAATAAGGAAAGAGGTTGAGGGAAGTAAACTAAGTCAAAAAGTCACAAAAACAAGCAAAAATGGAAGCAAAAATGTAAAATACACAAACACAAAGAAGCACACTATCGTGAAAAGTAAGAATTAGGGGGAGAAAAGTAATAAAAGTGGAGGATGACAAAGATTGACCAGGAATTAAAAATTACGTCCAGCACCATAACAGAGAGCAGAAAAACAAGATGGCATTGCCCATGCAGACCTCGTGGTGCCGTTGAGCATGATTTAGTATGCGAGTACACTACAGGACCGCGTAGTGCCGTTCCCATGTGATTTTGGAGCACGCGGACATACTCCGCGTTACAAACGCAGCGTGAACTGGTGTGTTGGTAAACTGAAAGCGGAACTTTGCGTGCCACAGCAGAGTGTTTTTTGCGACTGTGGAATTCCGCATAGTGGGACACCATGAACTCTGCCACCTCTAGTTTTTCCCCCTTGCTGGAAGACCAATTAGGGTGCACCCAAGAATTTCATTACTTTGAAGGGGATCTATCTGTCACAAGTAAATGTAAGCAGAGATCTGAGGGAACAAACATTTTGTCCCCAACTTGGCTTGGCACGAAATCTATTGGGAGGGTAGCTAACTCAAAACCATTTTTGAGTGACAACAGGGGAGAGGACCACTCATTGCCCTTGCCACACCTCTGGGTGGTCAGGCATGCTCAGCACAAGGGGAGAAAGGTTTTCCCATTATGAAGTTTGGAAATGTGGTGAACTGCAGTGTTTTGATTGAAGTAGGACATAAAGTAACTACTGAAAAAGCATATAGGTTTGCCCATAGATATTTTTTTCCCAGTGGAGTCAACCCTGCTAGTAGCTGGTGCCAGGCATAAATGTAGCAGTCCAACACACCATCACACCACCCATAACACTTTCTGGACCTGTGGAGGAACAGAAGAAGGGCTGCATCAGCTGTTAGAGACATTTGAGGAGACCTGAAGGGCTGGATATTCTTCTGCTTGCAACCAGGACAAAGAAGGAGACTTTAAGGCTCATTTAGCTGACCTCATGTATGGCTAGAGGGCCACAACAAGTTACAAGAGGCCTTTTTTCTGAAGTGCAAGCTGACCAGGAGCAATTGGGCCTGGACTGGATTCTGCTGTTTGTCTCTGCCCGACACCCTAAGAGTCTCTAAATGCCTTCCCTTGAGATCCTGGGTGCCTTATAACTGCACTCTTCTGGCTATTTGAGCACCGGAAGAAAGTTAAGAAACTTTTGAAAAATTTCCTTCAGCACTCCATATCTTTTATGGGAACCACCAGAAAAGTATCCAACCAGCAGTACCATAGCATCAGATTAGATTTTAGCTTTGTCCCGCTCAAAGCGCCCAAGGCCTCTAAAAAAAAGTCCCATTCTGTGTTGGGATTTTGACAGTTTCCATTCTTCAAAACTCCAGAGCGTCAAGTGGACCCATCTGCTTCAACTATCCGGCCTTCAATTTCATGGCCTTAGATATAGTTTCACTGGCAACCTGCCTGGAGAGGATTTTTTTTTTTTTAAAACATGAATAAATCCCAACCTGCAGTGAGGCTGATAGTAAATTGAATATTTTCTCTTTTAGAAAGGGACCAAGTTCATTCATGAAGTGGGACTTTGAAACTTTGTTTTTCAACTTTTTGGCTACTAGAGTTTCACTGGAACCAATCCACTTGGTGTGCCCCCCATGCTCCTTCACAGTCAGCCTGAAAATGCATTTTGGCCCCGGTCTACCATGATCATTGACTTACATTGGGTGATTTATTTTTCTTGGCTCTTTCTCCACTTACTTTAAAATCAGCTCACTGGTTCCCCTTATTAGATTTTTTTCTGTTTTGGTGTCATTTAGCTTGATAAATTTTCTCCTGCTTTGTAAAATTGGAGTGGGATTATGTGTATATAGGCAGCACCGCTAGCGAACTCAGACTCAGGATAGGAGAGCATGTAAGAATTGGCCGCAATAGGGATCCATTGTACCCATTGACATCTCATGAATGTAACAAAAATAAAAGTTGCCCATTCTGATTTCATGAGATAGATGTAGCCCCACTAGATGATCATGGTGGTGATAGGGAATGTCTACTTAAACAACGTAAAGCGAATGGATATCTAGCATGAGGATAGTTGATTATAGCCTTTACAAAGAGCATAAAATTCATCATTTGTATAGCTTGCCATTATGCTCATCCTTCTGATATAATGACCATTGTGGCATACAGGCTATTCCCCATCCATTTCTTTTTACTTCATCTTTGACAAGCCCAGGTTCACACCAGAACCTGGGCTTCTATGGGAATTCACAAGGGCATAATATCAAGCCCATTATAGCCGCTTTAGCGGCAGTTTCCTGCCGCTAACGTGGCGATAATGTTATCGCCGTTCATTGATAAGATGGCCCGAACTTCTTTTCATGTTATCAAAAAGTGCACTGTGGTACAGTGGTTAACAAGAGCAGCTGCAATGATCAATATGTTCTGTTTTGTTTAATGCTTGCACCGTGTTGTTTCTGTTTGCCACAATAGGGACTGTCACTCGATATAGTCACTGATTATGTGGTCGTACATGGTCTAGTAATGCCTGCTGTAATGATTATATTGCTCTGGTAGTATGCATTTATCTTGTTTCTTTTTTAGTCAGCAACATGCAAATTAACACTATTTTGTTCTGTTTTCAGACAAGCCTTGCTTATGGCTAATTTCTGACTACGAGCAATTTATAAAATCATTATGCCCACCTACAAATGGGGCACATCGTGCCTGCCACATATTGATAGAATTGAAGGCATGTGGCATTTTCATGTTGATTTGGAGCTTTCAATTGTGGGGTTTTGTTAAGGAATTGAATTTATTTTAGTTCTGTTGGATGATTAGAAGCTTCGAATAGTTATGATATTTCCAGCTCAATTCAGCTATGGCCGAAATTTCCCATTTATTACACTCTAAGTTGGCCAATGTATTTGCTGACAAGTTAAGTAGATTTATTTTCACATGCTCAGTAACTTCTGTGATACTTCCTACTTTTAGAGCATTTCCTCAAGATAGCTCTCTCTGTTCATGCACATGCCGAACAGGGGTTTTTGACATTGCATCTTACAATCATTGGTAGTTACGGGATTGCACTTATAGTCACGGCACTTAGTGGTCAGACTCTAATGAGTCTTAGAAATCCGTGTTTGGTAATCGTAACATACATGGTTTGCAAAAAAGGTGAACGGTATGCCCTTTAATTAGGGACATTCTTAGTTAATGCCTTTGCAAATTGTAAGACTCTGTTGAGTCTTTGTTTTCCAAGTGATTCTGTTGAGTCTTTGGTTTCTGTGCTTGGCATTCAATCAATCAATCAAGAGTCTTGTGAAGTGCAACTACTCACCTGTAAGGGTCTCAAGGCACTGGGGGGTGGGGGGGGGGGGGGGGTTGCTGATCCGTCAAAGGCACTGTGGTTCAGTCAAAGAGCCAGTTCTTGAGGTCCTTTCTGAACAGAGGCAGTGGCAGTGATTGCCTGAGGTGGGGAGGCAGGGTGTTCCAGGTCTTTTCTGTGAGGTAGGAGAAGGATTTTCCTCCGGCCGTGGTCTTACATGTGATGGTGGTCAGGGACAGTTGGGAGGAGCAGAGTGCTCTGGTGGGAGCGTGGAATAAGAGGCAGTGGTTAAGGTACGCAGGTCCCACGTTGTATAAGGCTTTGTAGGTATCTATGAGGAGCTTGAAGTTGATTATTTAGTTGACCGGGAGCCCTTCAGGTGGTCAGTGATGTGGCTGCGGTGGGGGACATTGAAGATGAGTCTAGTGGAGGCATTATGAATGTTCTGCAGCTTTTTGAGGAGTTTCTGGGTGATGTCGGCATAGAGTGCATTGACGTAGTCTAGTCTGCTGCTGATGAGTAAGTGGGTGAACGTCATTCTGGCCTCAGTAGGGATCCACCTGAAGATCTTTTGGAGTAGGTGTAGCCTGTGGAAACAAGATGATGAGACAGCATTGATCTGGTGGGACATGACACGCTAGTCCAGAATGATGCAGAGGTTTTGAGTGCGGTCTGAGGGTGTATGGCTCCAAGGGCTGTGGGCCACCAGGAGTCTTCACAGATGGAGGAGGTGGAGCCCCGGATGAGGACTTTGGACTTCTCTGAGTTGAGCTTGAGGCAGCTGTCCTTCATCCAGGTGGCGACAGCCTTCATCCCGTCGTGAAAGTTGTTCTTGACGACTGTGGGTTCGTTGGTGAGGGAGAGAATCAGCTGGGTGTCTTCAGCATGGGAGACGATATTGAGTCTATGGTTCCTGACAATGGCTGTGAGTGGGGCCATGTAGAAGTTGAAGAGAGTGGGACTCAGAGAGTAGCCCTGAGTAACTCTGCAGTTGATCTCTGTGGGTTCTGACTCTGTCTTCAGCTGGTGAGGAAGGAGCAGATCCATTCCAGGGTTTTGTCGCGGATGCTGAAGTTGTGGAGTCTTGTGCATAGGGTGCGGTGGGAGACGGTATCAAAGGCAGCCGAGAGCTCCAGGAGGATGAGGGCTGCAGTTTCGCCTCGGGTTGAGGAGGGTGCGGACATCATATGTGGCAGTGAGGAGGGCAGTCTTGGTGCTGTGGTTGTTTCGATTGGGAGAGGTCCATGATGTGGTACACTTTGATGAACCTGAAAAGATGGGCATTGATGGCCTTCTCAATTATCTTGCTGGGAAGGGAAGGGGAGCAGAGAGATAGGTCTGAAGTTCTTTAGGTCCTTTGGGTTGGCAGAGGGTTTCTTTAGTAATGGGTTGACCGTTGAATGTTTTCAGTCTTCGGGAAATGTGAAAGAGTTGATGGAGCAGTTGATGGTGTGGCAGAGATCGGGCGCGTTGGAGGAGCTCGTTCTGTTAAATATGTGGTGTGGGCAGTGGTCCGAGGGTGCTCCAGAGTGGATGCTCTTCATGATCTTGAGGGTGTCGTCAGCAGTGAAGATAGTACTGCTGAGCAGGGTCTGCTGGGGTCCGGTGTCATTGGGTGCAGTGGTTGTGGGTGGAGTGACAAGGTTTTGAGCCTCATGGGTGTCGAAACTGTTGTAGATCATAATCATGTAAGAAGGTGCTGAGGTTGCTGCAGAGGTCTTAGGAGAGTGGGAGGTCTGTTTTCTCTGTCATGGGGTTGACAAATTCTTTGACCATGGCAAAAAGGTCTTTGCTATGGAGTGCACTGGCATTGATCCGTTCTTGTAGGGCTACTTTCTTTGTTGCTCTAATGAGGTGGTGGTGTATGGTAGGCTGCCGGAGCATAGCCTGTACACCCATTTAATTAGATACACTTTTGGTTAATGGCACTGTGATTGGAGAAACACTTCTCAGTCTCTGCTTTTATATGCACGTTGTTCTGGAATTGTAGGCTGGTGGAGGGCAACATCAAAATTCACTTTAGTTTGAAGAGTATTTGATGGTGTATTGATTTAATGACACTCAAATGGCCATTCTTTAATGACTTTCAAGCTCTGAGGATTGATGTTTATTTGATCTAACCCCATCAATTTTGGGCAGTGGGGTGGGTGCGCGTAACTACTGGTATGTGTGAGATCTCTTCCATATGACATTATGTGTAGGAAGATTTTAATGAACATTAGCTTTCAGATACTTTTTTTGTTGCAAATGTCTACAGTGGTGAAGCAAAATTTTAATCTGTTTTAATAAACTGGAGCATTTCAGCTGATCTGTTTGGCTTTTTATCCACTCTTTGTAATCGAACTGATTGCAAAAACCGCTAAGGTTGAACTGTTTCTGGAAATGTGCTTGTGTTTCTCACTTTTCCCTATAGCGTTTGGTTTTTGTCATATATTTTTTGACTCTACATATGGCTGGATTGCGAATATTAATTTATGTGGTGCCAATTAGTTGTTGCTTTGGCACATGAACTCTATGATGAGTGCATACTCAGTTTTACAATACTATTGATAAGACTGCATATCTATCTGTATGCTTTTTTTTGCCATTATTCTTTGGCAACACCTTGTGACTCGCTTCTGGACATTAGGCTGTTGGTATGTGTTAGATTTGGGGATCTCTAGTTGGCAGAGGTAGGTACCTTTGACCAAATAGTGACCCTTGCGTCTAGTCAGGGTAAGGGGCTACACTGCTAAAATAACCCGTGCTCACCCCCTTGGTAGATTGGCAAGAGCAGGCAGGCTTATCTCAGAGGCAGTGTGTAAAGCTAGTGACTACACTACAGATGGACACCACACAGGTTGTATTATAAAAATAAGCATTTTTATATAGACTTAACACAAGACCAAACAAAAAAAATCCACAAACTGTACTCAAAAATAGACTTTAAAATGGTAGGAAATAGCTCAGTTCTCTTACGATTGTAAATATGACACATTACTCTAAAAGTACCTTGGATGCATAACGCAAAGCAAACAAAAGGGTCGCAGGGAGTTGATGCTCGCTTCCTTACTGTGTGGGGAGGGGATGCGTTGGTTTCTTACTGCGCTCCGGTACGATGAGACAAGATGGCGCATCGATGCAATACTTCTCTCTGATGCGATGCGACAAAATGGCGTCTTGGTTAGGATGCGACAACGTTGATGCAATACTTGCACACCCGACGGCCGTGCAGCGATTCGATGATCTTCTGAGCCGTGACCCTGCAACACGCTTCTCCTGTGATGCGACGGCGAACTCTGCGGTGGCGGCACGCTTCTCCGGTGATGCGATGGCGACAGCGGCAGAGGCGGCACGCTTCTTTGGCGATGCGACGGCAACTGCTGCAGCAGCGACACACTTCTCGTCATTGAGTCGTGCTTCCAGCCCCCAGCGACACCCAGTCTCTCAGAAGGCCCAGCACAAAAGCAGGCACTTCAATTCCCAGCAAGGGAATTCAGGGGGGAACTGGTTGGTGAAGTCTTGCATCCCTGAGACTTCAGGCAGGAGGCAATCTCAAAGTTCAAGCCATTGGAGATTCTTCTTCAAGTTGATGAAAAGCACACTCAGTCCTCTTCTCCTTTCTTTGGCAATGAAGCAACCACTGCAGACCAGCCCCCAAACACACAGCACAGGGGTAGTCTCCTCCTTCAGCTTCCTGGTTCTTTTCCTCAGCAAAGGTTTGTCTTGATTCCCAGAAGTGATCTAAAGTTCTGGGGTCTGGGTACCCCTTTTTATACACCAAAATCCTTTGTCTCTGAAGGCAGAGAGTACCTGTATCTAGTCCAAACCAGTTCTGGGTGCATTCTGCCAGTGTACACCTTCTTCCTTTGTCAGTGTGGGCCAGGGTCCTCAGACACACCACAGGAGGTGGAGCCAGCATTGTGGAATGTAGGCACAGCCCTATTAAGGCCCAGGTGCTACTCCTTCCACCACTCCTCATGCAGATAGGTCTATTCAGCCTTGTGCTGACTCACCCTGTCTCCTGGAGCCCCCCAGCCCCTGTCACTCAGAAACCAGACATAGCATACACAACCTAGAAGAGGCAGGCTTGGATAGTTAGGCAAGAAAGTACCTACTTTTGGTATTTTCAAACACAGAATGTTAAAACCAACTTCACTAAAAGATGTATTTTATTATTTTGAGTTCAGGCAAACTAAATTCTTTTTTGTTCCATGTTCCCTGGGTCAGTTATGAATATAAGGTGTTATAATCAAACTGCCATTCTGGCCTATGGGAGCAGGTAGCCTTGCAATAGTGAAAAACGACAATGGCTGTAATTCACTATTAGGCCATGCCACCCACATCAGGGCATGTCCTACCTTTTACCTATAATGCACCCTGCCCTTGGGCCTACCTTAGGGGTGTCTGATATGTAGAAAAGGGAAGGTTTGGGGACTGGCAAGTGGGTGTACTTGCCAAGTCAACATGGCAGTACCAGACTGCACACAGGCTCTGCAAAGGCAGGCCTGAGACACACTTTACAAGCTGCTCCGGTGGGTGGCACTCAGTGCTGCAAGCCCACTAGCAGCTTTTGATTTACCAGCCCTGGACACACGCAGTGCACTGTACTAGGGTATGGCCAAAGCATCTAAAACCAGCAAAAACATAAGAGGCAACAGCAAAAAAATGGAAGGGAGAACCACTCCAATGGTGCCAGGTCTAACAGTATGCAATTGGCTGCTGATTATAGAGACTTTATATAGAACATATCGCTATTTGTTTACTGTAACGTTTTTGGAATTTATCACACCAACATTTTTTTTAAGGGACTCTTGTTGAAACCAAATGGAGGTGGAGAATAGATGGACCACATATCAGAACGCCTTACAGTATATTCTCATTGGAAGAAATGTTTCTAACTATACACTGAAGTATGTTTATGTCTCATATTTCAGTTAATGAGTAACTCCTGCCATACCTCTGGAAAACAGATGTCTAATAACTAAGTAGGTAAGTCAGTCCATTAATGCGTAAGGATGATGTATGGTCTAATTCTATAAATATAAAAATATTGCCCATTGTAGTCATGGAAGTGTGTATCTGTGTCAATCTGAAAACTCTGGTTTGAAGCACAAGTTCCACTGACAAAAGTATTACAATTTGTGCGTCTTTCTTTTTGTGACTTTATCTTGCTTAAATCTTTCTCACAAACTGATTTGGAAATGCGAAGAGTGTATTTCAATGTTTTTTTAATGTTGTTTTAAACCAGTGTCTTTTGTGTTTTGTAATTTGTGCTTTATACCTATTTGCAACTGTATGTGCATTGTATGTGGCTTATGTTGATGTCTGTATGTTTTTTGACAGCCCTTAAGAAGTCCCAGGGTGTCGGGAGCAAAACATGTTGACTGTGTCTATGTCCATTATGTACTTTTCAAGATAAAAATAAAGCAATGACTTTTACCATATCCATGCATTTGTCCATGGTCCTATCATCAACAAATTGGAATTTCTGTGCATTGAGGAAAACAAAATCTTTGATGATATGAACCAAACCAGCTTCTATATAAAAATTGGACTTAACTGATTTATTGGGACTCTGAAATTACTTTTTTCCTTTTTTTATCTTCTTATATTTTGTTATGGTGATACAATTATTTTCTGCAGAATACAATATACAGAGTGATTCTCTTTTGTTATGTTTATTATTATTGGTATTTCTGGTTAGCCCTGGGAGTAGAGCACCTGATCTTTGGGAACAATACAGAGTGCGGTGACTTGTGCCACTACCGTTCAATAGCTAAGGCTTGGATTTTTATTGTGTTATGTCTTTGACTGTTTATCTGTTTTTGTACATTCTTTTGGCTCTTTATAAGTCGTAGCTCCTACAGTTTGAGCTTAGGTTTAAATTGCTGGCGACTTTATTACTTGTGAAGAATTACCATCCAACCTAATTAATAATACTCTTCCTTATATGCCTTCAAAGAAAATGAGGTCTGGCAGATCATTATTGAGATGCATGATTCTGAATGTTGTGAGAGTAAACTTCCCTTCTATCTAAACTTTCAAAAATGAAGACAAGTTATGAAAAAATAAAGTACAAAACTCCAAGACTATTGCTTGGACTCTGATTTCTAAAGCTTCATTAGACAGGTCACACCTATGATGGCTGCAATCACAAGAATAGCGGTCAGCAAGGAAAAATAAACCAACATCCATGTGATTGCTTCTCACTTCTATTTTTACGCAGACTGATTTTCTTAAACTAAATGGGCTGGTTTTGGATTGGGATCCCAATTGCAATTTTGAAGGGACGCTCAGAACATGCCCCCTTCACATTGCGTTTCTCTATCCAGTTATAAACACACTATAGGAACCGGTAAACTTTTACTGATTCCTAAAATGGGTTTAATACATTCAAAAACACTTTTGAGCAGTTGAAATGGAGGGTTTTTGATTGCTAAAAAATTTAGAGCATCTGGCCCCCAGTGTTTTGTTTGCTACAGTAGGCTTCTATGAGGATCCCCAGCCTCAACCCTCATAGCTTGCTTCTCGAGAGCTAGGTTTACCTCGGAAAAAGTTTGTTCATTATTTAAACACCACCAAAACAACATAAAAGTCAAGAAACCAAATAACAAAAACCTAAAACTGGTTTAGTAAATAGACAACAGTTTAATTACACATTATGCTCCAAATAGAATAATGGATTAGGCAATATGAGATTTTAAATGTAAAAGTCACTAGCACGAAACATTATCAAACTGCAATTCCATTCAGACAGGAGACACTGGAATGACTAGCCTCTGGAAGGTGGTGGGGTATCACATTGACCTAAAAGTGTCCTTAGCAAAGAATGCTGAGCTCTACCATGCAAACTCATATAGGCAATTGGGACCCTGAGTTGAAATCAAAATTATTCAGTAATGTTGAAGGAAGTGATCAGTTTAGGGCCACCCGGGTCACTAATGACCACCTCTCCGCCTTCCGTACCAAATGAAGAGACTGTCAGACAGTAGAGAATACAAAACAATAAAACAATAACTGTTTATTCATATACACTCAGAGTGGAGATCCATCTGTACAGTCGCTAGGAGTGCTACAGATGGAACTTAAATCAACAAGCATAGAGATACATTATGTACGTTTCATAGCCGTGCGAAAACACGCCCACTGTGGAATTTTCCAAGCAGATGCAGCTGGACAGTGAAATACACAAAAAAAGGTTTCACCACTCGTATCTTATACAAATTTGCATAGTCCAAGGTCATTCCATCCTGGGCCTCTATCTAGTGAGAAAGCTATGCGCTGACATGAACAGTGTACTCATTACTGAGAAAAAAACCTAATGTTGCAGAAACAAAACTCAGGAGAGGACATTTCTCAGAATTGCAGAAGATCCGTATCGGACAGCCTAAAATGGCGTCTGAAAAAAGAAAATGGCGCAGTGAATGCTAACTTACATAGGGCACTGTGTAAGCGTAAATGGGTCTATTCTAACAATGTGACACCTCCTAACTGTTGAATGAACATTTCAGCTTGAAATATGAGTGGTGTTGACTATGTTATGCTCCTTTCAGCCGTATGCACTGGCTGTGGCCAACTAAAGCAAAGTCACTTCTTTGAGAAATTAAAGGTCTTCTTTGCCTTGAATCTTTCCCCTTCTTTGCAGAAGAAGGGTGGTTGTATGTCACTTTAAGAGACTTCTGAGGCTGCTTAGTGAATTGATTTTTATTTTCTGCGTTCCCTCTTTCCTTCACTTGTTTACCTGCCCCCTGTTCTTGGAATCCTTCACTTGGTGTCCTCTGAGACACCCTTGTACTAAACCATACATGAACACTCTACTGAATCGCTCAGAGGTCACTGTTTTTGAGTCCGTAAAGTGTAGACAATGTCTTTTGAGAACACAAAGCGTGTTTGTATAATTTTCGCCGGTTTTAAACCACGCCTTCGCTGAATTTCAGGAAACATTTATAAACTCTTCTTGGGACTTCAGAGATTGGTTAGTATTGTCCTTCAATGTCAGAGATCAGCCCAAAGCTCATTTCTGGGTTCATACTGCTAGTGTGGTGCAGGCTTCAGAGTAAGGATGGTACCATCACATGTGGTGGGAATGCTATCCAAAAAGACTGTCACTCACCATGCCCCTTCGATTTCAAGGATGGGACAGACTAAATCAAAGAAAAGTTACAACAAACATGTCAAGGGAATCCCTGACCTCAAACCTAGGTACAACTAGGTACCATTTCCTCAAGTGTATGAATTGTACTCTTTTCAGAGTCTGCCCCATTTGCATGTTTTTGATATTGGCTTTTATATTAGATTCATGGACCATGCAACTCTCCTGGTCAATCATGCTAGGCTATTGTTACTTGGCCGTGGTTTACATTTCTTCCTCAAAAGCAGTGGGTGTCTTTTCTTTTCCTCCAGGGCCAGAGTAGCCAATTTAATGTCAGTCCCCACTCAGCTCTATTGTCATTATACTATACTCTCTGGGGCATATTAACAAGGGCTTTATCTCCGCTTTTGTGGCTTTAAAAGCCAAAGGGTGCTAACATGCAAAATCGCATGTTAGCACCCCTTTTGACTACGCTTCACTTTGCATCTCTAATGAGATGCAAAGTGGGCGTTCCAGAGCAAAATAATAGGAGAAATGTCGCTAAGCGACATTTCTCCTATTATCAAGATTCACGCTAACCCTGTTAGAGACAAAAAAAGCAGCGCTAACCACGGTTAACGCTGCTTTTTTACGTCTGCTAATTTTCAGATTTAGCCATGTAATCCGATGGGAGGTGGATTACATGGCTAAGTGTACCATGGGCTATCAACAAGGATATCCCTATCCTTGTAGTTTTATCGCTGCATTACCAGCGATAACCTCCCAAAATGCCGCTATCGCTGGATATTTTATCGCCTAGGCAGTTAGCATTGTTAATAACGCGATTACCAGTCGATATTATCCAGCGATAGCGGGCGTTAAAAAAATTAACGCTAAGCGCCCTTAGCGTTAATTTTCCCTGTTCCTTGTTAATATGCACCTCTATACTTTCCCTCCATATGTGCTCAAACTATTAGCTAACGGATAGTTTCAATCATTGAATGGTACAAGTGAATTGTCCTGATGGAGATCATACTCCTCTTCTTCCTAGACTTTTTATAGTATTTTTTGGGGTAGGTGAAGGTCCAAGGCTAACCAGCCACCAAGAATCAATATTCATAGGGGTTGCCTTGCCGAGAAGCATAACTTCCGTTTTCGCTCCATTAAGCTTCAAATAGGAGGCCTCCATCCAACTGGCCACTCTTTCCAGACAGGACGTGAGAGCCCCTCCTGAGTTGTCATTATTGTTCAGAGTAACGACTAGTTGAGTATCATCCGCATAGGTGACAATCTGCACCCCAAATGGGGTGCCGATACTAGCCAATGAACTCAGGTAGACGTTGAACAAGGTGGGGCTTAATACTGAGCCCTGGGGGAATCAGCAAGAAAGAGTTATTGGGTTAGAGGTGCAGTCATCCGCAAAGACTGAAAAGACTCTGTCTTCTAGAAAAGACTGAAGCCATTTCAATACGGCACCCCCAACCCCAATACCTTGGAGTCGGTTGATCAGGAGTGAGTGGTTGACCGTGTCGAAGGCTGCGCTGAGGTTTAGTAAAATAATTGCAGCGCAGCCTCCATTATCTAAAATCTTCCCGGATTCCTCCACCACCGACAGGAGCGCGGTCTCAGTACCCTGTTGCGCCCTAAAGCCGATCTGGGATGAATGCATCAATTCATTCTTTTCGAGAAAGCTGGAAAGCACAACATTTACATGCTTCTCGGCTATTTTACAAACAGCAGGGATATGGGTCTGTAATTTGACCAGTCTTCCGGATCCAGGTTGGGCTTCTTCAACAGGGCCTTAACCATTGCCCTTTTCCACAGAGGCGGTACAATACCTGTATGGAACGAAGCATTGATGAGATCAATCAAAACTGATAAGATGGTCTTCCTGATTTTAAAAAGAACAGTAGGATGGGCAGGATCAGAAGAGGAGCCTGATTTAAGATGGGTTAAAATTTCAACCAAAGCAGACTCATCTAAGAGAGGAATTTCTTCCAGAAGTGTTTGTTCCTGCATGGAGTCGTTTTGATGGCACAGCTGTAAATCTCTTTCCATAGGAAAGAATTTATAGATGGTTTGAATTTTTTCTGAGAAGAAATCTGCAAGCTAATTACACCTAAAATCGGTAACGAAATTGTAGGTGTCAAAAGAGATTTCGCAATCTGAAAAATTTCCCGTGGGGAATTAGCCGCAGATGTTATTTTTTCCTGGTAGTAATTACTTTGTGCGGATTTTATCTCAATTTTGTAGCATGTAATGGCTTTCCTATATTTGGCTCTATTAGCAGTTGAGAAGTCTTTCCTCCATTGTCTTTCGAGTCTTTTACATTCTTGCCTAAGTTTCCTAAGCTCTGGAGAATACCAGGGATTTTTCTTGGAGCCGGTTTTCATCTGTAACCCCTTCTTGGGCAGAATTTTATCTAATGAGGACTCTAACCAGTAATTAAAGATGTCATTGGCAGTTATAGGGTTGGGATGAGATGTAGGTCGAGTAAGTTCTAGCTCGTTTTCCCACAAATTCCACTGGAGAGTTGTCCAGGTACGGATAAGCTTCTCTATGTTCTGCACTAACGATTTTGATTCCTGCCTAATCCATAAAAAAGGGATCAGGAAGTGGTCAGACCAAAGAAGGGGAATGGGTTGAGACACCGTCAAAGACTGGATGTTGGAAAAAATAGGGTCTAACAGATGATTTTTATTGTGTGTGGGTCCAGGAACTTTTTGAGCAAACTGGAAGGTCTCTAACCCCTGTCAAGAATTCCTGTCATACGAGGGGAGGAAAACGGTAACCAGCGAAAACGGACTACATCTCCCAGGATGCTTAGCGGTTGAGAGGTTATGTAAACAGGAGAGCTGTTACATAACTCAAGGGAAACACGCCCTTATGTAAACAGGAGAGCTGTTACATAACTCAAGGGAAACACGCCCTTATGTAAACAGGAGAGCTGTTACATAACTCAAGGGAAACACGCCCTTATGTAAACAGGAGAGCTGTTACATAACTCAAGGAAAACACGCCCTATAAAGGGAGGAACCAGGAGGTACAAGGCTGTCGGATATTGTGTTTACACCGACGTACCTGCTTCGTGAAGAGCAGTGTTCCGGAGTGGTGCTCCAGTAAGGCAAGAACGGAGGTAGGTCGAGTCGTTACTCCCTGGGCCGTGTCTTGCCCCATCGTCACCTGTGAAGGACCCGGAAGCTCTACCGGTCAACCATTGAGCTTCGCTTTTTGACTCGGCTGAGTCCAAGCGCAGTGGCGCTTTTGCTGGTTGGAGTCGTAACTCCCAGCCCGACCAGAGACACAGGGACTGCCAGCTGTAACGCACACCAGGAGGTGTTTGCCGCGTTACAGACTCGGAAGTCCACAGGATCGATCGAGCGGCTGCTCTCGGTTCAGTCTTCTTGCTTGTGATTGGGGTATCGGTGACGCATCACCAGGAGGTGACTCCGCGTCCCGGTGCAGTCTGAGGAAGAGGTTGAGCGGCTGCTCCCTTCAGGTAGAGACCCCGGCTGGGTGTTTCCCTGACTCCTCGATTCTCCCCAACACTCTTCGTGCCCCTCACAGCCTACCGATTGGCATTGTCGGCCATTTCATTTCTGCCCTCTGTTGGCATACGCCGGGATCGGCGTATATGCAGAGGACGGTTAGGACCATCCGTGCTGTGGGCTGGTAACGTACTTAGCCTGGAGGATTCCAGTGACTATAACTTTTGTTTGTTCTTTGTATTTTATTTGCCTTCATTAAAAGAACTAACCCTTCACAAGTGGTTGCGTCCTCATTGTCGTGTCTGTTAAACGATCCTGAGACGTTCAGGGCGTTACACCCCTCAATGAGTTCTGCTATTTGAGGATGTTGCACCTTGTCCAACCTAATGTTAAAATCTCCCAGAACCGTAAAAATGGGTAGGGAGCTGGCCAGGTTAGTTACACTATCTATCAGAACCTGATAGAAGGAAGCAGTCGGGCCGGGAGGGCGATAGAGTAATATACCTGAGAAGGTGGTGATGGGGGATAATTGAATTGAAAACAAAATGCTTTCACAATGAGGTATAGGGCTATTTGAGAACCGGCATTTAAATTCTTCCTTGTAGATAATAGCAATACCTCCTCCACGACCGATCTCTCGGTCTTGCCTCTGAATCATGTAATGAGGAGGAAGGGTTTGGGTGATGACATAATCCATATCTTTATCAAGCCAGGTCTCAGTAAGAAATAAAATATCCGGCATTTCATCCTCCAATAAAATATGGGTTTCCACCACGTGTTTAGCGAGGGAACGGCAATTAGGAAGGAAAATTTTAAATTCATTTTCCTCCGATAAGGGTTCGAGTCTGCCTTGGAGGAGGTCCATTCCGAAACCACAGATAGTACATCGTAGGGGGGGGAATCACAACTCATAGAGTGTTTACAATTATGGTGAGCTTCTATTTTGAGACTCAAAAGTTGATTGTGTGAATAAGTGAGGTTGGCACCGATAAAACCGGCAGGGGTCCTGGCCCCTGGTCCTGTCCAGGCGCGGACGGGCGCAGATGGGCTTCAATCAATCAATCAATCAATCATAGTATTTGTAAAGCGCGCTACTCACCTGTGAGGGTCTCAAGGCGCTGAGAGGGGGGGGAGATTCGCTACTGCTCGAAGAGCCAGGTCTTGAGGAGTCTTCTGAAGGCGAGTAGGTCTTCGGTCTGCCATAGGTGGGTCGGTAGGGTGTTCCAGGTCTTGGCGGCGAGGTAGGAGAAGGATCTGCCGCCGGAGGTTGTTCGTTGGATGCCGGGGACGGCGGCGAGGGCGAGGCTGGCGGAACGGAGCTGGCGGGTAGGGGTGTGGAAGCTGAGTCTGCTGTTCAGGTAGGCTGGTCTGGTGTCATGGACTGCTTTGTGGGCATGGGTGAGGAGTTTGAAGGGGATCCTCTTGTTGAAGGGGAGCCAGTGTAAGTTTGTCAGGTGGGATCCACTTGTAGATCCTGTGAAGCGTGCGGAGGGTGTTGTAGCAGGAGGAGGAGACGGGGTTGACATGTTTGGACATGGAGAGGGAGGAGTCGAGGATGAATCCTAGATTGCGTGCATGGTCGGTGGGTGTCGGTGCTGTCCCCAGAGTGGTCGGCCACCAGGAGTCGTCCCAGGCCGAGGGGTTGGGTCAGAGGATGAGGACCTCCGTCTTGTCCGAGTTCAATTTCAGCTGGCTGCTCCTCATCCAGTCGGCGATGGCCTTCATTCCGTCATGGATGTTGGTTTTGGCGGTGCGTGGGTCCTTGGTGAGGGAGAGGATGAGCTGAGTGTCTTCGGAGTAGGAGATGATGTTGAGGTTGTGGTGGCGGGCCACTTGTGCGAGGGGGGGCCATGTAGATGTTGAACAGCGTTGGGCTGAGGGAGGAGCCCTGGGGGACGCTGCAGATGATGTTGGTGGCTTTGGATCAGAAGGGTGGGAGGCGTAGGCTCTGGGATTTGCCGGAGAGGAAGGATGTGGTCCAGTCGAGGGCCTTCTCTTGGATACCGGCTTCTTGGAGGCGTGTTTTTAAAGTGCGATGGCAGACCGTGTCGAAGGCAGCCGAGAGGTCCAGGAGGATGAGGGCTGATGTTTTGCCATTGTCTAATTGGCGACTGATGTCGTCTGCGGTGGCGATGAGGGCAGTCTCGGTGCTGTGGTTTCGGCTGAATCCGGATTGGGACGGGTCCAGGATGTTGTTGTCTTCGAGGTGGCGGGTCAGTTGCATGTTGACGATTTTCTTGATGACCTTCGCCGGGAACTGGAGCAGGGAGATGGGCTGGAAGTTCTTGAGTTCCTTGGCATCGCCTTGGGCTTCTTGAGGAGGGCGTTGATTTTGGCATGCTTCCAGCTTTCCAGGAATGTCGCTGTTTCGAAGGAGATGTTGATGACCTTCCGTAGATGGGGGGCGATGGCTGCGTCTGCCTCGTTGAATATGTGGTGTGGGCACGGGTCTGTCAGAGATCCTTAGTGGATGGAGTTCATGACCTTGCGTGTCTCGTCGTCGCTGACGTTGGACCAGGAGGTAAGGTGGTTGGTGTTGTTGGTGTTCCGAGGAGGGGTGGAGTCTGGCATGGTCGCGTCAGTCGTGGTGTTGAAACTGTTGTGGATGACAGCGATCTTGCGGTGGAAGAAGATGGCCAGTGAGTCGCACAGTTCCTGTGAGGGCGGGATGTCGATGGTGTTGGCGCTGGGGTTGGAGAGTTCTTTAACGATGCGGAAGATCTCTTTGCTGTCGTGTGCGTTGTTATCCAGGCGGTCTTTGAAGAGGACCTCTTGGCTGATCTGATGAGGTGGTGATGTCTGCGGGTGGCGTCCTTAAGGGCTGCGTGGTTGTCCGGTGTACGTTCGTGGAGCCATTTCTTCTACAGTTTCCGGCATGCGCACCTGGAGGCCAGGAGCTCGTCGGTGAACGAGGTGGCTCTCTTGCTGGCGTGGCTGTTGGAGGGTTTCTTCAGTGGGGCGAGGGTGTTGGCACAGTTGTCTATCCACTGTCTGAGGTTGCGGGCTGCGGCGGCTGGGTTGGTGGGTTTGGTGGGAGGGTTCTGGCACAGGGTGGTGAGCAGCTGGTCTTCAGTGACTTTGCTCCAGATGCAGCGAGGCAGCTGTTGGGTGCGGTGGTGCGTGGTTGGTTTTTTGAAGGTGAAGTGAATGCAGCGGTGGTTGGACCAGTGGGGTTCGATGGTGTGGTCAAAGGCGACGTGGGTACTTGTGGAGAAGACGGCGTCCAGCGTGTGGCTGGTGGCGTGGGTGGGTGCAGTGACGAGTTGTCTGAGGCCGAGGTTGGCGAGGTTGCCGATCAGCGTGGTGGAGTTGACGTCGTTGTTGTTCTCGAGGTGGAAGTTCAGGTCCCCGAGGAGGATGTAGTCCGTGGAGGAGAGTGCGTGAGTGCTCGCGAGGTCGGCGATGGAGTCGCTGAACTGGGCCCGGGGTCCGGGGGGGTCTGTAGATGAGCATTCCTCTGAGGGTGGTGTTGGGGTCGGTGTGGATCCGGAAGTGCAGGTGTTCGGCGGTGGTGAGGGTGTCGTCTGCATGGGTGGTGACCTTGAGGGTGGACTTGTGGACGATGGCAATTCCTCCTCCGATGCCGTTGGCGCGGTCCCTGCGGGTGATCTTGTAGCCGTCTGGGATGGCAATGGCGATGTCTGGTGCGGAGGAGTCGTTCCACCACGTCTCGGTCAGGAAGGCTATGTCCGGGGCAGTGGCATCGAGCAGGTCCCAGAGCTCGATGGCGTGTCTGCGTGCGGAGCGGGTGTTGAGGAGTATGCAGCAGAGGTGGTTGGGTCTGGTCCTTCATGGTTTGATGGTTCTGTCGCAGGTGAAGCTGCAGCTGAGGCAGGAAAAGGGTCAGTGGGTGCGTTTCGGGGCGGCCTCGTTGCAGCGTTGGTCTCGGCTGGTGTTAAGAGCGTGGAGGGAGCCGGCGTCGTACCTGAGGCTGGGTATGGTGTGGTGGGGTGCGCGGGGTCCAGGGGTTCTGGTGCGGGGCGCGGTCCAGGTGCGGACGGGTGCAGACAGGCTTGCCTCTTGCGTGCCTCCGGCGCGACAGTGGCGCGGCCGCACAGCGTCCTGCATTAAGAAGGGGTGGAGGGAGGGAGGAGAGGCTGGGAGGCGGGAGGCGGGTGGCGGGAAGTGAATGGGAGAGGAGGGGGGCGGGGCCGCAGGGGATGCAGAGGCGGGAAAGGAATGTGGGGAGTGTGGGGAGCAGAGCGGCGAAGAACTTAAGGCACAGCAGAAAGGAAACAGGCAACAAAAACACAGGCAACAGTTATTTAAGCAGCGCACAGAAAAACAGGCAACAAATACAGGCAACAGTGACTAAATCAGCGCACAGAGAAAACAGGCAATGAATACAATACAAATACAGGAAACAGGCAGCAGATCAGACCGAATACTTACCGCCCACCACTGGGCCACCAGGGATGAGGCGCAGGCGGGAGCCTGCGGGTGGAGGAGGGCCTCGAACTCCCAGCAGCAGCGAGGGGCAGCAGACCGAGGACACAGCACCAGCAGGGAACGCTGGAGCGGTAGGGGGAGCGTCCTGGCCTGCAAACAGATCATGGTCCGCCTTAAGTGCCTTCGGCCCGCTGCATGCGTCCGCTGCGCGGTCGCGTCATCGGCTCCTAATGAGTCCGAGTGAGCGAGATCACGTGAGGGGGGTTGGGGCACGTTTATAAAAACAACTAGAACGATGACCCACACGGTGACTGACAAGCGTAAAGGAGCATTGAACACAGCTCCTGAGTTAAAAGTAAGTCTAATTTACAACATTAATGGCAGTATTTCAATCTTTAAAAAGCGCTCCTCTCCACATACAACTCCCCAGTTATTCCCTTCAGTTCCCACAAGTTACTTAGCGAAAAAGCATCCTAGCGCGGTCGCGTCCTCGGCTCCTAATGAGTCAGAGTGCGCGAGATCACATGGGGGAGGTTGGGGCACGTTTACAAAAACAACTAGAACGATGACCCACACCGTGACTGGCAAGCCTAAAGGAGCATTGAACACAGCTCCCGGTTAAAAGTAAGTCCAATTTGAAACATCAATGGCAGTATTTCAATGTTTAAAAAGCGCTCCTCTCCACATACAATTCCCCAGCTATTCCCTTCAGTTCCCACAAGTTACTTAGCGAAAAAGCATCCTACCGCGGTCGCGTCCTCGGCTCCTAATGAGTCCGAGTGCGCGAGATCACGTGGGTGGGGGGTTGGGGCACGTTTACAAAAACAACTAGAACGATGACCCACACCGTGACTGGCAAGCCTAAAGGAGCATTGAACACAGCTCCCGAGTTAAAAGTAAGTCCAATTTAAAACATTAATGGCAGTATTTCAATGTTTAAAAATCGCTCCTCTCCACATACAATTCCCCAGCTGTTCCCTTCAGTTCCCACAAGTTACTTAGCGAAAAAACATAGTTCTATGGCTGGTGCTGCAATAGAAAGTTGCGGAAGCATAAGGAATGTATTTTCCCTTATGAAACAAGGTCTATTTAAGACTCTGACGACAAATTGGGGTCCACTTTAATGCCCCACTGCAACATTCAGCTTTGACACCGCTGCTAAAAGCCATGTAATGTACCAGAAATATATGCTGTGTAACCAGATGCAGCAGATGCAGTGCTTAATGTGAGCCAGTGGTTTCTGGAGCTCGGCACTTGCCAGCACCAGCGCTTAAGACATTCTGCCACATGGTGGCGCTGTCTGCCTAATTTAGGTATCAGCACAACAACAACTGTTTATAAATTCAATATACATTAACAATGACTACTACCTGGCATCTAAGAATTCTTATAGCTCTGGGGGCCTAGAATAGTCTGAATTGTCACACTTGTAACAGTTAGAAGTTGTGTAAGTACTGCCATTTGCGGAGCTGGCAGGGGCAAAGGATGGCGCAAGCTGCAGCGGCCTCCTAATGCTCCTAATGAGGGCCCGGCACATTTTTTTTTTTACAAATTAAGCACTGAGCTGATGGCACGAATATTTGCACTGATACTGAAGGTCTAACTCTGGAAAAGGCTATAACTTGTATGTATAATTAACAACCGATCTCGAAAATGCCACATTTGGTTTGGAAGTGTACTTTTATACTTTTATTGCAGAGGCATATGGCAAAACTTGAATGTTTTGTTTTCTAGAATCCGAAGTTTTGTAGCTCCTCAAACCTGCAAAAGGTAATAGAACCTGAGATCCCAGATGTAAATAAAGACTCTGTAATGAACACAGAACATACATTGTTTTGTTATGTAAATTTATTGCCAGGACACTGGCAAAAGTTTTCCTCGGTACCTTTTCCATGCAACGGATTTCTCCGATGGCTGTGAATTTCGGTTGCTAAATAAAAATGATTTACAGGGATAATCGTTGTTATATGGGAGTCTGCTGCATTTGGTGACTTTGTGGACATTGTGTACTCACTCCAGGAATTAATTCCAGGGACCTGTGTTTGACCCCATGGGCACATGTTAAAATCTCACCGGTCCACTCAATCTTTCATTCTTCTAAGGTCAATAAAATAAGTTCTGCTTGATTGGGAAACAATTAATAGCTGCAATCTATCTATTTCTCCAAGATCTCCTCCAGGCGAACATGTGCTGTACAGATATAAATGTAATGCATTTTAAGGCGCCCTCAATGACCAATGAATTCTTGCTAACGTGCTGACGCTCTAATTAAGAAATTACGAGGTTTATTAGGAGGGAGTGGGACTATATGAAACATATAAAAATGAAATGGTCATAAATTCCTATCAGCATTTACAAGTACAGTCAAGGGCTAGTGCTATTTACAGGCAGACATAACAGCAGATCTGTATCCTGTGTTGAGAGCTTCTCTTAAAGACCTAGCGGATACCTTTACATGGAAGACAGACAGCTAGCCAGAGCAACCATGAACTGGACTGTCCATAGCTCTGCTGTGACAGAATCTTTTAACCATTTCCCCCTTGCAGAACTGTCATGTTGTGGCCAACTGCTCTCTCCCTGCTTAATTAAGCAACCCAAGCAGAAGTGGTTATGTGCAAGCTTGAAAGTACTTGGCAGAGGTGGCTTCTGCAGAGTGATTGTGCCTTGTTAACTCTGTTCGCATCAGAGGCTTTCTTGGCCAACATGTTAAGTATGGCTCTGGCTAACTTATGCAAAGTTTGGGTTTTCACAGCCAGAGAACACAGGGAATATTTATCTCTGTTCATCCAATACATTATTTGTGAAATGTTCTGGTTCCCTCATCATAAGATTCTGGATATCATGAGATATTGCATATCATAAACAATTCTAAAGCTATAAATGTATGTTGTATCAGATTATCCCATATGCAGTATTAATGATTGAAATAATAGAAAAGTAAACTATTAATTTATGGAATATTGTGATCTGTTCAACAAAAAGGTATGTTTGTGAAAGATAGAAACAGAGAGGATAGTATATACTTTTTCAACCACTGGTACAATGTATAAAGTGACCTACCCTGATTGTAGATGTATATTTTGCTTTACATTTATGGAAAATATATGAATTGTCCAAATACTATTCAGACTCATAAGAAACATGACATTACTACATAAATGAGCTAATAAAATACACTTTGGTGCATGCAACAAGAAAAACTATCATGTCACCATGAACACGGTAAAAGCAAAAATATGTGCAAAAAAACCCTTACAAAAATACATACAAGAATGATACCACTATGGCAGCTCAGTAACAGTAAAGAGCAATACAGAAAATAGTGGTATGAAATACATGTATTTAGGTCTCTGCTGGTGAGAGGAGATGCAGCTTATGACTGCATCTTACTCAGAGGGTACAACCATGGCTCTGAAGGTACCTGAGAATCAGTGCTTGATTTGTAAAAAAATTAATTCCAAAGTCAGAGTTCTTCTTACTAGTCTGTTGAAGGGCAGGGTGTTGGAAAGTGGGTTATTAGTAGTGTTAAATAGGCATCTATCTACTGGCAAGAAGGCCACTAACACGATCAAGGGCTCAGATTAGGTGTGAGTAAATTATTCCTATAGTCAACCCTGGTAAGCTTGGCAGCAAACAGGCAGGCTTAATTTAGGAGGCAGGTAAGTAGAGCATTTTAAAACACCAATTCAGTAAATAATTAAGATACAACACACAATAAAAGTCCCACACCAATTTATAAATATAGGAAATATTTCTATCTTTCAAATGACACCAAATGACAAAAATCCAATGTGGGGAACTGGAGACATGAATTTTTAAAGATTAAACACTTTGTACCACTTAGAAACCTATAGCGCCACTCTGGGACATCTGGTTGCGTTTGAAGGCTGGCCACAATGGAGCCCTGTGTGGATACACTGAGTGGGAGGCCCAGGACAAAATGTTACCTTCGGACTTAGAAACATTCCTGGAGCTTTTTCCGTCTGGGGCCCCTTTATGCTCTTCACCAGTCCAGATTTGGTGAGGGTTCCCCGGCTTGACTTTCTGGGAGCTTCTAGGTCAAACACTGGAAGTCGGACCTCCGGAGCTCTTCAGGGTGACTAACCTGGAATCCGGGCTAGGTCACAGTTGAAGGTGGCTGGCTTGGGTCTCTGGATTGAGTATGTCACCTTATGGAGCTTTTTTTCAAAAGTTGCTCCAAACTTCTCCAAACCTCGGAAACTTCTTCCTGAAGTTCCTCTTGAGAGCCCAAAGGGTCCAAAACACAATCCAAATTTGGAAGCTCCAAAATGGTCCTTGAAAGTTTGGGACCACAAGTCCCACAATGCACCTGGACAAAACCCTCACAAATCAACTGGATGCACTCTAGACAGGGATATCTTGGTGGTGATGTTCTAGGTGAGTTATGTTAAACTGGAGTTTGCACGGAGTCCACTATTTAATCCCTTAGAAGCAAGGTACCTCCACAGGCTGTAGTTCTGATTCTGCAGCAGGTGCAGTCAGTCAGAATGCATGGCCTGGTGGTGTAAATCAAGGTTCCAGCTTGTCAAACTTTCTTCTTCTATTACTTTCAAGCTGCAGTACTGAAAGGCTCTGCACCTCTCACATGTTTATTCGGTGTTCTCTGGGGTCAAGCAGGAGAGCACTCCTGTCCAATGAGATGCAAGGTAACACCCCAGAGGATGACCACTTTCTCCAAAGTGTGGCATAAGTTTCTCCAAGAAAGCACTATTCCTCCAAAATCCAACATAACTGAAATCTGAGGAGAACTCGAAGAGCTGACTAAGCCAACTCTTAGTATGGCTCATTACCATAGCTCGCCATCCCCTAACATCTGCAGATGCCTTTCTTGAGCCTCCCTTCTGACTACGTCAGAGGGAATGGGGTAGATGGACCTGGCATTCCATGCCTGTCCTATTCCTCCTTTGAAGCTTCATGCTTTACGACCCCTCCCCCCTCTCTGGCATTCCTGTGTAGCAGAACTCTCTCCAACAGATAGGCTTTTCCTGTGTGAGCCATGTATCACTTCATCAGTGCACCAAATGCCAATTTGTTATTCCTGAAAAGGCCTCAGTCTCCTTTTTTAATATCATATTGCAGAAAACATGGTGCACTGACAATATTGCACCAAGTAATTGGCAGATGTCTGCTACATATATACAGTTGGCTTAAAGCAACAAAACACAATATAGACTGCAATACTAAAAGATCAGAATGATAATTCCTTTCTTGAATTGTCATGAAGATATCAGTATGGTGAGTTAAAAATAGATGTAGTTCCTGCAAAAGCAAAACAAATAACATCACCGAAATGAAAGCAAAATAAATAAATTACAATTGCAAGAAAAATAACATAGTGTCTTACAAAATAATAGTTTTTTTATTAGTAGAACTTGCAGACTTTTGTGTAATAATATGAGTTTGTCGTCTTCTAATGATGGCTCTTCATTGGTTTCCTGAAGCCCAGCACAATTATTTGTAGTGGAATTAGCATACAAGAACATTTAATGTTCAGAAAACTGCAGAAATGCAAAAACACAGTTTGTATTAATCTCCGAAAAAGCTTTCGCTGCAGGTTGCTGACAGCACTGGCAGATTGTGATGAGGAATCAATGTCAATCGCCATTGTGAATGTGTTCGCTCTCCAAGGTTATGTAGACAGTAGCTGCTGGGGCATCGATATCACCCTATTTAATCTCACTGAGTGTAAACACGAAAAGTTGGTAAACAGCAGTGCAGTTTTCTCTTGACGGCCTTAATTAAAGCTTTGATGCATTGTAATGCTGACACTGAGAGCTGACCACTGGGGCAGTCAGATACAGACTGGGTTGAAAAACTCCGCTGGAGCCCTTAAATTCCTATAATGTTGTCTTTAAATTAATCTTCAACATCTCAGTCAAAACCAGTATTCAACTATCAGAGCTAAAAAGCTAAAACAATAAACATATTTCATAACATGTTGAACCTGCCCAGAACATCAATGTAAAATACTCACATGTGACACGCGGCTTTGAACAAAGCAAAGGGTTTTCTGCAAACACTTTTCGCTATATCTTTTGTTTGATTTTTCATGGAAAGCTTCAGTCCAAATTCAACAGATGGGGAAATAATTGGATGCGTGTGGCTCATTCTATTTTTTCAACTGAAGCGAGCAGGGACGGGTGATGGATGCACTGGTGAGTGACCCCGAGTGACCCTCAGCGGTGGGAGTGGTAGTAGCTTTTTGCCACTATGAGCCTTGCATCCATGCAATCGGGTGCTCCCTCTAAACAGACGCACCTGTTCACTTTGTGACACCAAGGGTTAGGCCTTCTGCTAAAAGTGTGACGACAACATTGACGTCCCATTGTAAACTGGGTGGGAGGCTTCTCATGGCCCCAATCTCAGTGAATGGAAGTCGATGAAAGCTGATTAATGTAAATATAGAGTTTCAATGTGTCACAAAGCATCGGCGAGGTTAGGGAAGAAGCATTTGTATTTATAAAGCGAAACAACCCTCCAGATAGAGATAGATATAGGAAAGATAATCTGTAGTCGTAAAAAGGTATCACTGAGCTCTATAAAGATTCTTTTGCATTTAACAGTCATCACCCTGCTGCCTCTTTTTATCTCAGGCAGGTGTACATGGTTATGTCCTATTGCTTACTCGTAATCTTCATTACTCATGGCGCTATTGTCCTCGTTCCATTCATCACAAGTGAGCTATCCTATCTTATCAAGTGAGATATCCTATCTTATCAAGTGAGATATCCTACCTTATCAAGTGAGATATCCTCTCTTATCAAGTGAGCTATCCTATCTTATCAAGTGAGATATCCTATCTTATCAAGTGAGATATCCTACCTTATCAAGTGAGATATCCTCTCTTATCAAGTGAGCTATCCTATCTTATCAAGTGAGATATCCTATCTTATCAAGTGAGCTATCCTATCTTATCAAGTGAGATATCCTATCTTATCAAGTGAGATATCCTATCTTATCGCACAGAAAAAAAGAACAGAGGAAAACCAGTACATACTGCCCCACCCCCTCCTACTGGAATATACTTAAGCAGTACCTACCCAGCATTCCTCCTGGACTACCAAGCCCCCACCATAAGAAGGTCGACCAGCCGGGAGGGAAGGAGGGGCGTGATGAATTGGACCAGGAAAACAAGACCAGCCATAATGAAGATTACGGGTAAGTAAGAGGACATTACCCCCCACACCCCCGATTCCCCTTATCCTCGTCTCCTTCATCACAAGTGAGAACACCCAAGCCGAGCAACTAGGTATTCATAGGGAAAAAATGCAACCACACAAGGACACCAACACAAAAAGCAGCATCCCACAGTAATTTATTTACATGGGCAACAGGGCAATTTATGACATGACCGAATGCAAAACACCCAAAGCGAAATTGTGTACTTCACATAAACAAATTCTGCAACCTGTCATGCTTAAAAAAGTTATTAGAGGTAGCCAACGCAGCTGCCCTACAAATCTCACAGATAGACACTCCTTTCAATTCTACCCAGGTAGTAGCAACATTCCTGTTGGACAGCGACGGCCCGCATAGGGCGTGTTACCGGGGCGGTGATGTGGGGCAGAGGAGGGGCAGGGTGGGGGGTTGCAAAATGCAGCATACGGCCGATTGCAGGTAAGTTACGAAAAAAATAAAGAAAACACATTTTGTTGTGTGAGCTGCATCGCATTTGGCGATGCTGCGCGCGCAACAAAATTCCAAAACAACATGAATCATACATATTGGGAATACTAATCAAATCCTGAGTCAGTACTCATTATACTGACAATGCAAGAATTAAAATGTCAGACAATATACCATCAGGGCATGAAATGGAACAGATTATAAAATATATCAATCGTCAATACTGTGCACATTTAAAACAAGAAAATGCAGCAAAATGAGAAAGCTCATGAATCATCATGTAACTATAGGTCACAGCGCACCCGTAATAATTTCTAAATGTAGCAAGCATTGAAATGCTAATCGGTACCTTCTTTGAGGTTTCTCCCGCAGTATCAGTGAAAAGAAAAAGATGCCCAAGGTATGTGTCAGCACAGAGGGGACACTCACACACTGCTGAATTCAGCAAAGAGAGCTCGCTGGGTTTCCTGTGTACCAATCACAGAAAGTGAACTGCCCACAAATGCATGATGCAACTGCCTAAACAAATGCAGCATCTTACAATCACCAGGCCGCTTCGAACTCAAATCATGTCCGGGACCTCCTTCGGGGCTTATGGACCACTGCTTACGGAAACTCAGAACAAAGGGGAGCTGCTCTCCCTAGGCCATTGGAGAACCTTGCTGAATTCCTCAACGTCGAAAAAATGAGAGGATGCACCTGCCAACAAGTGCGCAGTGCTAAAGCTGTCACTCCTGTCCATTTTGGCCCATGCTCCCTCCTTGCGGGCTGAAGCAAGACATCCACATTCGATGTAGCCAATCAGCACACACAGCATGATTCGCAAAGAGGGAAAGTTGTTGGTTCTCAAGTAAATGCCAAATAGGGAAGGGCAAAGCTGTATACTTAGGACACGTTGTGGGTCAAGGCCAAGTTCATCCACTAAAGCCCCAAATCCAGACCATTCTGGATTGGGAAACTCCAACCACCAAGACCCAAGTCAGAGCATTCCTTGGCTTGATGGGTACTACAGGAGGTTTGAGACAAGAACTTGTTCAATTGTGGCCCCCTCACAGAACTGATCTCTAAGAAAATGCCCTAAAAATTAAACTGAATAGTCTGCTTTCAAAAGGATTTTGGCACCTAGAAAGATGCAATGTGCTCAGCACCCATTCTAAAAGCTCCAGATTACTCCAAGCAGTTCAAAATGCAGACAAATGCTTCTCAACATGGAAGAGGAGTGTTCAATGATGTTGGCCGTGACCAACCTTCTGCTTTCATAAGCAGGAGGATTCTCCCCAGAGAGCAGCATTGGAGTGCAATAGAGAGGGAAGCCTTTGCTGTGGTTTGGTACCTGAAGAAGCTGAGACCATACCTTTTTGTTTTTCGCTTCCTTGTTCAAACTGACCACAGGCCTCTCAGATGGCTCATGCAGATGAAAGGAGAAACCCTCAAATTGTTAATATGGCCCATATCTCTACAGGGAATGGACTGGAACACAGAACTTGGACTGACCATGCCAATGCAGAAGGCCTTTCCAGGTTCTTCCACTTAGAAGATGAAGACTCTCTAGGGAAAGGTTAGTCTCATCCTCTTTTGTTTGGGGGGTCATATAGGAAAGTGTCGCCTTTTGCATGGCTAGCCCTCACTTTTTACCTGATGTGATTTTGAACTGTAAGTGCACTGGATCCCTGCTAACCAGGTTCCCAGTGACATATCCTTTTCCCAAACACTGTGCTATGATTGGCAACTTCAGCTACCTCTATAAATCCCTAGTAACTGGTACCCCTGGTACTTCGGGCTAGGGTATTGAAGAGGGTCCTCTGGGGCTGCAACACTGGCTGTGCCACCCCAGGACCCTTAACCAAGGCTATGCACTCTGACATTGCAGGCTGCATATCTTGGTGCAGGGATATCCAAAGAGTCGACATGGAACACAGCCCTGTGTGCCAGGCACCCATACTCTGCATAGTATATAAGTAAATCATCCCTTCATCAGGCTTTTAGCCCTAAATCAAGGTGCAATATATCCTATGTGAGGGCATATCAGCATGAACAGATATGCCTCTACAGTGTACAGTCTATTCCAGAAGGTTGTAGGAGCACATGGAAGCCATGAAGAGCTCATGGGCTGGATACTTGTCAACATGAGTGTTCTAGCTCCAAAGCACCAGAAGCAGGCACCCATCAATGGACATTGAGACACCTGAGGCCTATTCCCTGAGTAGCTCAGCTGTTCTGAGATCACATCTCAAAGTTGCCGGCTCACGACCTTGAGGACCTCAATACGCACAACACCAAGCTAACCTGTTCGCTCTGCACCTGGACCCACCGACCCTGGCATTGACTAACCTTCTGGGCTCTCATGGTCACCAGGCCCTTGGGACCTTCTTCCTTGTGCAGTGTTATTTCATGTGGCCCCCTTTGTCTTTGCACACCAGTTTCCTAGACAATCAGCACTCTGCTCCCGGCCGATCTGAGATCCTATTTAACATCTCCTGGTAGAACTTTGAACATGATCCCAGCATCGATGTAAAATGAGAAGATAAACTTCATGAAAGCATTGCCTGATTTTCTATGCATTTTTCTGCTTTTACCCCATTGTTTCCTACGGCGTGTAATTGTACATAAAAAATGATATATTTCCAGAACTTTAAAAAATCGTAACTCCAAAAGTACATACATTAGAACTGTGTTCTTGGCCTTAAACATTCCATGAAAATTGATTATATTTTTATAAATTGGTCTCACATTTATTCTTGAGTGTGTGTCTCATTAATTGCCTCTGTAGGGTAAAACAAATGCCTAGCACCACCCTCTGATAAGCCTAACTCCTCGCCCACACTACAGCAGAAAGAGCATTTGAATTATCTGCTTTAACCTCTTGGTATCATTTGGGGATTGTCTGGACTCTCGGCACAATGCAATTGTTTTTAGTACACTATGAAGTCGATTCCAATCTTGCTCGGATGGCCTTCCCAGAGCCATCCATAGCCTTACATTCTGACCAACTCGTTCCGGGAGCCGGTACGTCCAAGCAAGGAAGTACGATGCGCAAATGTGTCCATTTCCCAAGCGACACGCGCGCTCCGAATCCAGCAGCATTTTCCATATGAGCCGGCTCCGTAAACACTGAATGGACTCGTCCAGAACCATTTCTAAAACAGTTTCCGGCCGGGCAAGTACGATGCGTACTTCCTCCGTGCCGGACAGCTCACCACCTCCAGCACGTCATAGCATCCGGAAGAGCTGTATTTCAGCTATGATTCGTGCCACAGCATGATCAACACATACGAGACTAAGCAGCCATGTATACGATCGTGCATGTCATCCCTATACTGTACGCCTATGTTCAATTCAACAACCAGAACCGCTGTGTACGTCACAGTCGGTAAGTCAGACACCTACCACACACAAAAACATCACGATCCCGCGAAAGGCAACACACTCATAGTGGGTGGATGTCTATCCTTACCAGCATTGTCCACCCCATAGGGATGGATGTCCATCCCCCCAGCAATGTCCACCCCATAGGTGCTGGATGTCCATCCCCCCAGCAATGTCCACCCTATAGGGGGTGGATGTCTATCCCCACCAGCAATGTCCAACCCATAGGGGTGGATGTCTATCCCCACAAGCACTGTCCCCCCCCGTAGGGGGGGATGTCTATCCCTACAAGCACTGTCACCCCATAGGAGGTGGATGTCCATCTCCCAGCAATGTCCATCCCATAGGGGGTGGATCTCTATTGCCCGAGCAATGTCCAACCCATGGGGGGATGTCTATCCCTACCAGCACTGTCCACCCCATAGGGAGTGGATGTCTATCCCCCAGCAATGTCCACCCCATAGTGGTGGATATCAATCCCCACCAGCAATGTCCACCCCCTAGAGGATGGATGTCCATCCCCGAGCACTGTCCACCCCATACAGGGTGGATGTCCATCCTCCCAGCAATGTCCACCCCATTGTGGGTGGATGTCCATACCCCCAGCAATGTACACCCCATAGGGGTTGGATGTCCATCACCCAGCAATGTCCACCCCATAGGGAATGGATGTCCATCCCACCACATAGGGGGTGGAGAGCGAATACTCCCCTACTACTGTCATGCCAAGATTGTGTATTGTGTGTAAACTGCCTGAAATTGTGACACATTAAGAAAACAAATACAGCAACCCCCATCACTGTAGTGACCAAAAGCTGATTGTGGGGTTCAAACACCCAGCATTGTCAGGCACATAGGGGACATGGGGCATAACCCCCCCACCAGTGTAGTGACCAAAACATGATTGTGGGGTTCAAAACCCCTAGCATTGTCAAGCACATAGGGGACATCGGGTATAACCCCCTTCAGTGTAGTTACCAAAAGGTGAGTGTGGGGTTCAAACCCCCAGCATTGTCAAGCACATAGGGGACATGGGGTATAACCCCCATCACTGTAGTGACCAAAAAGTGAGTGTGGGGCTCAAACTTCCAGCATGTGCAAACAATCAGGCATGATTTGTGAGGCCTAAAACCACGAGCAATGTAGTGATAAAGTAGTGGTTGTGTGCCAAACAAACACAGATCTGTTGAGGCAAACATTGTTGTGCCTTAAAAAATACCCCCTACCATGTGGAGCCAATCATTTGCCATTGTGGGCTAACACTGCCACCAATGTTCAATTGGAGAATGTAAGAAGTGACCATCAAAATGCAGAAACACACATTTGTTCACAAACAGACACACATACAAAGGAAATCCTTCCAAAACCACAGTTTTTACGAGATCCTGTTTCACACTGTGGTAGGAATGGCAAATTCAAAACATGATGAGTATAATCCAGAAGTATCTCCAAAATTGTGTTACTGAATGTTGGCAATCTGGCATTGTTTGATGAGCAGGTTCACAACAGTCCCATGTGGAACAAGCTTGGTAGAACAACAAACGATACATCAAGAGACTGACTCTCTCCCACAGTACCCTCAAGGCCACTACACTATGGTGACAGTATCCTACCTGATGACCCTCTGTGATGATAAATTAGGACGTGGCCCATACTTCAGAGAATACTCACTCTTGAGCACTGTGTCACGTGTCTTGCCAGAACAACTTTCATCACACATGCCAAACAATACTCACAGAGCATGGCCTGTAATGTAAGGCCACAATGTAGGTAGGGGTCTTGCCAACAGGCAAGTCACATTTGGCCAGTCTAAACACTACACACCTTGATCAGCAGCAATGTGCATCAGCTAAGCTTACATTGACTGGTGACATTGCACATGCACCCATGACAATCCCAGGGGTGGTGGTTGGATCTGTGTTTTACAAACACAATACACATAGCTAGTCATTATACCTGGTGAAATTTGTCACACCGTTTAGGATGGAGTACATGTGCATAATGTGAAATGTATCAGACACATTGGGAAACTTAACACTGTCCCAGAACAATGAAACACTCAAGGAGACCTACAAATATGACATGTTGCCATTAGGCGACAGGGAAGAGTAGAATCTGCTGTGTGCGAGCAGTCATACGCACATACAAGTGTCAAACACCCAAAAACAGATGACAGATTAAATGTTGGTAGCACAGATGTGACTCGGGAATCCAAAATATGTCAAATGTGAGTTTGCCTACAGTGCAGGCACCTATATCAAACCAAATAGGGATGACACCATAATGACTCAATTTGGCCCATTCACCCACATCCTGGACACTCAAAGTCAAATAGGTTGACAAAGCACTGGACAAATCTGCAAGCTTCACAAACAGGAACATCTGTAGGGACTACAGTCTTGGTAGAAATAGGGCGTGGAACACAGAGAGTCATGCTCACAGAACACACACCATGGGCTCAGGCAATGTCACAGATTAAAACACTGTCATGAGGTGATTTCACTACTGTGGAAGGTCAGCTGTGTCTAGCTTGGTCTTGCCATGGGTCTGCCATGTCAGAATGAAACTCGGACATCGATAAAACTATTACAACACACAGACTACTTTGGACCCATCAGCCTGTGTACAGGTGTGTCTCCAAAGTCATATGCACATAGTCAAAATCCATGTTTAGCAAGTGGCAATGATGAGACTGATGACTTGTTCATCATCAATGTGCTCTACTGCATGTCCATTGGAGACGTGTGTACCATTGAAAATATTTAAACTGTGTACAAATGTCAGCGCAACATATATGCTAAAGTGTAAGCCAAAGATGAGAGGTTGTGAAAAGAATGTCACACTCCTTGTCCAAACCAATGTGGATCCTGATAATCTGCAATTGTAGACAATGTTTGCTCTGATACATACTGTAATAGGACACATATACCATGGACCACATGCAGTCCATTACATCACTATATCATTTTTGTCCTTAAACAATATTTCCACAGCAATTTCAGTACACTCATCAGCAACTTTAAGTACACAAAATGCTAATCAACAAAATAAAAAAAACTGCTTTATTCAGCATTCGCCTATGAAAAACCAAAATCATGAAGAACAATAAGGCCAATGACCAGTTCATATTAATGAGTCCTTCAGGGGGCAATCATGATGAGTCGTCATCCATTGCTTGCCTGCATTGACATAACTAGGGGACATCTCCCAAAGGAAGGGCATCTTTTGGGGCAAGCCAGGCACTACAGGGACAGACTTAGGATGTACCAGTATAGGTTATGGGTGGGATGGGGGCTACTGGAGTATCCGTATCAACTGCAGTGGACATGTCGTATTGAGGGGGTTGTGTCTCCACTGCAGTGGACATGTTGGAATGAGGGGGTTATGACTCCACTGCAGTGGACATGTTGGTTTGAGGGGGCAGGGGCTTCACTGCAGTGCCCATGTCAGATTGAGGGTGTAGGGGCTCCACTGCAGTGGACAGGTCAGATTGGGGGGCTACGGTCTCCACTGCAGTGTCTGGAACTGACTAATGGCGTGGTGTTGTGTGAGTGGAAGTGCTTGTGGTAGGGGGGAGGGCCTGATCATCCAGGGGATAGTGTAATGGTGTGTGGGTAAACCTGGGATGGCTTGTGATGTGTGAACTTTGGGAGGGGTGGCTGTGGCTTTGGAGGATGTAAATTTTGTGGTGGAAGTGTGAGATGGTGGTGGGATTTTGCTTTTGCCCTATGACCTGTGTGTGTGATGTCAGTCCCCTGAGTGTGCATGCTTGTTTGTTTGGACTTTGTTTTAGGTTGCTGTGTGCTGCTTCTGTCTGTTGGGGTGTGTGCATGTACCTGAGTGAGTGTGCTTTGGTCAGGTAGGTTAGTGTGGACTGTGGATGGGGCAGAGGTAGGATGGGTGAGTGACTGTTGTAGGAAGGACACTGCTGCCATCAGTGAGGAGGCCATGGACTGATTTGTCCGCTGTCGGGCAGACATGTCTGATAACATGCCCTCCATGTATGACACCAATTGTGTCAGTAGACAGATGTGTGCATGGAGGACACTAAGCATGGATGTCTGCCACACATGTAACTGTTTGAGCAAGTCCACAGACTCCACACTCAGGGCAGCAGGGGTGCCAGATGCAGTGGGTGCGGTGCCTGGACCAAAGGAGACATGCTTCCTAACACGGGAGTGTCCACAGACCCTTGGAATGGGAGCAGCAGGGAGGGTGGAGATGGTGGTGATAGAAGGGACAGACTTGGTTATTGTGGCCTCTGCTCTGGTAACACCCACCAGCACAAGGGAGTCATCACTGGAGCTGGATTGGTACTCAGCTGATATTGATGTTTCTGAGTGGCCCTCACTGTGGCTCCCCTCACCCTCTGTGCCAATGGGTCCCTCCTCCTCCTCCACAGTGGACCCCGTCTGGCTAGCTGCTTCCTCTTGGTCCATGGAACTCTCTCCTCCAGTCACCGTAGATGATGCTGTGAACAAGGAGGAGAAACAGATTCACATCTTCTGCATATACTTGACACATGAGTTTTTTCACAACACTTCATAGAGCAAGCCCTTGCATAGTGTTTATGCCACTTTTCATATTCATTACACATATGTGAACATGTCACTTGTCAGTCTGCCAGTGAATCATGGTTACCAAACACATGACGGCAATGGAACCATCTGTCAGATGTATCTCAAATTAAACTAAATACATGGCCAACAATGCACTGTTTTGCCTGTTGTCTGATCTGTAATGCTCCTGAGTGTCAGGGCTCATTACAAACATGTCTCATCTCATGCAAGGGAGTATGGAAGTGGCAGAGTAAATGAGATGGACAAATTCATAAGCTGACATGATGAACATACTTCCATCTCCAGTCACCATGATGAGCTTATATCTTGAACTTCAATGCTAAAATAGTCTACATGCAGGACAACAGACAAGTACAAACACAGCATCCTCAAGATTTTTCATGTGGCACTCTATGCCACAGGCCTGTCTGGCTAAACAGTCTGTACTGACTCTTGTTACAGGGGCAGTGAATCTCGACTTTACAGTCAGCAACGTGTCACACTCATGTATTCACTGTTAAAGCAACATCTGTAGTGGTCAAGTATTCATGCCCCCTAAGTGCTACACACAATTTAAACACTTTTACAAGCTCACATTGTTCTACTGAGACATTGGAGTATATGAAGTAACAAATAGGTATACATGAACATTTTGCAAGTTCCCAAGAATAAAGTGATGCAGCATACACATATATGTTGAAGCCACGATGATGCACAGTCAAGGGATAACACACACAAGTATAGTCCTGTGTATCTGAGCCAATTTCCATACATTAGATGTCTGTCCATATTTAATATATTTGCCACGTGTAATTTTAAATGCTCTGCCTGTACACACTGACACAGTCACAGACACATGAATTGAAGTGTTGCAATGGTTAAAGTGTTGCCTGACAGAAAAATAGGATGTGACAGTGTCTCAGATGGCCTGAGTTGGCATACCTGTCCTTGGTCCATGTGAAACATAGGATTAAACGGAGCACTAGGCAGGTGAATACGCATTTATAACACTTATCCATTTCATTTGTCTGAGGCACCAACATTGGTCTTATCTGCTGCACAGGTGTGTAGTATTATTCTCACAAACCTGTGTTGACCCAGATCAGCAATTGGAACATTTATGTATGTACCACACAGAGTACAGGTCATAATTCTGTCAATGTGCTCACACATGTCAGACAATCACCTCACTCATGATGGTCAACTCAATGCACCTGTTGTATATGGTGTTGTTCACATTAACCTTGGACTACAGCAAATACACGGGACCCAAGTGACACATGTCACAGACAGAAAGGGACACACCTGGGCATCAGATGAGAATGGAGCATCATTACATTTTGCCACATAAGTCTTGTTTCAGCAGACAGACGACCTGTGAGAGTGTTACCGGGCTGAGGGAGTGCAACATGCATGTCAGACATAGTTCAGTAAAATGGCATAAACTCACCCCCTCCTTGCTGCTGTCTGGCCTTCAACTGCCCATCCAGGTCAGGGAAGACTACCGTTAGTATCTGGAGAATGTGGGGGGTCAGGGCCCGTCATCCATCCCTTTTGCGAGGAGGTGACAGCTTCAGCTGGACTCTCCAATCCTCCAGGTCCAGCCACGGAGGTCCTGCCACCTCTTCTGGCAGTGGAGGATGCGGCGTTTGAAGACCCCCACAGATTTCAAAGCCCGGACGACGGTCAGACAAATTTCCTGCTTCTGATGGGCATCGACCTGTAAGGATGACATAGCGACACACCATCATTACACATGCTACATGTTTGGTCATCGCACACTTGGACATATAGGTCATTGATAGAAGGGCAGATAATGTATAAAGGATGTACAAGTATCAGCAGGGGCAGCTGTTCTGTGTGCAAGGCTGCCTTAACAACATGAGAACAGTGCATGAAAATCAATTTCACAAAATACACTTTTACATCACTGTACCTTTCCAGAACGTGAAACTTAAAATAACTATGTGGGCATGATTGCCCTTGGGGATCACAATGCTAGTAGTGTCTGTTATAAAACATGGTCCATTGAAAAGTCAGTGCAATCAACACTCACCTGCTCTCTTGGTTTCCCATACAGCTTGCTGTACTGTTGAAGGAGGCTGTCCAGCAGGGCCTGGTTCTCCTCCTCTGTGAAAGCTGGTGCCCTCTCCACAGTACGTGCCATTTCAGATCCGAGAGGATTCAGAGACAACAGCAGTGGTAGGTTGAGATGTAGGCAAGTAGCATGTAGTGCAGGCAAGTGAAGTCTCTTGGGAACAGACAGCCTTATATCTGTGCTGCAGAGGTGGATTCTGTTTCATGGGTCCAAAGAGATAGGTCCCAAATATTCGCATTATCTAAATTGGACCAATCCATAACATTGCATGCATCGGACACGCCTACCGCGTCGTTCAAATATTCAGCATCATACCACTATTGAGTTTGATATTTTGTTGTTAGCCAGCAGAATTTGTTTGCACACGATTCGTACACAAAGCAAACCTCGTCTGTCCCCATGACGACCAATAGCCAATGCATACATCCAGCTTGGTTTTGAAGTGTACGCCGTATCTTTTGAATACACCAGTGTCTGTCCCCATGACAACCAATAGCCAATGTGTGCCTCCGGCTTGGTTTTGAAGTGTACGCCGCGTCTTTTGAATACCCACCTGTGTCTGTCCTCATTACAGTCAACAGCCAAAGGATGCAAACCACACTATTTTGGCTGTGGCTCAGGTGCCCTACACCAATCAATAAGCCTGTCAGACAGTATAGAAAACTTCATTTCCTGCTTTATGACATGTGTGGGTACACAGCTTCATGTGTGGGTACACAGCTTCACGTCATATTGGACAGAGCTCTTCATAGCTCACACCCATGATGAGCCAACCTTCATGTGCACCAAATCCATGGTTTGTGATGCACATCACAACTGTGAGTGACAAGTTTATAGATCACCCTCCTAGGTCGGGACGCAGTTCCAGTGGCCCACTGTGTTATCACAAGTTACATACACCCAGAATAACAGATGTAATGGACTGTGTGTTACAAAGTGCTTTGGATGCAGTTTTTTGGAGTGAATCCACAGCATCTGAGTATTGTACAACGCACACACTCCATTGTTTAGGTTGTTGGTAAAATTCACTTTAAACATCAATCTGTATTTGGCATGTAGGTTGCTATTGTTTCTTTGTGTCACAGACATACATGTTTGTTATGCAAACAAAATAAATGTGATACACATCATGGGTGTTTTATGTGTGTGATGGTACATGTATATCAGACATTACCTCATGATGGTGTCCATGTGGCATTACATGATGCCGGTGTGTGTACCTTTCCACCACGTGTCAGTTGTTCCACACATCTATCTTTGATAGTTACTGAGGTGTGTGTTTAGTATGTGATGTTTGTTAAGACAAACACTATTGATTGGTCACAGCACATCATTGCACTTGTTGTAAAACCATCATGACATGAAATGTTCTGCGAGGGTCACATAGCTGGAATTTGTGTCAATGCTCAACATTATACACCTGGCTTCATTGAGTCTTGCTTTGATGTTGCATATGATATTTAGCATGTTACTTGCCACATTTGAAAGTGAATTGATAATGTTTCTATGTCACCTATGTACCACAGCAGACCAGCTGTCCACAGACCATTTCCCGATCTAGAGACCATTGTAGAACATGACAACATCAGATGTTACCGCTTCACCAGACCACTTATTGAGGAGTTGGCAGAGCAGTTGGGCCCACATTTGCTACCTGGATGCCCATATCCATCTGCTCTGACCCCCAAGGTGAAGGTGATGGCAGCCCTACATTTCTTTGCCATGGGAACCGTCCAGTATACTGTGGCTACTGCTGGTGGGATGTCACAGACACTGTTTAGCCATATGCTTCGTGATTTTTTGGAGGCAATTTTACAATTTCTGAACCGGTACATCAAATTCCCCACATCACAACAATTTACTGACATCAAGAGTGACTTTTATGCTTTAGGAAGAATGCCACATGTCATTGGCTCCATTGATGGTATACATGTGGCTTTGGTCCCACCACAGGCAACTGAACAAACATACAGAAATCATAAGAATTGACATGACAATCTCACATGTCTGTGCACGTTTCCCAGGATCAGCACACGACGATTACATTATGAAGAAAAGTAGGATCCCACAGATGATGTCTCAGCTGCCAAATCAGCATGCCTGGCTGCTGGTGTGTAATGTCTGTTTATGTTTCAGACACGACTTTTTTGGGGTTAAAATTTATGTGACTCCAGATACCCCAACATGCTGTGGTTGCTGACACCACTCAGGAACCCTGTCACCCCTGCTGAGTTTCGTTTTAATGAGGCACATGGCAGACCAGGCGAGTGATAGAGCAGACAATTGGGCTACTGAAAAGCAGATTTCGCTTCCTGGACTGTACAGGGGGGCCCTCCAATATGCACCAGAATGGTGTGTAAGACAATCATTGTGTGTTGCATGCTACACAACCTAGCAGTGAGGCAGGATCTACCTCTCATCCAAGATGACGGTAACCAGCAGCCTCCAGCAGGGGAGGATCCAGCCCTGGGTCATGTTGCCAGTGATGATGAGGGGGAGGAGGATGTAAGGAGACAGCTCATCAACAACTTTTTATCATGATTGTGAGTCTACAATGATGAGCTGACTACGCTTTTTCTTTGCATGATATGTGTCTGTAGTACAATATCTATGCAGACGTGTGGGTACATGCTACTTGATTAGTTGTTATGTGTCCATTGAGTTAGTATGTTCACCAGTACAGTGTTGACATGACTCCTAGCTAGTGTTCACAATTCATAAGGCTGGTGTATGAAATGTCTATTGGAGATGTATGCAGAAATGTAGGTATGTAAAAAGTGTTCTATGTCTCTCCTTCACAGGGTCCTTTGGCTGTTGTATGGTGACATGTGACCTCCAAAACACACAATGCTGTCACAGAGTGCAACTTTTCTTGGGATCAGGAAGCTGTGCCACACACTCCATTCTGAAGATTTTGCAACGTCTTGGTTAATTTGTGCTGATTGTCACAGTGTGATTAGATTGCATTTGTTGTGGATGCAACATGTTATGACTGTGTAATAAAAGTGTGCTCCACATTGAGGTGTGCCTCATCTGTATACATACATCCAACATTCATTTTCATACTGTTTCTGTGCCCTGATTTCCACTTAACCTGACATTGTTTAGTGTTTGTGCATTGAAATGTCTTTTCAGTTTACAATACTGGCGGCAATGAGGATGTATGCCATGTGCCATTTGTGTTGTGGTGACCTTGCTGTGTGTATCTCTTATATGTGTCACATCACAATTACTCACAAGACTGTGTTTTAATTGCTGTGCTTGTTTTCCTGCAAGATACTTGTTTTTCAGGGTATCATCTCTATGTTACAAACAGTGTTTAATTCACGACAGAAGCAAGTATTGTGTGATTATGATTTTATTACGATGCTAGTGTGAAATAGAACAGGTAAGTGATAGTGCAGTACAACATTTAGAAATCCAAAGTGCACAGAGGAGTTGTTAGTGGTAGTAGATGACATTTTCAGAGCCAAGTCCACAGTCATTTGAGTCATTGATCCAACTTAGACCCTCCATCCCATGTGGGAGAGTTCAGTGACAGTCAACAAGGTAAATGCTTTGCTCACAATGGAGGATATCAGGAGCAGGGTTTCACTTCCTGGGGGGATGTATGATCATCTTTCTCTCATTTGTCCTTCTTAGGACGACCCCTCTTCTTCTTTTGAGGGGGACCCTCAGGTGCAGTTTGCCGCGGTGCAGAGAACTCTCTGCCAGAGTCCTCATCCCTCCCAGTGGCATTTGCAGATGGAGTGGGAACAGATGTGGTGGCCACACTGGGAGGTGGGGTCCTGTTGTCAGCAGTCTGGCGGAGGCAGGGGAGTATGTCCCTGTGCACCGCAGTGAGGTCATCAATTTTATCCATTTTGGACTCCATTCTGGACATGTGAGACTCCATCCTGGACATGTGGGAGTCTATTCTGGAAATGCTTGTGTCCATTTTGGCATAATGGGCAGCCTGTTGATGTTGCATGTCCTTGAGGATCTCAACTACCTGGCCAAAGTCTCTGGCGCATTCTCGGTATGCATTTAGAATGCATCCCAACTGTGGGTGAGCTTGATCAGCAGCACCATCTTCATGATGTGACCTCACCCTGCGGCCCATCCCACCACCCCTACCCACACGAGCAGGACCTTTTGTTGCAGACACAGACAACACTGAGCCGCCTTCATTGTTGACACTGGTGTTGTTGTGCCCCAACTCCAGAGTGTCCTGTGTTGCAGTGCCGTTGGTGTTTTCTTGCCTTGGTTGGTCCGTGTTGGTAGAGGTCATCTGTTGCCAGATGTGGCAGGAGTGGTTGCAGGGGGTGCTGAAGTTACAGCTGCTGGTGCTGCATGCTGATCCACACCATCGTTCATTGTCATCCGAAGAGGACTGAGAGACATCCACACTGGAGAGCTCAGGGTCAACCAGGGTCTGGGACTGGGATTCTTGTTCTGTTCCTTCAGTGTCCCCGGCAGGCCCTGTGGGTAGAAGAGAGACACAATGTATGTTGTGGTTTTGCACAGGTCAACATATCTTACACATTACATTTGCTAGATGCTAGAACATTGTACTTTTAACAAGATGTGTTTTGCTGAGCATGTTGAACTTTGTGCATAAATAGGTCATGGATTGATTCTTTGACTGTACATAGACATTGAAAGTCAAGTGCCACCCTGTGCCTGATAAAGGTGTGTTATTCTTTCCCACATTTGTGCTTTTATGATGACATACACAGTCTTCCTCTTACGATGTGTTGCAAGATTTGTGCATGGGTGTTGGCATTTGTGCATGTATTTTTGAGTCATATTGATGTGTCTACCAACATACTCACAGTCCAGTATGTATGTGAGCATTTGTGATCTACTATTTTGTTATATGTGTTCCTAGTTCTCGTCTCATTGCACATGTGATTGCGTTTCTGTAGCAAATGGTGTTGCTGCTTAGCTTTGTGCGTGATACTGTCATGCATATTGTCCTTGTCCTCCATGCACAGATGAGTTAACCAAGGCTGCGTTCTTGCTTTTCAATGCTCATAACTGTGAGGGTTATAAAATCAGCTTTCCCTTGAAATGTACTTAAAACACATACAATAATCCCATCATCTTATTCAATCATACAATAATTCTGTCCTCTACAGAACACTCTTACTTGCTTCTGGTAATGTCTAATTTACAACTCCCAAATTTTATCACAAAAAGACTACTTTATTAAAAGACACATTGTATACAAATGTAATGACATTAAAAGAAAAAATATTTCTCCCAACCAAATACCTCCCTTCCAGCATTTTTAGACGAAGTTCAATCTTTTGCTCAAGTCTCGGGCTACAAATTGAATAAGGACAAATGTGAAATCTTACCACTCACTAAAGTGACTTTCAAAGATGATTTCTCTGCTTCAGGTTTTACTTGGAGCCCTAACTGTATTAAATATTTGGGCCTTAATTTTCACTCTTCTCTTTCTGGTACAATCACTAAATGTATGGAAGATTGTATACAAAAACTAACCACTCTCACTAATAAATGGCATCCTCTCTATTTGTCATGGTGGGGAAGACTGGACACAATCAAGATGATGCTTTCTCCCATTGTTTTGTTTACAATTTCCAATATACCACTTGCCATCCCCTTGAAATACTTCAAGAAAATAAACTCTATTCTATCTTCCTTTTTATGGGGACACAAAAAATCTCGTATGTCTTTGTTTAAGCTAATGCGCTCTAAAAAAATGGGTGGGGTGAATTTTCCAAACTTTTCTTTATATCATAAATCCTTTTTCTTACATCAAGTCTCTCATTGGATTGAAGATTCCCCATTATCCTCTCCTCTCTGGTTGACCTTAGAAAAATCTTTCATCTCTCCCTTTTCCTTCAAAGAATATCTTATGTATTCTCGCAGACCTCAGTCTTTATCAACTCCCATTCTTAAATATACCTCCAAGATCCTTCCTTGTTTACCTGTTTCATCCTTTTTTGATCAACCTATCTGGCATAACACGTCTATCTTAATTAAAAATAAGCCAATTTTTTGGAAATCCTGGAGAACACGTGGCCTTATTTGTGTACGCCAATTGTTCCATCATACTCAGATCATTCCCTTTGATTTAGCTGCCACTTCTTTCAATCTACCTCTCGCTTGTCGAACCAAGTATCTGTTACTGACACACGCACTACAACGGGCCTATGATGCCCATCTTGGTCTACATCCTTCATCAATTCACATACCCTCCGATACTAACTCGCTGAATTCTTTACTTATTAAGCATTCTAAGGCTTCAAAGATATATGCTTATCTACACACTTTGTCCTTCCCTCGTATTAAAACCACATTAGAGGAAGATTGGGAACAGGATCTTACAATCTCTTGACCTATTGAGTTGTGGGATAAGTTGTGGTTGAAGATTCGTAGATCTTCCAGAGCTGCGAGTACCACCCAAACATTATTTTTTATCTATAATCGTTTATTATTTTCACCACTCATTATCACCAAACATTTCCCGGAAACCTCTGACAAATGCTGTTCCTGCTCCTCACCACGTGCAGATCTTTTTCATATGCTTTTTAGCTGTCACTTTACTCTTTGTTTCTGGAAGCAGGTTTGGTCTCAAATTAATAAGATTTTTTCTTCCACTCACTTCTTTTCGTTTTCTCACATCTTTTTAGGGAGTCTCTCTCCCATCTGGAATCATTGCACCTGTAGCACTAGAATAATAGACTTGTTATTAGCAGTAGCATTTCAGCAAATACCTAAAAATTAGAAGGATTATACCAAATTATCTTATAAGGCCTGGTGGTATGCTGTTTGCTACAATCACAGATTAGATACGACTTTTGTTTACCCCCTAGCCTTAGCTACTAAGCGAAGAGAATTGTGGAGTCCAGTTACAGTTTTTTTTTACTTGAGTGCTCGTAGATCTCTGTCTTTATCCCCGTTACAGCAAGAAGTCCCTAAACCTCCATGACTTCCTGTTTCCTATTAAACAAGATAATCCTGTTTCTTTTTTTACTTATTTTTCTTATGCTTGTACTGTATATCTCATATCCCTTTTTATTGCCTTATTTCTTATCAATTGCCATTTTTTTGCCTATAATTATTCTCAAATTTTGATCTTTCATAATACAGCCAATGTTTTTTGCCATTACTTACCCTGCTATGTACTTTTAATTGTTAACCATGCTTATTTTTCTCTTATTTTGTGTGCAAGGCTGCCTTAACAACATGAGAACAGTGCATGAAAATCAATTTCACAAAATACACTTTTACATCACTGTACCTTTCCAGAACGTGAAACTTAAAATAACTATGTGGGCATGATTGCCCTTGGGGATCACAATGCTAGTAGTGTCTGTTATAAAACATGGTCCATTGAAAAGTCAGTGCAATCAACACTCACCTGCTCTCTTGGTTTCCCATACAGCTTGCTGTACTGTTGAAGGAGGCTGTCCAGCAGGGCCTGGTTCTCCTCCTCTGTGAAAGCTGGTGCCCTCTCCACAGTACGTGCCATTTCAGATCCGAGAGGATTCAGAGACAACAGCAGTGGTAGGTTGAGATGTAGGCAAGTAGCATGTAGTGCAGGCAAGTGAAGTCTCTTGGGAACAGACAGCCTTATATCTGTGCTGCAGAGGTGGATTCTGTTTCATGGGTCCAAAGAGATAGGTCCCAAATATTCGCATTATCTAAATTGGACCAATCCATAACATTGCATGCATCGGACACGCCTACCGCGTCGTTCAAATATTCAGCATCATACCACTATTGAGTTTGATATTTTGTTGTTAGCCAGCAGAATTTGTTTGCACACGATTCGTACACAAAGCAAACCGCGTCTGTCCCCATGACGACCAATAGCCAATGCATACATCCAGCTTGGTTTTGAAGTGTACGCCGCATCTTTTGAATACACCAGTGTCTGTCCCCATGACAACCAATAGCCAATGTGTGCCTCCGGCTTGGTTTTGAAGTGTACGCCGCGTCTTTTGAATACCCACCTGTGTCTGTCCTCTTTACAGTCAACAGCCAAAGGATGCAAACCACACTATTTTGGCTGTGGCTCAGGTGCCCTACACCAATCAATAAGCCTGTCAGACAGTATAGAAAACTTCATTTCCTGCTTTATGACATGTGTGGGTACACAGCTTCATGTGTGGGTACACAGCTTCACGTCATATTGGACAGAGCTCTTCATAGCTCACACCCATGATGAGCCAACCTTCATGTGCACCAAATCCATGGTTTGTGATGCACATCACAACTGTGAGTGACAAGTTTATAGATCACCCTCCTAGGTCGGGACGCAGTTCCAGTGGCCCACTGTGTTATCACAAGTTACATACACCCAGAATAACAGATGTAATGGACTGTGTGTTACAAAGTGCTTTGGATGCAGTTTTTTGGAGTGAATCCACAGCATCTGAGTATTGTACAACGCACACACTCCATTGTTTAGGTTGTTGGTAAAATTCACTTTAAACATCAATCTGTATTTGGCATGTAGGTTGCTATTGTTTCTTTGTGTCACAGACATACATGTTTGTTATGCAAACAAAATAAATGTGATACACATCATGGGTGTTTTATGTGTGTGATGGTACATGTATATCAGACATTACCTCATGATAGTGTCCATGTGGCATTACATGATGCCGGTGTGTGTACCTTTCCACCACGTGTCAGTTGTTCCACACATCTATCTTTGATAGTTACTGAGGTGTGTGTTTAGTATGTGATGTTTGTTAAGACAAACACTATTGATTGGTCACAGCACATCATTGCACTTGTTGTAAAACCATCATGACATGAAATGTTCTGCGAGGGTCACATAGCTGGAATTTGTGTCAATGCTCAACATTATACACCTGGCTTCATTGAGTCTTGCTTTGATGTTGCATATGATATTTAGCATGTTACTTGCCACATTTGAAAGTGAATTGATAATGTTTCTATGTCACCTATGTACCACAGCAGACCAGCTGTCCACAGACCATTTCCCGATCTAGAGACCATTGTAGAACATGACAACATCAGATGTTACCGCTTCACCAGACCACTTATTGAGGAGTTGGCAGAGCAGTTGGGCCCACATTTGCTACCTGGATGCCCATATCCCTTTGCTCTGACCCCCAAGGTGAAGGTGATGGCAGCCCTACATTTCTTTGCCATGGGAACCGTCCAGTATACTGTGGCTACTGCTGGTGGGATGTCACAGACACTGTTTAGCCATATGCTTCGTGATTTTTTGGAGGCAATTTTACAATTTCTGAACCGGTACATCAAATTCCCCACATCACAACAATTTACTGACATCAAGAGTGACTTTTATGCTTTAGGAAGAATGCCACATGTCATTGGCTCCATTGATGGTATACATGTGGCTTTGGTCCCACCACAGGCAACTGAACAAACATACAGAAATCATAAGAATTGACATGACAATCTCACATGTCTGTGCACGTTTCCCAGGATCAGCACACGACGATTACATTATGAAGAAAAGTAGGATCCCACAGATGATGTCTCAGCTGCCAAATCAGCATGCCTGGCTGCTGGTGTGTAATGTCTGTTTATGTTTCAGACACGACTTTTTTGGGGTTAAAATTTATGTGACTCCAGATACCCCAACATGCTGTGGTTGCTGACACCACTCAGGAACCCTGTCACCCCTGCTGAGTTTTGTTTTAATGAGGCACATGGCAGACCAGGCGAGTGATAGAGCAGACAATTGGGCTACTGAAAAGCAGATTTCGCTTCCTGGACTGTACAGGGGGGCCCTCCAATATGCACCAGAATGGTGTGTAAGACAATCATTGTGTGTTGCATGCTACACAACCTAGCAGTGAGGCAGGATCTACCTCTCATCCAAGATGACGGTAACCAGCAGCCTCCAGCAGGGGAGGATCCAGCCCTGGGTCATGTTGCCAGTGATGATGAGGGGGAGGAGGATGTAAGGAGACAGCTCATCAACAACTTTTTATCATGATTGTGAGTCTACAATGATGAGCTGACTACGCTTTTTCTTTGCATGATATGTGTCTGTAGTACAATATCTATGCAGACGTGTGGGTACATGCTACTTGATTAGTTGTTATGTGTCCATTGAGTTAGTATGTTCACCAGTACAGTGTTGACATGACTCCTAGCTAGTGTTCACAATTCATAAGGCTGGTGTATGAAATGTCTATTGGAGATGTATGCAGAAATGTAGGTATGTAAAAAGTGTTCTATGTCTCTCCTTCACAGGGTCCTTTGGCTGTTGTATGGTGACATGTGACCTCCAAAACACACAATGCTGTCACAGAGTGCAACTTTTCTTTGGATCAGGAAGCTGTGCCACACACTCCATTCTGATGATTTTGCAACGTCTTGGTTAATTTGTGCTGATTGTCACAGTGTGATTAGATTGTATTTGTTGTGGATGCAACATGTTGTGACTGTGTAATAAAAGTGTGCTCCACATTGAGGTGTGCCTCATCTGTATACATACATCCAACATTCATTTTCATACTGTTTCTGTGCCCTGATTTCCACTTAACCTGACATTGTTTAGTGTTTGTGCATTGAAATGTCTTTTCAGTTTACAATACTGGCGGCAATGAGGATGTATGCCATGTGCCATTTGTGTTGTGGTGACCTTGCTGTGTGTATCTCTTATATGTGTCACATCACAATTACTCACAAGACTGTGTTTTAATTGCTGTGCTTGTTTTCCTGCAAGATACTTGTTTTTCAGGGTATCATCTCTATGTTACAAACAGTGTTTAATTCACGACAGAAGCAAGTATTGTGTGATTATGATTTTATTACGATGCTAGTGTGAAATAGAACAGGTAAGTGATAGTGCAGTACAACATTTAGAAATCCAAAGTGCACAGAGGAGTTGTTAGTGGTAGTAGATGACATTTTCAGAGCCAAGTCCACAGTCATTTGAGTCATTGATCCAACTTAGACCCTCCATCCCATGTGGGAGAGTTCAGTGACAGTCAACAAGGTAAATGCTTTGCTCACAATGGAGGATATCAGGAGCAGGGTTTCACTTCCTGGGGGGATGTATGATCATCTTTCTCTCATTTGTCCTTCTTAGGATGACCCCTCTTCTTCTTTTGAGGGGGACCCTCAGGTGCAGTTTGCCGCGGTGCAGAGAACTCTCTGCCAGAGTCCTCATCCCTCCCAGTGGCATTTGCAGATGGAGTGGGAACAGATGTGGTGGCCACACTGGGAGGTGGGGTCCTGTTGTCAGCAGTCTGGCGGAGGCAGGGGAGTATGTCCCTGTGCACCGCAGTGAGGTCATCAATTTTATCCATTTTGGACTCCATTCTGGACATGTGAGACTCCATCCTGGACATGTGGGAGTCTATTCTGGAAATGCTTGTGTCCATTTTGGCATAATGGGCAGCCTGTTGATGTTGCATGTCCTTGAGGATCTCAACTACCTGGCCAAAGTCTCTGGCGCATTCTCGGTATGCATTTAGAATGCATCCCAACTGTGGGTGAGCTTGATCAGCAGCACCATCTTCATGATGTGACCTCACCCTGCGGCCCACCCCACCACCCCTACCCACACGAGCAGGACCTTTTGTTGCAGACACAGACAACACTGAGCCGCCTTCATTGTTGACACTGGTGTTGTTGTGCCCCAACTCCAGAGTGTCCTGTGTTGCAGTGCCGTTGGTGTTTTCTTGCCTTGGTTGGTCCGTGTTGGTAGAGGTCATCTGTTGCCAGATATGGCAGGAGTGGTTGCAGGGGGTGCTGAAGTTACAGCTGCTGGTGCTGCATGCTGATCCACACCATCGTTCATTGTCATCCGAAGAGGACTGAGAGACATCCACACTGGAGAGCTCAGGGTCAACCAGGGTCTGGGACTGGGATTCTTGTTCTGTTCCTTCAGTGTCCCCGGCAGGCCCTGTGGGTAGAAGAGAGACACAATGTATGTTGTGGTTTTGCACAGGTCAACATATCTTACACATTACATTTGCTAGATGCTAGAACATTGTACTTTTAACAAGATGTGTTTTGCTGAGCATGTTGAACTTTGTGCATAAATAGGTCATGGATTGATTCTTTGACTGTACATAGACATTGAAAGTCAAGTGCCACCCTGTGCCTGATAAAGGTGTGTTATTCTTTCCCACATTTGTGCTTTTATGATGACATACACAGTCTTCCTCTTACGATGTGTTGCAAGATTTGTGCATGGGTGTTGGCATTTGTGCATGTATTTTTGAGTCATATTGATGTGTCTACCAACATACTCACAGTCCAGTATGTATGTGAGCATTTGTGATCTACTATTTTGTTATATGTGTTCCTAGTTCTCGTCTCATTGCACATGTGATTGCGTTTCTGTAGCAAATGGTGTTGCTGCTTAGCTTTGTGCATGATACTGTCATGCATATTGTCCTTGTCCTCCATGCACAGATGAGTTAACCAAGGCTGCGTTCTTGCTTTTCAATGCTCATAACTGTGAGGGTTATAAAATCAGCTTTCCCTTGAAATGTACTTAAAACACATACAATAATCCCATCATCTTATTCAATCATACAATAATTCTGTCCTCTACAGAACACTCTTACTTGCTTCTGGTAATGTCTAATTTACAACTCCCAAATTTTATCACAAAAAGACTACTTTATTAAAAGACACATTGTATACAAATGTAATGACATTAAAAGAAAAAATATTTCTCCCAACCAAATACCTCCCTTCCAGCATTTTTAGACGAAGTTCAATCTTTTGCTCAAGTCTCGGGCTACAAATTGAATAAGGACAAATGTGAAATCTTACCACTCACTAAAGTGACTTTCAAAGATGATTTCTCTGCTTCAGGTTTTACTTGGAGCCCTAACTGTATTAAATATTTGGGCCTTAATTTTCACTATTCTCTTTCTGGTACAATCACTAAATGTATGGAAGATTGTATACAAAAACTAACCACTCTCACTAATAAATGGCATCCTCTCTATTTGTCATGGTGGGGAAGACTGGACACAATCAAGATGATGCTTTCTCCCATTGTTTTGTTTACAATTTCCAATATACCACTTGCCATCCCCTTGAAATACTTCAAGAAAATAAACTCTATTCTAGCTTCCTTTTTATGGGGACACAAAAAATCTCGTATGTCTTTGTTTAAGCTAATGCGCTCTAAAAAAGTGGGTGGGGTGAATTTTCCAAACTTTTCTTTATATCATAAATCCTTTTTCTTACATCAAGTCTCTCATTGGATTGAAGATTCCCCATTATCCTCTCCTCTCTGGTTGACCTTAGAAAAATCTTTCATCTCTCCCTTTTCCTTCAAAGAATATCTTATGTATTCTCGCAGACCTCAGTCTTTATCAACTCCCATTCTTAAATATACCTCCAAGATCCTTCCTTGTTTACCTGTTTCATCCTTTTTTGATCAACCTATCTGGCATAACACGTCTATCTTAATTAAAAATAAGCCAATTTTTTGGAAATCCTGGAGAACACGTGGCCTTATTTGGGTACGCCAATTGTTCCATCATACTCAGATCATTCCCTTTGATTTAGCTGCCACTTCTTTCAATCTACCTCTCGCTTGTTGAACCAAGTATCTGTTACTGACACACGCACTACAACGGGCCTATGATGCCCATCTTGGTCTACATCCTTCATCAATTCACATACCCTCCGATACTAACTCGCTGAATTCTTTACTTATTAAGCATTGTAAGGCTTCAAAGATATATGCTTATCTACACACTTTGTCCTTCCCTCGTATTAAAACCACATTAGAGGAAGATTGGGAACAGGATCTTACAATCTCTTGACCTATTGAGTTGTGGGATAAGTTGTGGTTGAAGATTCGTAGATCTTCCAGAGCTGCGAGTACCACCCAAACATTATTTTTTATCTATAATCGTTTATTATTTTCACCACTCATTATCACCAAACATTTCCCGGAAGCCTCTGACAAATGCTGTTCCTGCTCCTCACCACGTGCAGATCTTTTTCATATGCTTTTTAGCTGTCACTTTACTCTTTGTTTCTGGAAGCAGGTTTGGTATCAAATTAATAAGATTTTTTCTTCCACTCACTTCTTTTCTTTTTCTCACATCTTTTTAGGGAGTCTCTCTCCCATCTGGAATCATTGCACCTGTAGCACTAGAATAATAGACTTGTTATTAGCAGTAGCATTTCAGCAAATACCTAAAAATTAGAAGGATTATACCAAATTATCTTATAAGGCCTGGTGGTATGCTGTTTGCTACAATCACAGATTAGATACGACTTTTGTTTACCCCCTAGCCTTAGCTACTAAGCGAAGAGAATTGTGGAGTCCAGTTACAATTTTTTTTTACTTGAGTGCTCGTAGATCTCTGTCTTTATCCCCGTTACAGCAAGAAGTCCCTAAACCTCCATGACTTCCTGTTTCCTATTAAACAAGATAATCCTGTTTCTTTTTTTACTTATTTTTCTTATGCTTGTACTGTATATCTCATATCCCTTTTTATTGCCTTATTTCTTATCAATTGCCATTTTTTTGCCTATAATTATTCTCAATTTTTGATCTTTCATAATACAGCCAATGTTTTTTGCCATTACTTACCCTGCTATGTACTTTTAATTGTTAACCATGCTTATTTTTCTCTTATTTTGTAACATTTGAGCATTTTCTTTCAATAAACTTTTTTCTGAACTAAAAAAGAAAAAATATTTCAAAACCTATGTGTAACACAGTTTTTGTCAATTAAAAACACAATATTACATAAAGTGCTCTACAATTAAAACATAATACAAAATAACATTTCATATTAAGAACAGTATTTGTTATGCAGAGAGAAAAAGTTTTTTGACAGCACAATTTTTCATTCAAAAAGCATATCGAATGGGACAAATTTAAAGACTAAGCCTTAATGTACTTAATCTTTACATCATTTACAAGACCAAGACTTCCCACGGATTATGCTATTGGTTGCATCAACGCGTTTCAATGGTTTCTTATTAATAGTCCATCTTTTTCAAGACCGTATTAAATTCAAGTCTCTCTGTGTGTTTCCTTTTACAGTCACTGTGAGCATCCTTAATATGAGGTCAGCGTTCACGATTACCTTGCGCGAATTCCTTTCTATTATATATATTTTTTGGAAACGTTATGGCCCCTTGGTTTATAACTGAACCTTAGAAAAATAGCATTAGATCGTGGTATGTCATAAATTCCACCTACGACCATGAGCCGAGCTGGAGGGGCTGAAGTTTACAAGCCTCCTCTTGCTTGTTGCTACAATTCACTTCCGTATCTATGAAGTGCCCGGGCTTCATGCGTATTCTTTTTCGTTGATTAGGTCAAGGTCCAGAGGTGTGTGTGCTTGGGTTATGCTGCTGTAAGTTGTTCCCCTCCCCCACCCAGTCCAGATTAGTCCTTGTGTGGAAAGTGTCAATGACAGTGAGGGGAGTGAAGTGCTAAGGATGCTGACAACACTGTATGATGTAGGAGTTGAATGCAGCTCACAACAGTGCTTTGTGTAAATGACACCATGCAGCAGTGTCAGCTATCTTCCTGTGGCCATTTAATTCACTGTCAATGATGAATATGTTGCTTTGTGTGTGTGTGTGTATTGATGTGTGCTATGTCTGCATCTCAACACATGTCCTGTACTCCACACATCTTCACAGCCAGCTGAGGGTCCATCCTTGGGACAATGTATCCCCAAACAGTGGGTGGAAATGCACAGTGAAGATAGCTGAGAGTGTCGACTGGTGTGAGAGGGACAGAGCCTAGGCGTGACTTGGGGCCAATTCATACATAAGGCCCATGTGTCAGCCATCTTGCCAGTACATTTGCTTTCACTGTCATGCACTGACTAGTCAAAAGAGTGCTATTTGTTCTGGCTGAGAACGTGTGTGTAGGGCATGCCTTGATAGTAATTGAAGTAATTGAGGCACCTCCCCCTCCCACCCAGACCAGATAGGCCCCCATGGACCATGCTTCCATAACAGTGAGTCAAACCTTACGTTCAAGATGTCTGACAGTGGTGGCCTGGTGTTTGTGTGAGAACAACTCCCAACAGGACCTTTTGCTCCCCACACCATAGCCCAGTGTCTGCCATCTTGGCAGTACTTTTCCACTCACTGTGAGATGAGCATAGTTCAGGGTGGGCTTGATGGGCCAGGTGGGAGGAGGATTGTTATCTGTGACTATGACTCCCATCATGCTTCCAGCTACACCCACCTTCCCAGCAATCCCAATCTCCCTTCCTGTGACTCTGCTTTTATGAGGGTAAATGTGTGCAAACAAGATGGCTGCTGTATGTGACTGGATTTTGGATCCCATTGCCTTGCTGTGAGTTAGTGCTAAGTTTGTAAATATTTTTACATGGTGTGCTTTCCTGTTACATTGCTGGTGTGTTGTTGGTTATAATCTAAATTAGATCACATATCCCATCATGGACTGGTGCAACTTACACCAGGGCCCAGTGTCAAGTTTCTTGGCAGCAGATTTACCTTGACTCTCAGGTTGTGCATAGTCCCAGGTGTGGTGTTTGGTGGGAGGGGTATATGTGTGACAGGGCCTGCTGGTAGATGTAGTCAGAGCTAGCACTCATCCTCCCCCACAGACCAGATTGGCCACCATGAACCATGTTCCCATGACAGTGAGTCAAACTTTATGTTCAACATGTCACACAGTGGGGCCTGGTGTTTGTTTGTGAACAACTCCCAACAAGGCCTTGTGCTCCCCACTCCAGAGCCCAGAGTTTGATATCTTGCCAGTACTTTTCCACTAAGTGTGAGATGAGCATGGTTCAAGGTGAGATTAATGGACCATGTGGGAGGAGGACTGTTGGCTGTGACTACGGCTCCCATCATGCTGTCGGCTACACCCACCTTCCCAGCCATCCCAACCTTCCTTCCTGTTACTCTGCTTTCCTGGTAGTGGATGTGTTCAAACAAGATGGCTGCTGCATGTGACTGGTGTTTGGATCACATTGCCTCACTGTGGGTTAGTACATTTTTGTGAATGGTGAGCTTCCCAGTTACATTGCAGATGTGGTTCTTAAGAATCTTTTCTGGATCACAAATCCCATCATGGACTTTTTCTCCCCACACCAGAGCCCAGAGTCAGGCATCTTGGGAGTTGATTTTCCTTAACTCTCACGGAGAGCATAGTCACAGGTGTGTTGTTTGGTATAGGTGGGAGGGGTGTGTGTGTGACAGGGCCTGCTGTTAGATGTAGTCAGAGCTAGCACTCCTCCTCTCCCACAGCCCAGATAGGCCACCATGAACCATGCTTCCATGACAGTGAGTCAAACTGTATGTTCAAGGTGTCAGACAGTTGGGCCTGGTGTGTGTTTGTGCGCAACTCCCAACAGGGCCTTGTGCTCCCCATACCAGTACTTTTCCACTCCCTGTAAGATTATCATACTTCAAGGTGTGCTTGATGGGCCATGTGGGAGGAGAATTGTTATCTGTGACTATTACTTCCATCATGCTTTTGGCTCCACTTCCCTTCCCAGCAATCCCAACCTTCCTTCCTGTGACTCAGCTTCCCTGGGAGTGAGTGGAACAGTGCTGGCAAGATGTCTGACAGTGGTGGCCTAGTGTTTGTTTGAGCACTACTTGCAGCAGGGCCTTGTGCTCCCCACACCAGAGGCCAGTGTTAGCCATCTTGACTGTACTTTTCCACACCCTGTGAGATGAGCAAGGTTTAAGATGGTATTTTTGGGCCATGTGGGAGGAGGACTGTTGGCTGTGACTACGACCCCCTTCATGCTTTCAGCTATACCCACCTTCCCAGCCATCCCAACCTTCCTTCCTGTGACTCAGCTTCCCTGGGAGTGAGTGGAACAGTGTTGGCAAGATGGCTGCCAGTGGTGCATGGTGTTTTGAGGCCAAAGCCTTGCTGTGTTTGTAATAAGAAATTTAAATTATTTTTACTACTCGGCCCCTGAAGCACAGATGATATATCTTTAAAAAAATAATGGGTTGTCTGAGCAGAGGATAGATAATGATGGTAAAGCCTGGGAAGTATGTATGCACCGATACCCAGGCAGAGGCCAATCTTTACCATTCAGGGGGGAGATCCCTGTCTCAAATCGATATCAAGTTTTAAGTAATCTGGAACTAATTAATTGACCTAGTTCGGGTAGCGTCTCCCATGAAGAAAAGATAACCCCAGATTGTGCTGTATCTAAAGGGTTAGCCCAAGCCCATCCATTAATAATACCGACTGGCGGGGTGTCCATCTCTGAAGGTTTAGCGACTACATCCAGTGATGACATCTCCATACCAGACCCTACTTCCCTAACTATTGAACACCCTAGTAATAGAAGAGTATTACGGATAGTTAGTTGGAACATAGCGGGATTGATTGCTAAAGGGGACTTACCAGGATGGCAGAATTGTATTGGCTCCAGTGACATTATTTGTCTTCAAGAAACTTGGTGTACCAACTACACTAGTTTTGAAGGTTTTGATGGCTTTACCCCTTTTGAATTACCAGCAGTAGCTTCCACCTCAGGAAGAGCCAAAGCGGGTCTCCTGGTTCTGATTTCTATTAACTTACCCCTAACAGTGGAAAGGTATCTTCAAGTAGGGACCCTGGTCCAGCTTTTATGGTTGCGGGTCAAATGTGGGCGAAATATCCTGTTAGTCAACTTTTACAACAACATCTTTGACAATACCAGGAACTCCATTGTTATGGAGTTAGCTGCTGTTATTGAACAATTGAGTGTAGAGGGCAATGTTTTGTTTGATGTTTTGTGGGTGGGCGATTTTAACCTCCCGACCTGCGCCCAGTCTACATCTAAAGCTTGTGGGGTAACTAATAATGCAGGGACTGAGGATTTGCATTTTCAGCATAATCCATATGGAGAATCGCTTAATAGTTTAATGGCAGATTTGAACTTGGAAATGTTACAGTTTTCCAATACAACGGATGGTATCACCCTCCCTACTTTTACGGGCAGGAATTCTAACACTACAATCGACCATGTATTGGTCTCTTCCAATTTAGCACCTTATTGTGAGGCCCCTATTATTGTGGAGTCTAGTCTGAGTGACCACAATTTTATCATCTTATATATCGCTATCGACCCCAGCATGTTAACCGTGCAGGGGAAAATTGTTGATAACATTGTTCTATGCAGGTCAAATGGTTTTAGGTTAAGATGGAAAGGGGCAAAATGTAAGGAACTTCATACTAAAGTGGTAACCACCTGTTTAACCGATATTAATAATATTTAAAAATTTTATAATGATTCTAACTGTGTTTTGAGTAATTTCTATAGAATTAATAATCACATTAACACTTTGTTTACCAAGATAGGAAATGTAAAGTTTAAATGTGCCCCGGGTTGGTTTGACCATGCATGTACATCCCTATTAACGAGACTCAAACAAGCTGTGTCAGTTCACCCTAGGGATCAGGTGAGGATCCGTGCTGTGAGATGTGAATATTATATTGCCTTAAAACGTAGGAAGAAGGAATTGCAACAACATGCTTGGGATAGTCTGATTCAGGCAACAGCTACGTCCAACTGTGCTTCTTTTTGGGCTACAGTGAACTCCCCATTCCTCAAAGATGAATCCATCCCGGTACTTACCTCAAACGTAACCAGTGAGTCCTGGGTCTCTCATTTTATTGGTATTTTTGACCCTACCAGGTCAAAGGTACCGTTTACTACCCATTGGCCGATTTTACCCCTTAATATAACTATATCGGAAGTTGTGCTAGCCATTAACAATAGTAAGGGGGGAAGGCCCAGGGCCCGGATGGAGTCCCTATCGATGTTTATAAGGCAGATGTATCTTTATGGGGTCCGGTTCTCACTGTTGTTTTTAATATTGCAGTTAATAATGAATCCCCTCTTTCATGGGATGAATCAATAATAATACCAATTCACAAAAAGGGTGATAGGTCGGATGTCAAAAACTATCGGCCAATTTCCCTGCTTGATTCTTCCATTAAAATTCTGAGCAGAGTTTTAATGGCTAGACTGGAGGAATGGGCAGAGGAAAATGGGATTTTATCAGCTGCTCAGTATGGTTTTCGGAAAGGCCGAGGAACCATTGAGCAATGCCTAAATCTAGATCTCCTGATTGGAAAATATACTCGGGCCAAGCAGGGTTCTCTATTTCTTTGCTTCGCCGACTTAAGCAGCGCTTTTGATCTGGTGGATCATGCGATCTTGTGGAGAACCCTGCTTGATCTTGGTGCTCCGGAGGGCATTGTTTTCTTTCTGGCTCGGCTCTATATTAAACTCCAAAGTTGTGCCCGTTTTGGTATGAAGGGCGAGTGCACTCCTATGTTTAATGTTAAAAGGGGAATTAGACAGGGATGCGTTCTTGCCCCTTTACTTTTTACTTTGTTCATTAATGGGTTGGAGGAAGCCCTAAAATTGGTTGTGTCAGACGCTCCTCAGGTTAAAGGGATAAGCGTACCCCTGTTACTATATGCGGACGATTCCGTGCTGCTATCCAGGACCCCAATTGGTCTCCAACGCTTAATGAACAAGTTTTCTGATTTTATACAGGAGAGGAAGCTACTTATTAATATTAAAAAGACACACACTATGGTTTGTGGGCATGCTCGGAAGAAAATACCCTCCTTTATATTAATTGCCAGAAATTATCAAATGTGGACACATTTTGCTATCTGGGGATCACTTTTTGTAAAAACAATTTATGGTCCCAAGAATTTGCCAAGGTTCGCGTCAAGATGACGAAGAGCGCTTTTGGTATTTTTAGATTTGCCAATAAGTTAGGAGATAGACGCATTGGTGATATGTTAAAAATCTACCAGGCCAGAAGTGCGTCTACTGCCCTCTACGGTGCGGGTGTGTGGGGTTACCACCCGCACCCGTGTATCCAATTAGAGGAAAACCGCTTTCTCAAAAAACTCCTTTGCCTACCCCACTCGGCTTCCACTGAGATTATTCACCAGGAACTCGGAATTAATTATTTGTCCGACCTGGTGTCTTTAAAACCCCTAAAGCTATGGCATTCTATCTGGCGGAAAGAGGAGTCTTCTTTTAGTAGAGCTGTAATTGAGGATTGTCTTCTCCTGGACAATTTCTGTAAAATACCATGATTAAAATTTGTGTATAGTTCCTTCCAAAATATATTTAATTTTAATATTCTTACAAACACATTTGCTGCTAATAACACACCTAAAAGTGAGCTGAGGCTCACTTTTTTAAGGCACAAAGCCAGTGAGTGAGTCTCTATTTTAGAACAATCTCCCCTGCTCATTTTTTATAATCGTTTTAATAATTATCAAGGATTTAAACTCTATCTTGGCCTGATTACACGTAGTTTGCATAGATTTTTATTAACTAGGTTGGGATTAGGAATTATACACCACCTGGTGGCTTTTCCAAACATAGAAACACATCCGGAAGGGCCTTGTCCTTGTGATGGTTCATCAAAGCAATGCACTCTGCACTTTCTTCTTATATGTAAATTTTATCTATCTTGGCGTATTGTGTATTTAAAACCTCTTTTTATGAAATATGGGGCTTTCACGGTTAATCATGCTATGGAACTGATTTTTAACCTGATTTATCCTGATGTTTGTTTTTTCACTGCTACTTTTCTCTCTAAATCTATTAGAGCCCGGAAATGTATAATGTTTTAATTTATGCCTGTATGGATTATATTATACTTATGGTTTTCTGTTTTTTTTATGTACTTTTATGGTCATATTCATATACCGAATAAAGTTTATTGAACTTAACAGAGTGAAGGTGTGTATTTGTGATTGTGGTATTTGACAGGTGCTAGTGGTGTACAGGTTGTGTGGTGGTTGGTTTGTGTGTGTATGTCTCAATGCAATGTAATGGTGGTATCTGCTGCAGGTCTGTTGAATATGCAAAGAATCATGGTAAGGATTTTAGCCCTTTAAATAGGTGGAGTTGTGGGTCTTACATATTTCATTTTTTTTGTTCTTTTTTTGCCTTTGACAATGCTCGTTTGGACTTTTTCTGTCTGTTTCTGTTGATTTTATTTGAGCATTACGGAGACGTTCAGTTGACCACAATAGATGCATGTTTAGCATTTGCGGGGTAGTCCGAGTCTGTTCCATTCCCGTTACGCTATGTTGCAGCGTTTGCGTACAAGTCGGTTGTGTCGGGCTCTTTTCCGGCCGATTCACTCAGACAGATTGACTCCCATAAGTGTTGCTCATCCGTATTGTGCTCCTTGCGAGTCGGTTGTATTTGACACGTGTTGCATCTTACTCCGTCGGTCGTACAGCACGTGTACGTGGCGGTTGGAAAACATTTCCGGTCCGTGTCAGTTGGAATGGTTTCCGAGCGGTTTCAAAATCGGCCCCTATATAGAAAGCCAGCTTCCTAAAAAACATGTTATTCAAATTGTAAATGTGAGAAGATAACATAGTAATACTATTATCAACAACATGAAGCATTTAATTTAAATTATATTGATCAATTTGTCTCAAACATGCAGCAACTTCCATTTGTGACAATTTCCAAATTCCATTATATTTAGCATACATACATTTTTTAGTACACAGATATTTAGGACCCAACAGAAAATCAGATAGGTCCATGCCCTCCGATAAGAGGGAAAGAAGTTGTTTCACTGAAGATAGTGTAGAGTGTTGGGATTGTTAATAATGAGGATTGGGTCAGCTAACGTTAACACCCAGTGTGGAATTCAAAAAATGGACTTGACATCTATTTGTGTCCACATGCATAAGGACCTGAAAGTGTGGTGTTAGTGTTAAATGTACCACTGTCAAGTTGTGCAGCAGTAAAAAAATTTAAATGTTGCTAACTGTCAAATCATGCAAATGAATGTAAGGTTGGTGCATTCATTTCTATAATCTCAATCAATCCTAGACATGTAGTCTGCTGAACGGTGTAATTCAGGAAAATAGTTTCATTTGGAATTAAGCAGGCTCATAATAAAGAATCTGTACCCTGGACCTGCCAGGATTTGGTATCCAAATGGATTTCAAATCAATGGTGTCCTTCCAAAAATAATAGCCTCTCATAGCAAATTGTGCTGCAAATGGTTCTATATAGAGTAATTTAGTTTGTGTAAGCATATATATTTTTGGGGATGTAAGGATACATTTAAAATAAAAGGATGCTGGATCTGACATTTCACTGATAGAATATCGATGTAACAAACATCGATGTTCTAAATATCGAACAAAAGAAAATAGACCGCAAAAAGATCAATGCCACTACCTTAACAGGTAAGTACAAATATATTGAATCAAAAATATTGAGGTAAATAAGAAAGATGTAAAAAACGATCGATTTAAAAATATATGTATAAAATAAAATATGAAAACAGTAAATATATTAAATATTCATTTTTATTTTAACAAATCAATTACATTTAGGGGCCGATTCCAATCTCGGTCGGAAGGGCACCGAATCGGGTTCAGCCGTAGCGGGTCCGAATCCGTTGCTTCTTTTCCGACCGATCCGTACAACGAAGTACAATGTGAAGATGCGCGAATTCTCTGACCGACTCGTTCCTGGCTTCGACCCAATCCTTCTGACTCGGTCGCACGCAAACCGACGCACGCAATGGAGACGATTCTCGACCAAACGAGTACAATGCTCGAATTGGACAGCTCGACCGAGTCGGAGCATCCGGCTTGCAAAAGCTCCCGGAATTGGACTTCGGGGGTCCGCGTCGGACCCCGACACCCGCAGCTGTACGATTCGCACACATGGGTCTCCCCCACTCAGGCAATGCTCGGCATGGATGGCACCAACGTGTACCCACTGTAGGGGACGGACTTGTTTGAGACATACCCATTCAGTCAATGGGAGCGCATGTATGAGTCATACAACTGGCTCCCATTAACTTCAATGGGAGTCCGACCGAACCGAGTCCGACAGCATACGTGCGCATCATACTCGCTCGGTCGCACTGTAGGGGTCCGACTTGGTCCGAAAACACTCCGGATCCGACTCGGTCGGAGTGCTTTCCGACCCGGATCGGAATCAGCCCCTTAATATACATTTTAATTAAATAGAATAAAAAAACGTAATTTAAAAAAATATAAACACGCAAACTGAAAAATGTAGAGCTATACATATATTTACTTAAAAATAATTTACTAACTATTAGATTTATTTAATTTTTAAACTTTAAAATTATATAAAAATAATATATATATATATATATACCAATAATTTAAAATGTAAAAAATCTTATATTCAATTAAAACATTAAACTATTAAAAAAAGTAAACTTACATTATCCAATACAATAAGTGCAACAGTAGGAAAAGTGTTGGATAGCGGAATAATTAAATTTACTATTCCAACTCCAGAGAGTACAACAGTAGTGAAAGTGTTGGCTAGTGGAGGAGTAAAAATTACTATTCCCACTCCAGTGATAGCAATAGTAGGAAAAGTGTTGGATAGTGAAGGGGGAAAAAATACTATTCCCACTCCAAACAGTGCAAAAGTAGGCAAAGTGTTGGATAACCTAGGAGTAAAGAATTACTATTCCCACTTCTGTGAGTGCAAACGTAGGGTAAGTGTTGGATAGCAGAGGAATTACATTTACTATTCCAACTCCAGTGAGTGCAACAGTAGGGAAAATGTTGGATAGCGGAGAGGTAAAACTTACTATGCCCACTCCAGTGAGTGCAACAGTAGGGAAAGTGTTGGATAGTAGAGGGGCACAAATTGCTAGTACCACTCTAAAGAGTGTAACAGTAGGGAAAGTATTGGATTGTGGAGGTGTAAAAAATTACTATTTCCACTGCAGTCAGTGTAAAAGTATGGTAAGTGTTGGATAGCAGAGTAATTTAATTCACTATTCTAACTCCACTGACTGCAACAGTAGGAAAAATGTTGGATAGCGGAGGGGTAAAAATTATTATTCCCACTCCAGTGAGTCCAACAGTAGGGAAAGTGTTGGATAGCGGAAGGGCAAAAATTACTATTCCCACTCCAGTGAGTGCAACAGTAGGGAAAGTGTTGGATAGCAGTGAAACAAAAATTAGGCATAACACTTAAACAATAAAAAAAATCATAAAAATAAATAAACACTATTTTAAAATTATAACATTTTATATATTAAACATACAAAAATCAACATATAATAATAATAATAATTACATATAACAAAAAACTACAATTGATATATTAAATAAAGTAATAAATACATTTATAAACAAGAATTATTTAAAAGCAGCAAATATTAACATACAAAAAATTCTTTAAAACATAAATGTATTTATTTTATTGCATACCCTATAACACCACACCAATAACAAAACACTTCAAAAATTTTAATTAAATGTATTTTCATAATTAACATAATTAATAATCAATTACAAAAAATATTATTAATACAAAATAATAATACACATTCATTGAGTACACATGCTTTAACACTATAATTAAACTATAAAATAATAAAACACAATGAAATATTATTTTTAAAAGAAAACCTATTACTATTAACAACTAATAATTAAATAATTAAACATTTATTTAATACCCACCTTTAACTCCTTTAAAAGTAAAAACAACACACAAAAAATAAACAATTTACACAACATAAATATCAAATAATTAACATTAACAGCTATATAATATTTGTTAAGCACAAAATACTTACCACCTTTACTCATATAAACACCACAACACACACCTAAAAATAATTACACAATTACCATAATTAATTACTAATTAATTAATTAAAATTAATTAACAACTAATTAATACTTATTCAATTAGAAATTAATTTCTTCCCATCCTTCTCACCCTTTACACCTAAAAACACCACAACACACACCTATAATTAATTACACTATTATCAAAATAAATTACCAATTAATTAAAATTGATTAACAACCAATAATTAATTAATAATTAATTACGTTACTCATTTAACACTATAGCATCTCAATTAAACAAATAATCATTGATAAAAAACATTCAACATATTTAACATAATTAAATTATTTCTCACCTTATTACCCTGTAAACCCACAACCCGCTACGGAACTAAAGACGCAAAATAAAAATAAAAAAATATTAATAACAACTAAAAATAATCAATTTATTTTATATAATTAAATTAATTCCCACCCTATTCTCCTATAAACCCACAAACCGCTAGGGAACTAACAATGAAAACATCTATTTTTTTTTTAGTACTACTACAAATGTAACACATATATTACAAATACAAACAAATCTTATACAAAACACATACATCACATACATATAAAATCTATACTAAAATACGTTACATTAATACAAAAATCGATATTTTTAACAACTATATTTTTGCCAACGATATTTTACACTTCTATATTTTTAACATCGATATTACTCACCTAAATTCAATATTCTTGACCACGAGAATTTGTCTGTTGATATTTCTGACACACAATATTTTTAACTCGATATTTGAGTAAATCAATATTTTGGATTCAATATTTTGTCTCTGCACCTGATCTGATGTGGTGTATCCTGAAAAATATTAATATTTACCTTTATAAGTTTTAGAACTCCCTGGTGAGTGAGTGGGACAATGTTCCCATTGTGTATAATTAAAAAGTGTGCGTTGAACACTTGCTTGATGTAGATAATGATGTCTATAATTGTGGTAACAGAACATCTCGCCATAGTTAGCAGAATTAAGATACAAATCCTCGGATTTGAAAATAGTATACTATTACAGCTCCGAAAGCATGGAGTTTACAGTTTCAACGTCCCAATCATCTGAATGTAATCGAGGTACTATTACATCCCTCACAGAAACTCCAAACACAAATGTTATCTGCAGGAGCTCAGTAGAAAGAAATATGTTGTAAGAAACTTTGTACTAAACAATTCCATCAGTTACTGGAACAGCTGAAATATTCACGAGGGACAAATCTCTTTTCAGTTTATGCAAAGAAGAGTCATGGGAAAACACCCGGTTGACCAGGTCCATAGCAGAGCATTCTGAAATGTAGTGGCCATTAATCAGCAGGAAAAAAACTGTCACTAATCCAATCCACAGGAATAGAAAAACCAAGGAAAGTGTTATCTAAACATATATCGAAGGTGGGACTAGAGAAGTGTGGTTCAGCCATGAAAAGAAAACACAGATCCTTGCAGGAGAAGTGTCTTAAACTTAAGAATCGCGTGAGGAATTTTCATCTTGATCCATATAATACGCAGAAGCATTTAGTCAAAAAACAGGGGGCTCTAGTTCAGTAACAGGACCCGAAAAATCCAAATGTGGTGCACCCACAGACAGTGGATCAGTATGAATGATGTCAGCTGAAGAAGATGCAGTAGTGAGAACTTCTGTCATGTTGCTGGTAGTTGTAGAGGAGGCAGGTATGGATTGAAGTACATTCGCTGCATCCCCCCAGCCGGAGAAACAGCTACAGTGGTACTCACTAGCTGTACAGGAATTTGCTTTATGGTAGTGAGAGGACTTAGGGAACTGCCAAGGACTCCTAGTGGCCCACTGTTAAGAATCGGCCACAAGATATGACTTGATGTTACCAATGTAGACACAATGATCGTCTTTAAAACTAGGAAGTGGTGGCAATATTACAGTTCTTGTACCTTGAATGCTAATGTCTGGCACCAGTGTTCAGTATGATGGGCCAAACTCCTTTTTACTACCACTTTCTCTCACACAAGTTCCCCAAGTTGTGGAATCCAGTGGGAAGGTTCTGATTGCTCCTTTATTCTGGCAGAGCCAGATGTCTTCAACAGCTCATCGGATTGGGTGTCACAGAACATTTGCAGGTCCTGTAAGACAGCAAAACCCTTATCTACATCAAAGGGCATGGCTGGTACCACAATGTCTAGACCATCAAGGCTTGTAACGAACATTTTGACATCAAAGAGTACTTCATAAGGTGATCACCCACCCAGGGATCTTTTAGGGAGGTTGTTAAGGGTCTGCTGAATCCCATATAGGTAGTGGATCCAACTATGTCTAGTGCCTACTTCTCGCACTGTTAAGGACAGTTTTAAGTCTTGGTTCATCCTCTCCACAACAGAACAGAATTGCCCTCAGGCCTATATGGAGAAGAATAATGCACCTGTATACCCAGAGATTCCATAGTATTCAGGTATGCTTTACAAGCGAAAGCCGGGTCCTGGTCCGAGTGAAATGTATTGCATACATGAGTCCCAATAAAGATATGCATGTCTTTAATAACAGTGCGAGTGTCAGCTGAATATTGTGATTAAAACCAGAGGAACCTGGAGCAAGAATCAACTGCAACTAGAATAAATTTAAAAGCTGTCTCTGAAATAAGAGGACCACAGTGGTCAAAATAAATGCAGCCAAAAGGTTTGTTAGAAATTAACAGGTGTGTCTGCGGCGGACGAACCATGGTGGAAACTTTATGGCAAATGTAACATCAAACTTTTGGTCTGCTGATATAAGCCTTGCCACCAATAATGGTGCTGTAGCACTGGAATTGTGGTGGCTGAAGCAACATCTTTGTGCACAGCTTTCACAAAAGCTAGTCTGCGGCCTTGGTTGGGAATCAATCGAACACCAACTCCTGGAATAGTTAAAAAAGTAATGTTTTGTTCACTCATATGGTAGATATAATCAGGTTGAAATCCCTCAGGTAAGGGTGTGTCGTCTTTATTAGCATTTACAGCGCCAAAAATATCACAGTCTATTCTCGTTTCAGAACGAGTATTTGCAGCTACAGTGGTAGTTGTAACTGAAAATTTGGCCTCTTCATCAGCCAAAGACTTTCTTCAACATGTGCTTCCACATGCTGATGACTCAATGTATGTATAATGTGAGCCTGTGCCAACCTATCTTTGAGATCTGCCACTTTATCCCAAAGCATTTTATCCTTGATTGTGTGCCTTTACAATCTTTAAATACTTTCCATCAATATGTAAATTTTCCTTTAATGACTGTATACAGTAATACGAACCACACACAATAAATGTGGTTGGAATTTTCCACAGAAGATCGCACCAGCAACAGTGGCACACATCACCAAGTATTGCTGGTTAGAGTCTATAGCATGATGGGCTGAACCATCAGTGTAAACAATCTCTTTATACTGTTCATGAGGTAAGACCGAAGTGGGCATGGGATAAACATGCTCATACTGCAAGAATTCTTGTGTCTGTAAAAGGGGTCAAAGACAATGTTTACATCAACAGCTATTAATGATGTTACTCATTGTATCTATCCAGGATGGAGGGCTTTAGCATTAGGAACTCTAGCCTTTGTGACAGCCTCTAAGGCTGGCAAGGGAGGAATGACAATAATGTATTTACCTTGTGCATGTGTCTGCTCCTTAAGTATAGAAATCTGCCCCACAGTCAGTATTTTTTCAGTGGAGTCAAAACGCATTTCTACATTGGAATAAAAAATGTGATTCATATGCCATCAACACCATCTCACCTTCATTAAAAGTGGTGTAAGTAAATCCCTATTGCTCCCAGTAAAACACAGATGACTAGGTTTGTGGTGTTTACACGCGTATGTTAGTGACATGTGGTGAGGAAATCAGATTGTAAGCGTCTGGGTGCATCTGTGTGCTCTGATGTCCACAGTGTTTTAGACAAATCAGGATGAATTAATTTATATAGGGGCATATGCATCAACATTAGCATTTGCGATTCCTTATTAGCGAAAAATAAGGAATCGCTAATAAGGAATAGCAAAAGGCTATGCATGTAGGAATCGCTATTCAAATAGCGATTCCTTAACATTCCTTATTACCGAATCGGTAATACCGAATCGGTAATAAGGAATACCTACCCATTCATTCCTATGGCCTTGGAGGCCCATAGGAATGAATGTAAAGCCATTCTGTATTAGCGATTCGGTATTACCGAATCGCTAATAGCGGGAGCACTTTCAAGGGTGCCAGGGTGTCAAAAGGACACCCTGTTGCACCCCTGAAAATGATATGTGCACATATGTTGCACACACACATGCTCTAAGGGCATGTGTGTGTGCAACATGAAACTTTGAAAAATGCACAAAAGTGCATTTTTCAAAGTTTTTGCAAATTACCATGCAGTTCATCTTCATGGTAATTTGCTCCCCTTATTAGCGAAATCGCTAATTTTTTAACTTTGATGCATTGCATTTAAGGAATCTCACTTTGGGATTCCTTAAATGCAATCGCTATTTAAGGAATCGGTATTTAAGGAATCCCTATTTAAAGAATCGCTATTTAAGGATTCCTTAAATACCGATTTCTGCTTTTGGGTTGATGCATTGGGATTGGGTATTTTTTACTTAATACCGGGAGCTAATAAGGAATCGGTATTTTACCGACTGGATTTTGGCTTGATGCATAAGGGTGATAGTGATTTAATGCATTGAACATAATCAGGAACATATGACCTGCCAAAACTAAGGAATCCTAACAAGGATTTGTGGGGCATATTTACTAGGAAGTGGCGGAACACATCTTTAGCCTCCTTGGCTTAACGCCCTGCATTTCCCCCTGCACTGGCCCTGATTTTAGCTGCCTAGCACCAACTCAGAATTCTAAAATTACGCGATTCACTCTGGCCATGTGTGGGTTTAACTGAACCTCCTTCAGGTGGATGTCATCTACATAAGACAATATATCTGTGTCAATATCATGTAGAAGTGACACTATGCGAGCAGCAAATAATCCCGGAATGTTATTAAAGCCTATAGCTAAGCGGGCAAAGCAATGCCGAAAAGACTGTCCAGTCCCAGCTTCAGGCACTAGAATTTGTCTGAAAAAATCAGAAATATCCAATGTTGTTTTGCATTTTTCACAGAATATATTGTTAATTAGTGCTGTGTGTTTTGGGCATTGCAAATATGCATACAACTTTTTAAATGTCTGCAGACTAAAACTAAGACTATTTGATATGAATGATCGGGCTTCAATACAGGGAAAAAGAGGATTTTTCATCTTAGAGACACGGAGTTCAATAAAACCCTGGTTCTCCAATTGCAAGAGTATTTCTCTAAAGTGTGCCTTAGCATCTCATTTAATGGGATATTGTAGTTGCATTTGCGGGCTGGACCTTTTGGGTATGATATGATAACGCTAGTCCTAGCCAACAAGATTGTGATATAGCGCAGGAGCTATTGCAAGAGCCCATTCAGCTGTATAAGCTTGTTTGACATGTTCTGGGACAAGAGCAGAGAAGGATGGAGGTATGACATCCTCACTCTGTAGGGATGTTTGTAAAAACTGTGGGGGCAATTGACCTCCGTTAGAAAGATGTCATAAGATAAATATACATTTTTCAAGATTATTGCTTTAATGGTGCACTGTATGTCGCCCTCAATTTGAATGCTCAGATCATATAATTTATCAGGAGGGGCTATGCGTCTATCTGGGGGACTCAACTGTAATAAAACTATCACAAACTCTCAGTTGCTTTTGCTCCCAATAACTTCTGGAGATTCGAGCGCACAATGGTGACTTCTGCATCGCTGTCGAGGAGAGTCACCACCCAACTCCTGTTCAGGACGAGGGTTATCAATATCTGTGGTATATTTTGTGGTAATAACCACAACTTTATGTTTATAAAATTGGGGTTTAATTGGAGATTTCTCCTCCTTCTTTATCTTTACATCAGACCAGCATTGTGAGTCTCTTTCCGGCATCACATACTCTCCTTGTCTGCCTTCAGATCACCCTGCTCTCTCGTACTGCTTGTCAGATGAGTCGTGCAAGGAACAAGGAGAATGTTTATCAGACATCTCATACCTGGCTGAAGCCTTGAATTCAGTGCAAATGCAAAAATCAGAGCATCTCTCAGGGAGCTCCTGGGGTGGAGAACCTCCACGAGGTTTAACTTGCTGTGCTTTTTTTGATTTATCTCATGATTTTTTAACAACTTCACAGTTTTACTTGGCTTCCTTATCAGTAGTAGGTTTGGCAAGAGGTAATTTAGGAGGTCTGATTCCCAAATTACTGCATCCTATGGATATGTACACATCATCAGTAATTATAGGTAGCTCACATTCATGGTCCTATTCTGCAATCACTGGGAGCCTCATGCATATATCCAGAAAAGCCGTTTTGGCTTTAATGTTAGAATGAATAATTAACCCCTTCTATGCTGCGCAGATTCCGCCGCTGTGCTGACGGAATCTTGCGCGGGCGTGGTCATGACGGAACGGTTCCGTCATGAGCACAGCTCAACCGTGGCTCATGACGGAACCGTTCCGTCATGAGCACCGAAGGGGTTAAGGAGACCACAGGAAAATTTCCCATTAGTTTCATACCCAGAGTTTTGGCAGCAGCTGCCCCGTCCTCATTCTGTATTTGTTTTAACAATGTCCGACAAGCCTGACATCGATGGAGAGCCATGACTGGTGGTATTTACAGCGGCAAAGACTGTCTCCCACATTTGACAGTCACCTATTCCAGGAACCATTCCATGTGGTAAGCACATAGTTAATATTCTGTGCTTGGCCTATGCTTCTGGAGGGGGAAACACAGCTTCAAGTTGATCTACCTTTTGAGCAATCCAAAATGTAATATCAATTACAGGACTTATAGTCGGCACTGAGCTTGTCATAGCATGTTAGGCTGTGGTTGTGGCACAGCTATAAAAGTGCCCAAAAAGAATATTAAGTTGCATCTATATAATGTAACTAGATCCTCATATAATGCTCTGGTTTGTAAACGATTAAGAACTCCCACATCAGTGTATGGTGTATATCCAGCTAGTGTTGGCCAGGTTGCCTCTTCATTATTGAGGGGACACAGGCATGTGGGTGTGGGAGGGCGCCAAGGAACCATTTATTGTGTTCTCAGTATGACAGTGTAATTTCCATGATTGCAAATGCTCTGTGTTGTGCTAGTGGTTCAGGAGTAGCATATGTATCAAATGTGTTTGAATTAGCATCCACTGCTGGAAAATTGAACCAGGAATAAAATACTTCAAAACAATCTGCATCATTTGCTTCTACCACAAAGATAAAAGCACCACATACATTAGTAGGTCCGTGATGTGTTAAATGTGCATGGACAGCAGGTCTTCAAATAACATGAATGACAACAGAGTGTGCAGCCATTAATAAAACAGAAATGAAAATAACATGCAAAACAAAAATGGGCTAACCTTTCGAACTTTCAAGATTAAAAAAACACAGAATTTGGTGCTGTGGAGGATTAATCCCCAACACCATGGACGTCCCTAGTGGTCGGCATATTAGGTATTATGGACACACACAAGCACTAGTAAGGAGACCTCTGCTATAAGAACTATCCCAAGCGCTGGTAGTGACATGTTGCAGGGATGATTCTGTGTAAACAGAACTATGCCTGGGACCACAGAACGTCAATATGTAGGGACTGAGTCAAAATACCACATCAGTACCTATGAGCCCTGATCCAGACTAGCTCATAGTGCTTTACCTGCTTGCCAAACATTCCCAGAGTGAAAGGTAAGTTAGCACCCCAGAACACAGCAGTCTACACCCCTCAGGCAACCGTGGAAACAGATAATCAACCTTTCGTTTTTTCACTCATGCATGTCCATAATAAACAAAAAAGACACAATAACAGTTTACAATACTAATTGAAACCTATCGTGCTCTATTATAAAACATCTGTATAAGAACTAAAAAACATATGTATCACAACAGAGTGAGGAGCATTGCAAATAAACTATAAACGATAAGACTCCCTAACATGGTGAAATATTTGTCTACCTCAGCCAACCCCCACTACGGAAACACAGTGTTAAATTATAGATCTCTTGGTTTAGTGGCAAACCCCATACATGCTATGTATAGGTAGTTGTTCTTCATCTCAGCAAATGAAGCTCTCTTTAGTCTGGACCTTTGCTCTGCTAGGAAGTTTTCTCCCTGCTTTCGAAATGGCACAGCTCAGTGTATATGGTTAAAGGTATCTTCTTGAAAATAGCAGATGTGAATGTATGTTGTGTTTGAGTGCCAAGCTACGTTTGCTAACTAATCGCAGAGGACCGCGCACAGTGTTTTTTGAGCTTGTACAAGATGTTCTGAAAGACTGAAACAATAGCAAAAACATGTGCAGTGCTTATCTAAAATAATTGTTGGGGCACAAAAATAAACATGCCATGCGTAACATGTGCAAGGCAAAGCAGTCTAAATGTACAAGCAAACTAAAATACAAGCAAACTAAGTGGGCCCTAAATGGAACACATGACATTAGCAGCACTCACTGAGCATTCTTTAGAACCAAATCCAGCACTCGCCATGCTTCAATTCCGTCAGGAAAAGGAAATGCCCAACACATGCAGGGGGAAAACCAAGGAGCACTTCCGGAGTGCTTTTTCGACGCTTCCAGCACTCATCATGCCCCACTGGGAAAGGTTCAGGTGGCTGGACTCAGCAGCACACAGCCAGTTCTGGGCTGCCACTGGAATCTTTGCAGACCCCATGTGAGCATGGAGGGGGTAGCCACCAGTCCCTTGAGAACACTAGGGTCCATAACAGGGTGCAGACAGTCAGGCCAGCACAGGGTCCTCATAGCAAAGTGGCAGTCTTTCTCTCCGCCCAGCAGGCAGTAGGGTAGCACTACAAAACAAGTAAGTCCAATGGTAGTTCCTAGCAGTCCTCTGGTGCAGTGTATACAGCCATCAGTGCCTGGTTACCATTCCATGCAGTGTCTAAACTCATGTGATGAGAGCCCTGTATTTATACCCAAAATTGTCTTAGTTTAAAGGGGCACTTCATAGGAAGTGCACAACACTCCCTCTCAACCCCAGCCCTAGCTCTAGATATCAAAAGGGGGTAAATCAGTCCTTTGTGTGACGGCAGGAAAGTGCCTATACAAATGTAAGTGCACCCAGCCTCCCTCTCTCCAAGCCCAAGAAGACCATCAGAATGCAGATGCATGCAGATGTAACCCTGTCACACCTAACCCTTCCAGTGTGATGGCTGTCTGGAAAATATGAACAGAGTGTAGCTGTCAACCAAGCCCAGATGTGGATTGGAGTCAGGCTGCAAAGTATAAAGGGAGTCATCAGGATGGTGGGTGGACTTGAGTCCGCCCGCCATCCTAGCGGTAATGGGACCACCCGCCTGTAAGGCAGCGGTCCCGCACTCCAAATCAGGTTGCGACCACCACTGTTGTGGCCGCATCCAGTGTTCTAACATTGCAAACGGTGCTGCTGGCTGCAGCACCGCCACGGTGTTGAAAAACGCATGTTGTACATTTCCATGCGCAATGTGGCAGGCACCACTCGGTGTCTGCCACCTTGTGCATGGAAATGTAGGGGGGTACCATGGGTTCCCCCAGTGCAGTGACATGACCCAGCAAGGGGGGCGGACAACAGGCCACCAAACCCAATCCCCGCCCGCCTTTCCATGGCAGCATGGCCGCCATAGAAAGGCACCTGGCCACACACATCCTAATATGGCGGACGGTGCCTGCTAGGCACCCCCCCCATATTAGTGGCCTTGCTCCGCCTGCCAGGCAATCGGTGCGATTGCCACCAGCAGAAAAGCAGCATACTAACTTTGCTTCCGCCACGATACCCACCGCCATCCTGATATGGTGGTGGGTAAATCTCAATGTGATGGCGGAACAATCGCCACCGCCGGCCTGGCGTTGGCAATCATTCCGCCATCGTAATGAGCCCCTAAGAGTCTTAAGCAGAGAGAAATGTCCACTTTCTAAAAGTGGCTTTTATATAATGTTAATAAAAAATACAACTACACCAGTAAGCAGGATTTATCACCTCTATTCCAAACATACCAAACATGGCAATGCTACACCTTTCAGATAAGAAACTCCCATTGGTAACCCATGAGAGGAGAAGACCTCACGGTAGTGAAAAACAAAATAAAACACAATAAAGGCACATGTCCTACCTTTTACTTACACAGTACCCTGTCCATTGGGCTGTCTAGGGTCTACCTTAGGGGTGACCTATATGTAGTAAAAGGGGCGTTTAAGGCTTGGTAAGTAGTTTTAAATGCCAAATCAATGTGGAAGTAAACAGCGTATGTAGGCTCAGCAGTCACAAGCCTGAGACAGGTTTGAAAGGCTACGTCAGTTGGTGACACAAGCAGTGCCGCAGGCCCACTAGCAGCATTTAATTTACAGGTCCTGGGCATATTTTATACCAATTTACACTGGACTTGCAAGTAAATTAAATTTGCCAAACAGGTGTAAACCAATCGTACCATATTTTTAGGAGAGAGCACATGCACTTTAGCATTGTTTAGCAGTGGTAAAGTGCCCAGAGTCCTAAAAACAACAAACAGAGGGTGAGAAAACTAGGAGGAAGAAGGCAAAACATTTTGGGGTAACCCTGCAAAAGGGGCCAGGTCCAACCATGGGAAAGAAAAAAGCTGTTCAATTATCATGTCACCAAATCTTCCACATCAGCCAAATTCCCCCAATGGGACCTAAAAGCCCTAAAGGTCTCCCACTGGGCTCTTAGGATAGAAACAATTAGACGTTTCCCAAACCCTTCCCACAAAAACATCAGAACCTCATTGAATTGACAGTCAAGTAGGCACAGCTACAGAGGCTTACACCAAAGTTGAAAACTACTCCAATTCCCTCATGTTATTTCAAGGTGGATAGCTGCTAGGAATTCTGAATAGCCTTAACTGAATGGCAGGACAGTCCCTTACTTTGTAACCCCCTCCTCTCAACTGCGAAGCCGAGAGATGTAGTCTCAGCAGGGACAGGTAGGGGGATGAACTGAGAGGGGAGGGAGAACAAAGGATCATCCACAGGCCCTGGATCACACAAACAAAATTGTGCCTGGGTCCAAATGACAGCACCACCATTACTCTTGCTTCCACCCACAATCTTGTCAGCAACTTGGTAATGAGCATAACCTCTGCAAACCATTCATCCAGCCTTAGAATTGGCCTTCCATCTATCACCTTGCCCCCTCCTGTGGACTGTGAGAACAGAACCTAGGAACTTACAAATTGAGTCAGGAACAAAGAGGTCTAGAAATGGCACATCAAAGTTCCCACACAACTATAGAAAGGCAGCCCTGGTTAGAGACATTTCCTGGGAGGTAGGAAAGAACCGGCTGAGAGAATTTGCCACCCCATTGTCCACTCCTCTGAAGTGGAAGGCCACTAAAAACTGCAAGTGAACTTCTTCACACTAAAACAGCAGGGTAGTAACAGCATTGAGGGAACTGGAATGGATCCCCCTGGATTGTTCAGGTAGGCCACCGTAACCTGTTTGCCTTATTGGACCACATGTTTGCAATCCACAAAGGTTGCTGGAACCCCATCACAGCCCTGTAAACAGTCATGAGTTCCCGCTAATTGTAGGAGTGCCTGCCCTCCTGCAGAGACTATCTTTCCTGCAGTGACTTGTACTCCAGTGTGACTCCCGAACCAAAGGAGCCAGCATTCAACATGCATCATGAGAACCAGTAGAGGATCCTGCTTCTGCTCCATGCCTTTGGAGAGAGAATATGGCAGAGTCCACCACCTCAGGATCTCAATGTCCCATGCAGTCACTGGAAATACACAGTCGAAGTTCCCTGACTTTGGGTCCCAGAATTAATGAAGATGGGATCACAGTGGACAAAGATGGAACTGAGCCCAGGGAACCGTGAAAACAGATGCTGCTATGTGCCCTAGCAATCTCAACCATTGACCTGCAGGTGGGAAGTGGCAACCTATCATTATCAGGGTCAGAGACCTCAAGATTTCAGCCCTGAGAGCTGGAAGGAAAATCCTGTTCAGATCCTTACAGAACTTGTCCCCTATAAATGTCAGATCCAAGGAACCAACTGTCACTTCCCTTGATTGAGTAGAAACCCATGAGCCTTAATCTGCAAGCAGGCGAAGGCCAAATTGTGAAAGAGCCGTGACTCTGTGAGAGCATGGAAAAGCCAATCATCCAAGTAGGGATACAGGTGAATTCCCAGCAGATGAATAGATGCCACCAAGGGTGGCACCATCTTCATGAACACCCTGGGCACCAACTTGACGCCAAACGGCAGAACCCTGAAATAAAATTGCTTCTCCTGAATGCAAAATCTGAGATACTGCTGGTGCTGAGTATTGATCGGGGCACGGGAGTATGCATCCTGGAGATGCAACAAGCACATCAGGTGTACCTTGATCACCAACGGAATAACTCTCTGCAGAGTTTCCATTTTGAAGAGCATGGACTGCGCAAATCTGTTGTGAGCTTTAAAGTCCAACACAATCCTGAAACCTGAGTGGATTTTGCCACGAGAAAGACAATGGAATAGAAGACCCTGTCACGCTCCGTCCATGGAACTTCCAGAATTGCTGCCTTCTGAAGATGAAGTCGATGCCCAGAGCCAGCCTCTTTTCCTTGAGAGAAGGCCAAGGAGTCAGCTGGACTTCTGACAGATGAGTTAGATCAAATCATTTTATCCTGTAGCCTTCTCTGAGAACTCTCAACACCCAAGCTTCTGAAGTAGATGCCTGCCATATCTGAAGAACCTGCTGGATCCGACCTCCTACTGCACACCTCTTGCCATCCACCATATAGTCAGGAGCGAGATTTTGGTGGAGACATGGCCTTCTTGTCTCTACACAGGCAAGCCGGAAACCTCACCTGAGAGTGCTGAGATTGTCTCCAGGGGGGCTGACAAAATGGAGACTTTCTCTTCTTAGGCGGTTTCTCAGAAGAACTTTGTTTCAGGGAGGAGGAATGTTTCTTCTCCTTAAACAATTTGTGGAGCTTTTCCTCACTCTGCGCCCTAAATAACTGGTTACCCTGAAAAGGTAGCCTGAGGGCAGATACCTTCTGGGTTGATTCAGTACACCAGTCTTTCAACACCAAGTTACGTTGGGCCGCCACAGAGACAGAGCTGTGGTTCTTACCACATCGAAGGAGATGTCTGACATGCATTCCTCCTGACGTTCTAATGGTTTCATCAAAGCTTATCATTCAGATGCATCATTCATATGTTATGTTATGTTACAGGGCTTTATGTAGAGTCCGATCACTAGGTCATGTTTCTTGATGCTGGATAACAGAACAGCACACTGCAGGCAAGGACTTAGTCATATTCTTGTCTAATGACGCCAAGTCTTCAAGAGTTTCCAGAACTTCATATAGTTGGATGTAGATCTCAACTCAGGAGACCTTCCAATCTCTTCTTTTTAAATGAGGGGGTTGTGAGGAGGATCTCATGAGAGGACCTTGAGTTGCAATTAGGGGTGCATTTTTGATTCATAATGATATGAAAGCTGGACGTTTGCTGTGAAGAGAATTAAAAATTATACAGCCCGCTTTAAAAATAGAACACTGTTCCACCAGAAGTCAGTGAAGATTTCTGAACAAGGGGGTGATATGGCAATGACTAGGCTGTTGAAAAATAAGCCTGGAAGTCTGGTTTTGAACCAATTTAAGTCTATGGTTCAAGTCTTCAGTGAGGCTGAGGTATAAAGAGTGGGCATACTCTAATATAGAAATGACTAAAGCAAAAATGACCTGGACCAGATGTCCGTTGTACAAAACAGTAGGAAATTACACCACCAATTTGAGGTTTCATGGATAGATTATTGTCAATGAGGAATCCAAGACTCCGTGCTGAGTTCTTATGCTATGTGGGGGGAACTCATCATGGGGCTGAGTTTAAGGTGATTACTATTCATCCAATCTCGTCTGTAGAGCATGGTATTTCAAAAGGTATCCAGTTTCTAAAGACTGGTCAATGTTTAACAACAGCTGCAGATCGTCTGTATAGTTGGACACTCTGACTTGCATCTCTTTTAAGGAGTACTCCAGCAGACCAATATAGAGATGAAAAAGATGGAGGGGGACAAAGAAGATCTTTGAGGTATTCCACAGGTTAAACAGACCTTGGTAGAATAAAAGGGGTATAGCCAGACAGATTGCAGGCTGTACTTTAAAAAGGAAGCAACCCAGGCTAAGGCTAAGTTTTGTAGGCCCGCGGCCTGACACGGCCAACGAAGAGCTCATGGTCTACTGTGTCGAAGGCCACAGACAGATCGAGAAGGACCAATGCCTGGGTCATGCCTCTGTTAGCATCTTCCTGTGGTTGATTGGAAGACGCAGGCGTTGCTAAAACTACACGTGTCTCTACAATGCTGCCCAAAGGACAAATGTGTCTCAACAATGCATTTCTTTACCATGAATGCCTTTACCACCCTATTTTGTGGTAAAGGTTTGACTGGCAAAGGGATATGTGTGGTGTGGATCACAACACAGCCCCCTTCCTGAGCTCTAAAAACAACCCTGACCTCCCTGAGTCCTAAAGATAACCCCAACCCCCATAGCCTTAAAAACAAACCCAACCCCCCACCCTGAGCCATAAAATCAACCCAACCCCCCATGAGCCCTAAAAACAAGCTTGAACCCAGCCCTAAAAACAACTCTGAACCCTTGAGCCCTAAACACAACCCTGACCTCCAGCCCTAAAATGTACCCCCAACCCTGAGCCCTAAACACTACCCCATCCTTAAAAACTGCCTCCCACTCCTCAAAACTCAGCCCCAGTCTCACTTACCAGACCATATCCTCATCCGATCCTTCCTTTTCCAATGCCCGCCCATCTGTGCATCTAGACAGTGCACTGCTTCAACCATGTATATGCATAGTTAAGGCATATGTGTGGTTAGGGCAAGCTTGGCTCTGCCAGTGGGGAGACAGCACATGTGGCTCAGACCGCATTGTAAAGGCTATTTCGCTTTTCCTGCATATCATTTATGACTGAGAGAATCACTGCTTCTGTCGAATGACCATGCCACTGGAATCAAGCTATCCTGGCTGAAGAGGGGTGAAACCCCGAAACCGGTCCTAGGATGCTTGTTTACGGTTCAGGGAGGACCTGACTTGGCAGTTCGGGCTGGCACAGGGTCAAAACTGATTTGCATATGGCCAGGTCTAAACTGGGGTGGCATGGTGAGCAAAATAATGATGGGTTTAACCCAGATCTCTTTACTGGGGTGAATGTTTTGATTCGTTCTGCATTCCGTCCATCTATTGTGTGTCTTTTGCTTCAGTCGAATGAGCTGGCAGAAATCCTGCCCGCTGGGGTTCAAGGAAATTAGATTCCACTGAAAAGGAACAGAGGTGACGGGCAACATGAGCCTCCAGCACTTTTGCCAAGAAAAGTAGCAAGGAGATTGGCCTTTAGTTCTTCAAAATCAAGGGGTCCTTGCACATTTTGTTTTATAGCGGGACCACTATAGCCTCTTTGAAGATGTTGGATATAGGAGTGGTTGAGGAGGAAAATGGCAATATTGGGGAATGAGAGAAGACCTATTTTTAAAATACTCAGATGGCAAGTGTCGTTGGGGGAGCCCGATATGACTTTTGATAATAGGTTCAGAAAAATCACCTTACTGATAGCAGGAAAAACAGATCAGTGAGTTCTGTAGATGTATGCCCACCTGCTTCTTCATTAGCCCAATAATCAAAATCACCTATTATCTAGATTTTGGCATGGTCCATATCCAAGGAGAGAGGGGGTAAGATTCTGTGAAAAGTTGTGGAAAATATTTCATGACGATAGACCACTGAGCAAATGAAGGGAGTTGTATGAGAGTCGAGCTTAATCAAGATACAATAGACTGTAAGGATAGCGAATGGTACCTGGCTTGAGAACCTAATGTATTTCTTAATTGTAGTAGCTACTCCCCCCCTGTATTTAGCCTGAGGATCTATTTATCTGAAGAACATAGTAGTCTGCCCGAAGAGCGGCTAGGATATCCTGAGAGGATTCATGTCAACCAGGTTTCTGTTAACAATAGGATATCTGGGGAATTAGATTCAAGAAGATGAAACATTTTGATCTGGTGCTTAACCACAGATCTAGTGTTAAGGTATATGACCCTGATTTTGACCATTTTAAGTTTGGGGAGAGTAGGAATCATAGATGATTCTGTGATAATATCAGTAGGATTGTACAAATAGAAGGGGACAGATTTGTTGTTTAGTTTATCTAACTTTTGCAGTTCATCCAAAACATGGGGGGCTAGTTGACAACGTGTTAAGTACAACTTTTTAAGTGCCTCTGAGGAATAAGAGAGTCGAAGGGCATGATGGCTATACCCTGGCCCCAGCGAGCCATGGATAGTCTCAGACGGGCTTGCCTCTGGCCTACTTTGCTCTGCCAGAGGCACACCCAAGCACAAGTCTGCTGTGCATCCACACTGCTACGGGTATGAAAAGGGCTGAAATACTCTGCCCCCTTCTCTTCTGATTGGTACACCCTATCCAATCAGTGAAGACAATGATTATAAGCAGTAATTCCCACAAATGCGATGATAAATTGCACAATTTAAGATAAAAAAAGTGCTCAAAGGTTAAAAACATGTTCAAGAGCGCAATGTGATAGGAAGCTGGTGCATTAAGTTACCAGCATGTGTGTGTTGCTGCCAGCGTGAAAAAGGCTGAGAACTCTTACAGACTCTGTCCCTTCACTTCTGGTTGGTACCCCCTCTCCAATCATCAAAGACAATGTTTGTATGCAACTTTCCCCAACAACGGTCAATGGAATTCCACAAATGCAGTGATAAAGTGGTAGCAAGCCAGTGCAGCTAAGTTACAAGGGTGTCTGTATACCTGCTGGCATAAAAAAGGCTGAGAGCTCTTAAAGGCTCCACCCCTTCTCTTCTGAATGGTATACCCTAGCCAATCGGCAAAAACAATGGTCAAAAGCAGTTTCCCCCTCAATGGTTGATGCAATTCCCAAAAATGCGGCTATGAAGTGCAAAATCTAAGTTTAAATAAGTGCCCATAGGCCTGACTAGAGCCTTGGGGGTCCATTAAGATAATGGGCGGATCGCCACCGCCTGTATGGCGGTGGCGATTCGCCCGCCAAAAACCTCTGCCCGCTGCAAATTTCCCCCCGCCACATTACCATGGCGGGGGGGACCCCGGTGGACTGGAAGACTGTCCACCGGTTTTCCGCCGGTAGGCAATCCACCCGATTGCCTACCGGGCGTAAAAGCAGTTTATATGGTGGCGGTGTCTGGTAGACAACGCCATCCATGGCCGTTGCCGCCACGGAAAGACAGGCGGTTTTTGCCATTGAGGGCCTGTAGTGGGCCCCAAGGGATTCTAAGGGGTTGGGGGTGCAGATGGGGGGTTCCTATGGTACCCCCTGCAGTTCCATGCACAACATGGCAGGCACGACACGGTGCCTGCCACGTTATGCATGAAAGTGCACAGCATGCCTTCTTGACATTTCGGCGGGCGGTGCTCTCAGCACCGCCCGCTGCAATGTCAAGTATGCAGGATGCGCCCGCCAGTGTGGCGGGCGCATCCTAATACCACCAACGGTACCCCCGTACCGATGGCAGGCGGTCCCATTTCCAGAGAGGATGGCGGGCGGACAAAGTCCGCCTGCCATCCTAATGACCCCTATATGTCTGAAATCAAATACTGGGCCATATATGTCTATATATTCCAGTGTGCACAGCCAGATGCGAGCCAGCATACATTTTACGCAAGGCAGCATCAATCTTTTCGTCCACCTAATCCTTGATGACTGCATCCTCTGCCAAAGATGTTCATGTTCATACTACCAAAGTGGCACAAATGAATCTTTGCAAGGATTTTAGCATCTGCATTAATAAGAGATATAGGGCGGTATGAGCCACATTCCTCTGGGGGCATATCTGTCTACAGAAAGAAAACTACATTTGTCATGTTCCATGAATGAGGCAAATCCCCACTACTCCCTATAAATCACACAATTTTGCACAGTAGAGAAAAAATACTATTCTTAAACATTTTATAGAACTCGATCGCTATTGTATCATCTTTGGCTGCTTTGCCATAGGGCAATGCTGCCACAGCCTAAATACCTTCCCCACTGTTGATCACTTCTTAGAGTGCCATTGCATGCTCTTCGTCCAACTTTGGAAGGGCTAATTCCTGCAAGTAATCTCCAAACCGTGTTCCATCAAATACACTAGACTGGCCATAAAGTTTCTGATAAAACACCGCAAATTGCTCCCAACATTAACTGTAAGAGTTTATGTGATAACCCATCCTCCACCTTAATAGTATTCTCCTTTAATATCCTCCACAAAGACAAGCCTTTCTCAATCAGCCAGAGGTATAGTTTCTGTTGCTGATGCCTCCTCTCCCTAATTGTATCTGCGTGTAGTAATTCTAGTTGCATGACTGACTGATGTATTACCCTCATTTTGTTTTCCTAATTTTCATTTTGCTCAAGATTATACTGCTGGGTGAAACCCCTGATAACAGCCTTTATTGCATCCCATACCATCAATGGGTAAGCTGTGCCCAAGTTATTCTGTATAACTCTGACACATTTTTTGTACTAGTACTGCATATTCCAAATCCATAAGTAAATGTTGAAGAAAAGAAAATAGGCGCCACTGTTGCCTGCTGTCTGTGAGTAAAGATATAAAAGAATGGGGTTGTGATCCAATGTCACTCTTGGGAAACTTCCATTTTAACAGATTGCAATATGTTATCATTGGCAAAAGCCAAATCAATCCTTGAATAAAGCTTATGCGGAGTAGAGCAGTATGTCAATCCTTGGTCCATTGGATACAGTGACCTCCAAACATCCCTAAGACAGTGGAGACGAGCTAGTTCAAGAATAGAAGCCCTAACTTTCACCATTCTAAGGGAAGCTCTCTGATTAGTGGAATAAAAAAAAGGTGTTATCCATTGTACAGTTAAAATCTCCCATGACTAAAAGCTCCCCTCACCATTCCAGTAGTTCCAGTAGTTCTAAAGTTAAAGCATCTATCATATCAGGTTCATCAACATTGGGCCCATATATTGTACATATCACACACCTAGTACCAAACATTATAACCAGTGCAGTCGCCCATCTCCCCCTAGATCGGCTGTGGCCCTTAGTTGCTTATATTCCAATAATGATTCTTCCAATATAGCGACACCGCTGAGATGTACAACAATAATATTATATCCAAGCTACCTAAGCACCAATCTATATTTGTATGCCAAGTGTGTCTCAGTAGAAGATACTATATGAGCTTTATATTTTGTAAGTTCCTCACAAACTAGTTGGTGTTTACTAGTTGAATTTAAGCCAGAGACAATTCAATATAAGCATCTAATTGACCCCTTTATACACCAAATTCCTCATCTATTGCGAGATACAATATGAACAACCAGTTTTCCCTGTGCCTTAAGTGGAAAAAAAAAATGTGAGGTTATATCTAAACAAATGAAATTGTTTGCTACATTGACATTGATTTTAATAATGTTGACTTATTCCCCCTACCTTTGATCCTACCCCACTCCCTCTTTTGTCCCCTTTTCCCCTTCAAGTCACTGGCTAGGAGGGTCACCCCTGAGCCTAGACTGTCAAGCCCGACAGTCCTAGGAGCCTCAGCTCCCCATATCCCCCCCGCCTGCCCATTACTGACGATGACCATGCGCCTCTAAGCTGTAAAAGAATGCCCGGAGTATTCTAAAGGGAAGAAAAGAAAAACAGGAAAAAAGAAAGCCCCCAAGAACTAAATGAGAGGGCTATCGAGGAGAGAGTATAGTTAAGAACCCCCCCCCGGAGCCCTCTTGTCACCGCTAAGAGTAAAGATAACTATCCTGCGCTAGATCAGCCCCTTATGTCAGCCAGAATTTGGGATGCTTCTTGCTCCGTGGAATAGAACCACCTTCGACTACCCTTGAAAATCCTAAATTTAGCTGGCCCCAGCATGGAAAAGTGTGCACCATTGGCTTTCAGTGGATCTATGAGTTGTCACAGCTTCCAGCGTCTGTCCTTTGTAGGTTTACAAAAAATGGCGTAGCTATTATCGACATTGAATCAACCAATGCAGGAGTTGCTGGCTGAGCTTTGATTGCAATGGGTTGCCTTAACAAAATATTGCCTATGTATATCAATTCAATAAGAGTTTTCCTCCCTATTGAAATCAGAGCTGCTAGACTTAAAAGAGTGATTAATAGGGTGTTTATGTGCTCTCTGTATTTGCGAGTCCATGTCTCAAACCAACAAGTCTCAAAATGTATTTCTAAGCAGCTGCACAATAAATTGGTGTGGATCATCCCCTTCCTTTCCTTCTGGTATGCCAAATATGCGTGGATTGTTCAATTTCTGTCGATTTTCCAAATCTTCAATCTTAAATTGCACTATGTCCAGCTGACCATTGTGGTCTTCATTCATACTTTTATTTACTACTCCAGTGTCCTCAATATCCGAGACCAGTTGCTGAAGTTCTACAAACTCTACCAAGAGATGAGATATTTTTCCAGTGACTTCCTCTGATGAATTTGTATAACTGCATTATCCTCACATACTTGTGCATAATGCTGCTGTGCTTCTACCTGTTGAGTCTGTAACATCTGCAGAATGGTTAAAAAGATTGGATATTATTAATTGTCTCTCACAAATTGATCGGACGCGTCTGCGGGTGGAGAGTAGATGATAACAGTGTCTCTTGTTGATGTTGAGTAAAGGCTAATCTTTAGTGGGGCTTGGCTGCTAACAATTGAAGGTGTTGGCTCAGCAGAGCCTTGCTTGCCCTTCTTTGTGGGGTTTTGAGAATTTACTGATGCAGTAGACCGGTGCGATATTAATGCCCTGACCTCCCCTTTTGACACGACCCAATTCTGTAGAGGGCTGCCTTTGGAAGTCTTGCTTGCTAGCTGATTTTTCCTACTTGTAGGAATAGATTTGCCATCCTTTTTATCCGTTAGAACTTCTCACAGTCTTGTTGTGTCTGCACAGGTACTGCTAGGTGGTAGCTTGTCAGTCCCTTCATGAGACTCGTTACACATTTGAGCTTTCTCTGCTTTAGGAAGGCTCCAAACAGTGTGTCTATTACTTGCAACATTAGTAATGGTTGTCATGCTAGTCATCCCATCTTTACTTATTTCAGACAGTTGTGGGCTAATAAGGACCACAGTGTCTGCAGGGACTGAAATAACCAATAACGTTTTGGAGATTTCTGAGGCTTCCGAAGTTTCTGTAGTAAATAACTGGTCCACATATGGGATACCCATCTGGGTACATCTGCCTTCTTCAGCTTGAGGCAAAGTAGAAATGGCAATATGGGCACCTCCCATTGCCTCACCTGCCCCAGTTTTACTGCACATTGCACTGCTTGCCCTAACCACACAGCCAATTGAGTCCCCTGCCTCTTCATTCCTCACTGTTTCTGTAGAGTCTGCCGCCATTTACCAAGTGTGTTGGTTAATACCTGGAATTCCTTCTCCCCTCTCAATTGTTACCATCCAAGGCACTCAACAAAGTATCCATATATCCAGTCAGAGCTGCAGCCATCAGCATGTCAGAGAGCGAAATCTCTTCATTGCTGGGCTTCCTGTTATATACCTGGAGTATAGAAGCTGCATCCTCTGATTGCAGTAGTTTAAGTATTGGCTGCCTCATGGAAACTTCTGTGATGCTCGCCGGCAACTGGGGAAACCCTTCCAATCCCATGTTGTGCCCCCAGGGTGGGCTTTAGCCAAATTGCAAGCTCCCCCCAACGCTGTGATTAGTAGTGATTAGTATTTGCTCGAGGCGGCACCATACTGAAAGGTGTAGCGAGCCAGACTTTGCTTACTTCACCAGCTATCAGGAAATGCAGCCACATACAGTGCCCGTAATAAAGCCTTTCCTATTTAATAATGAAGGCAGAAATCTTTCATTCTCATGTTGCGGTGTCAAGCAGCATCAAGCAGCATCCAGCCTCAGGGCAAAGCCATTGGTCAGGAGTCAGCATATGTCATGAGGGCGGGAGAAACATGGGGGCGGGCATCCCTGTGGCAAGTTCAACACGCCATCCTCTTCGGCCCCTGATTAACTTGACAATTTTCATCCTTATTTTATCTGTGCATTGCAAGACAATGTTTACCACATTGACAAAAATTACTATTGCTACTGTATTCTAAATGAGAATCAAGAAACGGTCAGTTAATCTCCACTAATTCTACATGGACTTCGGGGGAAAAGTAGCTCTTGGGAACTGCTGCATTACTTGGTTTCACCATCAATTCAGAATCTGTTAGAGTGCTCAATTGCTTCTACATTTTGATTTGAGTGAGCAATTTCCAAATTAGGTAAGTCAAAGTATGGGCTACCACCAGCTCATCTCGTAATAAACTAGGAAGATTGTGGATTTCCAGGATTAAAGTTAGGAAGGAAAAGAAAGCAGAAAGAAAGACTACTGTTATGATAGGTGCTAATTATCAGTGGAAAAATTGCTGGCTAATAGTCTTTATTCTTTTGAGAAAGCCTTTCTCCAACAGAGAGAGTATGGGTGTGAACAAGGTATGTAGAGGCGGGAACTCTGGTCCCATTTAGGGTATCTGACAACATTGCTTACCACAATGAGCAACTATAAGGTATAAACCAAGAACAACTGAGTTTCAAGTAGACAAGGGAGAATAATTGGAGAAACCCCAAAATAAACAAATATTCTAAAAACTCAGCACTCATACAACAAGCACCCACTCCACTAAATTTGGTTAATGGTTCCCGTTCCATGATTGAGTGAAGTCAGTGGAACTTCTGTTCTGATCACCAGTGTTATATTAGGGGCAGAATCCAAAATTAAGGGGATACAACAAACATTTTAGCACATAAGTGGTTGAGATGTTTTGAAAGGAACAGATGTATTAATGTACTATGAAGTACCTATGGTGCATAAGACTGTATGAGCATGTGTCTTGGAATTACTGGTTTATGTCAACATTTTCTGATGTAGGAGGATTCCAAAACACTCACTGCAGTCATTGCTGTCACTTGTTTCAACTGGTAATTCTTTTTTATGGTTTGTGCTTGAATTCAACTTAAACATTCAATATGTTTAGACCGATACATTTTTGAAGGTTGGTTAAACTGTTCTAGAAGGAGGACATCTTTCTCCACCAAATAGGACCAGACCCTACACTGGGTGTGTGAAGGCGAATATCCTCCTTGTCCTTTTGAGGCTTAGGTATAGGGGATTCAAGGCACCCAATATGCGGGCAGGAGGTTGATCAAGCTTACCAGACCTTGCAACAACAGGTGTCTATGGAGACCCATGATCCAGCTGGCACTGTTCCATTGACCAGCTGTAATATATGGAAGCTGTGGTTTTTACATGAACTCAATCTATCAATAAATCCATCATTCAGATCTTCCATTCCTCTAGGCTTTACAGAGGTCTATCTGAGATCACGTCTGCCTCTACTGGTTGTTGCAATCCAGCCGGGCCCCTATAGAGGCAAGTTTGCCATCTTTTCGCAGGTAAGAGCATCTAAACTTCACATTAACTTGCCAACGTTGTCTCTAGTCTACAAAAAGTAGCAACCTAGCAGACGTTCCGCTCTTTGTCTTGATCTCTGTAAGAAATTGGGATATTGGTTGAAGGGGGTGAAATCCTTCTCAATCAACAACCACAATCCTTGTTAGGGTAAGTCACCAAGGTCACTAGATTAACCTGTGCTGAATTGCCTGGGTGTTTATCACAAAAGCAGTCAGGCTTAACTTAGAGGCACAGATTAACATTTATTCATCACACAAACAGTAATAAATTGAAACGATAACACAAGAAAAATCCAAAGCCAGTTTAGTAAAATAGTATACATTTTAATGAATAGATTGACACCAAACAAATTAAAACCAATCTGTATAGCTAGAGTTATGAATTTTTAAAGTTTTAGGTGAAAAATAGTGCCTAAAAGGCCAAAGCGCCAATGGTGGGTATCTTGTGATGTGACACTGGGCCAAAGTCAAAAGTTAAGGCTGACCCAATGAAGCGCAGTTTGGATACACAAGGTGGATTGGACTCAGTCTCAACTTACCTGCAGACTTAGTAGAAATTCTGAGAGAAATTCCAGGATAGGGTAGAGTTTAGCTGGGCATTGCAGCACGCTGTGGCTAAGGAGGAGTCATTGCCACATATTTCTCTGGTGTCTAAGGCAGGAAGCCAGAGTTAACTAGAGGGTGTACTTGTATTAAAATGCAAGCCGTCTGCTAAATTTGGGGAAGTGCATCTTTTCAGCTGTTCAGTTGTGTCTGACTCAAAAGAAAAAACATCCCGAGTCAGAATGGTTCAAATAATATTGCAATAGTTTGTGGAGTGTACTTATTCACAGCCAACCCCTTTTTTCTTGCCAAAGGAACTGACAATAACACAGGAAATGCAGAATCAGTGGAAACTGGCTGAGGACGAAGGACTGGGTTGCTGAAAGCAGGTATTATGAATGGTGACTGTAAGGGGTACAAGCTGGCTGACATGTCCAACATCCACATTAAACCAATATTCCCACAACACCTTCCATTTGTTGCAGCATGCATGCACCAATCCATCCATGAACTTCATACACATTGTGCACAAACACACACACATGCTCGCACTCAGGCAGAAACATGTGCCCATATGTATATCATTTATGTAGTTTCCACACATGAGCTAGACTTGAATCCATATCTAAGGGGACATTAAATCACCAGTATGCAGATTTAGCAAGGAGGGGAAGGGAAAAAAACGTCTCTGCACTTGAACTAATTGTTAAATGCACCACCAGTCATCACAAAGCCTAAACTGAACGGGCAATAGGGATCCTCACCCAAAACGAAATCCAATAATCAGAGCCCATGCCTGATGATGAATTAACCCCTAAAGCAACTCTGGTGGACCTGAAAGTGTGTCAGGTTCACAAGAGTAAAAACAAAGGGGTATCAAGAAAAATATTTCAGCGCAGGATGGTACAGATTTACTGAATTGTGCACTTGGACTTGGAATTTTGAAGTAAATGCGACCCCTTGATGGAGAAACCTGCTTCTTTAGAGAATCATGAAATAATATAAATTCAAATACAACTACCAGACGGAAATTAGTTTTTGATCTTCAGCAGCGTGGCATTCCAGAATTTCCATTTGCCAAAAAGAAATAGGCCCAAAATCACAAAACTCTGGCCATGGTTGCATGTGAAAAAAGAATATATACAGGAATATAATCTGATATAAATATTGTGTTATAATTTTGTTTGCAAAAACCTATACCTGCAGATACTCTGCCAGAAAAACATGCCTGTTGAAAGAACTGCCACTCTGATGGACTGCTGCTGAAATGCTGAGCTAACCTGCTGCCCTCTTGCGTAGGAAAGAAGGACTGGACCTGCATCTGTTGAACACAGGACCGCAAAGTGACTCAACAAACAATTTGGCTGGCCTCCTGACTAAAGTGTCAGGAACAGCAGACGCCAACAACCTTGAGCCCAGCACCCGGATTCTGCCATCTGTGAGTACTACCCTGCCAAGTGGTGGCACCCCATTCATGGACCCTTCGAAGTGGGCCTCAAGATGCTCTGCCAGCAACGTATCTTCTCTGTGGCACAGTGCATCTCCAGCAGATCCAGCTCATTGCCTTTGATGTTTGACACACATCCTTTGAAAACGAAGCATCATCTCTGCTATGAGGGTTCTCCCTATGCACGGATTCCTCATTGACCCCGCAGCCCAAATCGGAACTGCTACTTGTGTGAAGCTTTCCCAGCACAGGCTCCTGCATTGCAAATAACAAAGTCAGCAAACGGGAGGGATGAAGGCAAAAAGTTAGGGTGAAAATAATGCCGAGGATAACAGGTCGAACAATAGTTTTAATGAGTTTGTAAGAAAGACATCACTTTTGTCCTTATCAACCTCCTTTTTTTTACTGATACTCGTAGTTATTGACTCTGATTGTGCCCTGAGATCGTCTGCCCAGGGCCAGTGCTATGTTAAAGAGGTATATGGTAGTTTGGTATAATTACAATTGGTACTGACAACCTACCTATAAGTCCCTAGTATATGGTAGGGCATGTAGGTTTGGAGGCCCATTAGATTTAATGCACTTACGTTTGCACTGCTGTGGTGCCTGGTGTAATTTTAAAGGCAGCCCTTAGAAGTACTTCTAAAGTCTTAGAATACCTTTTTTGTACATAGAAGTCACCCTTAAGGTCTAACTTAGGTGCTCCAGTGGTATGGTTCATTGTAGTGATAAGAAGATACTTTATAAAAGATGTTTTATATCCCCTGGTGATAGAAAATCTGCCTACTTCTTTTTTCCCCATAGTAGCACATTAGCCGCATGTGCTACCCCAGGAAGGCTTTATTAAACTTTAACAAAGTCTAACTTTGACAGGAGTGAGTTTAAATAATCATTTGAAGTATGGAAATAATTACAATAAATCAAGCAACTTGACAAGGTTGGATTTATTATAGCTATTTCCGGAAAGTAGTTTTCCTAAAGTTACCTAAAATCAGGCCTGTAGCAGCCTCTTCTGTTTGGCCAGCCTTTGGCAGGCTGAGCCAAGCTTCCTTGTTGAGGTGTGAAGTGGCTTGGACTTGAGACAGAGGAGAGATCTAGTGGGAGGAGATCTGCAGCAGAAGATGGCTGGACAACAAGGAGTCTGGTTAGCTAAACTGGCCTTCACAGGGAGAAAGACAGGCACCAGGCCCACCCCACTTCCTGCACACCAGCCAGATTGGATCCCCTGTAATTCAATTAGGAGAGGATCTAGAAGGGGAATGTAGGGAGAATGTAGCCACAACTGTGGATTGGGTTCAACAGACCTGAACCTCCAGGAGAGATTTTTTCAATTTTGATTACTCTCTGGGACATCAATATGCCACACTGCTAAGGAACATGTCAACACAGAGGTTGGCACCCTGCACCCTAATTGTCAGGGGTACCCCCTTGTCAGCCTATTAACCTGAATACATTTGGAAGAGCTACCGAGCAACTCAGATCCCTGACTGGAAACATCAAGAGAAGAAGGACTGCCCTGCGGAACACTTGGTCTACACCAAGAGAGGACTGCATTCTGAAGGACTGCACCTGTTGTACACTTTGGGCTTCACAAAAGAAGAATTTCCATTGAAGGATTAAGGAGTGGACTCCCTCAAAGCAACAGGTACAAAACAGTTTCGAGAAGTGCCCGACATGAACTCTACCAGGAAGAGCCCAGCTGACCAGCATCTAATGGACTTTTAACGATGTGACCAGGTTCTTTGTGGGAATTGTAGTCCCAACTCTCCAAGGACAACTTGGAGCTTCCGGAACCTTGGCTGGTGTTGTAGACCCTTCACGACCCCAAAGAGAGCTTCTGGAAGAAGATCCAGAAGTTGGAAAGCATTTAGAGATTTTTTGTGAAACAGCTCCATAAGGTGACTGACCCATCGTCGAAAGTCAAGCCAGCTATGTCGAACCGCGACTGTGCCTGAACTTCAGGTGTACCCCGATGAAAGCTCTAGAGCTCTTCATCACAGATAATGAGAACCAAGACCTCCAGGAACCACAAAGGCCTTGCACTCCCGATTAGCATGCGCATGGTGCATCTGCAACATTGTGGCGGGCGGTGGAGAGAGCACCACCCGCCGCAATGCCACAAAGGCAGCCTGTGCCTTTCAATGCACAACGTGACAGGCACTGCGCGGTGCCTGCCACGTTGTACATTGTAATGCAGGGGGGTACCATAGGTACCCCTTATGTGCACCCCCCACCCCTAGGATCCCTGGGAGGCCGCTATGGGCCCCCAATGTCAAACACCGCCTGGTCCCCGCCTGCATAGTAATATGGATGGCGGTGTCTACCAGACACCGCCACCATATAAACTGCTTTTCCGCCCGGTAGGCAATCGGGCAGATTGCCTATCGGCAGAAAACCGGCGGACGGTCTTCCAGTCCGCCGGGGTCCCCCCCGCCATGGTAATGTGGCGGGGGGAAATTGGCAGCGGACGGAGGTTTTTAGCGGGCGGATCGCCTCCGCCATACAGGCGGTGGCGATCCACCTGCTATACTAATGACCCCCTAAGTATCTAAGTGTCACTTTTCCTTCAGTTTAGGGGGAAACTGAAATACATTATAAGAATTCCTGAATGAGATCATAATAAGAGGCAAAGAGTGTGTGATTAAGTGTAGCCTTTGCAGAACATCCACCATGCAGTGTGCGGACAGGTGACTCTTTATTGCAACTGAGAAAGGAAGTTGATTATTTACAGAAAAAAGTGACACTTGTTTACATCGAATATTAAACCAACACAATTACTAGCTCACAAGAAATAACTCACTTCAAAGTTAGAACACATGCATTTCCTAATGTTATTTCTAACATATGTGTAACACTAAACAAAGCTACATTGGAATAAAAAAAATTCAAACAGTTTTTCACCAGCTGGACATTCTAAATGCCTGGAATAATCCAATACAGTTATTGGTTGTAACCGTGTTATCAAGTGCGAGCCCTAAGAGCAGTTTATTAATGCACAAGGCAGGACAGATTTTGTTTTACTGCTGTATTATTACCCTAATTTATTTTGGGGGAGCTCCAATCCCCACACAGAAGGGTGAGGGTTTCTAAGGCACTTTGCACTGTTACCCCTCCTATCTGTAGGGAAGACTTTAGGCAGCTCTCAATTAATGCACCTGATATGGATCATTTGTTTACACTGCATAGGCTTGGGCTTTGTGTCAGACCTTCAAGGATTCAGTAGGCGAAGAATAGTTCCAAGGCAGACAAGAAGCACACCAGTGCCTCACAGCGCTATTGTTATAGGGTTTTAGATTTTCTTTAGAGAATGAAAATGAACATTTCAGTTTTACATAGGTTTCACTGTCCAATAAGTACATGAATGTTGGATGCTTGTTTTCAAGGATGCCATGTCAGCAGGTCACAGACAAGGTTCCATGGATGTTAAACAGTGCATTCTTGTTGCATCCACTAAAAATACACATGGCAAAATGTGTTGGCCCTCTTTTACCAGTTAGGGTAGAATGGTTTGTGAGACAGAGTTTATCAAAGAAGCAGCATGCAGTTGATTTAGAAGTTCGTGCTGTGAAGCTTATATATGTGCAAAGTTTCTTGGGAGAGTCGTCCAAGAAATAGCAATTAATTTATAAATCTGTGCTGTGAACTTGGTCTCCTGCTGCTCTTTCAGTCTCTCTTTTGCTGAATTAGGAGTAGAAAGGAAGAAGCACTCTCAAAATGCACATTCCAGGCTAGATGCATGTTAAAAAAACAAAGAAGACAGTGTTTATCAGAAATGGCTCAAGGCATGGCAGCTTCGTGTTCATCGAATATGCGCGCTTAGAGCCTCGAAGTGCGCAGCATGAAGAGGGGAGTTGGGCAGGGCCGCACGCAGTTTAGATGGAACATACCTATCACACATTTTATTTCATGTAAACAGAGGAAACCGTCACACTTACTTTAATCATCAAAATGTATTTAATGTTTGGAGACTGAAGGCCTGATCAGTCACGGCCGGCAGGACTCGTGGGGGGTCGCGCAGAGAGGGGGTGTAATTTAATTTAAAAAGTTAAGATTAAAACGTACCTTTGCCTCCGGTCCCTTCCTCGCGTCTCCTCTCTCTGCTGGCAGGAAGCAGAAGCAGACAGCCTCCCTCTCCTCCCCTAAGCCAATCACAAAGCTGCAATGGCAGCGTTGTGATTGCTGGGATGCCGACCGCACAGGCATCTATGGGGAGGCTGTTTTCTCCATGCAGGCTGTATGCCGCCTACATGGAGAAAACGGAAGAGTGTGCATGACTGGTTTGGTCAGCCCTGGGGCCAAGCAAACACAACATTGGGCTAGCCACTCCTCCCCGACTCACCCACCCTCCCGTCCCCAATCCAACCCTTCTTCTGTTTTCTCGCAGTGCACGAAGCAGAAACATAAAATGGTATTTATACCATTTTATATTTCTGCTTTTCGCACCGTGAGAAAGCAGTGGGCGACGCTCCTCCGCCCATGTGGAGGTGCTACCCCTGGGCCTGATTCACAATGGTAATTTTCGCTTTTGAGTAAGTATACACTTTTGAGTAGCTGTACTGTATTTTGGTTTGACAAACTGCACTTTTGTAATAACTTTAGCATCACACATAGCCTATTTCTGGTACTGCAATACCCCCACGACAGAAAATAATGGAGGTAGGGACTTTAAAATAAAACCCTATAGGAAATAATGTTGAATTAAATTATATAAATACATATAAATGAGTATAAAAAAAATATAAAAAATAGTGCATAGTTTTTATTTATTTATAAAACAGTTATATAACCTATTCTGAATAAAAAAATAATGTAACAATAATTCTTATTATTTTTGTTTAAAACCAATGTTTTACTTAAAAAATAATGCTATGTTATGTGTATTTGTAGAGGGCACAATCACATTCTAGGGTATCCTGGAGCTGAGTAGGTATGTGTGCCTAGCCCTGCCTATGGTAAATTGCTTACTTAAAAAGCAAGGTCTCCAGGTTATTGCGGAATTGAAGAAGAGGGAAGGAGGCTCTGATGTGGAGCTGGAGACTGTTCCACACTTTAGGAATGATGTAAGAGAATGTCCATCCTTTTGATCTAGTTCGGTGTATATGTGGCATGTGTGTGAGTAGGAGTTCTACAGACTAGAGGTGTCTGAGCGGTGGGTAGAAGGAGATGCAACTTTCAGTTTGGTGGGGGCTAAGTTGTGTAGTTCCTTGTGTGTGTTTTAGAGGAGTTTAAAATGTGCATGTTTGTGTGTCGGGATCCAGTGGCTCCCTTAGGTGTAGTGTGATGAGTGGGAGTTTGAAGATGAGTCTAGCTGTCAAGGTCTTGATGGTTTGTAGTCATTTAGTGAGTTGCTTGGTGACCCAGTATAGGGGGTATTCCTGTAGCCCAACTTGCCGGTGACTAGGGTGAGAGTGACAGTTTTTCTAGTGCTGCTTGGGAGGCTGTTAGACCTGGAATCCATCACATGGATTCTGTCTTCAGACTTTTGTTTTTGTTGACTTCATTGTGGCTGGCCTTAGGACTCTGCACACTTTACCATTGTTAACTAGTGCTAAAGTGCTGGTACTCATTTACTACAACATGGTGACTTTGACTTATACTTAATTGGCATATATAATTTACTTGTAAGTCCCTAGTAAAGTGGCACTACATGTGCCCAGAACTTGTAGATTAAATGCTAGTAGTGGGCCTGCAGCACTGATTGTGCCACCCACTTATGTATGATTTTAAACATGTCTTAGGCCTGCCATGGCTGAGCCTGTGTGTATAGTTTTAAACTGCCTTTTTGGGCCTTGCAATGCAAACCTTTTGCAAGGCTCAAACCTTTATTTTAAATACATATAAGTCACCCCTAGAGTATGCACTGGACAGCCCAGAGGGCGGGGTGCAATGTATTTTAAAGGTAGGAGATTTATTTTTAGGTTTTATATGTACGGGCAGTGAAAATCTCTTAAATGTGTTTTTCACTACTGCAAGGCTGATCTCTCTCCTAGGATAACATTGAAGTTGCCTTATTACATTTCATAAGTGTAATTTCCAAATGAGAAAAAGTTATCAGTTCCTGTTTGATGTCTCTGGAACTAGACTTTTATAAAGCTGACTTTTTTTGCCTTAGCCATTTGGTGCCTGCAGCCTGTCTCTGGGTCACATGACTGGGTGTAACTGACAGTTAAACTTGGTGTATTCCTCCTAGACAACCACACACAACGAGGAGCTTAGATGTGACTGGATGGGCACTCACTGGCAGGATGGATGCGAGGAGCTGGGCCCAGCGCCAAATACACTTGAATCGGCTGTATCCTGCCTCCTCACAAAGGACTACATACCCCCTTTAGATAGTCTGGAGACAGCAACAGAAATGCAAGGTGCGAGAAATCGGGTTGTTTGTTGACTGGGGTGTGAGTCCTGGTCAAGCACTAGCCGCAATCTCTTGCAAGGCGATTCCACAAAATGGCGCTGCATTGACCTGTGCTTCACCCTGGGTAGCTTGGCACAAAAGGCAGTCAGGCTTAACTTAGAGGCAATGTGTAATGTATTTATGCAGCACACAAACAGTAACAAAGTGAAAACACAACACAAGAAAAAATACCAAATCCATTTAAGCAAAAGAGTAAATTATAATAAATTATTTGACACCAAAACAACAAAAATGCAATAATGTTATCTTAAATTACCATTTAAAGCTCCTAACTAAGTGGACTATACCCAGACGTTGTCCATGCAGGACTTGGGGAGAATTTACTGCTCTTATAGTGTTAAACACACTAGCAACAATGAACTCCAGTAAAAATTCTTTTAAACGCACTTGTTGGGTGAGAACACTGCTGACATGTTTTGACCTTTTTCTCTTTTTGGGTTCTCCTCAGGACTCAGAACAATTGAGCACTTAACACTATAAGAGCAGCAAATTTTCCCTTAGTCCTATATGGGCACTGTCTAGGTACAACCCACTTAGTTAGGATAAGAACACTTGAAGCTCCTAAAAGGGCAAACAAAACATCAGAAACAGGGCACAACACTTTCTGAGTGTCTAGTTGTGTAGTTTTGTATATTTTTGTCTTACGTGTATCGTATCGAACATGCATGCTCATGATTGTTTTTGACTATGTTTGTACTGTATTTGAAAAAATAACTTGTTAAATTGTTTTGAAATGTGTCAAACATATTTCCCCCAAAAGAATTTCAACAGTATTTATATAAATGGTGGTCACAGTGATCCAGTTGTGTGATCAAGAATTGAAGCGAGTTTGTTAATGTGTGTCAGTGCTAGCATTTCTGGTGTTGTTTAAGATCTTTCTAAAAATGACATTTTTAAAACCATAATTCCTAAATTCATCTTTACCAGTGAAGGGGATTTATCATGACCATTCCAATGATATGAAGCACGACAGATCAACTCCTTCTCCATCAGGAATTACAGCCTATAAGTGCAATAAGGAATTCCCAATGTTAACCCATGAGAAGGGTAGGCCTCACAATAGTGAAAAACAAATGTGGGTGTCTTTCACTACCAGAACATGCAAAACGTAAATGCACATGTCCTACCTCTTGAATACACAATACCCTCCCCTATGGGCTACCTAGGGCGTGCCTTAGGGGTGACAAATAGGCAGTGAAAGGGAAATGTAAGGTCTGGCAATGGGGGTTGACATGCCAAGTAGATATGGCAGTGCAACACTGCATTCAGGCTGCTAAAGGCTTTAGAGGGCTACTTAAGTGGGTGGCAGCTTTTAGTTTACAGGCCCCAGGTCTATGGTATACCATTCTACAAGAGACTTACAAGTAAATTAAATATGCCAAATAGGAATATGCCAATAAAACCATGTTTAGGGGAGTTTAGCACTGGTTAACAGTGTAAAGTGCACAGAGTCCACTCCTAAGGCCAACAAAAACGAATTTCAGCAAAAATTGGAGGCAACAGTAAAAATGTTTGGGGAAGACCACCTTAAAGCTGGCAGGTGTAGCACAAAAGTGGGGAAAACTGGGGGCGTGGCTAGCAGCCGAAGGAAATGGCCTCAGCCTAGAGAAGCTCCGAGAACAAGGCAGCATCCCAAGGATCCGATAATTAATCCGTAGGCATTCACTCCCCTTAAAGCAGGGGGAGGAACGTCGGAACCAGTGGGCATCTAAAGCACTGGTTTAAAAAGCCCCTTTTAATGCATACCAGCGAGGCGACACCGGAACGGAGGGGTGCGGCCTCCATTGTATATTGAAGCAGAGAGCTGGAGTTTGTCCGGTGCCGCCCACGTTGAGACCGCTACTACCGAGGTGTAGAGGCTCATCTACGGACATTGACTAAGGAGAACCACAAGTGAGATCCGGCTGGGACACAGACACATGGTGAGAGGCGGCGGGGCTGGCTCCGACCTGAAGCCGGTGGAGTGGAGCAAGGGAGAGACAAGACGCAAGGGAGACGTGATCTATGCTATAACCCGGGGCAGGCAGCTCGGGTGGAGCCGGCGCCGCCTATCCAATCGGCCCCAGCCAGATGATGAGGCTAAACAAGCTGGACACAGCGGACATCAATCAGAGGGCGACGCAGCCAAGAAACAGTCAGTGGGGCACAAAAAGAGGCGTACTGAGACCAGATCAGCACCGCAGCTGCTCCGCATACACCAGATTCCAAACGGTGCATACACACTGGCAGTTGCAGCGTGGGGGCCCGACTACAGCGTGTACTGCAGATTCCGGGGGTGATAGCCCAGTCTCCCCCCACCAATATCACTCCCCCCTTTAAGTCTTCGACGCTGCAAGATGGCCGCAATATGAGGCACAGAACGGACTGGAAACCCACCAATAAGGCATTTCAGAGGGTGCCGTAGTGATAATAGGCACTAAGTTACGGTTGGTTCTGCAGAGGCTCCGTGGTGCCTGTGTTGAGATATGTGACACACCACACGTGAGCAAGGCCTACTAAAACCACCATAAGCTGTTCTCCCCAATAGACTTTCAGCATTGTGTATATAATAAGAGACTAAGTACGGGGAAGACACCCCCCGCCCTCATCCTTCAGACAATTGGTACGCGAACAATCCAGAAGTCTGCTGTGGAAAACCAGAAAGGCCGCGTGTGCCTACACGACACGTGGGCAGCCAGCCGTGAGTACCACCCCAGTTCAATCTTCAATATATACTGAGCAGGCAAAGAACTGCTGCGATGGGGGGCAGAGGCCAGCTGGGGACACAACAACCTAAACTAGACAAATACGCCTATACTAAGCCTCCCCCGGAACCTCCAGAATGAGATGCCACCCAAGCTGCAAGCCCTACGACGACGAAGGGGTCAGAAGTAACAGTGCAAGACATCCTCACCACTTTGAATAATGTTATAATGTTCACACCTCCCTAGGCTCACGTATTGGGTCAGTCTCAGTGGAAATATCCTTGATTCGAGCAGACTTTCAAAATATGTCTGCTAGAGTAGCGGAGGTTGAAGTAACAACAAAAACTCTCATTACTGACACAATAGCTCTTCAAAAACAAATGCAGCAACTAATGGCAGACAACAAGCTCCTGGCTGCCAAGCTCGACGACCAGGACGGCCCGTTGTGATGCAATTACATTAGAATTATTGGCGTAACGGAAACAACAAGGGGAACACCACTCGACCATTTGTCGAAGACCTTAACACGAACCAACTACAGCCGCGGGGATTATCCAACTATTTCTCAGTGGAGAGAGCTCACTGAGTTCAAGGGGGGGAGCCCAGGCCGGGGCCCCCCGAGACCAATCCTAGCACGTATTTTTAACTTCCGGGATCGCAACTTGATTCTACAGGCGCCCGTGTGGACCCCCACTCAGAATGGAAAACAGTACTATAGCAATCTTTCCAGAGTACACAGCCACAGTATCGAAGCAATGCTGTGGATTCCTTGAGGTAAAAAATGAGCTCCGGAACGTCAACTCAATTAGTCAATGCTATTCCCGGCAAAACTAAGAGAGGAAGCGGAGGGAAAGATATCGTTCTTTGCGACGCCCGACGAGGCCCAGAAGTGGCTTGAGGGTTGGCTCCAGGCCCCGGGCTCAGGGCGAACTGGCAGAAGAGGAACACAGCGCTCATGAGATGGAACGCCAACGGAGCCAGATGAAACGGGAGGGCAGGAAAGGACAACACAGGCGAGCGGAGAAGAGTAAGAAGCTTTTCTCGCCAGTGAATACCAGATCATGCAGAAGCGCAGTAGAAAATATGCAAGAGACTCCACAAAGCGGACAAAGTCCTGCCAAAGGACACTAATGCCTTATAAACGCAATCCAAGAGACAATAAGGCAGTCACATATGCCGAGACAGCAGCAAGAAGATAAGGCAACTGTCAGACACTTGATACTTTAAGGGTGCCCTATCCTGGTTTAGGTTTGCATGATCGCCCCCTGTTTCCATTGCACTGAATCAAGAAGAGTAAGATTATGCCAACATAATTCACCACAGAGATGGGGTGTTCAGGAGGGGTAAGCGAACAAATCTCCCCCCATACAGGTACAAGAGATGGGAATTGAGCACTCTGCGCAGTTTGGGTGGCATTTAGTTTTATAACAGTCCAGCAGGGAGGTGGGGGGGTGAGCAAGGGGGAAAAGATAATTGGTATAGATTTAGCATGTGTTTATTGTTTCACACACTTTACGGTTCAGACTCAATACTTACGCATTAGGCTTCCCACACAGAATCCTCGAGACTCTCATTTCGCAATTGCGTGCTATGAAAATGGGTAGGATACTGGTAGCGTCCACCAAAACATCAGAGCCCATACCGTATGGTTCACCCTTAACACTTCTATCATGGAATATTAATGTGCTGGGTGATAAAATAGATAGAGGTCTGGTCTTACAGTATCTTAAATGGCAATCATCGGCAGTAGCCCTGCTTCAAGAGACACCTTTAGGGGGAACAACATGTAAGGCCTTGGACAGATGGGGGTTACCGATGGTGGCGCACTCAGAGTTCACCATGGGCTCCCGAGGAGTAGGCATGCTGTTTCGAAAACAGTTCCCAATTATTGTTAAACAAACATGGACAGATGACCAGGGATGATTTGCAGCCGTCACATGCCAATGGGAGGGATGGGTATATAATATAGTCTCAGTGTACATCCAACCTGCACCTCACTCGGTGGCGCTCCCAGCCTTTAGCTCATTCCTCCTCGCACTCCCTGAAGGAGAAATCCTTATAGGTGGCAACTTTAATGCCACAGTCAATGATACACTTGACTGTAAGCCACCTAAAGAGCAGCGTAGTACAAATCCCCTATTTTCTGATTTCCTTGAGGCGATGGGCCTCATGGATATATGGCATTTCAAATTTCCTTCAGAACAACATTACACATTTCACTCCGGTCCACATAATAGCCTCTCCAGGATAGACTACATACTTACGCTGGCAGATAGTCTGGGGAAGTTGGAAGGGGCGACTCACCTACACAGAGACATCTCTGACCATTCCCCAGTTGTGGTTAAATACATACATCCAGCCACAATTCCGCACCGGACCTTCCCAATCTATCCGGGATTTCTTAAACACCCCAAAATTGGGACAACCCTAACCAAAACGATGCAACAATATTTTCGAGAGAATGAGCACACGGTCGTCTCCCCAGCAGTTTTATGGGAAGCATATAAGACAGTTCTCTAGGGTCAGGCCATTTCAGTAATCACAGGCCACAAAAAGGAAAATCAGAAACAAGTAGAAGCCCTAGAGCGAGAACTGAGCCAAGCTGAGAGAACACACGCCCTGAACTCCACCGCAGACAGTGCCCACAACTTTAATTCAAAAAAGCAAGGTTATAGAGAATATATATGAGAGAAAACGAAAACTAGACATTTAGCCACCCAACACAAAGTATATGAAGTAGGAGACAAAGAGGGGAACATTTATGCTTGGCTAGATAAAAGAGAGCGAGCAAGTCTGTGGGTGACACAGCTACAACTGCACGAGGGAGAACCCATAACAGAACCCCAGAGGATAGTAAACACACTAGCGGCGCATTACGAGAAAGTGTATACCCCAGAGACCACAGCCACAGTCGAGGAGGCACAGGCATTCCTTAGGGATGTTGGTATGCCCAAACTTACACCAGAAGAAGCCCAAGACCTTGAGACAGACTTCACCACAGATAAGTTAGCATTGGCCATAGGTGCTATACAGTAAGGGAAAGCCCAAGGACCTAATGGTATACCCATTGAACTCTACAACACTTACACCGCATTTATTAAATATGTATGTTGACAGCATAAAAGCCTGAAATCTCCCCAAAGACCAGCGAATAGCGACGATAATAGCTATTCACGAGCCCGGAAAGCCTGGCCAGAAATGTACATCATATCGTCCCATATCACTACTCAACGCGGAAGCCAAAATACTACAAGAACTCTAGCGGCCAGACTCACACCCCATCTCACTAAATTAATACATCCAGATCAATCCGGATTCATGGCGGGTAGAAACACAGTACTTAATCTGCGATGACCACACAATGCACTGGCTCGTACACCCACAATCCAAGAAGCAGCAACCATCCTTTCGTTAGACGCGCATATGGCTTTTGATATGGTTGAGTGGCCCTTCCTTTTTCCCATCCTCAAGCACATGGGCTTCGGCCCTTAAATATGCGCATGGGTTCAGCTGCTCTATACGAAACCCTTAGCACACGTAGTAGTAAAAGGTCACACCTCAGCTAACTTTCCCCTTGTGCGTGGAACACGTCAAGGCTGCCACCTATCACCGCTCTTATTCGCCCTGGTGCCAGAGCCATTGGCAGCCTGGATAAGCAGGGACCCTATAATTTGAGGCCTCAAATGGGCGGAGGGGTGGGAGGATCGTATATCTCTGTACGCTGATGATACTAATTTACGTAGCCTCCTCTAGATGATCCATTGGCAGGCTCCTGAACATTTGTGAAGTGTATAGCAAATTCTCCATATATACTATTAATTGGGATAAATCGATCCTCTACATCCTACGTGGTCCCCAACGCATCTCCCAAAGGGATATAGTTTGCAAATCGCAGACACAGTTGCTTTAAATAATTAGGAATTTACGTCACCTCACTGCCGGAAGAATTTATGGAAAAAAACCTCCTCTCACCACTGCAAAGACTTCGCCAAGACACAAAGCACTGGCGCTCCCTTCCGCTGACATTGCTTTGGAGAGCGGCACTTTTCAAGATGATGGCACTCCCTAGATTCCTAGACGCCCTTCAAAACACCCCATTTCTGGTCCCTTTGACTTATTTTAGGGCAATTGAGGCAAAGGTGAATACTCTGCTCTGGGATGGCAAGCCGGCCCGAATCGCCATTTAGAAATTGGTAAAGGGATGGTATGATGGGGGAATCGCACTTCCGAATATACAAACATAGTATTGGGCCTCCCAGCCGATTGTGATAAATCATGACTCCACACCCCGCGAACGGAATCGGCATTTTGCGCCGACAAGAATAGTTTGGGGGAGGGAGGAGTTATGAAGTATCTATAAAATTAAAATTGTAAAACATCAGTAACGGGCCCCACAGCACACACAGTTCAAATTTGGCACACGGCACTCAAACAGCTGGGGTGGGACGGTCACATAACGTAAATGACTCCTCTTTGGGAAACTCAACGATTGGGCAGACTTGGTACTAGTAAGGGCTTTAAACACTGGGACTCAATCGGAATTTCAATGGTGGGGGACCTTTGGCAAAAGGGGGAAATAGTTACTTTTGCACAAATCCAAGAGCAATATGATATGGCACCTACAGAATTGTTTCAAGATACCCAGATTAGGCCTGCACTCATTGTGAGAAGTTGGCCTGGTATATGCTGTCCACTAGTTTTAGTGGGCACCTTGCACCAGTCCAAACAACCCCTTATTGATGATAGGTTAAAGACAACATTTATTGAAAGCTAGCCTAGTGGTAGCTATGGAGAGCAGCCTTCAGGCTAAGTCTTGAAGGACTGTAATGCAGCTTGTTTTGCCTGTCTATAATCTCTTGAATGGCTAAATGAAAGGCAACCACACCAGGTATATATATAAAATATATGTATTTATTACTAAACACACCTTACTACTCTCTTTATGAAGCTAGAGGTCAAAACACATAAGTTACACTACAAATATTACAGGTAAGTAGCACAAATACACGTTAGGCCCTAGGGGTGAGCCAACCCATATACTAAAATAGTCATATAAGAACCACGACTTAACTAGACACAAGGCCTAGAGCCTGTAGAATTGCTGGGACCCCAAGGAACCACCCAAGGTAGTGACACAGGGGACCCACGGGGGCTGTGTGAAGTGTGAGAACACAGCCGCGAGCTCCAGTTAGCTTCTATGGGGAAAGTCGCGGTTAGACTTTTAAAGATTAGGGACACTTAGAGATGGACTAGGACCAACCCTTTTGGACTTAGGCAGTTATAGGGTCAACACCCATGGGAGCACTGGAGTACTCGAGTTACCTCACCCAGGGAAGCCGGGTGCATAGGTGTCAAATGGTGTCGGGCCGCGTCATAGTTTTCAATGGAAGCTGGCAAAGAAGTGCTGCTGCCGGGAAGATGTGAAGTGTCCGAAGAGATCCAAGCCTGGATCGAAGATGTGAAGAACCTGAAAGCAGAGGGGACAAAGTCTTGGTCACTTGCCAGTGACCAGGGGCACGATAGACGAATGCCCACCGATGTCGGGTGTTTCAGGTGAAGAAGGTAAAGCTTGACTCTTCAACCACGAGGACCAGGAGGCATCAAGGACAATCAGGAGCTGGATTCCAGCTGTCCCACAAAGGATGTTGAGTGCTGCAGTGTTGGTGCCCGGATGGGATACAACAAGCCTTGGCAACAGCAACCCACGCAGAAAAGAGAAAGATGCTTCTGTGCGGACCAGCAAGGTCCGAGGGACTCCCCCAGTGAGGAGGAGTGAGGGCATGCCTGGTGCAATCAGGAAAGCCCAAAGGAAGTCAGAGTTACCTTCACAGGGACCCACCAGTCAACAGACCAGGGATTGCAAAGGGACCTCAAGAGGAATCACAAAATGGTGGCCCACGGGTTACTCTGGGTGACTAGGCTGACAATCTTCTGTGGATTCTCTGCTTGGGGTCTGGGCTACAAGTAACCTAATGCACAGCATCAGGAGGCATCGAGAAGCTGATGCACTTGCAAATGTGCAGGGTGTCCAGGGGTTCCGGTTCCACAGTACCCACGAGGGCTACGGGTCTCAGCTTTGCTGGGGACCTGGTTCGGCCTCTGTGAAGTCTGGAAATCTACCTCTGGTGTTGCAAAGTCTTCGGTGTCCGGCGGGAGCTTCGGAGATGCAGACCGGACAGATGCACCTTTTGTGCCTTCGAAGCAGGGGAGTAACTCCTTTACTCCAAGAGAGATTCTTCTGGCATTGAACAGATTGTCGAAGTTCCAGGATTTAGTTTCAGAGTTTTGTCCAGGGATATCTAAAGTCCTGTTGCCAGGGGTTCCTACTTTATACCCATGGAAGGGGTTGGACTAACTCAGGGGACCCAAATATGGGAGAGTTTGGAAGGAGGGGTGGCTACACCCATTTACTTTGTCCAGTTTCACGCCAGAGCGGAGGCTGGTAGCCCCCGAACCGGTTTGAGCTGGACTATACTCAGGGACACCAAATGTGCCCCCAGTGCAGGACTTCAAAGCACTCTCAGAGTGCACCCACCCAGCCCCAATACACTAAAGCCTGTCTGGGAGATGGTGACACCTCCCTGTGATAGGAAACCTATTTTCCAGGCCTCCCCTGCCAGAGTTTCGGTCAGCAGCAGGAGGCCAGACTCATGTCTGTGGCTGTAGCATCCATTTTGTGATGCCAGGGCTCTTTTAAGTTGGTACCGGATATACCGGTGCTGTCATGTCTCTCCCACTAGAAGGGTGGGATCATACTCCCACACCGGTTACTGGTGCGGGGGTATGATTCCAAGGTGTTTGACACCAAACACAACATGTTTTCATGCAGCCAGTCCAAAGTAAGCATTTACCGTTTGGTTATAATGCACTTAAGAGTATGTGGTCAGGCTGCATCACAGACAACCCCGGAGAAGAGATTCAGAAGGCTGCAGAGGGGCTCTGCTCATGCATGGGCACCCTCTCTCACAAAACCAAGCACCCTGTCTTCAAGATTGATAAGGCCTGCGATAGGGGTGACTGATAGGTTTCTATGTGCAGTGATAGGTGAGACATAGTGAACCTATATCTCTGTAAGGGGTGCATGCACCACCTTACCCAGGCTGCAGTAGCAGACCTGTGGTGTCCTTTTGGAGGGCTTCCCAGGGGTGGCATAATACATGCTTCAGCCCCTGGTAGGCCTCTGGGGTACCTATGCCCTGGGTACATAGTATACCTTATACTAGGGACTTATAAGGGCACCCCAGAATCCAATCTGTGGTGTACCTAAAGTACATGGAATCAATTTAGAGAGGAAGCAGCTAGGCTGGGGTCCTGACTAGCAGGGCTGCAGCCAGACTAAAGTCGAAATACAGTGTTACAGCAGCAAAAAAAGGGGGTAACCATAAGAAGCAGATCCTACTCTCCTACACTCCAGCAGGAAATATACTCCCCGAAGCTACCCCATTAGAGGATAGGCTCCTAACAGAACGGATAAACAAGAAAGCTATCTCCCTGACCTACCGTAAAATTATCAACAATCAACCAGATCCCACAAAATGGCTCTGCAAAAAATGGCAGGGGGAGGTGAGACTTAGATGAGACTGATTGGCAGGAGGTGCTAGCGTTCCCTCGGGAAGTAGCAATGTCCTCCAATTTGAGGTTAGTACAATTAAAAATACTTCATCGTATCTATTACACTAGAGTAACTCTACATAAGATAGGGATGACTGACAGCCAACTCTATTTAAGTCAATGCGGAAGGTGCCTTCTATCACACACTGTGGGAATGCCCTGCAATAGTATCCTACTGGGAGACAATTATGGATGTAATTACACAAGTTGGAGGAGTAACGATCACCCCGGAGCCCAAAAGATATATACTAAACAATTGGGAATGGACAGATCTCTACCACGCGGATCAAGACTGGGCGGCATTAGGTATGATGTTCGCAAAACGTAACATAGCTAAGCACTGGGGGGCTCAATCCGCACCGACGTATCGAGAATGGCGTGGAGACATGGATGGGTCTATGGTGGCTAAGAGGACGCCATAAATGCATCAGGGGTGCCCCAAGAAATGGGAACGATCATGGGGCAAGTGGAACAATTACAGTGGAAACATTTGTACTCCACCCCCGAGTGGATCATCAGTGGACTCGAGTTGATTCTAATGAATATGGAACCGATTCAATCCATCTATTATAAAGAAAAATGTAGCTACTGTATAAATATAACAGATGAGGCAAATGTACTGGGAAGCATAACTGGCATAACAATGTTTGTTCCCCAATCGTAAAAAAGTACGTTTTATTTGTAATTAATAAAAAGATTTTTTCAAAAATGTGGGGAGAACTGCCCAACCTCCTGGGAGTTCTCATCTCCAAGGCAGAAGAACGTGGAGAGACCATCAGCATTGGAGTGGTCTGTCCCAGGTCTGTGTTCTCCTGTTGTTACATGCTAAGGAAAACAGTGGTCCCATACAAATTAGATAAAAAAAGTATAACAATTTAGTAATCAAAATTGGAATTACGAATGTATCAATGAAAAATAGCTTCTTTTAATTAACAATTAGGTTGAACGTACCATTAATATACAAGAAAGTGAGTGAGCAAATCGTGACAGGGCAGAGGGAAATCACTGATTTCCTTACCACAGGCAAGTGACTTAAAAGGTGACTTTTCAATATACGCGAATGTAGGTAAACACAAAGTCACAATCTGTGTTACATCTCATACTCCTCAAAATACAATTAGTATAGAGGTGGAGATGTATGTGTCAACAACGTTTCAATCCCAATAAGGATATTGGTATCTCATCAGGACTAACTGATAGATCAAGTGCCTGGAAATTTGCCTGGATAAGTGTAAGGGAAAGGAAGGGGGAAGAAGAAGAATCAATCAATCAATCAGTTAATTTGAAGAGTACACTACTTACCCTTGAGGGTCTCAAGGTGCTGGGGGGTTGGGGGTGCTGCTATTGCTTGAACAGCCAGGTCTTGAGGAGTCTCCTGAAGGCAAGCAGGTCCTGGGTCTGACGTAGGCGAATGGGGAGGGTGTTCCAGGTTTTTGCGGTGAGGTGGGAGAACGATCTGCCGCCGGCGGTCACTCGACGGATGCGGGGGACTGTGGCGAGGGCGAGGTCAGCAGAGCGAAGCTGGCGGTTCGGGGTGTAGAAGGTGAGTCGTTTGTTGAGGTACGCTGGTCCGGTGTTGTGGAGTGCTTTGTGAGCGTGGGTGGGGAGCTTGAAGGTGAACCTCTTGTTGATGGGGAGCCAGTGCAGGTCTTTCAGGTGGGCTGTGATGTGGATGAGGCAGGGAATGTCGAGGATGAGGCGTGCGGAGGCGTTCTGTATGCGTTGTAGTCGTTTCTGGAGTTTGGCTGAGGTTCCTGCGTAGAGAGCGTTGCCGTAGCCCAGTCTGCTACTGACGAGGGCCTGGGTGACCATCCTTCTGGTTCCGATGGGGATCCATCTGTAGATTTTGCGGAGCATGCACAGGGTGTTGAAGCAGGAGGAGGAGCCGGCGTTTACTTGCTGGGTCATTGACAACGCAGAGTCCAGGATGACTCCCAGGTTGCGGGCGTGGTCAGTGGGCATTGGTGCAGCTCCTAGTGTGGCCAGTCACCATGAGTCGTTCCAGGCGGAGGGGGTGGATCCGATGATGAGGACCTCCATCTTGTCCGAGTTCAGTTTCAGGCAGCTGTTCATTATCCATTCGGTGATAGCCTTCATTCCTTTGTGGAGGTTGGATTTGGCGGTGGTGGGGCCTTGGTGAGGGAGAGGATCAGCTGGGTGTCGTTGGCGTATGAGATAGTGTTGAGGTCATGCGATCGAACGATGTTGGCGAATGGTGCCATGTAGACATTGAAGAGTGTCGGGCTGAGGGACGATCCTTGGGGTATGCCGCAGAGGATGTTGGTGTCTTTAGAGCGGAATGGGGGAAGGCGGACACTCTGAGTTCTGCCGGTGAGGAAGGAGGTGGTCCAGTCCAGTGCTTTGTCGCGGATCCCTACGTTGTGGAGGCGTGTGCGTAGGATGTGGTTGCAGACGGTGTCAAAGGTGGCCAAAATGTCCAGGAGGATGAGGGTCGCTGGTGGTAGCGATGAGGGCTGTTTCCTTGCTGTGGTTGCTGCGGAATCCAGATTGGGACGTGTCCAGAATGTTGTTATTTTCAAGGAAGGTCAGTTGCTTGTTGACAATCTTCTTGATGACTTTCGCTGGGAACGGGAGGAGGGAGATTGGCCAGAAGTTCTTGAGGTCCTTGGGGTCTGCCTTGGGTTTCTTGAGTAGGGTGTTGATCTCGGAGTGCTTCCAGCTCTCCGGGAAGGTGGCGGTCTTGAAGGAGCTGTTGATGATCTTGCGGAGATGGGGTGTGATGGTAGAGCCTGCTTTTTTGAAGATGTGGTGCGGAAAGGGGTCCGATGGTGAGCCAGAGTGGATGGTGTTCATGATTTTGATGGTGTCTTTGTCATTGACATGGGTCCAGGAAAGCAGGAGGTCGATGTGGCTGGGGGGCGGTGAGTCTGAGGTGTCTGTGTGTGTCGGGGGGGCCTAGTTGCTGATGCTGTCGTGGATGTCTGCGATCTTACGTTGGAAGAAGGTGGCTAGGGAGTCGCAAAGGTCTTGCTATGGCGGGATGTGGTTGGAGCTCGGGTTTGAGAGTTCCTTCACAATGTTGAAGAGCTCTTTGCTGTTGTGTGCGTTGTTGTCTATGCGCTCTTTGAAGGAGGTCCTTTTGGAGGTTCGAATGAGTTGGTGGTGTCTGCGGATGGCGCTCTTGTAGGCTGTGTTGCTGTACGGTGTCTGTTCGTGGTGCCACTTCTTCTCGAGCCCTCGGCAAGCCTGCTTGGATGCCTGGAGGTCAGCGGTGAACCAGATGGCTTTTCTGTCAGTGCGTCTGTTCGAGGGATTCTTGATCCGGGTGAGGATGTTGGCGCAGTCGTCAATCCATTGCCTGAGGTTGAGGGCAGTGGAGTCGGTGTCGGTAGTGTCCGTTGGTGGGTTTCGGGCGAGGGTGGTGACAAGTTGTTCTTCAGTGACTTTGCTCTAGCTGTGGTGGGGCACTCGTTGCGTGCGCTGGTGAGTGGTAGGTTTCTCGAAGGTGAAGTGGACGCAGCGGTTCTCGGTCCAGTGGAGTTCAGTTGTGTGGCTGAAGGTGACGTGGTTGCTAGCGGAGAAGATGAGGTCAAGCGTGTGTCCGACGGAGTGGGTGGGAGTCGTGACATGCTGTTTGAGTCTGAGGTTGGTGAGGTTGTCGAGCAGGGTGGTGGAAGCTCTGGTCTCCGAGGAGGATGTAGTCCATGGATGCAAGGGCGTGCGTGCTGACGAAGTCGGCGATGGAGTCGCTGAACTGCAGTCAGGGGCCGGGTGGTCTGTACATGAGAGTTACTCTGAGGGTGGTGTTGGGGTCGGTGTGGATCTGGAAGTGCAGGTGTTTGGCAGCGATAAGCGTGTCGTCAGTGCTAGTTGAGATTCCGAGGGTATTTCTGTGGACGATGTCAATTCCTCCTCCTGTGCTATTGGTGCGGTCCTTGTGGGTGATCTTGTAGCTGTCAGGTGTGATATGCCAGAATTTAGAGAGAATTATGGAAGAGAGATAAAGGAGAAATAAACCAGAGGATGCCGCATTGTGCAGGATAATTTATTCTCAGTAGCAGTGATGATAATCAGTGTACGCTAATTGAGTGGAGAAAAGAATAGCGGTGTCACCCGCGGAGAGAAATTACAATGTAAGTTAGGGTAGAGTACCCAGTGATGAGGATGAATGGAGAATCTAATCGAAAATGCGGGTGGAAGTGGGACAGTAGAAGAGTCCTAAAATCAATATAAGGGGATACTGACCAAGGTGGAGGAAAGTGCGATGGCTGGGGCCAATCAATTCTGCCCTCGGAACTGACCAGAAGGAGAAGAGCTGGTGCGGCGAGCAATCTAAACGGGAGGGGGAGAGGGGTTAGGGGCAATAGTGCCTGTGGAAGGTCATAATGCATTAGCGCAGAAATGCCAAACTCTTACCGGGGAACGATGAATAATTGAGATGTCTCAGGAGAGTAGGCTCAGGAGGTTCCAGTCCGGGTAACCAGGGATGCGTGAGCAATGGCGCCGGTGTTTGCGTTCAATGACGCCGGTAGGAATCTACCTGAGTAAAGGGAAATATTGAGCTGTAAAGGGGGGGGACGCTCGTGAGAGTCTACGGAGTGTGCGCATAATGGCGCTTACCTGGCGATGCAGAAGTTGTTAGGAAGCCGGTATTCCGAATTCCGAATTCAGCGGCCGCGGCGATTGGGTTGTTACATGGCCAGACTAGAAACAACACCATCTTTATACTCACGTTTCTGAGTTGCCTTCTTTCTGCAACAGAGTAGCTCTTGGCTCATTTGTGTACGTGTCAGTGCAGGATAGGATTACCCGACACTGCATTTGCTTACATTGCAACTTCGTATGCACACTATCATGACAACTTGAATATTCAGTACTGTGTATAGAGTTCACTACACAAATGTCACAGCTTATTGTCGCCCAGTAGGCGATAACACTATCTAGATAACAAACAATTTTGGCCTGACAAAGACCGCGATATGCCAAAATGAGCACAGTTTATTATGTATACAAATTCAGTTCCTCGTTTAAATCAGAGGAGCACTCTGCTAACATTTTGAGGTCATGTTGCGTCAGTATTCCAGCTCTGCTGATTCCTGTCCTCAACACGAGGGATATCCTGTTCCACACCAAGATGGACAGCCTGATAACACTTGCCTGCAGGTAATGGGACTTAAATCACCTGGCAGGGATTCTTAAAGGATCACCCACTCTAAGCCAAACTAGGTTAGGGAGCATTAGGTAGGAGCACACAATATTATACTATATTACACTACATATATGCTAGCTTATATTCATTGTTTTAGCACAATGGTAGAATTATTCATTATCTCCACTGTTCTTGCATTGCAAATTATGGTAATATGTTTTGTTCTAACATTAATTGCAGCACACATATTTTACGTAAGAATCTCACTGCTTCAATTAATATTGAAACCGAAGGTTGTGTATTTCCCACAAATTTCCTTTGGGTATGCATGAGAGTCCAAACAAAAAGGTTCTAGATCTGTTACAGCGATTCTTTGGGGAGTTCGGGTTGTAATGTTCTGAGGCTGTACACAGATTTGTCACCCTGTACGGTAAGTGGTGCGAATGGTTCGCTGTGAGCTAGCAGGCTCATAGGCCAATATCCCCTTTGGGGGTGTGTGGAATCAAACTTGCACCATCCCAACATTTATGTTGTCCAGCAAATGCTCAGTTTTTAGTATAGAACGTATAAAGCCATATGACACGGTTTCTCAAATATTACAGTTTGAGCTCTTATGTAATGGATCACCTGAGTGTTTTTTTTTGTATTCCCAAAGAGCCCTAATCATCTACCAAATGGAGACGTCCTAGGTGTAATGGAAAAATCCTCCTCAGCTAAGTAGGGATCCCCTATGTATTGGCTGTAGGTTGTTTAAGCATTAACTTTTCAATGGATTGTCCTACAGTGATACCCTCTCTGATTTCCATGGGATGGGAGAACCAGCAGCAATAAACATAGCTGAAAGCTAAAGTCATGCAGTTACTCAGATTCTGCAATAAGATGGTCTTGTACTCCCGGTTGGAGATGTTACTTTTGTGGTGGAGGGCACTGAAGCATTTAGGACAGATGTGTTCTATTCATGGGTTAAATTCTAGGCCTGGACAGAGCTCACGGAGTTTCACTCTGCGGAATTCCGTGGAGTTACTGAAAATTTTGAGGAGTTCCACGAGCTGGAAAGTCCATCGTAATATTTTTCTAAATTCAAGATTCACAAAAAAAACAAGAAAAGCACCAGATAGTTCCAAATATTACATAATGCCATACCCCAACCCAACAAATGAATTTTAGGCCTTGCATGACCCTTCCTCAGGGTCTGACTGGGTACAATACAAATACTAACAAAGAAAAGAGCATTCATAGATACACTGAATAGTATCACTCCAGGGCTGTCACATATGATATTACAAAATAATAAAGCGCCAATAGTTCATATATATTGTATCACTCAATGAGGTATCAGTCTTCAAATGTTTAAACCGATTAAATAAATGGTATTTGTGCTCAATACTCTCTTTTTGGTATTTATTGAATAACTAAAACATTCAACTTGTACGAAACACTAGATTGCTGGTGAGGAGTTCGTTAGTGACACAAAAGATATTTTATAAACTCTAGTACCACCTATAGGATGAAAAACAAATCCATTTTGTTATTAAACATTTCATTTCAAATAAGATTTGCATGAAATCACTGTTGCGCTGAAGGACATGTACAGTCCTCAAGATCAAAATACATGATTACATCAACATGTGCTGATAAAACTTTAGCTTTGATTTCAGGAGTGAAGAGAGACCACAAGTTTTGTTCTTAGTTTGTTGATACTAGACGTAACTTATATAGCCACTTAATTTTGTGACTGTCTCAAAGAGAGGTACCGGCCCCTGAAGATGTTCTGGCTGACACTCACACTTGTCTTCTATTTGACGCGAGTCCTGGCTGCACTGTTTGCTTATTGTGATTTGTGACCCATGGCAAAACGCTGCAAGAAAATTATGATGTATTTCGATTGACACTAGTCAACCAGCTTACAGCTCCATTCCCTTCACTGCCTCTCAGTCCCAGACCTGAAGATCACATGTCTGAAATCTGGCGGCACTTACTCAGCCTTCTTTCTGGCAAAGATGGATAAATGTGAGTGCCATTGAGCTAGATGACTATAGGGCCTACATATAGGGCAGTTTATGGTCTGAGCTGTGGCCCACAGGAAGAGGGCACTGAATAATTTGGTGGTGCATTGTGTATTGAAAACAATTTAACCCAGCCAAACAATGTATTAATATTCAACATTTCTTGGTGACAGAAGTAGCCTTGGGACAGAGAGCCTACGGGCCTTGTAAGGATGCGAGTAAAGGTTACTTCTACCATGGCATTAAACTCATTTTCTATGAAAATGAGAAAATAAATGAACATGTCAAGTTCACGGTGGCTTTAAAGACAGTCCTATCTACCTTTTACCTCAGCTGGGACACCTACAGCTGCCACCAGTTGGCAACAATAATGCTCTAGCAAATCCCATTTAAAAGAAAAGAACAATTTACCACCAAGAAAAAAAGCAATAAAATGGGAAATGTATTTGTAAAAGCTAGTAGGGCTCATTCTATTTGAGTAATAGCCCCAAAAAAGTTAGAAATTACAGGGGTAAAGCTTATTTTTCCCACTTGCTCGAGGTGTTCAATATTTCACAAGATGATGGTAAGATTAAAGGATTTGTTGTTTTCATCTCGGAAGTTTTTAAAGGATAGGACTGTGAAGAGTTGTGAAAAATTCCCCTAAATGTCTAGTGAATTTTAACGGTGTTGATTTAGAACCCACTACTTTCTTAAATTTTTTTGACATATGTGGAACATAGAATGTTTGATTTCTTCTGACATTATTGCTGACAGCTTTAATTTTAATATAATTGACATAGTGGGATATGTTAACACGGACGTTCATTTCAAAGGTATAGAGGCAATAATAAATTGTATGTGGCTCCTAAGGGTGTGAATGTTCTCGTTTGGAGGGATCAATGGAAGCTTTGCATCATTCTTAATCCCAGGAGTCATGAACCTGTTTGAGTCATTAAGGAGAAGGAGATGGATGGATGTGTGGTGAGTGATTTTCCTGAAGTTTTCACGGAAAGGCTAGGAAAACTGGATGGATATTTTCACAAAATTAAACTCAAGTCCAATGCCAAGCCGGTCATACAAACATTACGAAATGTGCCTATTAATGTGAGGGATGAATTAAAAAAGATGTTATTAGGAATGGTGAATGAGGGTGTAATCGAAGAGATGGAGTCTTCTGAATGGGTCTCTCCAATAGTTTTAGCACACAAACCTGACAATTCACTGAGACTCTGTGTGGATTTGAGGGCTGTCAATGCCAACATTATTGTAAACTGTCATCCTCTTCCCAACATTAATGAACTGATATGCATGCTTGATGGAGCTAAAGTGGTTTCAACTCTAGATTTGAGTTTAGCGTACCATCAGATTGAGCTAACTGAGGATTCTCGCCATTTAACTGCATTCATTACACCGCAGGGGCTATATCAATTTAAACATATGCCTTTTGGTTTAGCCTCTCTGTGTCTGTTTTTCAAATGTCTATGTTCCATCTCTTCAAGAATTTGGAAAAGTGTGTCAAATGCTTGCAAGATTATATTTTGGTTTTCTCAAAAGATGAGGAGGAACATGGGAAACATCTTAAGGAAGTGTGTAACATTTTAAAGAAAAGTGGTTTGACTTTAAAGGGTAACAAATGTCATTTCTTCTGTTAATCAGTAGAGTACTTGGGTCACACTGTATCCAAAGATGGGGTTGTTCCAAAGAAATGTCTTGTTGATGCCATACTAAAAGCCCCGGCACCTGACAATACGGAGAAATTATTGTCTTTTGCCAGACTTTGTGAGTAATACAGGAAGTTCACTGCGAAGTTTGCTTCCAAAATGGAACCTCTCTGTGAACTCACTAGGAAGAATGTAGAATATTTGTGGACTGACAGACAGAAATCTGCTTTTGACGAAATTAAGAAAGAACTTGCTCATGCTTTTACACTTAAACCTTTTAGGATGGGTGTACAATGTATTGTAACAGTAGATGCAAGTACGTATGGAATCGGCGGTGTGTTATCACAAAAGTGTGGTAGAGAACATTGGATCATTACATTTGCTTCATGCACTTTGTCTGATGCGGAAATAAGATATGCTGTCATAGAGAAGGAGTTATTGGCATGTGTCTGAGCCATTGAACATTTCCGTAATTTCATCTGGGGGTCCCGATTTATTCTCAAAACTGGCCACAAGCCCCTTGTTGGAATTCTTTTACCGGGTGGTGGGTGGAATGCCCCTGCTCGAATTGCGGGACCTGTCTCGAAACTTCAAGAATATTGCTTTGATGTGGAGTATGTTCCAGAACATTGTAATCTAATGGCTGACTGTTTGTCACATCTACCTTTATCTGTTAAAAATGATCAATTGAGTAGTGTTGAGGAGGACTTTGTACTTGCTGTCTCTGACTATGTTTCTGATTAATTTAAGTGATTACAGAAAGACAAGTGGATAAGAGATGCTTTGGATGATGAACTTCTAAGTCAGATAAAAATGTTTGTTGAAGAGGGATGGCCTGAAAGGAGGAAACTGCCTGAGGATATTGTTCAATTCTTTAGGATAGCTGAAGAGTTACTTGTTGAGAATGGGCTCATTTTCAAAAGTGGAAAGTGTATTCTTCCTGATGGTATGTAGAATGACATTTTGAAATTGACTCATGAAGGACATCCAGGCATGTCCTCAATGAAGAGGCTCATACGCTCTATGTTCTGGTGGCCTGGTTTGGATAGAATGGCAGAAAAGGTGGTGAGTGAATGTTCTGTGTGTGTCAATATTGAGAAGATGTTGAAACCTGCTCCAGCTCCTCTTGAACCCATACCTTGGTATATCACTCCTTAGTAGAAAGTGGGATTTGATATTTCTGAACCTTTTCTGGGTCTTCCGCCTGATTGTCGTTTTGCTTTGGTGCTGGTTGATTACCATTCTAAATGGCCAGAAGTGAAATTGTTGCCTCATGCCACTTCTAGTGCTATTATTGCGTTTTTCAAGGAAATGTTTGCTATGGAAGTTTATCCTGAAGTGGTAATATCTGATAACGGTACTCAGCTTGTGTCTAAGGAAATGCAAAGTTTATTTTCTTTTAGCAATATTAAACATGCTACCACTGCCTTGTAAGAACCACAAGGTAATGGACAAGTGGAAAGGTTCAAAAGAGTTCTTAAAGAGTGTATTTTTTGGGCATGTGGTTTTGGTTTTGTGTGGAAGGACAAATTGAGAGATAAACTGCGGTGGTGTGGTATTACTCCTCAGACCACCACTGAAGTCAGTCCTTTTAGATTGTTGAGAGGTGGGGCACCTGTCTCCAAGCTTTGTCCTTGGTGGTTCAAGAGAGAACAGGTCAAATTTCAAAAGGAGGTGAATGTCCAAGAGATTAGGGATAGAGTTTAATAGAAGCAAAATAAGCTCAAGACATTCAATGATAAAAAATTGAAAACCAAGTGTCACTCATTTTTGGTGGGTGATTGGGTGTTCCACATCATTTACACAAGATGGAGCTCCAGATCGAAGGGAATATACACCACAAAATACATGTTCTCTTTTGGAAGAACTTGTCATTCACCCACGATAGTCTCTTGACCTAAAATAATTATCCTCCTGAATTCGTGATGGATTGTACAGTTACATTACAGAATACGCATAGCACAGCACTAATGAACAATATAGTGCATTAAAAATATAAACCTACACTATATATCTCATAATGGATTTTGTGCCTAAATATAGCACCTGAAAGCAGGTATTTGACTGGCTTCAGCGCTTTAGGTTCTCAGAAACAGTTTTGTTGTTTACCCCAGAGGTATATGTGTTGGTTACTCATGAATACCTTCAAAAAACTAGAGAAAAGATGCATTTGGCAAAACAGCAACAGTTCATTTAATTAAACAGTGCAACCAGGAGAACAGTAAAAGGCATAGAGTCTGCCGTCTGTCTCAATTTACAATCGGTCTGAAATGGGTCCTATACAATTAATTGAATGTCATAAAAAGTCAATCCTTTTTTGTTAAGGAATATGAACTGATGTCTGTGGATTCATAAATTGATGTATATGATAGGAAATCCAGCTGGGTCTTTGTCAGGACTGTTAGACCTAAGATAAGATTGAAGCCTTTGGTAAGGTCTAGGGTTCTGAAAACGATCATGCACAAGAAGAGGAGCGGTTTCTTAAGCTTATTAAAAGATCGATCTAAATCTAAAATGGCCGCCAACACTGGACCGAAGGAGCTGCAGGTTAGCGTTCTAGCTTTTCACAACGCTAATGAAGATGCAGGTGCTGATCGGTTGCCTGCTTCGCACTTCACCAAGAATCTGAGGAGAGAAGGTCGTTGCCAAGCGTCGCAAAGTCAGTCAGGGAAAATTGATACTTCGTCGCGCAAAACCCGTTCTTGAGCATTGTTAGTTTGTAGCGGAGATAAAACAAGTAAGACTGTTCCTGATATTAAAGCCGAAGTTGAAGTAAAGTGATAAATTGTCGAACCTGTAACAGTTGATGTTATTATAGTTAAGGCAGCTTGGGAAGTCTAACCAGCAAAGGAAATAGTAAATAATACCCATGAGAACGCTCCTTACCATGTAAATAGAATTTACTTCAGACACAGTTTCCAGAACCTCTGCGTGTGGAGAAATTAGCGTACAGCATATTAGTGAGAGTAGAGAGAGCGGCGAGAGATTGGAGGAAGTAGGAGTTCCAGACGCACTCAGGAGCCAGAAATAAACTAGTATTAAAAGTAATCTCACAGTGGTGGATAGTTGGACAAGAAAATAGCCACTTTCTAAAAGGGCTATTTTCAAACACAGAATTTAAAAACCATCCATCCTAAAGGGTGTGTTATTAAATTCTGAGTTCAGGGATACTAAACTCGACCTGCTACCATGCTCTCTGAGTCAGATAGATTATAATGGAGTTAATAATCAGTCTGCCCAGTCTGGCCTATTGGAGGCAGGTAGCCCTTCAATAGTGAAAAACGAAAATGGCTGTAATTCACTATTAGGTCATGCCACACACATCAGGGCATGACCTACCTTTTACCCACAATGCACCCAGCCCTAGGGCCTACCATAGAGGTGTCTGAAATGTGGCAAAGTGAAGGTTTTAGAGACTGGCAAGTAGGTTTCCTTGCCAAGTCGACATGGCAGTCAGGGACTGCACACAGGCTCTGCGATGGCAGGCCTGAGACACATTTTACACGCTGCTTCTGTGGGTGGCACAACCAGTGCTGCAAGCCCACCAGCAGCAGTTAACTTACACGCCCTTGGCAGACGCAGTGCACTAGACTAGGGTCTGAACAGTAAGTCAACCAAGCCAATCATGGTAACACCAATCAATGTAACAATTTAACATAGGGAGCACTTGCACTGTGGCACTGATCAGCAGTGGCACAGTGCCCAAAGCAATATTCCAGCAAAAACATTGTAAACAGAGGAGGCAAACGGAAAAAAATGGAGGAGAGACTCATGCCAATGATGCCAGGTCTAACAGAAGCAATCTTCCCTGTAGCAGAATTTATACCTTAACGGAGCGAGAAGATGAACACCTGAAGGAGTATCTACGAAGGTATTTGGAGAATGGATTTATATGTCCATCCCAATCCCCAGTCTCTTCTCCACTTTTTTTTATTCCGAAGAAAAGTGGAGAATTGAGGACGTGCATAGACTACAGGGCCATCAATCGGATAACAGTAAAAAATCGATATCCCTTGCCTTTAATCTCTGTGCTATTGGATCAGGTGAAGGAAGCTAAAATTTACACCAAGTTGGATTTGCGAGGGGCGTACCATCTAGTCCGAATTCGAGAAGGAGATGAGTGGAAGACGGCTTTCAGGACCAAGCATGGGCTCTTCGAATATCAAGTAATGCCATATGGCTTATGTAATGCCCCAGCCGCCTTTCAGCACTTCATAAATGATGTGCTGAAAGAATTCATTGATAGGAATGCCATTGTATACATAGATGACATCCTCATCTACTCGAACACAGTGGAAGAACATCAAGAACACGTTAAGAAGGTCCTGCAGAAACTGCGAGAGAACAATCTATTTGTCAAGTTGAAGAAGTGTGCATTTAGCGTTGCCTCTGTGGAATTTTTGGGTTTTGTGTTAGCCCCGAGTGGAGTGACCATGGATGAAAACAAGATCAAGGCAGTGTTGGAATCGGAGTCTCCTAAATCAGTAAAGGAAATCCAGAGTTTCATAGGATTCGCCAATTTCTACAGGAGGTTCATTCCAAATTTTTCTCAGTAAATGATTCCCATCACAAGATTACTCAAGAAAGGAGTCCAGTTTGAATGGACTAAGGAAGCAGAAGAATCTTTCAATTTACTAAAGAAGGATTTCACCACGGCCCCAATTTTACTCCACCCCGATCCTTCAGAGCCATTCTTTGTAGAAGCTGATGCCTCCAATTGGGCCCTAGGAGGAGTGCTATCTCAAAGACATAAGGTCACAGGACAACTGCACCCGGTGGCTTACCGTTCAAGAAAACTAACTGCTGCAGAAACCAATTACACCATCACAGAGAAGGAGTTGTTGGCCATCAAGGATGCGTTCAAGGAGTGGAGACATTACTTGATGGGGGCGAGGCATAAGGTAACTGTCTATACTGATCATAGGAATCTAAAATTCTTAAAGTCAGCCCGAACTCTGACTCCAAGGCAATTACGTTGGTATCTATACTTCGCAGATTATGACTTTGTAATTACTTATCGTCCTGGCTCTCAAAATGGTAAGGCAGATGCCTTGTCCAGGAGGGGAACAGAAGGAACTTTTGAAGACATTCCGATTCAAACAATTTTACCTGCTGATAAGGTAATTGGAGCAGTGTTACAAGAGTCGCAGGATGAACAAAACCAGATGTCGATGTCCAAGGCAGAAATGGAAGATTGGGTGAAAGAAGATCCTGGGCGAGAGATTCGGGGAGGTTTACCGTATCACCATGGAGTTCTTTACCTACCAACACCAGAAATGCAGCAAAAGGCTTTGAAGGAAGTTCATGATAACATACTGGCCGGGCACAAGGGTATCACAAAGACTGAAGATCTAGTGAGGAGACGATTTTGGTGGCCAGGTGTAATCAAGGATGTACGGCATTATGTAATCACTTGTGAGGTCTGCGCTAGGGGAAAGTCGGAACGACAAGCTCCTAAGGGGTTATTGCAACCACTGCCCACTCCACCTTATCCATGGCACACAATGACCTTAGACTTGATTGTAGATTTACCATCCAGTAGAGGGTTTGATACTATATTGGTATGCGTAGATGCTTTTACCAAGATGGCCCACTTTGTCCTTTTAAAAGGGGTTCCCACGGCAGCAACTCTGGCACATGCCTTTAGTCAGAACATAGTTCGAGCCCATGGAATACCAAAGGTGTTAATATCAGATAGGGGTTCCCAATTCTTATCTCATTTTTGGAAGGCCTTTACAAAGAAATTGAGTATAGACACCAGGTACACAACCAGTTACCATCCAGAAACTGATGGCCAAACCGAACGAACCAATCAGGAGTTAGAGCAATACCTCAGATTGTGTTTAATAGAGCAGGAGGGGGACTGGCCGGATTATCTATGGGCCGCGGAGTTTGCACATAACAATGCAAAAAATATGTCCACAGGTTACTAAATTTCCAGGAAGTAGATGTACCAGCAGTTACTGATTTAGTAGAACATCTGGCACAAATACATAAGGCAGCCACTGAAAATTTAACTAAGGCCAAGGTAAGTTACAAATTTTATGCAGACAAGAAGAGAAGAAAAAAGAATCCGAATTACAGGCAGGGGATAAGGTATGGTTAAACACGAAGAATCTTAGACTTAAAGGGATACGAAAGTTTCAGCCAAGATTTGTAGGCCCCTACCTGGTTAAGAAGAAATTAAATGCAGTCAACTACCAGTTACAATTGCCCAAAGGCTTACGGGTTCATCCCGTGTTTAATGTCTCTTTATTAAAGAAGGTTTCAAAAGATTTACGAATCAAGAGACCCCCAAAGCCAATTCAAACTGTGCAAGGAGAAGAATTTGAGGTACACCAAGTATTAGATGCCAAGAGGCAAAAGGGACAATTGTATTATTTATTGGATTGGAAGAACTATGGGCCAGAGGAAAGATCTTAGGAACCATCTTCTAATGTACATGCCCCCAGATTGATTAGAGAGTTTCATAGGAGATTTCCAAATAGGCCCAGGCCGGGAGGAAGCTCTTTGAGAGGGGGTACTGTCAGGACTGTCAGACCTAAGATAAGATTGAAGCCTTTGGTAAGGTCTAGGGTTCTGAAAACGATCATGCACAAGAAGAGGAGCGGTTTCTTAAGCTTATTAAAAGATCGATCTAAATCTAAAATGGCCGCCAACACTGGACCGAAGGAGCTGCAGGTTAGCGTTCTAGCTTTTCACAAGGCTAATGAAGATGCAGGTGCTGAGCGGTTGCCGCTTCGCACTTCACCAAGAATCTGAGGAGAGAAGGTCGTTGCCTAACGTCGCGAAGTCAGTCAGGGAAAATTGATACTTCGTCGCGCAAAACCCGTTCTTGAGCATTGTTAGTTTGTAGCGGAGATAAAACAAGTAAGACTGTTCCTGATATTAAAGCCGAAGTTGAAGTAGAGTGATAAATTGTCGAACCTGTAACAGTTGATGTTATTATAGTTAAGGCAGCTTGGGAAGTCTAACCAGCAAAGGAAATAGTAAATAATACCCATGAGAACGCTCCTTACCATGTAAATAGAATTTACTTCAGACACAGTTTCCAGAACCTCTGCGTGTGGAGAAATTAGCCTACAGCATATTAGTGAGAGTAGAGAGAGCGGCGAGAGATTGGAGGAAGTAGGAGTTCCAGATGCACTCAGGAGGCAGAAATAAACTAGTATTAAAAGTAATCTCACAGAACAGAATCCCGTCGAGGCGCTCGTCTCGAGTCCTTGGGTAAGGGCTACTGAGAAGATACCAGAACCAGATAAATACACAAAAGATAAGTAAGAAGAACAGGAAACTAATATTGTTCAATTTTAGTTACAGTACCACAAAAGAAAGAACAGAAAAATAAGAACCAAGATCGAAAAGAAGAGAAGCATTGGTCACTATAGACAGGGTAGGTGATAGAGGAGGATATCATTACACACCACATACAGCTAGGTAGGAAGGACAAGTTAACGAATAATGTTGTTTCTTTTTTAGTCACAATTCAACTGTCCCGTCCAAGAAGATAGAAGGGTCTGAAGAGTGAAGAACCCGGAGGACGATAGTGGCTGTCTCTTCTCTGTCCCATACCCTTTCCCCCCTCAGAATTCCAGGGTGTGTTCGCTCAGATTATAACGCGGAAAACCCGGAAGGCTAGGGGAGGTACTGGGAACTTGCGACATTCTGCTCCCGTGCTACGAGGCCTTGACAGTCTTGGCCTTGAGGAAGACAATGCGGCCAGTGGGTAACGTGTCCAGATGACCAGCATGGGGATCATGTGATCACTGTGTGTACTGTGTGTGCTGTATCCTGACTGGCTAAATGTTCCTAACTTGGTATGGCATCTGGCTTTATGGTGTTTTGGGAGTATGTGTACTCCTTTGGCAATGTGCGAATTAAAGGGGCGAATCGCTCTTGACCATTGAGATGTTGCTGAGCCTCTCATTGGGGAAAATCTGGGATTTTCTATTTCTTCATTTGTCTGCTGGACACGTGCCACCCCACCTGTGAGCTGTCAATCATTGACTTTAGGCCTGGATCTCAGAACCTGCCTTATTATGTATTTCTGAGTCTGGGTTGATGTGGAGTTCATGAAGGGCAAATTCGTTAATAAAGATGTGATTTCATTTTCAAATATTAATGTTTCATTAATCATATTGACATCAAATATTTCCATATTAATATTCCACCCTCTAGTTGAATTTTCAACTACACTATCTAACCCATACTTCATGAAAGTTACTTTAATGAGGGCCTGTTGTTCTTTACGTTCTCTTTGACAACTGTATTGTTCCCAGTTACTTGCATTCTTCCCATTTTACAGCAGCAAATCCCCAACTGCTCAGTCCCACACAAAAAGAAGAAAACAATAAAAGCCAGCAACAACAACGTACACAATCTGGAGATCAACTGCACAATCTGGAGATCACTGGGGGAGCAGGGAGAATAATTTGCGAATCACTCTGCTCAGGGGCACCTCCCTCCTAACACATGCATATTTGTGTAAGTGGTGCACTGCTTGGATGGCAAGAGTCAATGTCCCATTATGCATGTTGTTCCCTGGAATAAACATGCAGCAGAACACACTGATCTTGGCACACACCTCTCCCTTCATCATAGTCATTAATTCAAACACATTCTGATGCAGCACTACCATGAGACGGATTGCTCTTGGTTCTTCCTTGATTGACTGAAGGCCAAGCTCAGTGCCATTCATCATTTTAAGCATTTCCCGCCAGGAAAAGCAGTCATTAGCTATTGTCTACAAAATAAAGAAGGGTGTGGACTCTCCCACTGGTACTTGTGTGTCCATGAAGAGTCGGAATTCTTCTGAAATGTCCTTGTACCGAGCACAGCCAACATAATCTGCAGTTATTTTTTAATGAATCTGATGCAGCAAGCTTGTCTTCTTTCTTAGCGGTGATGGTAGAAGTCTGACAGTACTTCTCAGGGAATGACGAGGGTATGGGTGTGTATGGGACAAGAGAACAGAGTTTGCACCATCCGGGGATGAGGTGAGTGTAGGCACACTCGCCACACTGCCAGTAGATATCCATTAGCATGGAGGTGCCCAATTGCATATCCAGAATGTGCAAAATTGTGCGCTGTTCTCATTCTTGTCTAGTGGAAACATTCCTTTACCTCTGAAACACAAGGATTGCAGTGTAAGTTTATATATAACTAGGGGTTGCCCCATCTCTTTTAGCCAAATGTATCCATCCACATCTGTATTCCACATTTCCTGGCTTAAGGTGGTCATGTTTTATTCATCTCTACCAAGTGTGACTCATTTTCCTTTGTGTCGTTGAGCTGGATGGACCTACACTGGAAGTCCATGTCGGCGGTCCACTTGTTCTTACAGAAGACAGCCCCAGATATACTAACGGCCACCCTTGGACCACAAATGGAGGCAGGAGCTGATGTGTTGTGCGTTGAGTTCGGAGTTTAGCTGCCTCCAAGAATCTCTTCTCTGGGAAGTCTCGGGGCCAAATAGTACACTCTCCTATGATGCCCTTTCTGTGCTTCCTGTCTAGCTCAGTTCGGATATCACTAGGCTCGGTGAAAAGGTAAAGACCTGCTGGATTGGCCTCATATTGAGTCATAGTCACTACTACTCTGTGGGGATTTGCCTTTTTTAGCTGGATTTTGGCCCTGATTCTGAAGTATAAGTGGAGAAGGCATTCTGATTTTTCAGTTGCTACATCTTGGTACATGTGAAGCTGGTCTGCGCCTACTGAATGCTGTATCAGTGAACAAATGTAACATGCCCTGGCAGATGTCTGAGTGCCCACAGTGGTCATGTGCATGTGAGATGCTGTCATGACACAGAGGTCCCCGCTGATCAAGAGTCCTTTTTCACTCTGGAAAACCCACCCACCCATGTTACTGCAAAGCACTTTATGATCATGCCACAAGCACAAGCATATAAGAACTCACTGAACCACTAGTCTGTCCAGGAGTTGTTTGCCCAGTGTGTGGTACAAAGGAAAATGAAACATTGGGAGTTACTGAGTTCATAGCAACTCTCTGTGGCTATAATCAGGGGTGTGATTTCCCTATATAAACCACACCCGATGGACTAGAAGTTGCTTTGCCTCAAGACTGTTTCCATGGCAACTTCAGAGGGAGTAATGAGACAGTGTTCGTATCGTCAATTCCTGATTTCTGCTTCCTATTGACTTGCCTGAGAAGACCCTCCAACACCAGATGAAGAATCCAGAGGTCCTGGTCATGCACAGCATCTTCACTAGGTCCTTTGCTCATCCCTCTGCTTGGCTCTCCTGATAATCTGGAACAAAGTCAGTAAAGGCATATTACGGTACCTATCGCAAGCAAGTAATGGCACGCACTAAGCACCTCTATGTATGTGCTCATAGACATTTTGTAGAAATCTTTGCAAAATACTTTTAACTGTGTTCTCTTAGTGTGGTTTTGTGAAGAAACAATCTTGTTTACAGAGAAAACAACATTGCAAGAGACACAGAGCTGTAGAGAATTCCAACAAAATCTTGGGGTGTTTATCCTTTACTTACTCAATAATTTTTGGGAGAATTGCACTCCTGATAAGATACTTAGGGGGGATTTACTAAGCTTTTGCCCTGTGTTTGCATCTCAAAAATCTTTTTTTGTTTTTTACTTTTCAGCGCTAAACGTGTTTAGCGCTGGAAATAGCGTAAAAGTAATGCAAAGCAGCGCATTATGCTGCTTCGCGTTACTTAGTGCCACGGGGGGCGTACCAAGGTTGGTGCATTGGCATTCACATGAAACCACTCAATGTTTTTCCTGTTAAAACCAATTTACTAAAAATATTAGATTTGGTTTAGAGAGAGAAAACTGCGCCCTTTTTAAATAAGCATTTCTCCTTCCTTTTCCGACTGTGCATGCATGCTGAACTGAGCAGCACGCATGCAAAGTGGGAAAAGCTTTCCTTTGTGTTGAGCATAGTATTTTGTACAGGAAGGGTATCCTTCCTGTACAAAACCTATGCTAGACTCATGCACATACCCTATCGCTGCGGCGCTAATGTGTGTGCATGGCCACGGCAGCTGTACTCAGCACAGGTGCTAGGGAAAGGGGAGGAAATAGCCATATCTTTGAAGATATGGCGTTCTCCTGCTCCCTCCCTGTCGCGCAACGCAGCACAGCCTCAGAGATTGAGAACTCCAGTTACATTCACAATAAATATTGTCCCTTGGTGATCTATAACTTCTGGAACTTGTTTTCTATGTAAAAGGTTTAGACGTATCTGCTTCTTTTTTGAGAACCTCCTATTGGAATGATACTCAGTAGTCATTGCAGTCACATCCAGAGATGGTTCTGAGGGACCTACATGAGTTCACCACAGCCAGATTCAATTACCACTGAACACACATGGACGTCCCGACTAACAGGTAAGAGAGGAGACTTACACTGGTATCATGATCCACTAGGGACATCAGGGAAGGGTTAACTGTCGTATCATAAGTATACATCCTTGCGCAGTTTTGGATATATTATCTCCACAGGTCGACAACTACCATTGGTCTCCCCTGGGATGTCCCATTCTGGCTCTTCTCCTAAACTCTACACCACTTTCTTTGTTCAAGCAAGAGTCACGGACACAGAGATAGGCTGTATAAAGCTGGGTCCCTCATGTTGCTGTGAAAAGGGCAGTGTGGGCTGTCAGGTAAATGCCGCATTGCTCTGTCTGACAGATGCTTGTGTTGGCGTTGGTGTAATTGTAAGTGACATAGGAGATCCCTACGCTAGTGCTGTGACAGTTTTTGAACATACTCCATTTGGTCAGTCAGTTGAATAGGTGCGGCAGCACCCATCATAGACAGAGGGTACACAGAATTGCAATGGAAAATAACTTGCTATTGAACATTGCATGTCTTGGTATAGATGCAGAGGAGGTGTTTTTGGTCCTCTGGTGATAGGGGTTTCTTGTTTCACAGTTCAAAAAAGGCCATGGCTCATCGATATCTGTTTGGGGTATGCTTTTATCTGAAATCTATCACCCAGGTAGCCCATCCTGTGTCAATTGTAACCTTCCCTTGGGTCTGGTTGCTGCCAACCTCCCTGGCATCTATCACCAGAACTAGGTTGAAGCACTCTGGGGTTTGCTGTGGAGCTCCCTTTAAGACTGGTACCATTTTCATGTTCGCTGCCAGCACAGCCCCTAGAGGGTAGTCTTTTTCAATTTATGTTGGATCAACTTAGCAGTGTCTCTTCGGGTTTGCTCCCGTTCGGGGATCATCCTTGTGCGTTGATGAGAGGGGGTTTGGGTGCCTGCCTGCTTATACCCTACTCAGCCTTCCTCCCCCTGCTGTCGGTAGGGAAATTTCCTGGCAGTGGGTTTCGGCCTTCCTTGTGTGCAACATTCTTTACTAGTCATTGAGGTATCATATTTGACAGCAGAAAGGGATCCTAAGACAAGGGAAGTGCACCACATGGCACCAGGCAGCCTCATCTTTACCACCCCTAGGTGAATGGATGTTCTGTGGAGGTGGTATACCCTAAACGTGGTGTTTGAAAAGTCACATGGGATCTAGCCGTTAGGGCTAATGCCCCCCCATGACTTGCCCCTGTTGCTTGTTTTGTCTCAGGGGATCCAGTGGATGTGTGTGTAGTGTCCTTGTGACTCTCGTCCTCCTCCAATACCGTATTAGCTATAAAGATTTTTTTTGCCTTTTTAACCGTCTCAACTAGGAGGTAGTGAACACAAGTTCGCAGATATCCAAGAGTTCTCCCATGTATGCTAAGACCACCTCAGTGAAGGTGGTGTGGTTGGTAGGTGGTGCCTTTGCTTGTATACATGTGATGTGGGGTTGTTTCAATGATAAGGGTCCTAATACAAAAGCTTCTGGGGAAGAGCAGGGCATGGTACCATCATCGACAAACTAGATGCTCCTTTTTATGTCAAGCCTGGGCAGGGCATGCGCTGCTCTGCAAAGGCATGCTGTATTCAGGTATAGACTTGAAGCTCTGTCCATTTTCCACCCATCTTCTCAATTGGCTCCTGTTACTGGCCTTTCTAAATGGTCCTTTTACTTGTGTTGTTACTCAGTATGTTTTATTTAGTCTGAGAGCACTACTTTCTTGAATGATTTCTCCTATTCCTCCAATGACATGCTTCCTACAACCCAGAATGCCCCCCGCTTTTATATTTTGATTAGTAGTGGTGGCCACAAAATGTGCAGCTCGCCCAACTTGCACCTTTACATCAACATCTATTTTTTCTTTCTTTGCCAGAGCAGTCTCCTTTAAATGTAGCGGTGGTTCTCCTTTCTTTGCCAGTGCTGTCCGCTTTAACTATAGTGTCCATGCTCCTTTGTTTATTTTATTTGCCAGTGCCCCCCTTTCTTTAGATGCTGCTCGCCATATTCAACTTACAGCGAGCCGTGTCAAAAGAAAGGTGCGCAGCCACCATTAAAGTGAAAGCAAGGCATGGGGCTCTTTTACCCAAAAAACATTTGTTTGTGAAGTTCAAAAACAAATGTTTTTTTGTGTGAAAGTGCCGCATGCAGCGCTTTCACTTTTATGGTGACCATGCCCATTTCTCTAGACACAGATCGTCGTATTAACTTTGTCGGCGCCGCTTGCACAGCTGAGCATCGCCTTTTAACGTATGTCACTTCTTTCTCCCTTGGTTGACTAGGCAAGTACTGTAGTATCACCAGTAGTGGCCCGTGGTAGGAGTGCTGCTGGGCGCTGACGTGGGGCGGGGGAGGGGCAGGGTGGGGGGTAGTAAACTACGGATTATGGCTGATTATTGGTAAGTTAACATATAAATAAATAAAACAAATTTAGTTGTGTGCACTGCATCGCAAAGCAACAATTTTCAGCATTGTGCACAGCTGTAATAGGATGAATGCGGGATATAGAATTCCATCCAGAAAAGACCTACACACAATCACTAGGTAGCTGCATGCATTCTCAGCAGTTTTAAGGCAACAATAAGTGTCAAGATAACTTCAGTGAATAATTTACATGCTGGAGAAAAATGGGAGGTTTGTTAAGCTGCAGATCAGTGGGGTAACGACGGCCCCCACAGTGTGGGGGGCCCGAGCTCAAGGGGGCTCCCTCGGCGCAGTACCCTGCAGCCCTGATTGCTCCCAAGTGCAGAAAGAGGCCCTCAATGCACTTTGCAGGAGTGGGCCTTATGTTTTGGTCTGCTACTGGCTCTGTGCTGTGTACACATCCTGAGTTTTACCATATTTCTTATGGTGAAAACTTGTTTTAGATATTGTGAAAACAATTGTTGTTTTAAGTTTCAGGAGACTGCATTTCCTATGTTTACAGATTAAAGTTCAGCCCCAGACAGCCCAGTAGAGGAACACACACAACGCATGGTTTACCTGTGTGGGGAGGTTGTGTTCAGGTTGCAACCTTGTGAGCAGTTGAGTTACTTTAAAGTTGGCGTCTTCACACCAATGTAATATTTAAGTTTTAAGTAGACTGCACTAATTTAATTCTCTCTTGTATAATTTTTGTGTAATAGGTGTAAACACCTCATTAGTCAATGCTTCATTGGCTTCTTGTGAAGCAAGGAAGAGCCCTCTAGGAACCCTATTTCCTTCAAATTTAACAGATATCTCTGCAGTGTGGTTCAACCAGCTGAGTTATCGTACTGGCATGGGTTTGTATATTTTTCTCACAGGCTCTATAGGGTACCTTCTTCTTACATTTTGGTGTGGTTGGCATAAAATAAGGAGCTGGGCACAACTGTCTTCAGTGAATAGACCACGTAATCCGAACCTGTGGCCTAGCTGGACTGGAAAATAAAAGGCAAGCACTGGCAGACTGATGTCCTCGACACCCATTGGCATTATCAGCTATGTAGATGCCACAAGATGAAACGGAACGAAAACTATAAAGTGTTGCTTCACCCAAAAATGGTAGCCCAGTCAAACTAATTATAAAGCACTTCGGGGAGGATTGTGGTGTTAACATGTACAGGTACACATTTATTTAAAATGTTCTTTCACAAGGCACTACAGCGCTGTAGCCCACCAGTTCTAACAATCGTGAAGACTGGTTGCGGGAGATGTGTGAAGGGGTTGGTGAGCAATTGACCTGTTTTGTCTGGTTATTTGGCTTGCAACAGAGAGAATGTGCTGTTTTGCGGTTCAAGACCCATTCCCCTCGTGACAAGTCACGCGTCCAAGACACCACCTGTAAAGGCATAGAGCACTTCAAAACAGTGGTGTAACAATAGCCCCCACAGCCCCCTCGGTGCAGGGGGCCCTAGGATTCTGGATGCTGCCTCTGGCACCAGGCACAGGTGGGCCTGAGAGTTCCTGACTGGGTCTGGAGCATGGGGCCCTCTCCATGCACTTTGCAGGGGGGCCCCCTCAAGTTTCGTTACACCACTGCTGCAGATTTGAATCATCTAAGGGAGCACAGATGGTTAATATGCCTTCTGCAAAGAACGTGTATCTTGTATTTAAAAAAACTGTATTTTATGTGCATAGCTCAGTGGGTTACTGCTTTTGACACAGAGATGCTTTTGTTACTGTGCATTTAATAAATTCCAGTCGTAATCTAGCACATTGGGCTATGAACTGCCGTCAAATAGTTGCTTGCAAACTGCATGGTTTAAGTTAGAAAGTTTTGTTTTTTCCCAGTCTTTCATTATGTTGATGCTGCTACAAAAGGTTTGTTTGGGTAGAAATAAATTGTTATTATTTAAGTCAATGCAAAACACTGTGTTAAGTTCTGAACCATGAGTTTGTGCATCTCCAGACCAAGTAATCTTTAAAAATACCTAACAGTATGGATGACATTTGAATCCTACATCTTGTCCTACCCTTTGCCTTATATAACATTTTCTATATACTGATTTACACATGTATGATTCATTTTCTCTGTATGTGTGTGATATAAAGTGGTATAAAACCCTAAACTTGTATGAGAGGTGCGATATAATAAATGAAATACATGTGACAGAGGGGCTATGGAGAAATGAGAGGCACTGTTGGAGGGTGATAGTGAGGGAGTTATTGAAGAGCCCCAACAAAGATTGTTGTATCCTGGTGCACAGTAATATCATCATTTGCTGTGATTTCAAAGCAAATACAATTCAATATATTATGATAAATCTGTTGTAGAATTCACAATTGTCCCCACTTTTCTTGGGGGTGAGCCCCACAAAACCCCCTTTGTAGTGGTCAGGCTCACTGAGTGCACTTAGTGTGCACCGTACAGGTACTGGTTTGACACTTTCCAGGGATGCTTTGATTTCCAGTCCAGTCCGGCCCCGGCAAGAGCAGGAGCCTCATACTGTGAGATAAAAGCAAACATTGAAACATTAGTCCCTGAGGTGCAGCACCAACCTTCCCATCAAAGGTTTTTGCAACTTGTTCAATATAAAATGCTAAGATTGTTAGTAATTTGAGTATTTGTTTGGTGTGAACATGTGTTTATTTTTTTTTAGGATTACTGTCTTTATGTTTGAAATGTAAATTGTACAACTTGCTTGGGGGTCCCCGGCTTCCAGTAGTTACTCAATGGGGGTTGTCAGGAGTTTAGGAACCACTGCTGTACACGATGGCACCCACTTGCACCCACTTGCACCCACTTGCCAAAAGACTTTCCCATAAAGTACTCCTACCAGTTAAGCGTGCAAAGCATACCATTTGCTACTATTCCTGGGGTGGGGGATAGGGTAATACCAAACTCAGTTTGCAGGTTAGGCATAATCCTAGCAGCACGTGAGGGCTAAGCATCGGCACATGCAAGGTTGGTAGCTACAATTTGATTATTGCAGCAACACAATAGGTGGCCAGGTCTTTTCAAACAGGCTAGGGACTTTGTCCTTAAATGTGACATATGCCAGCAGATAAAGGATTCCACCATAGCATATCCACCATAGACACCACTATTAATTTCAAACAAGTTGGTCACATGCATTTTTCTGGACGCCTGCGGCCCCCTTATAATCAGATGGGGCTTACAAATACATCTTGATTGCAGTGGATTCCTACTCTCGATTCCTATGGGTCTGGTCACAGCCATCGCCTAGTGCCCATTCTGTCATAAAGGACTTGCAAGTCTTTTTCAGAACATACACAACTGGCACATTCCATTCCAACAAGGGGGCTGCATTCATCTCTGAGTCTTCCAAAGGCACCATGGGAAGATTGGGCGTGACCATGTGGTATTCTTACCCATACCATCCAGAGGGAATTTCGGTTGTGGAGAGGACAAAAAGGGACTTAAAACAGTCTTTAAAAGCAAGGGTATTAGGCACATGTCACAGTTTGGTCCATCACCTATATGGGGTGCAAAACACGCTAAACAATCTGCCTAGAAAATCCCTGGGTGGTGGGACTGCCTATGAGATCCTATTTGGGGTTAACATATGGGTACCAGACCTCGACAGTCCCAGCAGAGTGGTGGCAGAAACATCTTTTGAAATAAATGAACATTTGTATGATTTACAGGAACTCAACAGCTTCCAGGATGAATGAAGCGACGTACAAGTAAAACAAACCACTACTGGAGGAATGAAGGAACCACCCAGCGATTCCTGGGGTGATACTTAATATTGGGGACTTGGTCCGAGAGTAAATATTGGACAAAAAGAATTTGGGCCATCTTACTGAGCACCTGTACCTGTCCTAGCTGTTGAAGGTACCAGAACTGTACTTTTATCCCCACTCGCTGCCTGCAAAAAAAAAAGATTTGCGTCTCTAAACCTCATCAAACCACATCATGGGGCTGGTTCTACACAGTAGACCGCTCAGGCTCTTGGATAGTTACCTGTATCCTCTCATTACCATACAGGAAAGCCTGTTGAAACCTTTGATCGCTGATAAAGACGCTACTCCCTGGCTGGGGATATTTGGTAACAAGGTATCACTTCTACCTGCTACATCAATAAATACCATACAACAAAATTGTATGGAAACACAGATTTCTGTTCTACAACCTCATGTACCACAATACAAGCAAACTCCAAGTCCTACGGAAGTTCCAGAGCAGCCTAAAATAGATCAAACAGCCTCAGGCTGTTTTATCAACTACAACGATTTCTCTTCGGATGCATCGGATTCACCTCCACCCCCTCTTCTATCTCTCTGGAGCAGACTGTGTGTACTCTACTTTTAGGTGAAGAAGACGTACTTTATTACTCCATAGTTATACCTTTGGATTACGATTTTGTTATATTTCATGTTTCTTTAGATTGGCTCTGTGACAGTCTTTTTCCCGATCAGGAATAGAAACTATCTCCCAGAATGCTCTGCTGTTGAATATGTGAACTTGGTTTTAAGACTCCATTCTTCATCCCAGGCATAGAGACTTTCCCTGCTCAACATCACTGCTGTTTCAATTCCTGATGGAATTATTTGGGATAGGTAATTGCATTATATATATGGGACTACCAAAGTTTAACCGATTTTATATTTGTTCAAGTTATCATTGAATGACTTTATTACCCCTAGTTCTATCTCTGATGATTGAGACATTAATATAGTGCATGAGATTCAAAAATATCTAGAGCATTTAACTGATTATAATTCCGATTAATTGTATATTGATAGTACTAATTGTGATGAAATGTTCTGTTTTTAACATTATAGACATAATTCTTTGCATAAATCAAGTACTCCACTTGATGTGATATACAGTCGTAACGCTTCCCTGTACCACCACTGTGTAGCTCCAACACGTTTGCACAGAAGTTTGCATATTTTTAAGGTCATGATTCAACACACCCAGGGGCTTATTATTATAAGCTCATACCAGCACCATCTAGGAAATATATGCTCACAGATACCAGGCTGCTATATTCTACATCCTTTTTTTCCTGTTGTCCACACAAAAGTTCGACTTTTGGAGGGACATGGTACATGTGAAATCGATTTGGGGAACTAAAGATTGGCTTGCTCAGGGGAAGGAGGCTCTGTTTAGAACATGACTTATACCACACCAAATGATTTTTCTGAACAAGACTGCAACAAACCTCATTTATTGGCCTGGATTAGATAAAGGATTTAAACACACTAAGATTCCCCACATTTTCATGTTTTGTGGACTGGTAGCAGTCCACAAATTATACAAAGGAAACAATGGACCTCCTGCTTCGCAATGGCCTGTGTTGTTCATTGGTTACCAATCATGGGGAATGGTTAGTGTGGCCCTTAGACACTAATGGCCACATCCATGAAATGTGTTTCATGGGTGATACAAAAGGGTTTAAGATCAATAGATCAGACCCATGTTACGCACAAAGACAGCACTAGGTTGGTAACTACATTCAGTGTTGGGAAGTTGTGCCTTGATTGGCTAAAGACCTCAACATTGTCTCAGGTGAATCGACATCTGTCTCTTCTCTCTGATAACATCAGATTACAGGCTTTCTCTTAGGTCCTGAAAACCATGTCAAAAGTGCTTCTTGTAGGGAAAATACAATGAAGTTTGGAAGGTTTAACAGCAGAAAGTCAAGGTTGACAAGATTTATTAGGGCATATTAGAAAGGGCGTTGGTGGTAGGTGATAATGGTATGACCACCTTGTCTGTTAGAATATACGTATATGTGACGTTACAACGCGACGATTTACATCGCGTTATGTTACATTGCAGTTATTACAATCCAAGTCATTACAACGACTTGCGCTGGAGGGTGCTAGACTTAGGAATAGTATGATTTACTATTTCAACTCCAGCCCACGTAACAGTAGGGAAGGTGTTGGTATAGTAAATCATACTATTCCTTAGTGTATAGCGTTATCTAGAGCAAGTCGTTGTAACGACTTGCGTTGTAATGACCGCGATGTAAATATATCGCTGTGTAACGACTGCGTTGTAAAGGTCTTTCGCCGAATATACTCTCTTAGTAACATTGTCAAGTTGGCAATAGACATCATACATAAGGATATGTCTACTCTACAACATGGACAATCACGGCTTAGAGCTATTATGTTACAAAGCATGACTCTACATACAGTTTGCACTGTATGCGTACCGTGGCAACACCTTAATAACACTTATCTGTTTTTACTCCATAAGCTTACAAAACAGCAGAAAAAATGGCTAGGAATGATGCAACATACACAATGTTGCACATAGGGAAATTAGAAAAATATCCATTCACTGTTGCTGAAACACCTTTTGCAGATTGGGTAATCTATGGCTTTATTTCTCTGCTAATATCGATATTCGATTTTCAGAACTGTTTACAACACCATCAAGCAGGCAGATATGAAGCACTGGGTAAAGAGTGCCTACATGAGTCATGGATTTTACCTTTTAGATATCGCTGTAGGAATGGCAAGACTAAAGTTTTTCGTAGTGGCACAGATTTTGAAAGTACTTTATGACATTCCTTAGTGTGTAGGGAAGTGTCACTGCATGGTTCATGTGACACATCCGTAGCTAACACATCCTGCTATCTGAAGAGTTTTCCAGCTTCTGTGCTCTATCTGACTTTCAGGTTGCTCTCTAATGGGAGATATTTCATGTTTACTGATCACAGTTGCTAAAAAATTAAACCGGGAATTGCCTATCTGGTGAAGGTTTCTGCCATTGTGGACTGCTGTGCTCAAGTATTATTTCCACCTGCTCATACAGTTAGGGAGGCAACTCTGTGGCCTTGGATCGAAGCCTCTGTGAAGGTTTCTACGTTCAGACTTAGTTGCCAAAATGGAAGTAAAAAAACTCCTGAGAGATGAAGGAGAGGCCTGTAGCCAAAGATAGTTCCACAAGGTTAGATATTGTTTTGGCGAAGGCCCTCTGAAACGGATTTGCTGAAGCAGCGAAGAACGTAGTGAGAGAAGCAGCAAAGTCAATCTGACCGACAATCCACCTAGGACGAATAGGCGAGCAGGTTGGTCCCAGCCTCCTACTGGTTCATAGAGCACTTTTTGACCAAATTTTGTCTGAGTCCTCAGTTTTAGAAGTTGCCAATCTAGGGACCTTTAGCACCACAACAAAGGGTCCAGGACTGGGACACCTCTTGGGAGTTCAAGACTCACTGCACTCAGGCTGGGTCCAGGTGCTGGTTTAAGATGAAGGAAAGCTTTTATATCCCTGTGGCTCTGAACAGGAGGCCATGAAACTAGCCCTTGGAGTCACTTCAGGTAGTCCTGGGTGCAGGTGAGGATGCATGGCTCAACAGCAGGGCTGGCCTATGAGGGTTCAAGGCAGGTTCCAGATAGCAAAGCAGTCCTTACAGGTACAACAGCATTCAGGCAGTATTCACAGCGGATCAAAACAGCAGACAGTCCTCTGAAAGCCCTTTCACAGCTCCAGTAGTGAACTGAAGAGTGGGTCTGAAGCTCCAATTTTTATGCCTGGTACCCTTCTTGTGGATGGTGGGGGAAGCTTTTGGAAAGGTTCTTGGAATTTCCTGACTCCCTGCCCTGGCTCCAACCTGGCTGCATTTACAATACATAGCTCTTGCGACCTTTGTGTGAAGGCAGAGCAGAGGCTTTTAAGGTATAAGTGGGGCTGGGCTCAGCCCTGCCTCCCCCATCTTGCCAGCAGACGGACCATTGAGACAAACCTAATCAATCTTTTGTGTGAGTGTCTGAGAAAAATTCACAAAGTCTAACTGTCAGCTTCACCCAGTCATGTGACCCAAGACAGGCTGCAGGCACAAAGGGCTAAAGACTGGATAATGGCATATTTCTATACGTGGCATTTTCAAAATGTAACGGAAAATTCAAATTTACCATTAAAGGTCTATCATTATAATTGCATGGGTACCAAACATGATATATCTACCTGCTCCCATTTAGGAATTACATTTTTATTAAATGTATCCTATGGGAGGAGTAGGCCTCACTGTAATGAAAAACAAATTTAACAGTTTTTCACTACAAGGATATGTAAAAAGGCAAAAGCACATGTCCAACCTTTTAATTATAAAGCACCCTGCTCTATGGGTTACCTAAGGCATACCTGCTTAAACGTAAAAGTATATTTCTATGGCTGACCTAGAGCCTATCTTAGGGGTGACTTGTATGTTATAAAAGAGGAGCTTAAGGCTTGGCAAGGGGGATTAAATGCCAAGTTGACTTAGCAGTGTAACTGCATTCAGGTTGCAATTGCAGGCCTGGGACATGCTTAAAGTGATATCTAAGTGAGTGGCACAATAAGTGCTTCAGGCCTACTGGTAGTATTTAATGTATACACCCTGGGTATATGTTATACTACTCTACAGGGGAATTATATGTTATTTAAACATGCCAATTAGGTATATGTCAATCAAACCATGTTTAGGGGAGTGAGCACAATCACTTTAGCACTGGCTAGCAGTGGTAAAGTGCACAGAGTCCTAAGGCCAACAAAAACTAATTTCAGCAACAATTGAAAGTAAGTAGGCAAAATGTTTTAGGAAAGACCACTTTAAAGATGACTGGTCTAAGACAGGGCATCTGTGCACTTCAAAGGCATTCTTCTCGGTTTGTATCCCCACTTCAAAGGCACAACCGTGTAGAAATACTAGTACTCAGACGCCAACTTTTCAGTACACTTCTGAACCTCTGGATAGGAAATGAAGAAGGACTGCTGTGCTGCTATAAGTACTGCTGTTCTAAAGGAGTGACTGCCCTGTTGTGCTGGCCTGCTGCCCTCTTGCCTGGGGAAGAGGAAATGGACCTGCAACTTCAACTTGAACCCAGGGTTCAGGAGTGACTCCAATGGCTAGTTTGCTGGTCTCCTGATCTGTGCCTCAGGGAAATAAAAGGCTCCCCAATATCCATTCTTAGCCCCTGGATCCAGCTACAGTGAGTTCCTGGCACCCACGTGGTGCCTATAAGGTCCTAGACACTGGGTGTAGTTCAAAGATGCTAAAATCAAGCGTTTAGGCTCTGCAACTGCAAACAGGCTCATTCCCACCAAGACCTCTTTCACCTCAAATCAGCATGAAGTTCTGTCAGCCTGACTCTTCTCACTGCAGCATTTGCCAACAGTGGGGATAGTCACTGCTAAGCTCCAACAACGCTTGTCCTCGACACCGGCTGGCTCCTCATGCTTTACTAACAGCATCCTGCAACTCTCTCCCAGCTCCTCGTGGCCCTATGTAAAACAAACTGAACTCTTGGCACAAGGTAAACCTTCAGTGGGACTAACCTCGGACTGTATCCAAGCTGCACTTCATCACGGTTGGCCTTAACTTCTAAATTTGACCCAGTCAGTCATGACTGGTTAGTGCTTTGTACTGTTAGGCAACATTTTTCACTTTATTCACTAAAAATTCATAACTCTGGTTTTACTGATTGGATTTTTGTTGTTTTGGTCTTGATTACTTCATAGGTTTTGATCAAATATCTAATATGGTGTGATATTTTCTTGTGTGGTGTTTCCACTGTTTTACCATTTGAAGTATTGTACAAATACTTTGTACATTGCCTCTAAGTTAAATCTAACTGTTGTGTGCCAAGCTACTAGGGGGTTGAGCACAGGTTAAGTTGGGGATTGCTTGTGCCTGACAGGAATTTTGGTTGCTGGTTGACAAGGGTTCACACCCCAATCAACCAACAACCCAGTTTCTCACATTAGTGATTAACGGTGAGGATAAGGAATTGTGTTTGTACGGAGCCATATAGTGATTTGGTGTACACTACCATCCCCTATCTAATACCAATTTGAATTTAAATTCTCCTTGATTGGCTTCTTTTTGTTTTTTCCAAATTCTTCCCCTGACTGTTGTGTCGGAAACTACACCTGCAAGGATGGAATTCGAGCTGGCCAACATGGATGCCTACACTGTGGCCCAGCTCAAGGTGCTCTGCAAGGTGAGTAGAATACAAGCATAGATCACCACAAGGAAGGTGAATCTCCCAAAGGCACTAAGACTCTGGGTGGAAGCTCACCAGTCAGAGGTGGGAGCTATAGAAGTGGATGATTTGATGGAAAGAAAAGAAGAGGACCTCCCCGATGTCCAGCCTTCAGCTGAGGGTGATGACTTGGCCCCTGAAGTGGAGCCCCCTGCCAGGGCAGGGAGCAGTGTGTCTTCCCAGAGCCTGACACGAGAGGAGCTGGCAGAAAGGATAGAAGAGAGAAAGTTTAGGCTGGAGATGTCCTGACTCAGGATGAAGGAATAGAAACTGGCCATGGAGGCAGCAAATGAGAAGGCTGAGAAGGCTGAGAGAGACTTGGCAAAGGAGAAGGCAAGAGAGCCTTAGAGGTTAGGAAGCTAGCCATGGAGGAAAGGGGAATTTCCCATGAGCTAAGTCTCAGAGAGCTGGACATCAGAACTAAGCAGGTAGAGTCCAGCAATAATGGTGGCAGAGTACCCAAAGTGCCCGCTGGAGACTAGAAGGTCTATATCCCTAAAGGTCTTGTGTCTGATATTTTTGTGGTGGATGACATGTATAAATGGTTTGAAATGTATGAGGTGGTTTTACAGATACACAGGATCCTTGAGGAGGATTGGGGGCTAGTCTGTAGAAGTGCATCCCTAGCGAGGGGAGGGTTACCCTACGGACCTTAAAGAAGGTAGATAGGATGCGGTATCCCCCATCAAGGAAGCCCGTGTCAGAAAATATGGCCTTATCTCAGAGAAGTATAGGCAGAAGATCAGGAACAGCCAAATGTTGCCACAGCAGTCCTTGGTGGATTTTGCTAATTCCTTTTCCAAAGCACTGAATGTATGGGTAAATGACAGTTAGGTTAATCATTAAAAAGGGCTGTTTTATCTGTTTGTAAGAGAGCACATGTTCAGTAATTGTTTTCCAGAGCTGTGCCAACACTTGATTGATAGTAAGATTGCTTAACCCAGGGAAGTTGATAAGGAGGCGGACTGCTGACTCAGCGCCAAAGTTCACAATAAGGAATATGGGGTTGATCACCACAAGGATGGGCAGGATCCACATCAGAAGAAAGAGGGTGGTCACAATCATAAAAACAGGGAGTTCTCTAAAGGTCCACAAGCTGGTTTCCAAGGTTCAGGTCTCTGACTGAGAGGATACCCTGATAGTAAGTCTTCAGGGAAGGCACCCTGTAAGTGATCTGGTTGTCAACAGGTTGGGGACAACGTAGATGCCAAGTGTCCCAAGTAGGCGAAGCCTCCCACTGGTTCGCTGGCACATGGGATGGTTAGTGTAGCGCTTAGGGACGAGAAATTCCCAGATAGTGTTGGGAACCTCTTAGAAATTACAATAGAGTCCCTGGGTGATAGAGAGATGGTGCATGACTGCATATCTAGTAATACTAGGAAATACAGGCAGTGGGTCACTATCAATGGACAGAGGGTGAAGAGTCTGAGAGACACTATGACAAATGTCAGATGTCCACTGGTGAGCTCAGAGCGGGTAGTCCCTAATGCATTCCACCAAGCTGTTGCAGCTGACAACCATGAGAGTCACTTCATAGTGGATCTGGGTCCCTTTGAGTGGAAGGCTCTTAAGATCCTTGAGGGTAACAATAAGTCCATCCATGCCTATGGGTTGGCAATGACATGGAGTACACCATCTGGAGGAGGGGGAGCTCAGGTCCCTCTTGAATATGTTAGGGTTGCCTGAGTGGATGTGCCTGGCCGCACTGTCCATTGCCACCCTGGAGGGTAGTCAAGAGGACCTGGACCCTTGAAAAATGATCCAGGTGCCTGGCATAAAGAGAAAGAGCAAAGGGTACAGGACACCTGATCCTGAAACTCTCATAGTCCAGTATGAGGCTGATCCAGAGGGGGACTTGCCAGAACCTACACAGGAGGTTGATGCCACACTGGGGAACCTATCTGAGCTTCAAACTGGCAGCAGGAAGAGGGTTCCACCAGGGAGGAGTACTGCAATATTTAGATAGAGTGCCGAGGCACAGGCAACTGGCAACACCTCTGGTGATCACCTGATTTACTGGAAGAATGGTCTCCTGTATAGCGAGCTAGGGTTCCTGAGCCTGAGGCAACACATCTGTTGGTGGTTCCCAGTGCTACAGTGCATTCTTAATGGAGCTGGTTCATGATGTATCCCTGGCCGGTCATTTGAGGCAAAACAGACCTTTGGCAGGCTTCTCACATCCATTTATATGCCTCAAATGAGGAGGGCTTCAGATGCTTTCTGTAGGCCATGTCCTACCTGCCAGGCCAGTGGCAAGTCAGGAGGGAAACACAAGGCTCCCCTGCAACCTTTCTCTACCATAGACTCCCCCTTTGAAAGGGTGGGCATCAAGATTGTTGGACCTCTAGTCCCCAAGACAGCCATGGGCAGCAGCTTCATCTTGGTTTTGGTGGACTATGCTACCAGGTACCCAGATGCTATCCCTCTAAAGACAGTGACTGTGCCTGCAGTGCCAAGGCACTGATGGGGATTGTTACCTGTATGGGGTTCCCCACTAAGGTGGTATCAGACCGTGATGCCAACTTAATGTTGGTGTAAATGAAGGCTATGGCAAAGGGGTGTGGAGTAACCTACAATGACTCCAATCCTTACCACCCTCAAACTAATGAGCTTGTTGAGAATTTCAACAAGACCCTAAAAGGTATGATCATGGGCCTGTCAGAGCCTTAAGGTGAAATTGGGATGTCCTCTTGCCATGTCTGCTGTTTGCATATCAGGAGGTGTCTCAGAAGAGGGTTGGCTTTAGCCCTGTCTAGCTCCTGTATGGGCGCATGGTGGGAGGACCTTTCAGTCTGGTCAAGGAGGGGTCCGAGGAAGGCCCCCTATGGTGATGTCAGCTACATGCTGGTACACTGGACCCAGATGAAGCTCTTCTGGAAGAAAGCTACTGCAAATATAGAAGCCAGCCAGAAGGTAATGAAACAGTGGTATGACCAAAAGGCCACTCTGGCTGAGTTTCAGCTTGGCCAAAACATGTGGGTGAGGGAGCCTGTAGAGTCCGGGCCCTATGAGTTGAAGGATCACAAGAGTGTGGTAAAAACTCTGGTGCACCTCAATACTTAATAAAAAAAAACTTTAAGAGTTCAGCACATCAATCACCTAAAACCCTACTGTGAGAGGTCTGAGTTAGCCATGCTTCTTGTCATGGATGATGGAGTGCAGAATAAGAATGAACCTCTTCATGACCTTCTTTCTACCAAAAATCAGAATGGGTTAGTGGAGGGTGTCAATCTCCACCCTACACTAACCCTATACTGGCAGAAAGTTTTCTGCCAGTTGTTGAGGTAGTTTGCCTCTTTATTCTCACTTTCCCTAGAACTCAATACATGGTGTACCTATGATATTGACACTGGGGACAGCACGCCGGTGAAGAGTAAAATTTACCAGTTGTCTAACAAGGTGAGAGGCAACATAAAGGAGGAGTTCTCCAAAAGCCTGGAGTTAGTGGTTATTGAGCCCTCAAACAACCCTTGGTCCAGCCCAGTTATACTGATCCCAAAGGCTACCCCTCCAGGTGCCACCCCAAAGCTTAGGTTCTGTATAAATTACCAGAGGCTCAATGCAGTCACTAAGAATGATGCACCAACAATACCTAGAAATAATGAGCTCATAAATCTGTTGGGAGTTGCCAGGTTTCTTAGCACATTTGATCTAACATCTTGGCACTGGACTATTGCCCTAACCGAAGGGGACAAAGGGAGTCCTGCATTCTCAACCCCAGAAGGGCACATCCAAATCTGGGTAATGACCTTTGGGTTGAAGAACGTCCCTGCCACCTTCCAGAGGTTGGTCAAGCACGAACTGACAGGGTTGGAGAACTTCAGTGCCACCTATCTAGATGATATTGCAATCTGCAGTTCCAGATGGGAAGGTCATTTGGGCCACCTCAGAAAAGTGCTTTTTACTCTGCAGAGGGCAGGCCTAATTATCAATGCTAGTAAGTGCCAGATAGGACATGGTTCAGTGGTATAAGTGGGAGGAGGCAAGGTGCAGCCCCTCTGTGCCAAAATGTATTTATTTATTTAGAACATTTATTGAGCGCACAGCTACCTCCTATGGAGGTGTCCTGGTGCTAAGGCTGCAGAATAGCTCAGGGTTACAGGACAGAGGGATACGTGTGGTCAAACAACCAGGTCTTCAAATCTTTCCTGAAAGCGAATTCTGGCTCAGTTTTGTGAATGTGTAAGGTCATGGTATTCCAGAGCTTTGCGGTTCCAACCGCAAAATCTCTGCTGCCTATCCTAGCCCTACGAAAGTGGGGAATAGTGAGCAGATTCAGGTGGTTGAATCTCAGAACCCTGTCATCTTAGTAACTTTGCAATTTGAGTCTCAGATATGTCAGATCCTGACCCCTGGTAGCTCTGTATGTCAGGGTGAGTGCCTTAGATCCACTTTTTCTGCTGACAGGCAGCCAGTGAAGATTATTTAGGCAGGGAGAGATAGAATGATGGAAAGGCACCTTGCAGATCAATCTAGCCACAGCATTCTGAACCATTTATAATCTGCGGATCACATATGCTTGGAGACCTAAGTAGAGGCTGTGTGACTAGTCCAGGCATGATCTTACCAAGGCGCAAACTATAGTCCTCCTACAATCCTGTGGAAGAAAGTGGAGGAATTTCTTCAAGGTGCGCAGCTTCCAGAAGCATATGGAGGCGACCTGACTGATCTGAGCCTTACAGAAAAGTGCATTGTTGAATTAAAACCCCGGATTCCTTGCTGTCTCCACAGGAATGGGGGGTTCAATTTTGGTGGCCACCACAGCCTGGGGGGAAATGGGATTAAAAAAGAGAACCGCAGATTTCTCTGTGTTCTACTTTACAGTTTTAAGTCATCCAATCAGAAATGTTGCTCAGGTACCGTCTAAAGTTGACAAAAGCAGTCTCCGAGTGATCTTTAAAAGAGAACATCGACTGGGTGTTGTGCTCGTAGGAAATCATTTTACCTCTGAGAATCTCATCCAGGATAGAGAGAGGGGTAAGTTATATGTTGAAGAGTAAAGGGCTCAGTGCCGAGCCCTGAGGGACCCCACAAACAAGAGGCTTCCGGGTGGAAACAAAGGGGCACAAATAAACCTGTTTTGTGCGGTTTTCCAGGAAAGACCGGAGCCAGGACAGAACAGTGCCTCACACTCCCAAAAGCTTAAGTCTCTCCAGGAGAATCGAGTGGGCCCTTTCTGGCTTGAGAACCCCCCAAGACCCAGACAGAAGTGAGGGCCTTCTTAGCCCTCACTAGTTATTACAGGAGATTCATCATGGGGTATGGCACCATTTTTGCACCCTTGACAGAGCTGACTTCTAAAAAGCAGCCACGTTAGGTTACCTGGACAGAGGCATGTCAGAACGCTTTTGACACCCTGCAGGATTATATGTTCACACCACCCATACTCAAGGCCCATGACATCTCCAAAGAATTCATTGTGCTCTCACAGCTAAATAAAGAGTGCATGGATCAACCTGTAGCATTCATTAGTAGGAGGTTACTTCCCCGAACACAGATGATTAGTGCAATGGAAAGGGAATCCTTTACAGTGCTGTGGCCACTGAAGAAGGTGAGACCATAACTGTTTGGTGCTCAGTTTCAGGTTCAGGCAAACCACAGACCCCTCAGATGGTTGATGTAGATGAGGATTGAGAAATCCAAACTATTGAAGGGGTCATCTCCCTGCAAGGAATGAACTTTACAGTGGAACACGATCCTGGATGAGACCACACTAATTCTGAAATGTCTCAATAGAAGAGGGAATTTTTTTGTACCTAGCCAGTCTTGTTCTAAATTCTCAATAGACCGAAAAGCGACTCCTCCTCCAGGGCTGAGGAGTCACCCCACTGCTGAAACACAGCAGTCAGAAGAAAAATAAAATGACGGTAAATCTATTTTATTGTCATCTTATTGTTACTTCTAGCCAATGGCGATGCTGGTCCAGGTCGCAGCGTCGCACAGCAGAGGAAGTAGTGTTAGGCACTAAAAGTGTGCATGTCGATTTGTCTAACCGTCCATGGCCAGCCAAACTGACATGTGCACTTAGATATCTCTAGGCTGTTCCTTGGAGAAATCCTAGTGCTCAGGGGCACAGGCTCCAAGACCTTGCTGGAGTGCAAAACTGGACCACTCTGCCCAGTTCCAGTGCTTTTGTAATGCTTAGATTTGGGGTCTGAGAGCCTGTGCCCATGGGAATTGTAGTGTCAGGACTAGAGCAGAGGAGCAGAGGAGCAGCGCGGCATGGGAGCAGAAGATTGTAGCAACCAGTAGTAAAGGTATGTTTGCCCCTTCGGTGCTCATGACGGAACGGTTCCGTCATTAGCACCAGTGGGTGCTAGCTCATACGAAACTGTTCCGTAATAGCACTCGCCTATGGGGAAATTGCTGGAGCTCCTCCCATGGGCAGCCCATATAACCCACAAAGAGGGATGCTAGCGGAAGAGCTTCCACTGCCACCAATTACCCCCCCTCGACAATCCCATGACATCAGTGTGCACGGCACATGCCGACATCATCAGGAGGCCCCCAATGCACTGGAAGACATTTTCTTCCAGGTGTCTGAGAAGAAGGTAGGTGTTTCCTGCTTGGGTGGGGGGTTCCCAGTGTACAGAGGCATTGGGAGAGAGGAAAGAGTTTTTCCTCTCCCTTGATTTCTCTTTGAAGGGCATTCACTGATCGTGCATGGTGTCACGATCACGCAGCAGGAATGCCCCCACAAGCACTAGGGATTTGTTTCATGGGGAATAAAAGTGACCTCTTGGGCAAGAGTCACTTCCTATGGGGCCATATTCTGTCTGCTGTTTTCTGCCCCCTGGGGGTGGATCATCCTTATTTGAAGGCCCATGTGCCCCCGGGTAGGCAGAAAACCCACTAGCTCCAGGGATTTTTTTCTTTGTAGATGGAAGTGATCGCTTTGGCAAGGGTCGCTTCTGAAGGGGGATATTTTGTGTTGGCCATTCTGTGCCCCTCCCCCGGAGACAGAGCCGTCTAATTTTGAGGGCCATATGCCCCCAGGGGAACAGAAATCACCACTAGCACCAGGGAATTTTAATCTTTGTGCATGGAGGTGATCCCTTGGGCAAGGAAAGCCCCCCATTTTTTTCTAATAGGGGGACCAATCTGCCCAGTGGGGCAGATTGGCCCTATTTGAAGGTCCATCTGCCCCCAGGGTGGGTAGAAAACGCACTAGCAGCCAGATGTGGATATATTTATGTTTTGGGGTGGCCCCTTGGGTAATGGCCGCCCCTATTGCCGCTAATAATTTTTAACACTTATTTTTGTCCATTTTCTGCCCACTGGGGACAGATCAGCCCTATTTTGAGGCCCATCTGACGGCCCACTAGCACCTGGCATATGTATATATTTCTGTTTGGGGTGGCCCCTAGGGTAAGGGTTGCCCAATTGGATGGGGCATTGGTTATTTTTTGCTTTTGGTTGCTTTTCTGTCCCCCTTGGGGACCGATTGGGCATTTGGGTAGCGTGTTATAATGTTATTTGGTACATTTTTGGACATTTGCAATTTTACAGTTTTATTTCTTCTTTTTTTCCAGTTCAAGGCTTTTTCTCTTATGACTGACGTTCCAGGTTGGGGCTTCAACACTGGTAGTTCTGCAGTTGGTAAATTTGCATGTGAATGTGTCTTTGAAAACGGTGTAATAATAGCAGTATATTTACCTTCTATTGTGTGTCAAAATCTTTCTGAATTTGTGATCAATGTGTATTTTGTTGTCTTCTGAGTATTTTTTTTATTTTTTCTTTATAGTGGGATATTGTTGGTTTTTGCTGTGTCTCTACAGAATAGGTGCTGGTGATTCTAGCTGTCTCTGGCAAGTGAGCCATAACGTTTTTGAGTATATAGATCTTTTTGATAAAACCACACTTGGGGCCATATGTAGGAAGCCAAATACCGGTCGGTAATGGCCGAATTTCGGTAAATATCCCGTTACCGACCGGTATTTAGGCATTTGCTATGTAGGGGGCTCATTTCTGGATTCGGTATTTACCGAATCGGAAATTAAGAAATCGGTAAAATACCGATTCGGTAAATACCGAATCCAGAAATGCAATGTAGGGAGCACTCTAAAGAGTGCAAATCAGTATTAAGAATTTGTTATTTACCACCAAATACAGGTTGGTGATAAATAACGAATACCTTGCAAAAAGCAATATTTTGCTGATTTAAGAGTGCCATGTGGCAGACATACATGCCCTTAGGGCATGTATGTGCGCCACATGTGCACACATGCAAGATTCAGGGGTGCAACAGGGTGTCAATGTGACACCCTGCCACCCTTGTATATGCTCCCCCCATTACCGAATCGGTATTTACCGATTCGGTAATGAGGCATACCTTCCCATTGATTCCTATGGGCCTCCAGATGGGAAGGTATGCCTCATTACCGAATCGGTAAATACCGATTCATAATTTCCGAATTTTACCGATTCGGTAAACATTACCGAATCATTACCTACATCACATTTACCGATTCATAAATACCGAATCGGTAAAATTCGGTATTTATGAATCGGTAAATGTTAGGCTACCTACATATGGCCCTTTGTGTATTACTTATTTTGCACAGTGTTGGTAGTTATTGTTGACTTGTTTGTGAAGTCTCCTTTCTTAGTAACGATTATGGCTAGTCTCAGGATGACTGCTCAACAGGTTGTAGGTATGCCTTATGAGTCTTCATATGACCATGATTATGAGACTGACTCTGCCTCTGAGGCAGAGAAGGAAGTGGAAGATTCTGGCAGTTAATTTTCTGTTCAAGATGAATTATCGGATGAAGTGCCTGTTCTAGAGGAGGAATTTTATGTGCCGCTAGAGGCATCTGGGGCTGCAAGGCTTCCCATTGGAAGAACTGACCACTGGGTTGCCCAAGACATGGTGCAGCCAGCATTGCCTGACTTTACCGGTGTCCAAGTGTATAGAGTGGATACTGAAAACCTTTTGCCTATAAATTATTTTCAGTTGTTTATGGACGATGTATTTTTGGAGGAGAGTGTTGAGCAGACTAATTTGTATGTTGCACAGTATTTGAGGGACAACAGTGCCTGACTTAGGCCCCACACTAGAGCTACCCGTTAGACTCCCACAAATCTGAATGAGTTGAAAACATTCTTGGGTTTAACTCTTTTGATGGGATTGATAAGGAAGCCATTGATGTCTTCATATTGGTCTACTAGTCGCTTAATGGCAGTTGCTATATTTCTGGAAATCATGCGTGGTGATCGGTATTTGCTTCTGCTTGGGATGCTGCATTTTGTCGAATAATGGTTTAGAGTTGCCATGAGATCATCCTGAGTGTGCCCTTCTTTTAAAGATTCGGCCTGTCCTTGATCACTTTGTAGATCTATTTTCTGAGATCTATGCTCCACAAAAAAATATCTGTGGATGAGTCTTTGGTCTTGTTCAAGGGCCGCTTGGTTTTTAGGCAGTACATTCCTAGCAAGAGGACATGCTATGGAATTAAGATGCATATGCTGTGTGACAGTAGGACTGGATATGTCTCTAATTGCAGGGTGTATAACAGTAGGGATTCCAGGATTTAACTTCCCTGGTTGTCCCTCCACTGTCAGAGCATGTGAAAAAACTGTTTTGGAACTTGGTAGAGGACGTTTTAACAAAGGTCACCATTTATATGTAGATAACTTCTACACTGGTGTGCCGCTGTTCAGGGATTTGTCCAAGTGGACACTGTTGCTTGCGGCACAATCCGCTCTAACCATAAAGGTTTCCCAAAGAACTTGTTAGTCAAAAGCTTGAGCGGGGACAGAGAAGTTGCGTTGCATAGTGCGGAACTTCTAGCTGTGAAGTTTGCAGACAGGAGAGAAGTCTACATGCTGACTACCATCCATGATTAAAGTACTTCACCTGTGACTGTTAGGGGTCAGGTTGCGAAAGTGTGCAAACCTGTGTGCCTTTTTGACTATTATAGGCACATGAGTGCTGTTGATAGAGTGGATCAGAGGTTGAAACCTTACACTGCTCTTTGTAAGGATTACATTTGGTATAAGAAGTTGGCTATCCATCTTTTCCACTTAGCAACTTTTAATGCTTTTGTTGTGTTCAAGAATTGTTCTCCTGAGTCAAGAATGACGTTTGTTAGGTTTCAGGAGTCTGTGAAAGGGAGCCTTGTTGTTATGGACCAGACAAGTATTTCTAGAGTTGGAGTGGTGGAGGATGTGGCTAGACTGAAAGATCACAGCTTTGTTGATCAGATTCCTCCCATGCCAACAAAAGACTTTCCCAGTAGGAGATGTAGATTCTCTTTGCGAAGTGGTACATGGAAGGAGACTTATATGTACTGCCCCGAGAGTCCTTTTAAACCAATTCTGTGTGCGCCTGCTTGTTTTAGAATGTACCACACGAAAAAAAAATTCAAGGTTGGCATTAGTGAGTTGTATTTAGTTTCAGCGTTTGTGTTTGTAGGTTTGTATCTCCTTACAATTTATTTGTGTTTTCTTTTTTGTATAAAAAAACAAAATGTGATGGCGGTGTGCATGGACTTGTGCTTGGCTGGTGGTGTGTGTGGACTGGTGTTTGGCTGGCAGTGTGCATTGACTGCATTTGTCCGGTGGATGCATGGACTGGCAGTTGTCTGGTGGTGTGTGTGGACTGGCACTTGGCTGGCAGTGTTTGAGTAGTGGCTGCTGGTCACTACACACACCGGTAACCAAACACCAGTCCACACAACCTGTCAGCCAGTGTGGTTGCTGTGTCAAGCATGTTGCATATAAAAGTATTGGGTCCTTGAATGGCACTGTCTGTTGATGTAAACGTTGTAATGTGCTGGGCCCGTGGCTGGCGGTGTGAATGGATTTGTGTATCACACATATGAGAGGTGTATGAATGGTCTGTAAAGCACATGAGCTGTGAGTGACTGGTTCTGTTTTGTTGTGAAATCTTGTTAATAACACTTTGCATACTGAACCATCACTCATTCTTGTGCCAAACCCAACCAGTATGTCTTTGTACTTGAGGAATAGATGGTTGCGCAGTAATATTAGTCTTTTCTGTCTTTATCTTGCAGAGTGTACATTGTCTCTTTTTGTGAATGTTGTAATGTGTTGTTTTTGAGGATGGGGCCATGCATGTTCCTGTGTTTATCACGGACAAAAGGTGTGTGAATGACACGTAAAGCGGTTTGGGCCGTGTCACAGTTTTACGGCTCATGTGCTGTGAATCCCTAGTTCTGTTTTTTATTCCTTTCAATTATTAACAGTGCATTTCATTTTTGTGAATTCTCATGTTAATAACATTTTGTATATTGAACCATCACTCTCACTCTCATGCCAAATCCAATCAGTATGTGTGTGTGCTTTAGGAATAGATGGTTGTGCACTTATAATTGCCTTTTCTTTCTTTCTGTGCCAAGGTGTACATTACCTATAAGGAAAAATCTACCAACTCTAGATATTTATGTAAACTAAGCACTTGGGGAGTACATGAGGGTGTCTCTCTCGTGGATCCAAACAAGTTATCTTACCCACAATGTCTTTGCATTACTGTGCCATAATGTTCCAGATTCAGAAAGAAACCACAAATGTCCTTCTGCCCAGCATTCCCCCAGGTCTCCTGATAAAAATGGTAGATCACTTGTGTGGGTGGGCCTAGTAGACCAAAATAAATCGAGTATACCGTTTGGCGAACTGCTGAGGGCAAGACGCAACTGTAGTACTGACACAGCCTACAAAGATGAAATGTTAACCATGACCAAGAGGTTTGAGGCGAGAGGATATCCACAGTGGGTACTCAACAAAGCTATCAAAAAGGTAGAGCAGGTACAGAGACGAGACACACTTTTCACGAGAACAGACAGTGCGACAGAAATGACCAGGAAAATAACACCAGGATCATCCTTACGTACAACAGAAGTGCCAATAAAATAAGACAGATTCTCAGCAAACACTGGGATATTCTCACAAGTGACCGCAATATCGACCACTTAGTCAGCAAGAGACCCAGTAATACCTACAGAAAGGGTTACAACTTGAGAGATACATTGGTACATAGCGACATAACACTTTATACCACCATGAGGGATCAAGGTTTGAGTGGTTTCTTTCCCTGTGGGCACTGTAAGGCCTGTAAAAATAGCTCCATGAGAAAAGAACTCACCACAGAGAGAGGTACCAATAAAAAGATCACTCAATTCCTCACTTGCAGCACACCCTTTGTTACATACTTATTGGAATTCCCTTGTAAACTGAAATATATTGGCAGTACCAAAATGGGTACTAGAACACATGAGGGCGATTACCAATACCCAGTAGCATGTCCCTTTCAACAACACTATTACTCGAACAGTGCCCTTCTAAGTTATTTTGCGATAGAGCATATCCCGAGATCACTTGGGGGGGGGGGAGGGGGGGTGATAGGGCACTCAAACTGAGACAACGAGAATCAAAATACATCATTGACCTTCAGACTAAAATCCCAGGTGGCTTGAAACTTGATGAAGAGTTAGGAATACATTTTATGTTGCTTGAGTTGCTCTTAGCTCCTTTCTAACCTCCTTTTGCTTCTAGAGAATACAGTAATGTTCAGTACATTTGTTTTTAATCACTGGGCATATAATGCTTTCTCTTATATCTGATTTATCGTAGCTTTTTTTCCCCTTTTTTCACTGCAGAAGGAAAGGAAGGGACCCATACTACTTCAGTAGTTCACCTTCAAGGGTACCCTAACCTTTTCTTCAGAGACACATGGCGACGTCAAGTATTTTTGTCCTTTTTACAACCTTATGTTTTATCAACCTGTGATGTCAATGGGTCACTGGCCCATAATTGCACAAAATTTGTAGTACCATGGGCAACTTTACACTGTGTTGTGTAGTTGGGTATACCTGAATCTGATTCTAGGCACTGGCCCTTCATCACATGCTATACAATGTACAGGTGCATGTTTCATGTACATGCTCCCTCTCAGCTTGCAACTTTTTGTACTTTCCAGAAGATACCATTATCAAGACATACAGGCACTTGCCCTTTATTTTGGACAGTTGTATCTTAGGTCGGGGGAGGGGATACCCCCTGTCAAAGCCCATTACCATGGCAGTGTATAGCATAACGTTGGCATGTGGTTGTCATGAGGTGGGAACACTTTTCCTTTATTCATACTCCGTGACATGAATTAAGGACTGAAATATTGACTGTTCATTTTATTTTATTCTATTAATTTTAATTTAGGTTACATTTCCTTGTCACTAATTTCAAGAGGACTTCCATGTAGGCCTGGGCGGTAAATTCCGTTCCGCTCGTGGAATTTGCGGAATTTCGGTAATTTCGCGTTCCGCGGAGAACGCCAAATTGCCCAAAATTCTGGTTTCCGCGACTTCGCGAAATATTTTCTTGTTCGCGGTCTCAAAATGGGTGTTCGCAAGATATTTCTCCCCGAGCACGTAAACAGCAACTGTGAACAGGAAAAAAGCATCGCGAACATGCAAATCCGCGTGTTCGCGGAATTTCTGCATGTTCGCGGAGATTTTTTACCGTTTCGCGGAGATTTGCGTGACGCGTTTACGCAAATTCCGCCCACCCCTACTTCCATGTACACTTTCCCTTGCACCATGTACCGACACAAACGACTTTCATATCTTGGTACACCCAGTATGACAACTATTGACTCAAAGATTAACTCTGTCTTAACATTGCCTGGGTATATTTGTCTTTTAGGCTGATGCATGATACACTGCCCACGACAGCTTTCCATCCAAGATGGCTGCCTAATCCCCCTGTTTCAGTCCTTGCACAAAGTTTCATGACTAGTAGACACATGTTCAAATTGCTTTTCTGATTATTGAACCTCATATGTAAAGTACAATTTTCTAATTTGCCTATTTGGTCTTGATATTATGTCCTCAAGTTGTATACAATAGAATGCTATTTGCGTACTCTAATATGCATGGACCATATGAAAACAAAAAGATGGCCACTGTATTTAATGGTTACTTACTTTGACGATTGGGTCCTTTGTTTATGTTGTCGATTCTATGTATATATGGTTTGGGCTGTTCAATGGCTCCTTACGTGTGAGCAAGTCTTCACAGCTGAAACGAGTAATGTAGAAGCGGATTAAATATTTCTGATCTGCAAAATTTTGATGCGTGTTCTGAGAGTGCATTATTTAGCAAACGCAAAGGAACTTTATGGGATATATATATATATATATATATATATATATATATATATATATATATATATATATATATATATACTTTCAATACACCAAAACAAGAGCTGATGTATACCAATTTATCCGTAAACTCAAGCTCAAGAAATATCATCTACAAAGAGCCACTATAGATCAAGGATTGAATTCAACCAATGAAATTGAGGCTCCAGGCTTGAAGATTTCAGACCTAGGCCTCTTGCAGGACATGTGTCAACTTGCTTCAGGGGACAACAGTAATATATAGGAAGCAGCAGCATTTATGGGTCAGAAAAAATCGGAAACCCATTTTAAACCAAAATCCAAATTTATTCCTATCTCGTCAAGTGACGGCTTGGATGCATTTAATGAACATGTGGTTGCGCAAGTTAAAAGACTGACCCTCGCCAACAATAGACAAAAGAAAAAATACTCTAATGATGAAAGAAAGTATCAACAATTGATGGAGAAATTGCAGAAAGGGGACCTGATAATAAGAAATTCGGACAAAGGTGGTAACATTGTCCTACGGCCAGTATCGGATTATCTCAAGGAAGCATATAGACAATTAAATGACATCCAATGTTACAGGAAAAGTAATTTATTGAAATATAAAGCAATGCAAGATATGTTATTTCAAAGTCTGTTAGCTTGGAAGGGTTTGGGACTTTTGAGTTGGGATGAATACAGGTTCATAAAAAAAGAACATTCACTTGTACCATATATTTACTTCATACCCAAAGTCCATAAAAGCCTAACGGCTCCACCTGGGAGACCCATCATTGCAGCATGTAATGGGCCTCTTGAAAACCTTTCCCAATATATAGATTACTTTTTACAGATTCACATGAAGATGCTAGACTCTTATATACAAGACACTAGTGACTTTCTGAATAAAATTAAAGATCTAGCATGGAATCCAGATCTACTATTAGTAACACTGGATGTGACCTCCTTATATACATGCATTAGGCATATGGATGGTCTAAGAGCAGTTGAGTATTTTTTTAGCAGAAGATCGATGGAACATACAGAACATACACGAATGCTGCTCAATATGTTATCTTTTTGTCTAGAGAATAATTACTTCCTATTCAATGACCAATTTTATCAACAGGTACAAGGTGTGGCTATGGGGGCCAGCTTCTCCCCCAGCTATGCCTGTTTGTTTATGGGCTGGTGGGAGGAGCTGGTCCTCAAGCGTGAATATGAACAAACCTGTAAGTGCAATATAGTCTCCTGGATGCGTTTTATTGATGATTTGTTTATTGTTTGGCGAGGTACTGAGGAGAGTGTTTTACAATTTGTAGAAAGTATTAACCATAATGATCTTAACCTTAATTTTACTTTTAACATCAGTAAAAGCTCAGTGACATTTTTAGATGTACAGGTTTTAGTGTACAATAATACGTTGGCAACTACCCTTTTTAGAAAACCAACCGCAGGCAATACACTGCTGCATGCCACGAGTGCACACCCCAAACATTTAATAAATAGCATTCCATATGGGGAGATGCTCCGTATTAGACGTATATGCAGTGACCCAGTGGATATGAAAATAAAACAAAGCGAAAGCCAGGCTCGGTTTTTAGATAGAGGATACAGCCCCAGAGTAGTCAAAGCAGCTATGACCAAGTCACAGCTCAAGCCAAGGGAAGAACTTCTTTAATACAAAACTGAGACAGTAAATGAAAAAGTGGAGCCAGTTCGCCTAATTTTAACTTATTCAAGACTGGAAAAGGAGCTGAGAAATATTGTCAGACGCAACTGGCATTTTGTCAGAGATGACCCGGTGATAGGTGGATTAATGCCCTCTAACCCAGCCATAGCTTTCCGCAAGTCCACAAGTATGGGCAATGTCTTGGCCAAAAACAGCCAGGAGCTTTGTAAAAAGGAGAGCTGGCTACTTTCTAGAAAAGGATTTTATAAATGCTCAAGCTGTAGGGCATGCCAATTTGGAATTAACACCAAAAACTACAGGACATTTTTCTCTGACATTAACAGAGAAATTAAACAACATTTGACATGTAAAACTGAATATTGTGTGTATGTCCTGGAGTGTGACTGCCATCTTAAATATGTGGGCAGCACCAAATTTGCAGATCACAAGCGAATCCTACAGCATTTAAGGGCAATAACAAACAAAGATCAGAACTATCCCGTTGCAAGGCATTTTGAAACCACGCATAATAGTGATCCTCGATTTCTTCATTATTTTGCCATTGAATCCATCCCCATAACAAAGAGAGGAGGGGATAGGGAGGCTACCCTACGAAGGCTTGAGACTAATTTTATATTGGAGTTCAACTGTAAGTGGCCGGGTGGTTTGAATACAACTGAAGATTTATACTCCCTTTTATGAAAAAAACTGGGAATGTAGGGTATTACATACAATAACAGGAATAGAGTGAAAATTGCTTTTTACGGAGGCTGTAGTCCTGGGGCATTGTTTTTTACAGTTAGTTTTAAGAATTTCTTTGTTAGTTTTTATCTATGTGTCTTTTTATTGATTGTTTTAAACATGTCACTGGGCTGCTGTCTTTGTTTTAGTATTTTACTCTCATTGATCTTACACATTCTACCTCCATAATGATGAACAATATCTCTTATCTCTAAATTTGCAGTTTTTTCAAATTTGTGTCCAAGGTATTTATGCAATGGTTCTATATGCACTTGTCACTTTTTTTGGATTTCAGCGTATTAGGTTTCTAAGTATTTTATACGCTTAGAATGACAGCACTATAGCACTTTATTTTGAAAATCTTTAGGATTTTTTTATGGTCTAGGTGAGCACTCAATATTATTAGATGTATAATGTTCAACTAATTGATTCATGAGAAAGTTAGATAAAATGCTGAATTTATATTTTTTTATCATAAGATTGCGTAATACTATTATCAATATACATATGAGGTATATAGGGCATTTATGCTTTTATTATATGTTTTAGATTCCCTTTATATATGGGGAACTCAATATGCGCGCAAAAAAAGTTTTAAGAAAATGATAAATTATGTTCATACAAGCATTAGTATGTCTTCCATGTTTATCAATGACGATGTTGCACTTGCACTTTAAAAATGAGCAATTCTGTGACGTATGATCAGGTGATCAAGGCCGCTTGGACGGCCGAAACGCGTCCTGACACAGGAAATAAAATAATAATTCTGCAAAAGTTGGTCTACGCTGGTGATTTCCACGCGCAAGCAGGTGAATATCGCGAGTTGCTGTGATATATATATATATATATATACATATATATATTACCCACTGGCAGTCGCCAGTAGGTACCTATAGTTAGGACCTATTTTCCATAGGAAATCCGCAACATTTTATTTGGAATAACGTTGGCGCTGATTGACGAATCTCCGCAAAATTTTCCAAACTTTTGGCCAGCTCTGGTCCGCTCCTATCCTGAAAATTTCACGGTGATTTGTTAAGCGGGGGCCGAGAAAAAGGGGGGTCCCAAAACACGTTTTCCCCATGCATTTTCCTATAGGACCTGTTGACGCAGCTACAGCCCTAACTGCTGAACGGAATTACACCGAATTTGGTACAGAGGTAGTCCTCAGTTCAGACTCGTGCCTTTTGCTTAAATGGTGTAAATCCGTTCAGTAGTTCCTGAGAAAATTAGAGTTAAAAAGATAGATATATTTGGGCGGAGCCTAACCACACATCTCATCGTGAGATCTTATTGGCTGTCAGTACTTCAGCCAAGAAGTGTTGGCAGCCATCTTGGGACCAATATACATGATAGCACCTCATTAAAAAGCAATGCAGTTAATAGAAGGTTATAAGACTTTAGTTACATTATAAATCATTTGTTGATGGTACCATACTTATTTTAGGAATTGTGGTGTGTTCTAAGGTGATTTTACCATGTGAAAAAGCCTTCTGTTGTGATATCATGAATCATGTTTGAAAGAAAACTATTTTCTCATGCTTTTCCCACAGAGGTTTGGAAGGTGATCTATAAGCTAAACTGAGAGCATATTTTCTGTAAATTCACATTATCTTTCTCAGTCATGTGAGAATGAAGTCTGACATTCTCAGTAGAACATGTACATCCAACAAGGGCAGAGACTGTCAGTTGATTCCTTTGTGTTCTACTGCAGCTTCTCAGAGTGTTCTTAACAACTAGAGCGCTAACAGTCCTACTTATGACAAGCGTATTGCACACCTGAAGCCATCTTGATTGGAATAAAGTGGTAACTCTAAAAACACTTAATTTAAAAGGGAACAAAATGAGGGGGTTCATTTTGCCATAGAAAGTATGATTAGTGATGCAGAAAGAAAAATTAGGGCACATTTTGAGTGACTTCTCAAATCCTCTTCTATTTCATTAAAATATTCTGACATGCAGACTGAAACATGCACTTTCAATACCAGCAGCAGACTTCCCTGGTGAGCAGTAGCTTTACTACAGTGATCAAATAAGCAACTAGAGTGCTAACATTCAGAATTTATGGCAAATGTGTGACACATCTGAATGCCTTCTTGATGGAACCAAAATAAAAAACTGAAAGTATTTCCTACTGAGGAGACTGCAGTAAATGAGGAAATTAGGAAACTTCATAACAAATAAATCTCCCAAGATGGCCACCAGAGACAAAACAGCCAAAATGTAGCCCAAATATCACCCAGATGTAGCCCAAGTATAGCCCAATGACAGAAGTGTGCAAAACACTTATTGTTTGTGTATTTGCGGTTTTATATAGTGCAGACTTGTCAGGTATTGCAGTGCTTTACATGAGCATTGGTTACATCACACAAGATCAAATTCATTTTGGTTGAAGACATGGGGAGATTAAGTGATTTGACCAGAATCTCCAACCTGGTTCCCTAGTTGCAAAGTCTGCAGCTCTGGAAGTAACACCACATCCTCTCCCCTAGGTGCAACATTTAATCAAGTGGTCAACTGGATAAAAAAACATAAAGATCACAAAAAATGTAAAAGTTCTTTGTCGCTATTTGAAAACTCAGAAAATATGTCCTCATTTTAATTTAGAGCACTTACCATAATTTTGATGCAAATAAGACCCTCTCATATATGTAATTTCTAAAGGAAATGCTCTAGGTGTTACAGTTTTGATTACATCAAGATGACGTCAGGCGTTCCACAATTTTGTAATAAATATGGAATGTTGGCGATATAGTTGTTCATTAGGATACTGTTGAGAGGCAGAGGCCAGGGGCACGAACTATGAAAATTGAAGGTAGGTAGGAGAGTGCAGAGGCAGCAATTTGACCACACTGGGCAGGCAGGAAGGGCAGTGGCAGCACAACAGACTATGGAGGGCAGTGGAAAGGGGGGCAGGGGCAACAAACCAACAATACAGGACTGGCAAGAGAGGCTGTGGCAATATAATAGACCATTGTGGGCAGAAGGAAGAGGCAGTGGTAGTACAACCATACATGCCAACAGACCCGTTTCAGCCAGGAAACGTCCAATGTTTTTAAGCTCAAATGGGCTTTATTTGATCTGTCTCCTGTCTACAATCTCCTCTTTTTCAATGTAACTCAAAGGAGGAAATCAATACCCCAGTTTAAAAAAAAAATCTCCCTCTTACCAAGTTCAAAATGTTTGCAAGTATGGTACATTAGATCATGGTAGGCAGGAAGAATTGGGTTAGGAAGATAGACTCGGATAACAGGAGGGACATGGAGAGGTGCACCAAAATGACCCTACAGGGCAGGCATCAGGGTTTGCAGCAGCACAATACACCACACAGGGCATGTGGGATGGGAGTGCAGCACAACAATCCAAAGAAAGCAATAGGGAGGGGACAGGACCATGCACATGGACAACAGAGAACAGAGGGGAAAGAGGCAATGGAGCTAGCTGACCATAAAGTACAGACAGGAGAGAAAGCTACAGCATAACAGACCATAAAGGGCAGGAGGGACGGATCAGGGGCATTACAATGGAACAGGCAAGCCAGGAGGGAGGGAATAGGGGTCTGCACATGGAAACAGAGGGCTGGGGGCAAGGGGGAAGGGCAGGAGCAGAAAGATGACCATGGAGGTCAGGCAGGATGGGCACTAGAAACAAGACACACCATGGAGAGCAACAATGAGACTATGATGGCATACACACAGACCATGGAGGGAAGGTGGGAGGGGGTCAGGGGCAGCTAGCTGACCACACAGGGATGGTGGGAGGGGCCATGGCAGCACAGAAGACCATGTATGGCAAGCGGGAGGGTTAGTGGCAGCACAATGGCTATGATTGGCAAGAAGGAGGGTGCAGGGGCATGCCCAAAGGACCATGGACGATATAAGGGAGGGTCAGGACCTGGGCACAGACAAGAGAGTTCAGTGGAAGGGGCCTCACAACAGACCACGCTGGGCAGGCAGGAGGAGAAGTTGCAGCACACCAGACCAGGGAGGGCAGAAGGGTGTGGCAGTAAAATGGACAATGGAGGACAGGAGGAAGGGGATAGGGGCATGGCATGTGGACAGGCAGGGTGGAGGTGGCAGGGACAGGTTACAGTCATCTGACAATGCTAGACAGGTGAGAGGGGAGTGGCAGCTCAACAGAACACTCAGAGTAGATAGGAGTGGCAGGTCCATGGAACATGGTGGGCAAAAAGGATGGAGCAGGGGCATGCACAAAGACATCAGAGGACAGGGGGAAGGAGAATAGGGGCAGCAAGCTAAGCACAGAGGCTAAGCAGGAGGTCAATGATGGGCCATAGAATTGGGCAATGGAGGGCAGGGGGAGTGAACTGGTACATCATGCTAAATGGAGGGCAGTGGCAGCACATCAGACCATGCATGGTAGGAGGGAGGAGGCTAGTTCATGGATTCAGACAACAGAGGATAGGGAGGAGGTGGATGGGGCAGCAAGCTAACTGTTCAGAGAAGGTGGGTATTAGGAACTTTATTGTTTTTAAAATGTGTGTCTGTGCGAACAAGTATGCAGCATAATCTCACTTTTATTCAGGAAGAAGAGGACGTTTGTGACTGTGACTCCGGGCTCACTTGCCAGAAACTCCCCCTGACCCTCAACCCCCATCGCAAAATGTAATGCCCGTGAAAAGGGTAGGTGGACGCAGCGTTATATAGAACAAAGACCTGAGAGCACGATTGAAAATGAAAGCTAGATATAGTATATGGTATAAACTATGCACCAAAAAGTGTGATATAAGATGAACCGGGGCGTGAAATATAATATGCAATACATTGTGCGCAATGACAGATTCATTGGAGAGCGTGAGATAGCACAGGCACTAGCGTGTGCTATGCAATATGCGCCTTGGAGTGTAATATGCACAGGGCAGTGTTGTGTAACCTAACTAGTCTCTAAAGTTGTAATATAAAATATGTGCTGGGGAGTGTAATGTTGCATATGCACTGTGACAAAGATATGGATCCCAGATTGTAATATGTATGGCATAGCGTTGTGCGTTATAACATACGCATCGAGGAAGGCACATTAGATGGGGCAATATAACCCGTGCGAAGGCAAGTGTGGCATGACATATTCACGGGGTGGTGTTACAGTGCACATGGGCTAGAGAGTGTCATAGCATACGCACTAGCTGGTGGAATACAACACAGAGGTGTGTGGCACTCGGCGGGCACTGGTGGGTGTAACACAGCATTGGGATCAGCCAGGAGCACGCTGTGACTCTCAAGTGAGGTTCGTCTCCTTTCCAGAGAGTAAAATAAAAAGTATTACACATCCGGCGGTGGATGTGTGTTTTATTAACCGTGAGGGGGGTTTCTTGCATAGTTTGGAAGAATTTTTGTCGAATCCCCTTTGAATGGTTTGGTGTGCGTGTGTATTAAATGTGCCCGTCAATACCTACCCATGTTTTGTATAAATAAACGACAAGGGTGTTTTTACTGGGATTAGGCATGGTAGGGCGTCAGACACGTCAGACCTTCACTAGCGGTGGAAATATATTCCACGTGGATTCATTCTATGCATAGTCGCCTTTTATTGAATATCACGCAAATCGTCATGGTTATAGGTACACACGGTTTGTCCAGCATGTCCTAGGTGTTTCTATAAATATATATTTTTTTTAAATAATAAAAAACAAAGGCCGGCCCCGGGGCCATAAGTGGCCTGAGGAGGGGGGCAATGCAGCCCCCCTCCTAAAGAATTAAAAAAAGAAGAAGGCCATGACCCGGGGGTTGGGGTCCCCGGGGCCGATTAAGGCCTTGGGAGGGCCAAATTTATTTTTTTCAACAAACAAAATTATGGTGCAGGCCCTGGGGGATGGGGTCCCCAGGGCCAATAAATTAGAAAAAGAAGGGGGGCCACACCGCCCCCCTTCTTAAAAAAATAAAATAAATAAAAGACCAGCATCGTGCCAGAGGCCACGCCCCCTCCTGGCGGCACTCTGCAAACACGCCCCCTGGCCATTTGTAAGTTGGGGAATTAATTCCCCTTCAATACTGAAAGTCCCTGAGGGCCAACTAGCCCAACAGATATCTCCAGTATGCGCCAGGGAGCTGTGTTGCAGACAGGTGTTCTGAGGCCACGCCCCTTTTTACACCTCTTTGCAACGCAGCTCTATGTCGCTTACTGGAGGTATCTAGTGGGCTAGTTTGACCCAAGGGACCCTTAGGATTCAAGGGGACTTAATCTCTCAACTTAGAACGGCCACAGGGCGCGTTTACACAGTGGTGAAGGGAGGGGACGGGGCCTGAGGTGACGTGTGCAAACACACCCTGTGGCGCGTTTTAAGTTGGGGAACTAATTCCCTTTCAATCCTGAGGGACCCTGGGGGTCAACTAGCCCACCAGGTGCTTCCAGTAAGCGCCACTTCTCTGCGTTGCAAAGATGTGGTGTAGGCCGTGCCCCTTTTTACACCTCTCTGCAATGGCGCTTACTGGACGTACCTAGTGGGCTATTTTGCCTCTAGGGACCCTCAGGATTCAAGGGGACTTAATCTCCCAACTTAGAAAATGGCCACAGGGCGTATTCACACAGTGGGAAGGGAGGGGACGGGGCTGAGGTGACGTGTGCAAACACGCCCTATGGCGCATTTGAAGTTGGGGAAATAATTCCCCTTCAATCCAGAGGGCCCATGGGGCTAACTAGCCCACCAGGTGCTTCCAGTAAGCGCCACTGAGCTGCGTTGCAGAGAGGTGGTCCAGGCCGTGCCACTTTTTACACCTCTCTGCAACGCAGCTCTGTGGCGCTCACTGGAGGTACCTAGTGGTCTAGTTAGACCCTAGGGACGGGACTTAATCTCCCAACTTAAAACGGCCACAGGGCGTGTTTACACAGTGGGGAAGGGGTGGGATGTGGCCTGAGGTGACGTGTGCAAACACGCCCTGTGGCGCGTTTTAAGAGATAGTTTTAATCCCCTGACCTATTATATACTAGAGGCTTACAGAGTAAGTCATGCCAATCACAGGGTGACCCCAACGCATAGTGTTCCCTAGGGTATGTAGGTGTTTTCTGAGTGTCTTTTAACATAGCACTGGCTCTAGGACTGGTTAGTCAGACTCAGTTACCACCAGTATCCGTCTGAAAAAGTTGAGGGTACAGGATGATTTTGCAGCAAGGCTTCTTTCTGCTCTTCTGTTTGCTCTTTTTGCACGTTATCCTTCTTCCTGCACTTTTCTTCGTCTTTGAGGACTTCTGTTGCTTCTTTCTGCATTTCTTTTTTTTCTTTCTGTGCGTTTTTTCTTCTTTCTTCACATGTCCTATCTCTGTAGGCATAGTTAGAAATTTGCATTTAAAAAACCTTTGAAATTCACTGAAAAAAACAAAGGTTTCAGGCACGTTATAGTTAGGAATTAGCATTTAAAAAACCTTAGAAATTCACTGAAAAAACCATGAGTGGATGTGTATGTGGATCTTAGAATTACTGAATAGGTTGTTGTAACTGGTATTGGTATGTCCATTGTTTTGAAAATTTTAGTTTCTATTTTTGAATGTGTGTATCAAAGGTTATATTAGGGGGAGAGGAGGTCTGCCACTCTATCCCAAGGATGATGTCATCAGTGATGTCATCAGTGATGTCATTTGAGATGTCATCAGTGATGTCATGAGTGATGTCACTGACCATGTCATGAGTGATGTAATATGTGACGTCATCAGCAGTGCATTGCGGGCGCGCGAGTTATAGTTAGCTGAACTAGCTATAACGGGGGAATTTCAATGGTTTTGTATGAGTGAAAAGTCCAGCTAACTATAACGCCCCTGAAACCTATGGTTTTTTCAGTGAATTTCTAAGGTTTTTTAAATGCTAATTCCTAACTATAACGTGCCTGAAACCTATGGTTTTTTCAGTGAATATATATATATATATAACAAAAATTCAGTTGCCCACCGCAATGAGAAGCACTCATGCCAGTGAGAGGTTAAAAAGGCCTTTCAGTGGGTACAAGCAGGCTCTGTCAAGCAGAATCCAAATAGCAGCTTTACTGTCTTTATATCGCCTGACGCGTTTCAGAGATGAACTCCTTCCTCAGAGGCTGTGACAGTGAAGGATGTGCATTTGCAGCAACGCCCACTAATTAAAAACCATTGCATGCTTGTCAATTAGCTGCTCCAATGACCACTGTGCACAGGCTTCTGGGCCTTGTAGTGTTCATAATAAACCCTGTATGGGTTTTATAGTGCTGTTAATTTTAAATTTATAGCCCTGAATGAGCCTCCGCTTGCTGAATTATCAGCGATATAATATAATATAATATAATATAACATAATATAATATATTATAATATAATATAATATAATATAATATAATATAATATAATATAATATAATATGTGACTTCATCAGCAGTGCATTGCGGGGGCGCGATTTATAGTTAGCTGAGCTAATTATAACTGCAGAATTTCCCTGGTTTTGTACAAGTGAAATGTCTAACTAACTATAACACCCTGAAACCTATTATTTTTTCATTGACTTTCGAAGTTTTTTTAAATGCTGATTTCTAACTATAACGTGCCCGAAACCTATGTTTTTTCAGTGAATTTCAAAGGTTTTTTAAATGCTAATTTCTAACTATAAAGTCCCTGAAACCTATGGTTTTTCAGTGAATTGCAAAGGTTTTTTAAATGCTAATTTCTTACTATAACATAGCAGTCGTGTTTGTAGAGTGGTGGAGAAAGGTGAGCTTGGCCTCCAAACACCTTTTAGCAATCCCACTGTGTGGAATTTACTGAAGGTAACAGGAGGGGTAGTTTGCCCCCAACATCAACCTTGGAGGCCATCTACCCCATTTATTACCTCCAGTAAGTCCCACACATTAGGATTGCTAACTTGTTATTTCAAGCCCCACCCCCTCCCTGCACCACTGTGCAAATGCACCTCCTGGCACGTTGTAGGTTGGAGGGTTGAGTCCCCTTGAATCCTGAGGGTCCCTGGGGGGCCAACTCGCCCACCAAGTACCTCCAGTAAGCGCAACAGAGCTGTGTTGCAGAGAGGTGTTCTGAGGCCCTCATTACACCACGATGCAAATGGTGCTTCTGGTGCACTGCTGCTCAGAGGATGAAGTCCACTTGTGTCCTGAGGTCCGCGTGGCCTGAGGTCCATGTGGCCCCCCTCCCCTGGGCTATTTCTGGCCCCGGGGACCCCATCACCCTGGGCCTGGCCATAATCCCTTTTCTTAATTTTTTACTGGAGGAGAGCCATGTTGCCCCCCTCCTGATGCTTTTATCTGCCCCGGGGACCCCATCCCCCGGGGCATTGCCTCTTTTTATTTTTATTTAATTTTATTAAATCGTGGGAGGGGGAGTCACGTCGCTCCCCTCCCAGGCCACTTCTGGCCCCGGGGACCCCATCCCCCGGGACCTGGCCTGACCATTGGGAAACTTGGGAGGAGCCCCAATGCCCCCACGGTCCCGCCGGCTCCCTGCCTACTGCGAGAGCCGGCATTGCTTTTGCACAAGGGGAGCTTCTAACATGCAGCTCCCCTTGCACAAAAGCAATTCTGCTTCGGTTTTTGGAAGCGAGAGCAGGAAACCTGCCCTCGCAAATTAATTACTGATTGCCCCCTTGACCTTGCCCACCCGGGAGCTTATAGAAAGCAAAGCACTGGAGTCCGACTTCCTTTTTATTTTTATTTTTCAGTCCTGATTCGTGAATCCATCGTGAATTTGGCAATTAAAAAAAAATGCTTTCTTTTGGCCTGAGGGTCCTTCTAGGACCCCCTGAGCAGGCGTAGGGGGGCAGGGTGTTTCTACCCTGCCCGATTTTCTTGTTTTTTAACCTTAGTTCTACCGAGTCACAAGATGGCTGCCAACACTTCCTGGTTTGGAGTGTTCGCAGCCAATCAGAGTGAAGCTCGTTCCCGGGAGGGTTCGTAAACACTCTTTGGTACTCAGACATCTAGACTTTTCTTTTTTTGATTTCTCAGCAACTATTGGATGGATTTACACCATTTAAAGAAAAGGTTGCTTTCTTAACCAAGGGCTACCTTTTTACCAACTTTGGTGTAAGTCCATACAGCAGTTCAGGCTGTAGCCTGTAATAAAATTTCCTATGGAAATAAACATGGGGAAAACGTGTTTTGGGACGCCCCTTTTTTCTCAGCCACTGCTTGACGAATCACCCTGACACTTTCAGGACAGGAGCTGACGTGAATGAACCTTTTTTGGGAAAAGTTCACAAGGATTCATCAAACGGCGCCAAAGATATTGGCAAAAGAAAAAAAGCTTTTTGAATAGAAATGAGGTTCTAGCTATACCTACCTAGTGGGGACCGCCAAGACTATTAATTGAAATTCTTAAATGCTTTAACCTAATTCGTAGTCTAAAACAGATTGAAAGATATTATGATCAGTCACCATAATATATAAACAATGTCACAATAATGTAATGGATTCAAAAGAAAAAAACAGATCTTCCTTCCAAGACTTAAGTTGTGGAGAATGAAAGAAAAGAAAGTGGACAAGCTCACTCCAACTAAAACTCACACTCATGCAGACATGAATAATGTTTAGCAGTCACTTGATTGACTGATATATTTCATTTAATAAAATAAGCAGTTTACGCTAGCACACACCTTATGGCTTGCACAGCTTTATATGCTCTTAACTAATAGAGCCCAAAGAAAACACACTTACACACAGTCAGTGATGGCACACAATAAATAATGACAGAGCAGTGACACAGGCCCTTATCTGGAGTTTCCACCTGAAATGGTTTTCTGAGACTTGTTTTACAACTGTCTAAGATGTTACTTAGTTTTCAAAGGATAGATATTTCTATTCAAAACCTGTTGGGCGATACCTTTGGTAAACAGTCAGGAATTTGGAAATAACCTGCAGAAATCAGTGTAGAAATACGGGCTTGCACAGTAGTTCTCCATTTCTACTGGTCAACATCAGAATAGCTCTTTAATACCGCACTAGGTAATGACCACACCTCACCCTTGTAGGAGCCTTTAGCACGGAGCTACCGCACTGAGAGTCATTCACATCTCATAATCAGGGCCCTAGGATGATCCAAGTAGCTAGGCCACTGTAGCCTTACTACAGTTGACACTACCACTGTTCCATGTTGGCTGTAAGGTGTTCAGTTAAAGCTTGGCAGGAAGGGCAAACCATCGTAAATGGACATTTCTCCTGCCCCGCCAAGTATGTGATTACCCTACCTCATCAAAGGTAGAATGACCATTGATTGCTCTTTGAGGTCAACGACTTCCGGCAGAGCTCATTGAAAGGAGGTGACTGTCTGCTACAGGGTCACGCATGTTTTACTTCGGGACATCCCGCGTGTTAAAGGCAGTCCTCCTGTCCCCATATTATCCTTACCGATGCCTGCCACGTGAGGCCTGGTTTTCCTGGGTTGGCTCTATAAACAACACCCCCAACACGCAGGGAGAAAACTCGATGGACTTCAGGACAATTACATCTTTGTTTTTTTCACAGACAAATTCCCACTTTGGCAGTTTGTTTTGGAGGTTAAACATAATAGGAGTGTTCCAAAAAGTCTTGGTGTACGGTTCTCACTCATTTCTAAGCAAAGTACCCTAGCGCAATTGCGGTTTGCCAGAAATAGAGCACCATTGTGGCAGTGGATGTAAAAGAGAGTGCGTATGTCTGCTGAAGGGTGGGTGGAGGCCAGGCCTCTGACCCTCTAAAGCCTCTGTGGACGCTCTGCTGTGTTCTAAGTGAAAACTGGACACATTCTGAATTGAGTGAGCAATTGTAGGTGAAGCAGATGTTCCTGTTGTTCTTCTAAAACAAAAGCAATGTATTCAATGTATAACTGACAATAATGAATGAAATGCATAACTGACTCGGAACAAGTCCTGCTTATCTTCGTATTTCCCGTGCCCCAAATTGACAGCCGAGCCCCATAACCATTGAGCTAAATACATTTACCGTCATATCCCATCCAATCACATACACGTTCTCCGACTTGAACAGACTAGTACATACAGCAGACAAAAATTAACCTAATTATGAAAAGCTGATCGCTAAAGAATCTGAGATATGGCCAATGTGGCTTTTGAGAATTATGATTACATTTTCTCCTATTCATCCATCCTAAAATAATATTGCACTGAGAGGTTTTGCCTTTATTGTTTACTAAATTAAAGAAGCACTGCGTCTGCTGATTTCTTCAAATATGTCTGAAATGGTGCTTTTCAGTAATTAGTAGAATCATAAACGCAAATTGAATAGTGTGCTTCTGATTTTTTAATTTAATTTTAATTTGTTGTTTTTATTTAGCTAGCAGGAAGCAGCTGTTATTGTACTTGTGCAATGCTACTAATATTTCTGCAACAACGGTTGAAAAAACAATTCCCCTTTTGCCTTTTTATATTTGTCTGCAAATCTTCCACGTGTTGATGAAAATATAGTCCTACAATAAAATAATGCATGTAAGAGACGTAATTTCGATATATTCTGCACAAGATTACGTCCAGAAAAATGCTCTAGAGCGCGCAATCAAATGCAGAAACTTGTTCTACAAAATCAAACCAATTACTGACCATTATTGAGTTTTACATGCAATTTGTTATCATTATCATTGTAATCAATTTAGATAGACATTTAGGTTGCATATATGGAAACATAATGACACTTGCGTGGTGACTAAAGTGAATTGAAACAGACTGAAACTTTTTTCAGACAAATAAGAATGTGTATGTTGAGGAGAACATATTCGAAACAGAACATGAAGGATTGATTTTGCATTTGAGAGGAGCATGACAAAGTGTACAGAAAAGCCACCTTTAGGGGAACGTTCTCAAACCTGATAATGTCAAAGGAAGGGTACCTCACATGAGGACCTCCAGTTTTCAGTAAACACTTACCAAGGCAGGTGCAATGTGAGAAAAAGTTCAGGTGTCTTAAATGTTCCTCTGCCAAAGACATTCTGGTATTCCATCTTCTATCGTAAATTAATGTCTAATTACTTAAGGGCAGATTTGAAATCCCCTTGCTTCATTTTTGCTCTGCCCTTGCGTCTATTTTTGCGACGCAGCGGTAGCGTAGAAATGCGGGCCATTTACAACGTGACACATCTCGCGAGATGTGTCACACTGTAGAGCCCTGCGTCACATTATACCTGCGTCAGATATAGTGTATGCAGGGAGGGCGTTCCCACTCAGGAAAGCCTCATAAAAGTGATTCAGTGAAATCTACAAGATTTCACTGTGCCACTTCTAGGATGCCACTGCGTCAAAACCTTACGCCTGCTTGAAGCACGTGTAAAGTGCGACACAGCCCAATGAGGATAGGCCTTAACATGCATTGCTGGAGTTGCGTCTTGCTTGCGACACGGCTCCAGCAATGTATGACTTTTGTGCCAACAGATGCGTCAGAAATTCTGATGCATCTGTCAAACGTTGTGCCATGGTGCTCAGTATTGTAAATACCGCAAATCTATGGTGGTGCAAGCGTTTATCAGGGTGGCGCAGGAAAAGTGACGCATCTCTACAGATGGGTCACTTTCTTGTACATCTGACCCTTAATTTTTACACTCTCTGCAGCAATTGCTTGGTGGTGGCAAAGTTCAAGCTTTCATGTCTTTTGACAAGAACTAAAGTGGTAGCAAGAAGCAAGTAACTTACCCCAATTAAAATCTTCCACATTCCGGATCAGTGTATGCCACGGGAAGGGACTCTGGCTGCAGTAACAGCTACACAACTAGGGTATCTGTCCATCTGTCTGCTACCTCCTTCATATTATGCAGAATGTGGGGACTTAAAAAAAGGACTAGAAAGTAAATAGTGAAAAAAGGCAGCGTTCTACTCTCAATAAAATAAAATGCATCCGTCTAAGTTCTTGTAAGGCGAATGGGCCTCTTCGAATAGAGAAGGAAAAGCCCCACTTTATCTTGCCCTGAATCCTATGATTTAGAAGATCTGTCTTCAGAAAAGGTGTGGAAGAACATAGTGGAAGGACATTGATAATCTAAGGAGATTATCTGTGAGGCAAAATGGAACTAACACCCCGAATCCAGACATTCAATCACTGATTTATTACAGACCTGCTGCATATGAATTCTGATAGAAAACTTGATTAAGTGGTTATTTCTAGGGGGGTGTGGCTAGCACCCAAGGAAGATGGCAGTATCCCAGTGGCTCTCCTTGGGATGGCGCGGAGGCCAGCAGCACTGACGGCGTACACAACAGTTGCGAACCACTGAGGAAGTGAGAGTTTTACTCTTCAGCGTTCTGCAAGCCGACCGCCATATTGAGGAACTTCGCACTGAATGAAAAGTGCTCTTCCCAGTACCTGAGAGGAATGTAGCATTCATTTCCGGGGCGTCTTTTCAAACGCTGAACTTTTTGAGGTGACATTTGATAGTTAAATAAGCTGCTTGAACAAAAGCCGTTCTAACTTCGTGCTCTTTCATAAATTAGCCACGGAACTATATTTGTACGGCACTTCCCATCAATTTATATACTGACATGGCATGTTTCCTCATCTATGCCCTTTAAACCACATGTATTATTCTTTTTTTTCTTCCTGAATAAGGGGCTTCATTGACTTTCCTCATGTCATTTAAGTATATGTAGTGTTACTTCAAACAAGCTACTACATAACATTACTACATGGGGATATTTCTACTAAAAGTATTTCAACCTGCTTCCTACTTCCTCCTCATAGGGACAGACTGAAAAAAACAAAAACTTTGCTGATGCCTTCAACTCACAAGCTTATACATTGATCACATTTTTTCACACACCTTGCCTCAGTGGAAGACTCTATGGCCTTCTTACCTAAAGGCACCTCCTCATCCAATTTTAATGCACCCTCTGCAGTTAGCACAGCACAGCACCAACTAAACATCTGAAAAAAGACCCTCCTTCCCCTCCAAAATAGTTCTCGACCATCTCTATGGATCTTCTTTTAGAAGAGATTTGCGCTCTACGCCCATTCGTAGAAGAGACAAACTCTAAATTACAAATTCTCATGGATAGATAGACAAGGGTGGAAGAAATAATCACTACAACTGAACAAAACATTGAATCCTGAGGGTCAACCAGTCTTAATGCAAACGCTCTACCGTCTCAGGTTTCGTCTCTTCAAAAGCAGGTTGAGAACCTTGAAAACAGGAGCAGAAGGAACAATTTTCCACTATATGGTTTAGCAGAAGTCTCGGAAGGTTCTGACCCCAATGACTTCTTCAAGTCATTCCTCCCAACAGTTCTAAATTTACCGGGAGGAACTCTTCTTATCTTTCAATGTGCCCTCAGATTGGGTCCCCCACATGCAGCTACTTCCAACATGAGAAAACCGAGAGGGGTCATAATGTATTTTTTAGAATATGCTGATCTTCTTAGGGTCATGTCGACAGTAAGATCCATAAAACGAGCTTCATGGTCGGTCAATCATCCATTCTTCTCACAGGATTATGAAAAGGACAACGCTGATAGATGCAGAGAATTCCTAGCCAGGAGACCAGATATTTGCTGAATTGGTGCACGTTTTGGCCTCTTCCACCCTTGTTTATTCAAAGTAACCTACAACAGCAAAACAACTACTTATGATGATCAGGTCAGACTGAAAAGCTTCCTCAATTCTTGCAGGACAGAAACTATGGATACCTATATAGCACGTACTAAGTAGTTTGCTCGTTCCTACTGTATCATATCTGATATTTTCTGATGATTTCTTGTATAAGAATATGAAAATAGTTTTTCTTTAACAAAAGGTATTATGTGATAATAATCTTTTTATTTCTCCTTACAGGTTCCACTCCTTGTTGTATGACCTACACTTTTGCATGTCTTTTGTGCTGCAGTCCCTACCACCTTGCCTCATGGAGTCTGGACGTATCATCTATTCCATGAGGCCTAACCCCCCCACCCCATATATGTTTCAGAATTTATGTAGGTATGATTTTTTTCTTCTAGTAATTCTAACATCAATCTTCCTCTTCTCTAAGTCTACCTTGTTTTCTCTCTTCAAATCTTCTTTCTATAATATCTTGTACAATCACTTGTATATATCTCTTATCCTCTTTCCTCTCCCTTTCTCAACCCATTGGTTCCCAATGTTATTACACTCGTACTTGTATTATGGTCTATGTTTGATACCCCATGCATCAGCGCTAGTTTATTTAATTAGTCACTTTGTATGAGCATTTTATTTCTTTAAAAATTGTTACATTGAATGTCAGAGGCTTAAATTCCCCCATGTAAGGCCAACGTGTATTATAAAATGTATCTAAACTAGATGTTCATATAGCCTTATTGTAAGAGTCAAACCTTACAAAGTCTGAATCACTAAAACTTAAAAGGAATTGGGTAGGCAAAGTCTTTTTCTCACCTAGTGATTGAAAAAGAAACTGTGTTATAACTTATTTCACAAGGCACTAAATGCTAAGCTTATATCTCAAGAATCAGATAATGAGGGCAGATGGCTGTTCACCAAATTCTGCTCTGATCTGGAGAACTCCAGTCTCTTTGTTCAATAAATATTCCCCTACTAATGGAGATGTTCCCTTTTGGTCCCGAATTTACCGGTTAATTGCAAAACACCCTGCAGAGGACTTTATTTTTGCAGGCGACTGCAATCAGGTGGTTGCTCCCTTTCTAGACCAAAAATACAAGTTTTTTTTCACCGCAAATAAAACATATAAAGATTTTTTACAAACCATAAAACTACAAAACCTCACAGACACAAGGAGGCTCGGCAATCCGTCACCACAAGAGTACACCTATTTCTCCCCATCCCATCAGACCCAGTCCAGAATTGACCACATCTTCATTTCATACAATGTCTCTCAATCTTTACGTTCAGCTGATATAGGCCCCATACTCATATCTGATCATGCTCCTGTTTGGGTTCAGCTGGATATTTTACCTCACCCTGTGCTTCCCAAAAAATTGTGTTTCTAAATTTTCTACTTCTTTAAACCAATTTTAGCTCTTATTTTGTCTCCTTTTTTATGAATATTTTCAATTTAACCAAACCAACAACATTCCCTTAAATGCAATTTGAGATGCTTTTAAAGCTGCTGCATGTGATTTTATCATGATATTTGATTCCAGCAAATGGAAACAATCCTGAATACTCAATGCCAAACTTCTAACTAAGATAAAGAGACTGAAGCATTACTTTTACACCTCTAAAGTCGAAGGAATGTCTGTCAGAACTTATAAATACAAAGATTGAGTTTAATAAGCATTCTACGGAGAGCGCTTCTTTGTACCTACTGAAAACTAGTGCAAAAGTTTATGGGGGCCAAAACAAATCAGGTAAATTGTAAGCTAATTGCCTTAAGATTAAGCAGAACAAACTTCAAATTGAATCCATTATCGGCGCAAATCAAACATCAAAACATAAAGACCCCAAAATGTTTTAAAGAGTTCATACAATTCTAAAATTCACTATACACACCAGAGAACATGCCTACAGACACAGAAATATCCTCTTATCTTTCTACTATCCAAAAGTATGCAGATCCCACAACAAACTTAGACCTTTTAGAATCCGATATAACACAGACAGAAATGCTCAACTCATTGTAGGTTCTCTGAAAAGATAAAGCCCCGGGTCCAGATGGATTAACAGTTGAATTTTACTCATATTTTAGCCAAATACTCCCTCCATACTTACACACCCTTATATCCTCTTTTATCAATTCACGCAATTCATCGGGCTTCTTTTTAGAAACCTTAATTTGTATCATCCACACAAGGGCAAATATTTGCGCTAATGCAAAAACTACAGACCCATTTCCCTAGTCAATGTTGACTACAACATTTTCTCCAAAGCTTTAGCCCTCCGACTCGAATCAGATCTCCCTCAACTTCTCGGCAAGGAACAATTTGACTTTGTCAAAGGGCTTTATATTACTGACAATGCACGTTTATTTTTTTATATTATATCCAAAACATCACATTATGCGGAACCCCTCACAGCGATTGCCATAGATGCAGAAAAGGCCTTTGATATAGTGTATTGGCCTTTTATTTTTGACACACTTAAATGGTTTGGATCTGGTTAAAAAATCAGTTCCCTAAATTTTTTGCTTTACTCTGAACCCAAAGCAGCTATTTTCGCTAATGGCCTTACTTCCCCCTATTTTACTCTACATAGAGGAGTGAGTCAAGGTTGTCCTTTATCTCCTTTTCTTTTTAATTTGGCACTGGAACCATTCTTATCTAGAAGACGATAAAACCAGTACATAAGTAACTGGATTCACTTCTAACACCCAACAGATCAGGTTAGCTCCTTATGCAAATGATGTACTAATGTTCCTTTCTCAACCTCAACATACATTCCCAGCATTCTTGAAATAGGTTGTGTTGACTCCTATAAGATGGTATCTGGTTCCAAACTAAACAATGAGAAATGTGAAATACTGCGTTTGACCAAATACACTTTTAAAGAGGAATTCTCAATCCGTAACTTTACATGGAGCTCACAACATATCAAAAACCTCAGCCTATGGTTCACCCCATCTATTAATACATAATTTTCCCTAAATTCCAACACTCACTATGAAATGGCACCCTCCCTACCTGTACTGGTAGGTCTCATAGACACTATCAAAATGATGTTGGCCCCTATCATACTCTACATCATATCCAATATTCCAGAAGCCATACCAGCTAAGCCTTTTCATAAAATTAACTCCATCCTCTTATCCTTTTTATGGAACAACAAGAAATCTAGAATGTCGCTGCAAAAATTGTCACATCTCAAATCCGAAGGAGATGTAAAATACCCAGATTTTCCTAAACATCATAAAACATTACTATTAAGACAATTATCAAAGTGGGTGTCTGATTCCTCATTAGACTGCCCGCTATGGGTTGATCTTGGGAAATCATTCCTTTCATCCTTCTCATTTCACAAATACCTATCTTTCACTCGTAAACTGCAAAATATATCCACACCAGTGATTAAACGCTCCTGTAAGGTATTAAACACTGTCCTTCATTCTACTCCCGAACGATCTTGACACCTTTCTCGCCTCCACCATTTTGCACAACAAATATATATTCGTCAAAAATAAACCCATTTACTAGAAAACATGGAGAAATAAGGGACTACTTTGGGTAAATTAACCTTTTTGAACAAGACACATTCTTTACATTCTCGAAGCTACGCTCTCTTTTTCCAATACCCCCTTCCTTTCAACACAAGTTTTCAGTTTTACGAACTGCAATACTTGGATTACACACTCACTTTCAATCTGTAGGCCCTTCCCCTTCCCTAACTGGCTCTACATGGTATAACCTTCTCCACATAAATCCCAAAGCCTCTAGTATTTATTCTCATCTGAGACACTCTTCCATTGATAGGGATAAAATAAAAATAGAACTTTCTTGGGAAGCTGATTTCTGCACAGAATGGCCCATCACCCTGTGGAATAAGTTATGGACAAAAATTAGAAAATCATCTCGAGTGGCAAACACTACACAAACTTCATTGCATTTCTAACAGGCTCCTATTAACACCCATGACCTTACACAAAATGCACGGCCAAATTCCTGACACTTGCTGGTCGTGCTCCCTTGAGCACGCTGATCTAAAACATTTACTTTTTCTTGTCCATATGAATTCACATTTTGGAAACAAATCTGGACTCAGATCAACACTATCTTTCATCCGACAGCACCCTTTTCACCCAAATTATTTTTTGGGGTTGGCAATCTGTCGATTGGAATCTGGGTCAATCACAAGTGCAAATCATTGACTTTTTGCTACCAGTCGCTTTTCAGCAGATAACAAAGAATTGAAAGGATACATCTAAACTGTCTTATTTAACTTGGTGGTACGCTGTCGGTCATACCCACAGATTGGATACAACATTTGTATATGCCTTATCTCTTGCTAAGAAACATTTATAGCTATGGACTCCTGTCACACATTTTTTAGATAATAGCGCAACAAAACATTTTCTCCTATCCCCCTGGTACAAGACGTTGTTCAGCCTCCATGACTTCCCTTCTATTGATAATAACAATATTTAGTAATTTATTTCTGGATTATTCATTCAATTGTATATTTATAGTATACTAAGTTTTTTTCATTTTTCTTTTTTTATTATGGCTTTCATGAACCAGCTCTTTGTATTTCTTAAAGTGTTTTATTTCTCTCTCGTAGTCAGAATACATAATACTATTGCTACTTTCTATGTAGTCTTTTAAGTAGTTTAATTGTACGAAGTATTGAGATTTGTTTAATTTCTTTCAATAAACTTACCTTTGAAACTAAGTGCTTGTTTCTAAAATAGTTTGCATTTTAGGCTGCTTTCTAATCTACAATGTAGGAGACATTCTACTTGATCTACTTAACACCCACAAACTAAGTGTCAATATTTTATCTGACTTGTTGGGTTTTTGATCAACTGCATGTTTGTCATAAGAAGAATCTTTTCAAACTTGTTTGCTATTGATTGGACTGATTCACGTAGGAAAACATACACTTTTGTGTACGTTTACAATAGTTTGATATTCATAAAGATATTTTACTAGTAGTATCTTTACGACTGCGGAGTATCCACACGTAAAAAGATAGGACTGTCCAGAATTTATGTTTACCCTTGTGATTAAGACCAGATATATTTAGTTTGTCATTCAACGTTCCTTCTTTTTCATGTCTTTCTGTGAGTAATATTTTGCATACTCAATGGTATCAGTTTCTTGTAAATTAGGGCACAGTTTATTTATGTTGTTTTTTTGACTCACAAATCTCTGTTGTAAATTTTTTCTCATTAGGACCCTTGGTCATTTCAGCTGAGAGACTACCAGAGTACCATGATAACTTTACTGAAGGAAATGACCATATTTTGCATTGAATAACCTTAGAGTTTCTGCCTAGTCCGATTTTGCTGGCTGTAGATCTCTGTGCATTTTACACATAACAAAGTGTCTGTGCTTCCTTTTTTAACAAGGTTGAATAGACATTCTCTTAATTGGCTCATTTAATATACCAATAAGCCCCTAGTATATGGTGCAAAGAGCTAAATGTCTCTAGTAGGCTGCTGCATCTATTGCACACATGCTACAGTGATATTATAAACATGGCTTCAGGCCAATCAATTTAGCCCGAGGGTAGCCCTGTAAAAATTTCAATTCCATCTGTCAAAAACAACCGTGTTGATAGCTCAGACCTAACTTTTAATAATTAATTATTCATTCCTATATAGGCCTTAATGTTGACATCTCTTTAGAGTGAAAAGCACCCAAAAGCTATTTATCTCTAGGAAGTTGGGCTAACGAAATAGAGAAACATTAGAAATCAATGTTAAATAATAATTTATTCTATCATAGGGTAAGGCCTATTCCCAGGGAAAAGAAGTGGACTGCAGTGGTCATAGGGCTGACATCCTGTTTAAGTTGCAGGAACACAACAAGCTGCAAAAGGCCTTTTCTGAAGTTTTCCAGCTGACCACGTCCAACTGGACCCGACATGCACCCTGCTGGTGGTATCTGCTGGAGTCATTCCTGAACCTCACATTTTATTTTTGAGGTCCTGTCACCCTTGGCTGTGTGTCACCAGACTTCTCCTACCACCCTTGACAACCTGGGAATTAGAAACCTTTTGACTCCAAAGACCCCTGGAGAACTGGGGAAAACCAAGCTGATTTGACCAAGGTGCTATGCTGCTATGCCGATGATTCAGGTTTTTCACTCTCCAGACTTTTTTCGTGACTCAAAATCCTCTGAAGTGGGACCTCATCAAGACAGTATCTGGCATCATGGCCTGTTGCCTTGACCTGCTATGGGAATCTGAACTCCAAAAATGAGACTACATGCAAATGAAGACATTGTCACTGATCAACGGCACCAAAAGCATCTGGTCAGCGACGGACCTTCCCTGAGTACAAATTTTGAAGTTGTATCACTCTAAGCCTTAGTTTTTGGCTTTTAGGCTGGATGCAGAGTCCTTGTGCATGTGAGGTGGTGGCTGAATCGGAGGAGCAGCAGGAGCAGAAACAGGAGCTGCACCTGCTCTGCACCCCGGGCCACCCATCCGACCAACTTACTAACCCCCGCAGACTCGCTCACCGGGTAGTCTCGGGAGAGGTATCAACCGGCTGCCGGACGGCAGCTGATAGTGGCTGACAGAGGCTCATGTGACGATCCGGTTTCAACTCGAGTCTCGTCCGAGAGTGGGGCTGCTGTCAGATGGCAGCCACTGAGAGCGTGCCCTAGGCTGACGCAGAGGGGGCCCAGTAAGTTCTGGGTGTGGCCTGTGACCCCCTCAAGGCCCCACTCGCAAAACACACAGATAAACAATCACTGCCATCCCCTCCGGAGACGCAAGACGAGATGTGGGAGCAAAGGACCGACTTCAGCCCCGGCTTCAAGATGCTTCTAAGCCGCTGGCATCCAGAGCGGTCATCTTGAGGGCATTCTGTTTTGCCACAGTGCTGATTCCATCGGCTGGAAGGGTTGCCTCAAGGCTGCTTCAAAGTAAGAGGCCTGAGACAATTGGTTTAAACAGTCCTAGCCAGCAGCCGCAGCGAGTGCAAGCCCTTGGTGGTTTTGTGGAGTCCGGTCTGCACAACCTGCAAAAGCCTGCAAAGCCTGCCAAAGTCGTGCATGCGTGCCCCGCTTACCACGCTTGTCTACCCACTGCACAAACCTGCCAACCCCCCTGCCTTGCAAACAGGACAACCAGGGCATTCCCAGAAAGCAGAAGGGGTTGGAGCCAACAGCAGAAGCCCAGGACTAGGGACCAGAAGGAAAAGGCAAAGGGGGCTGAAAAGAATGTAAAGGACAGGACAAAAGCTATAAGTGGAAAGGACAAAAGGACTCAACAGACGGGGAGCTACTTACAAAGATCAAGGATCAAGGCCAAGGGGAAAGTCAAGGAAGAGCAATTTAAGGGAAAGGGAAAGGGTGAAGCAAACCTGTCGTCGTCCGGTCCTGCCCCTGGCCTATCCTTCCCCTCTCAGAACTAAGCTCCAGCTCAGACCAGCCTAGGCCAGCTTCTTCAGTTTCCGAGGGGGAGCAAGCAACAGAGCTCTTGGGAAGGCTCCCTGAGTAACCCCTAGAGAGAACCTGAAATCCTCAAAATACCAAAAAAAACCTCAAAAGACATACATCATAGATCATGAGATCAGGGGAAACCAGAGGGGGTGAGGAAAAAATGCAGGGCAGGGCTAAGAGGGGAAAGGGGGGCTACGGGACACATACCACACAAACGACTCCCCAAGGTCAGACAGAGAAAGAACCAGTGACTAGTCTAGAAAAAAAATGTATAAGCCACCTCAATAATACTAAGGGAGAGACACCGAGACTTGCTACCAACACAATTGCTGCCACAACTGAGACTACCTCAGACAAAGATACAGATGGAGTGAAAGAAGAAGATCCATCCATACTCATTGTTCATGGCACAGGTGCAGGCGCTGGCATTAAAGCCAGCAAGTGGGCAGTGATCACAGACTTTTTAAAAGTCTGTTGTAGACTTTCATCTGGGAACAACAAGGATCATACAGAATGCATGGCCCACAAAGACCCCGAGGACCCCAAGGAAGTCAAGCAAAGCAGCAATGACTTGGGACCCCTAAGCAAAGGCGCCTTGGTCCGCAGCCAGAGTAGTGATAGCAACAAAAATGAGGAAATGCGATGCTTGGGAATTGTCGACATCTGCCCTCCCGCACAAGAAGACCAAAGCAGGCCAATAACAAATTGAGATTCCTTGACCCCTAATGTCTTAAATCCACCTTCAATTCCCCAAGCTCATCACCTCTAGCTAGTAGAGGCTCTAGTCCACACAGAGTCAGACACAACCTGGGACCTCATAAATAACCAACTTACACAACTGGTGCCATCACAAACCACAACGAAAAAATCTGAGGAAGACCCCACGTATTGGCAGGATAACATATTATTAAGCCCATTTGCAACCGCTTATTTTCCCTCTTCAATGGCTGAACCACAAGTATTGGAACAACAGGGGTCGGCCTCCGTGCTGGTGCAAAATCATGATATTCTCGCACTATCACCTGAACCCAGAAACCTCAACAAGCAAATGGACTATGAAACACCTCAAATTAAACCAAGCATGCGCTCATCACAAGGAGCTAAAGAGCCCAGCGCAGCAATGGCTACGGCATTCAACAGCCCACATAGAAATGAACATTCAAGTAAGAACAAAGAATATATGGAACATTTGGACCAATTGGACCAATCAAATAGTTCTCAGATGGAAGACTTGTTCAGTCCTCCCACAGTCTTCATATGGCCTCGCTATTAAACACCATGGAAACCATCGGAAACGTGATGACATATCACGCAGACAAGTTAGACACCCAAGTCGAACTTTTAAATATTTTAGCCATCCACGTCCAGGGGATAGAAGCAAAGTTGCAAGCCCTGAACAGCATGATAAAGAAGGTACAGCAAAGACAGGGACACCACATTCCATACTTGTCACTACCCCCAAATAATTGACAAATTGGCAATGGTACCAACCCTAATGTCAGATTTGTTAGGGGATGTTAGAGAACCCTAAACAGAGATTCACACAGATTCTAAACAGGCAATAGTCGAACCAGGAGGCCATCAAGGAAAAGGTAGCGCTTGTTGCACCCAAAGTGGCAAGGAGTTTTGCAAAGTCCCAGAGCGCTCAAGCACTCACATTTCAGAAAATCTGAGAGGGCCTGAGGAAAGGAGCGAACAAGCTCATGTGGGAGCTCAAGAGGTTCCTCCTACCAACTACGCCTTGCAAATGACAGCAGATGTAAGCCCCAAACAGTCCATCTTGTCAACTTCCCTAATGAAGAGGGAAAGAAAACACCCGAGAAAAGCAAGGAAAATTAAACTAACTAGTCAGGGGCCAAATGTATTGTCATTTAAAAAATAACGCTTATCGCAAAAGACAAACTAACAACTGAGAGGGACAACACTGAACAAACCATCAGGCTCACGAATGGGGCAAGGGCACCCCTAACCCCCTCCACAAAAGAAGCAGCAACTTTAGAAAGCCTCAAACAACAAAAGAGGGTAATCTCACAGACAAAGAAAATGTACATGATATTCAACCCCCAGGAAGGTCAGGAAACTAGCAAATCAACCATCCAGGACATACAAAAAACCATATCAAACACTCAGGGTAAACGTGCAAGCGCAAGTAACCTCAGTACACAAGAGGCAACTACCAGCGGGCAAGCATACCTAGAGGAGAGGATCCAGACTAAAGGAGACAGTAAAAGAGCACAGTACATGGGAGGAATTGAGGCCAACTCGGCCGGAAGCCAGAGGCATCGCAAGAATTAGCGCACAACATCATTTTAACTTAGCCTTACAGAACCCAGACCCAATTCAGGTATCAACAGATACTCCGAGTGATCAGGTAAAAAAACAACACACAGACCTTGCAAGGCCTAACATAAGCAAACAAAATAGAGCAAATTCCACTATACAGCTTCAGGAGAGCCCATGACATTCTGAATAGAAGGGCAATTCTAAAAATATTAGAAGTCCTCCCAGCCCTGAGTCACATTAAATCCAGTGATCTGGACCGAGTTCAAACCAAATTCTAACCAAACTTGTCCAGAATCGACAATAGCAACCTGGACTGATCACACTTTTATAGAACAGATTCGGTGGCACAGGGAAGTTTTCTCCACTTGGGGCATTGAGCTAAAAAAGGTGGATCCCGTTCATTATCCAAGTCCGCTGCAACAGCCGAACCTAACCCTGGGCATTTTAAAAGGAGCAAAAGGCCTGGGCGAGTCAAAGATAGAAGAGGGTCATACACTCAGACAAATCATGATCACGATAGCACACTGTGAAGCAGTGAACCCCGAGGTGCACCCTTAGGTAACATCGCTAACACAGCATCGTGGAGTAGCATGAACCAAACCAAGCACACTCTCTGGGAAAGCACAGGGTTGCAGGATCTGCTCATGGAATGTAAACGGCTTAGGCACAAAATTAGAAGTTGACTTTGCAGAATTCATCCAACAGTACGACATTCTCCTATTCTAAGAAACTTGGCAGACAACAAACTCACCATTAGTAGGTTATAAAGAAAACCTTATCCCAGCCATAAAGGATGCACAGTATGGAAGGGCAAACGGTGGCCTATTGACCTTCATCTCAACTAACTCCCCATAGAAAGACACAGTCATCGATCTTCACTCCCCCTGGATGCAATGCACCAAGCTAGAACTCTGACCCTTAATGAGCCTGCTTATCCTGAGCATCTACATCCATTCTGTGGAAAAGCAAAAGAGACAAAGATTCGAGCAAATAATGGTCATAATCAAAATTCTAAAACTCACCTAACCATGTGATAACATAATACTAACTGGAGATTTCAACATGAATTTACTGCAAGGAGAGAAACCGAGCGGGCTTCATACAGCCAAGACAGGGCATTGCAAGCAGACAAGACACCGTGGGCAAAAAATGCGCTGCCAAACTGTACAACCTCTTGCTGTACACGCTAAATGGTAGAGGCTTATTGGACAGCCCCGCAGTATTCACAAAAGTTACGAGCAAAACAGATTCGACAGTTGAATTCATCTTAGCGGACCCCGATTTATTTCCCTACATACCGGAATTTCAAATACAGGAACAAGTGGAAAGTTACCACTATCCTCAGACATTCACATTAACCATGACTTCAAATGGGTCTGGGGGAGACAAGCCTCTTACACAATTAAAGCAACACTATAATTTAAAACGATTAACTTGGAATGCAAACAACATTGACTCCATTATGGAGACATGCTGCTCATTGTGAACACCATTGGAAGAAGAGCAAGATGTCATAGAGACCTGGGAGTCATTTGTTAACAATATATATAAAACAAAATTGAGTAATTACAATGGCCATAAACCACCCAGAACCAGCGGGAGCCCTGGGACACACATAAAATACGGATAAAATAAACACGATTAAATAAACGCTCAAGGACACTGCGAACTCAGGGCTCCCCAAACAACACAATAGATCCTTACAATGGAAAAAATGAAAAAGGACCTAAAACAGGAAATTAAAGCGGCCAAGAAAAAGCACAAGAAACAACTTGAGATCAAAATGCTTCATGCTAGCAAGCAAAACAATTTTGGGTGAACATCAACATTTTGTGAAACGGCAAATATGGCCACTTCAATTCGGATTATGTCCGAATTGAAGCAAACATGGAGAGCTCATATTGAAGCAATATATAACACGACTGCAGCAAGCATGTCCGGCGCTCCAGATCAGGTCGGAACGCACACCAGCTCGCTTCCAAATTTTAAGGACCTGAATCCAAGCACCAATGAGGAATCAGTTCATCACCCTAAAATCAAATCAAAGACAAATTTCAATAAGAAATCTAAGAAACAACAAAGCACAAGTTGAAGGAACATCAACTACTGATCACTCAAAATCATGTAGAGAACATAATAAAACATCTGAGATCTGATGGGGCTCCAGGCCCAAATGACCTGCCTAATGCCCTCTTCAGGAACTACCCAGCATTTTGGTCTAGACACTTAACTCCACTGTTAACACATAGCTTAGAGACCAATATCATCCCCGACTCCTGGCGGGGCAGCATTCCTCAGCCCATATACAAATCAGGGACATGTTCATATCTAAATAACTACAGATTGATAGATCTCATTGACGTACAAGCAAAGATTTTTGCATCAAGCCTATTGGCAGACCTCAAGGTCTGGGTCAGCAGTATACATTTTATACTAAAAACACAAACCAAATTTTGGGCCGTCATGGGCACCTTAGCAAATACATCGGCCGGTCCCCCCTTTCGCTAATTATGCAATTGTCAACTCAAACACCCTCTATGCTGCTTCGTAGACCTTAAAGCAGCCTTTGACAAAGTGCCACGATCCAAGTTATGGGCCAACATGAAAGCCTGGGGAGCTCCTTCAAAACTATTGGAAGCAATCATCAACTTGTACTCACAAACTTGGGTGCAAATAAAAAAAGGGGACGGCCGAAGCCTAACTAAGAAAATCTCGACCACCAACGGGTTAAAGCAGGGATGCATTTTGGCTCCCAGCCTATTCAACATCTACACAGCTGATTTAGAGAGTAATCTTCGTCTAATACAAGGTGACCCCCCTAAGTTGAGTAAGATCCCAATAGCAAGCCTGCAATATGTGGATGACAATGTGTTGCTTTCCCAAACACCTCGTGGCTAGCAGTGGTTGATTTCCCAACTAGCACAATATACCTCAAAAGCCAAACTAACAATCAATTTTAAAAAAGGTAATGTCTTGTGCTTCTCCAGCACCCATGAAAACGCCCTAAATTTGCCTGGAGGTTAAATTCCAGTATCTTATCTCAGGTGGATGTATACAAATATTTGAGGGGTTTATTTAGATCACCATCTTAGCTACAAGCAACATCTAGACCTTGGCAAAGCAAAAGCAAAACAACTACTCTTTGCCTTTGAAATTCTGCAGAAAAAACTTAGCAATAGCTGAACAAATCACTTATTAAAGATCGTAGTAGCTAAATTCCTGCCATCTATTTAGTACTGCTCGGAAATGCTAAATACCAAGGAATCAACGACCCTAAATACAGACCAATCCAGGTTATATAAGAAACTGTTTCTTATCCCATGTCACATTTCGTAGGCCCAGATACAACTGGAATATGGTTTATAAAGCCAGATACCGGTTAGACAAGGAACATTGATCAAATATTAATGGAGAATGAGGGCAGCTACAGAAAATACATCAGCCCATCACCGCTGAGAGGAGGTTGAAAAACAATCAAGGCAGAACAAGGCAATATTTAGAATTTTAAAAGAAGCACTTTCAGTATTAAAGATAGAGGAAGCCTGGCACACATCAATGGCAAATTCTATATTCAAACAAATCACCAGTAAAGCAATCAAACAACAATCACTGCAAATTGATAAAGCCTCCTCGGCCCACAAAATACATGCATAGATGGTGATGCCATCTCATAAACATCTGAAACAGCAACCATACCTTCAAGATCATTTTACTGACTATAATAAGCAGAACTTGATCCTACTGAGACTGGAGTCCTTCCTGATGAAAGATCTCAATCCAAAATGGCAACGGACTTGATCGACCACGAATTACCGTGTTTGTGGAATTGGAGAGAAGTCACTATTGCACCTACTATGTATATGTCCGGTTCTACAAAACATGAGGAACATCCTTTTATGGCCAATTATGAGAGAAGAACAAACAAGGATCTGTAGAGCAGCAGTCATAAAATGTCTTGGTGGTTCCTCTGTTCAACTGTCTTGCAAGACAATAAAATATTTGAACTTAACGGGGAAAGGACTAGAAAAGAACGACCGATGAACTGCATCCTACCTGTAGTCTTGTTGTGTTCAACCCAGCATTTTTGTTCCTACCAGCGCAAGCACTTTATCCCAAGCTGGAGGTATAGACATGCTTTCTAACTATCTTATAGAATACTGGCTGAAGTGTCTTCTCACAAAAATGTTGGTCCTTGGAATCAATTACAGTAAGTAGAATTAGTTTTTATTGTAATTTTATTCTAGATTAACTGTGTTTCATTGTACATATCATGGCAGTTTACTCCACCCTTTTATGATTTTAAGAAAATCAAATAAAAGTATTTCACTCTCAGCCTTCCTGCCAAAAAAACAGCTGCTTCACCAGAACTGCATCAAACAGCTATCCAAACTCATGGAACCCTGGCTGCATACAGTCTGCTGCCTTACCACGCTGAATATTTTTTACTTTCATTTTTGAAACCCGATTTACTAACTTTTCAAGCAGCAAATTGCAGCAAGGGAATGCAGCATACATGGAAAAAGGAAATAACAATGAGAAACAATGTACTTCTCTTCGTTACCTCTTTCTATGTTAGGCACTCCATTTTGGTGCAATCCAAGGTTGACTTCCTTTAGTAAATCAGGGATTGCATCAAATTCTGAAGATGAATGCACAGGAACGCATATGATCCACCCATTTAACGCTTATGACCACAAAATGTAACACAACGCAGTGCAAAACACTACGTTGTATTACATTTATTTGTAAAGTCAGGCATGCCAGTGCAAATCAACACTTGTGTGGCATGGTAAATCCCATCTAATGACTCACGTTGTTTTTTAATGATGTACACCATGCAAGGACAATGCGATTCTTTAGAAAACTTGCCCTGTGTCGATAAGTAAAACCTCCAACTGGAGCAAATCTGGCCCCTGTATCTGACCTGCAGTCTATAGTGGCCAGTCTCAAATGGCACCTAGGTCCCTGTCTACCGTGAACAGTTGACCACATTTGGCAAGTCATTGTTTTTGGTGCTATTTCTAAATGTAAACATTAAAAATTCATGTCTCCATTTACTCTTACTGGACATTTTTCATTTTGGTGTCATTTTGGGTATTTAAATATACTCTATTTTTCTTGTTTTGTGTATAGACTTTATTACTGTTTTGGTACTGCATGAATTATTCACACATTGGTTCTAAGTTAAGCCTGCCTGCTCTGAGGTATAGCTACCATACATTCGAGCTAAGGTTTATCTATTGACTTCTGTGGTTCATCGTAAGAAGGATTTCATTTTTATTTGAGGTGGGGGGGTCACCCTCTCCTCAACTAATACCCCAATCTATTTTTTACACACTATGTTGTCTGTCCTTGATACAAATGCAACCAGTGCTTATTTTTGATGATTGATTCAAAACAGTTCCCAGATTGATCACTTTTCCCTTGCGTCTGTAAGTGGGACAGTATCCTGGCACAGGAAATTCCCCAGTGGTAATATGTCATATGTGGAACACTGAGTACATTTACATTACCCACATTTATGACTCTAAATGGCAGGCTACCATTGTGGCCAGAAAGGCAGCAGCCTAAAACACTGCAGTATCAAATTCCAAAAAGGAACTGTTTTGACATTCAGAAAAGTCAACATTACTCACTCATTAGAATTCCTATATGCAGTAAAGAAAAAAGGAAAGACACAAGTGTAGAAATTATTTTAAGATTGAATCTGGAGCTGTTACCAGTCACTAGCGAGTGTGCATGATAAACATACCACCACATCACCCACTCTGTAGACTCCAACTGAATCTTGTGAAGACCTATCTGGACCTACCTGTGAAGAGACTGTGGAGTGACCTTCTCTACACTTGTACACAGACACTCATAAAGGGTCAGTTGGATGTCCTCTTGTTAAGATCATTGACAAAAAAGGTTAAAGAAGTATTTCATCCTGTGTGGATCAAACTGCTGCCCAGTTGGACGTGAACTGTACCGGCGCTGAACCAGAGAGAGAGAGAGCTGGACCATTGGAAACTCTCCAGAAGTCATGGACATATAGGAGAGACAGGGGTAGATTTTCTAGCAACTACTTAGGGTAATCTAGAGTATAGCAGATATGGGATATCCACCAATAAGGGGAGGATGTCCCGTCAATCACCTCATTTTGCCAGACCCACTTACAAAAGTAGAAAGTGCATGATTTCTAGAGGTAGAGCTTCAGCTGACTTGGTATTGGAAATATTGACTGATAGGTTGTACATGGGCGTGGACTAAATGTAAATCACACTGACATAATTTGCAAAATTAAAGGACTTTTGAGTTATGGTTGTTATGCGTAATTCCCAAATGATCCCATTATGCTGCCTTGTGTAATTACACATAATTTTCTGTAAAGATTTCTGCAAACACATTCAACACACTATGAATGCAAGCAAACCACAAAATGCAAGCAACTGTTGCACTACATTATTTTTTAGCCCAAAATGATTCCCCGGGTCAAAAATAAACTCTAAGATCATGAGCTTAACAATAGCACTAAATAACAGATTTGCAATTTGCATAATTATTCATATTATTGGGTATATTATTTGGCATTTTACGTAATTATGCATGCAAGATCACCATAATTATTATTTGGACTGATCTTGCTTTTTTTCTTCTCTCTGAAACCAGCTCATGCATGTGCTCTGACCCATAAAATATGTTGAAATAGGCTGTACTACTTTTTAGGCATATTTAACTTACCTATAGATCCCTAGTTTGTGGTACAATGTGTAAATAGGGCCTCTAAGGTTATTTACACTAGTGTCACACATTGTGCCACCACTAAAGGGATCATGGAAAGCATGATTACAGGCCTACAACCAGTATCGTGGCTGTGAAGGTTTAAACAGCAAATGCATCCTGTCAAAATAACCCCCTTTTAAAGGCTTACACCCTCCATTTAAATACTCCATTCATTAGGCCTTATGTGGCCGTAAGGCTGGGGGCATGATAATTAAAAGTAGGACTTGGAAAGGTTGAATGATAAACATGTCCTATCAATGACACTCCCCTATAATCGATTTGTACTGTAAAAGGAGTCAGCTGCTCCATAGGAAAGTATTGAGATAGTTAATTTATTTTAACATTTTAACAAATGAAATAAAACAAATTTAATATAATTTAAATTTAATATAACTTAATAAATAAACTAACACAACTAACACATTTTGTCTCTGAAATGACTGCAAGTAACAAAGATAAGTTAAAATGTGCAAATGCAATGTAAAAATGTTAAAATAATATATAACAGCAAACATTTGTTTAATTTTTTTTATATTTTCTGTATAAAATATACACACATAAACTGTCATATAAAATATCACATAAACTGTCAGATAAAACGGCAGACACAGCAAAATACATCACATACAAACATGTAAGTTGCTATAGAGGATATACTCACAGCGGGAAGAGTACAACCCGTATAAAAGCTCTGGAAATGCATCACATAATGTTTAAATACATGCTGTGGCAGGGCTACCGTTAAAAGGAAATAGTTGAAAGTGTTAGATAAAATAACCATCCCCTAATATTACAATTTTACTGAAATAGAAGTCAGAAATGTTTCACCTAGAAGAGGCCAGCATGAACTTTCAAGAGCAACTTGAATGGTACTTGGAAAACATTATATAAACGTTTATGAACAAACAGCAGACCAACTCTTAGGCATATGAACCCTAAAAAGAATAATTGCCAGAACACGTAGAACAGACAGAGAACTATCAGTAGCACCTAAACTTTATGACGACACTGATATACCCCAACACTTACTACATATGCAAAGACACCTTTTTACTATGTAACAACCTCAATAAATATATGAGAAAAATAATTTAGGCTACCAATAACAATTTACTATCCTTATTACAATCTGGAATGTGCTTCTGCAAAACTTATGTGAAAATCAATCTCTCCCTCTGTTTTTATGCCTATCCCTATAGGTACCGCTACTATGCGCTTCTAAAACTAACTATACAGTCATAAACTGTGTCTATCTCAGAAATGTATTGCTGCTGACCCTTACACCTTCTTATGTATTGCCTATGTGCTGCCAATTTTCCAGTTTGTCTGCCCTAATATGTTTTATGTAAACCACATATTGGCTATTATGCATATAATGTGAAGCGCTCTGATGCCATCAGGTTAACCTAGCGCTATATAAATAAATACATGATTAATAAATAAATAAAACAATGCATTGGATTATGAATGGCACTTCTACATTGTACCATCCAGTATTCAGTCAAATATACACAATAGTCAAAATCAAAGTATGAAAACCTAATCATTGTATGCACTGTTATCTAAAAAAGAAAGTGCGACTTACAATGACATGCTAACACATGTAAAACAACAAAATACAAACTGTAACCTCAAAAATCATCTTAGATTTTGAAACTACAATGATTTCAACCATATTTAAAATCTACACACGCATTTTAGTTCAGTGGTGAATCAGAGCATATGGAAGCACCTACAAAATTCCACCCTGTGCCTAGAATACACAAGCAACCTAGAATTTGCACATGAAGTAAACAAGCTAATTTACTTACCATACTTCCCTGAAGTCACTTAACATTATAATATTTTAATTGACTCTCCCTATTTCCAACATGAAACAAAATTAGCTCCACTAGTTGATTGTTTTAGGAATATTGGGATTGGTCACCTGCAGCAATCACGCCAGGGACAGCGACAAAGTATCCCATTCTGTGGTGGAATGTCTCTTACAGTACCATGTTATAAGAAGCAAAGACAAATAATATGCACAGGAAGGGTGGGACAATTCCTTCTAAGGAATACTTGGCAGAAGCCACCCTATGCTTGACTAATTGTTAGAAATACTCAAAAAAGAACAAAGCTACCAGGAGCTAAAACTGAACAACCAACTAAGCCAATGTAAATCAAACATCTCCAGACAAACAAAACAGTAAATGTAAAACTCTCTACTAACAACCAAGGCTTACCATATCTAGACTCAATTGCAAGAACCCTACAGTAAAAAAAAACTAAACCAAAATATAATTTAACTGCCCTAAAACACAAACACTCACACTTTAATAATAGTAGTCTAAATATTATGAAAGGAAATGTAAAATACCAATCTGAATAAAACAATAATTTGGAAGACAAAAATTCAGGTTCCTAATTACAATTGATTGTAATAAATATTCAAAAATAAATAAACATGCAATGCAAAATTACAAACATTATGGTAAAAAATCTGTCACTTTCCTTCCACCGATAAAAAAATGCTAAAACCATAGAAGTCTTATATATACACAATAATTAAACACACAGAAGATAGAAAAAAGCCCAAACAGTCAAATAAATGTATACAATAACACTTTCAATTTCATAGCTGAACTCACGATCAGTAACAAACGGTTCAGAAAGCAAGACAGTTGTGTCAAAAATGTCTTTAACCACAGTTTTTGCATTTTTCTAACACGTAGTCCATTTTTCATTTGTGTTTCAACCTGCATGCAGCTTGTGGTGGAAACAGGTACTAAAACAAGTGGTGATCTTGTAAAGCAATACATTTTTTAAAAGCAAAGAATATTCTCAATTTAGCAAGTGGTCATTTAAGTAGATCCCAAAGACACTAACTGCTGAAATAAAAATAAATAAATAAAATAAGTGGGACAAATAGCCATTTGTGACAACATTTTCATCAGTAAGTTCTTATCACAATGGACATAGTATAAAGCAGAATGCCATTATGTCCAATAATCCCTTCTGGTCATGAAGATATGTAGGGTGTGTAAGTTTCCTAAAAACACCTGATACGCAAAGCCAATAATTTAGCTGTATTGTACAGTGATTTTCCATTGTGGGCCTGGCTATACATCAATTCATATGACAAAATATAACAAATGAACAGTGGGTATGAGGGAAACCTAAGACTTCTGAAATGTAGGCAAGATACTAAGAGGTTATTTGTAGACCTCTAAATTTTGAGCCACCCATAATATCATGTGATTCAGAGGGAATTTTGCACACCTGCATACAATTGGAGGCAACATATACAGAGAAAGCCGATTGATAATAACAAATGTTCTACTATTATGTGTTACCACATATCCTAGATAAAAAGTGAACAGTACTTGTGTGGGTTTGCATAGCGTCTGTGACAAGAAATGCCCCAAAATGCAAACTGGAGGCGTAATTTTTCAACTAGCAAAAATCCATGTTGTTTTACGATGTGGGTAGCTGTGGATTTTGGGCCCTAGCTCAGCTACCTCTCAGGGAAACATACCATACCCACTCTTTTCTGAAAACTTGACACCTCATGGAGTCCTCAGTGGCAAGAGTTGCATGGATCTCACAAGAATTGCTTACCCAAAAGTCCTTTCAAAACTCAAACCTTGGCTAAAAACACTTTTTCTCAGACTTCTGTGAGGAAAGGCTTTGAAATTTGCGGAAAGCCAAAAATTACCTACCAACCTGTGTTTACTATGTCTCCGGATAAAAATGGTACTTCACTTTTAGGAGTCAGTTTAGTGCCCACAATAGGAAATGGCCCTTAGCGCAACATGGACAAATCCACACTTCTATAAAGTATAAACCCTGGGGTAGTACAGGGTGGTATGACTTCAGTGGCTACCACCAGGTTTCGTACCCAGATGTACTTGAAATCCAAAACTTTGGCTAAAAACAAATATTGTGCTTACATTTCTGTTGGTAAAAATTCTGAAATTGTGGGGTGCCACACATTTCCTATGATTCACCACTGCCCATTTCCCCTTCATAAAAATGATGTCTCACTTGTGTGTGTGGGCTTAACACGCCCAACAGAAACAGGCCAAGAACACAAAACGAAGAGATAAAACATTTTCACTCAAAACCAAACTTTGCAATTTGTGCAACTGTTTATTTTATGTACTAGCTCAGCTGGCACAAGAGGACACATACCAAGCCACAATACTTGTGAAAAATAGACACTTGGAGGAGTGCAGGGTAGCATGACTTGTGTGGATCCTACAATGATCTCTCACCCAGAAGCTGCTGCAAACCTCAACTCTTAGCTAAAAACACACACTTTCCTTCAGTATCTGTGAGGGAATGTTCTGGTACCTGGGGGGAGACACAAAGTACCTACCATCTAACATTTCCACATGTGTCCCAATAAAAATGGTACCTTACTTGTGTTGGGGGAGATAGCGCATACGATAGAGATTGGGCCAAAACACAAATGGAGAGTTTTTCCACTCAAAAAATGCCCTTGTTTGCATTTTGGGGGGCTGTGGATTTTAGGTCATAGCTCAGTAGGCACTTACCAAAACCACAATTGCTAGACTAAACATGTGGAGTAGCCGAGGATGGCGAGATATATTTTGGCTTTCACAAGCTTCTCTTACCCAAATCTCAGACTTTGTCTATAAAGACACAGGTCCCAATTCACAAAGGTAAATTTAGACCTCAGGTCTATATTTAAACTTCAGGTCTAAACTTAGATTTCTGGTCTAAATTTACCTTTGGGAAAAGGGCACATATTTTCCTCACATCTCTGTAACAGGAAGTTCTGGAATCTAAGTGGAGCCACAAAGTTCCTACCACTAGCGTTGCCCCATGTCTCCTGATAAATAAATAGTACCGCGCTTGAGAGGATGGGCCCACAAAATGAAAGGCTCCAAAATGCAACATTGAGAGATTTAAAAAAAATCACTCAAAACCAACCCTTTTTTGCAATTTGGGTAGCAGTGAAGTTAGGCTTTTAGAGAACCTACCAAGTATACACATTTCTAAAATCTAGACACCTGGGGGAGTCCAGGTTGACTCTCTCCATGATTTAGCAACCAGAATCCCTTGCAAACCTCTAACAATGCCTAAAAACTAGGCCTGGGTGGAGTAATTCACTCTGTTCGTGGAGCTGTGAGAATCCAGAAACTCAGCGTTTAACGCAAAGTTACTGCTAAATCTGCCATCCTGGGTGTAGCGCACTTGTTTTCTGTTGGTGCGCACGAGATGTCTATTGGCGTGCTGGCAAGCGTTACTAGACTTGCCAGCTGCTAGGAAGAGCGGACAAGATTTTGGATGCCACTAGCACTGCTTTTGGCCACAGCTGCGTCTGTTTTGTGACTTGGCAAACATGAGCACAGCTGCACCTCAAGCAGATTCTTTATTAAAAAAGTAGGTAAATCTACTCAAAAAGACATGTTTTGAGTTATTTTCTACTCCAACAGACCATTCAAGTTGTTTTTTAGTGTGAGAAGACTTCTTTTCGCTTTTTTCAACAAGAAGGATGTGCCCCCAGAGACTCCAACTTCGTGCTAGTGTCCACCAGGCTCCTCCCAGTGCCTTGCCCTGCTCCTTGTCAGTTTTAATTTGGATTTGAAGCTTGGAGGGTCACTCGCTTTGTCTGCTGCACATTGGATTTAAGGATGTTTTTGAGATGTTACAAGTAAGTTCAAAAACTCCTTATAAGACTGTTGTTTGTTTATTAAAGGGCATGCACCAGTAATAATTTGTACTTTTATTCAATTTTCAAAATGTATTCTAATTGGTGGCCTGCAGGTTTAGTAGAGTCCTAGTTATTTTTTGCATATATTTTTTAATCCTTTACATAGGAAAAATGTTCCACAGCTAAGTAAATTTTCTCCATGTTTGTTAAATTTGCAATATTAATTTATTTTACTATGTGATTCAGCTTGCCAACAGGTCATCCAAGCAGGCCAATAATAGTCATGTTTGCATAAAACAACTGTTTCTGTGGGCCATGTTGTTCTAAAACATCATGTAGGGCTGAGATGGTATTAGATTAATTTTAGAATGTGTTTTTTTTTTAACTTTTCACTTTTTTCTGCTAAAAGTGTATAGGTGGGGTAATATTTAATGTCTTGGGACGACGTGTATTGTAAAATTTGTATAGCTCAGTTAATTGTAATTTTTGGCATTATGAAACTAATGGTAGTGTGGTGTTTTCTTCAGTGTTATCAGTGGCCAGTGTATATGCGTGTTTGCCATAACCCAAAATTTATTGTTGTTCTCAATGTCATGTAATTAGTGGTCTTTCTTTGTATTCTGTGTCCATAGGCCTGCATGCGGTCTTTGGTTTTCATGCCTCCTTGCTGATTGTTGTTTGACCATGTGGCCAGTGACCATTTTGTATAGCCGGGCAGTGTGCTTTTGCCATTAGGCTGCACGTTTTCTTTGTTGTGCCCATGCCTTCTTAAAGGCTGTGCTGTTTGACCATGTGGCCGGGAGCCATTTTGTTCAGCTACTATTTTTTCAAGGTTCCCAACTCATTTTCGAAGGGAGATCAAAAGAAGAGTGCTATGCCTTTTGGTATGTGTTTATGTTTTCCTTTTTCCCTGCTATCAATTTAATATTATGCTTTCGGATCATTGTTGTATTTGTATATTGACAGTACTATACTATACTTCACTACAGCACGGCTCGCCGAGGTGACCAGGGCCAGAAACGAGGGCCTTGGCTTTGCAGCAGGAATCGGATATTAGCGCAGCTAATGCTGGGGGAGGCACCATTGTTACTGTCTTTGCTATGGCGCAATCTTCAGTTGTCGCATTAGATCAGACGCAGCAGCTTTTTGAGACCATTTTGGGAGAGATCGGAGACTGTAAGAGCTTGCAAGCTCAGGAACTCTCTCTACTGCATCAACGCCTAGATAAAATTGTAACCATGGTACAGCAAATACCTGAGAGATTTAAAGAGCTGGAACAATGGGTATCTGATATTGAAGATTGATCTGCAGTATCTGATTCTGACATTGTCTCTCTCCAGAAGAAGTTTCAGGCCTCCCAGAATAAGATCGATGAGATGGAGAATTATGCAGGCGCTCGAACCTGCGTTTCACAGGGTTTCCATATGATAGTGAATGCATTGACGGGCAATCCAACCCAGTGGCTTATGTGTAATCATTAATTAGAGATCATTTGCTTGAGAAAACACCTGAAGACCTTACAGTAGTGCGAGCCCATAGAGTTCCTTTCGAGAAAATTCCAGGGGCTAAGTTTCCCATGACAATAATTGTGAACTTTTTGGATTATCGAATTAGAGAGGCAGTACTAACAAAGGCAATTCAGAAGAGAGAGATTGTTCTACCAGCGGAGGCCGACTACAAGTATTCTCTGACATGTCGGCAGAAGCAGCAAGGAGACGGAAAGACTTTGTTGGAATGCTGAGCCAATTCAAAAGTGCAGGAGCCCAGGCCTCTATTGCGCAGCAGTCCAAACTGAGAGTGCTATGTAAAGGAAGGTTCCATCTATGTGTTTCTCTTAAAGAAGCCAAAGATCTAATACAGAAGATTGTTCAGGATAATGTAAAACAATAAGAGACTTGGGTAGACTCAATTAAACTGTAGTAGACTCAAGAAGAGTTTTTTTTTTAACAAACAGCTTATTGGAAGAACTGCTCAATATGTTTTTCCTTTTTTTTGCTGTTGTATTTCGGAACTTTGGCACTTTAAACAACTTTGAAGGCTACTTATTGCTGATAGGACCTATTGCCATTTTGCACTATACTCTCCTTTTGGGGAAGGGTGGAGATGAGTTGTAATGTACTTTACAGAGCACTTTACAGGGTTTACCCCTTTTTTCATAGTGTATGTTGGGGCAGTAAAATTGCGGTCTTTGCAGTAATGACATTGTATATATTACAGTTATCTGTATGGCACTTGGCACATTGCACTTTACCTTCTCAGGTACTGCGCTTTTTTTTGCACTAATGAATCATGGATACTGTACTGCATATGTTTATACTTATTGAATTAGCAAGCTATGGGTTTTTTGAGCAAGTGATTTATCTCAAACATCTCTCGGTTAATTTAAATGAGATTTCTCTTTTTCAGAGGTGAAGGGGGGGAGGACGTGCTCCCGGGTGCCAAGTCAAGGCACCTTGTTGTTGGAGGGAGGCTGTGGTAGTGAAGAAAGGGCAACCTCACTCCATAGACAGTTTGGGGTGGGCAGAAGGGAGGGGGAAGAGGGGTGTAGCATTAAAAAAATGAGTGAATGGTTAGCAGGCAAACTAGGAATGTTGAGCAATATGATTAAATTTTGAGGCCAAGTTGAAATTGGCAGGGTCTCTGTCACCAAGGGGCTCGACCTGATTCTATTGAAAGATCTGGTACAAATGGAAGAGAGTTGGAGTAGAGAATATGATAGTCCTGGCTTCTTGAACTCACAAAAAAGAAGAGCTATGTTAAAATGGCTAGAATCTTTCTCACACCTCAACTTTACTCTCCCTAAGAAATATGCCCAAGCATACTTTGCCTCGACCAAGGCGGCAGTACGAGGAGTGGGTATTCTTTTGTCTTCGGATTTGGATTGGGAGGTGAGTAAGGTGATTCGGGACAAGGGAGCTAGGTGGTTGTGGATAGAAGTCTTAGTTAATGGAATAGCTGTCGTCTTGCTTAATTATTACGATCCAATAGGTGATGACTGTGCAGGGGTATATAATTATGGGGGGAGATTTTAACTTAATACAACATTTACGTCTTGATATCTCCAATAATGGAAAAAAGCAATTTAAACCTAAAACAGATAGGATCTTAAAAATTGTTAAAGAGGATCTTGCCTTATTGGACCCATGGAGTGTAGACCATCCAGGTGTCACAGAGTTCACGTGTTACTCAGCGAGATTTAAAACAGCATCCCGTCTGGATTTTTAGTAATCGGTTCACAAGGGAGGATTCTTTGATTCTCTTTAATCCATTTTCAGATCACTTTTTAGTATCCTTAATATTTCACTTGCCTGCCCCCAGGAGAAAGAGTAATAGGTGGCATTTTGACAAAGCACTGTTATCAGATCAAAAATGGATTGACGAAACCCGTGATTTTATAGAGTGGTTCTTCAAGGAGAATCTGAATACGGCGCCAGGTTTCATAGTATGGCAGGCTTTTAAGGCTACGTTTTGGGGACAGATGGTGGTATATAGTGCTAATCTTTATAAGCTAAGGAAATTGAAGTTTTTCAGTCTCCAAGAAGTGGTGGAGCGGGTTAGGAGAGAACTTTCAGGGAGGTCTACTGGGGAGGAGGAAGAGGCAATTCACCAGGAACAATTAAGAGCTAAGGAGGAGCTGCAAAGTTTTTTTCTGCTTTAGGAAATTGCTGGAAGTAAAGCCGCCTGTCAAAAGGCGTACAAGGAAAGCCAGCATATCGGGACATTTTTAGCTTGGTCCACAAAATCGCAACAGAGCAAACAGTCTATCCTACAAATTAGAAATCCGAGTACTAGGTGCCTGGTGAACGTTAAAGACGGAATTGCCGAAATGTTTATATCACAATTCAGCAAGATATAGGGGGAAGTCCAGACAGCAAGCTCTTGCAGACTTATTTACAACAGTTCACCTGCCTAAAGTTAGCAAGGAGGACTGTATGCTTTTGACTGAACCGATTACAATCACAGAATTAAGTGAAATTGTTAAAAAAATGGCAAATGGGAAGGCGAGTGGCAATGATGGGATCCCCATTGAAGTATATAAACTGTTTTTAAACAAACTCACCCCTTTCTAAGTATCGCTGTATAACCAAGTTATAGCTCGAACTGGAGTTTCAGACAGATTCAAGGAATCAGTGATGATCTCAATTCTAAAAAAGGATAAGGACCCTAAAGATACAAGCTTTTATCACCCAATAAGCCTACTAAATGTAGACTATAAGCTTCTTATGAGAATCTGCGCAAATAGAATTATGGGCTGTGCATATTATTTGGTTCATGTAGACCAAACAGGGTTTTTGCAGGGGAGATCTATGGCTGTGAATACCTTCTATCTGATTCAAGCTATTGACTGTTTTTCTGCTACAAAGGAGGCTGCAGCAATCTTAAGAATGGATGCAGAAAAAACATTCAACCTTTCCACACCATCTGATCGAGATGCTGGAGAGAATCTATAGGGGAGCCATCACAAAAATGATTATAAATTCAGAGGAGGTGGGAGAGGTAGTAGTGAGGTGGGGTACCAGGCAGGGATGCCCCATCTCCCCCCTTCTGTTCTCACTTTTTATTGAACCATTAGCGATAAAAATTTGTTCTAACACATTAATCCAAGCCCCCCTATATGAAATGGCCAAAATAAAGCTATTCACTGATGATCTGATCCTGTACCTGAGTCCAGAAAAATGAAACATCCAGAGAGCATTGTGAGAAATCCAGACATTTGCAGAATTGGAAGGTTACAGGGTCAATCAATCTAAAACGGAGCTTCTTTTATTTAATGCACCATGAATAGAGCTGCCGGGAGGGCCAACATTTTTTCCTTTTAAACTAATTAGATAGCTGGACTTGTATGTAACAGTGGACTTCCTGCAACTTTTTCACCTAAATTACGGTAAAACACTTGATAAAATAAAGCGTCTGTTAGATAGATGGGCATTATTGCCCTTGTTTATAATAGGTCGAGTCTCTCTGATAAAAATGGTGATTCTTCCTTTGTTGTTATTTTTATTTTTAAATCTTCCTGTAAAGATTCCAATCTCATATTTTAATGAAGTCGATAAGGTGCTTCGGGCATTTATTTGGTCTAAGAATAAATCTCGCATTAATTTATCTATTTTACAATTGGATGTAGATCAGGGAGGTCATGCGGTACCTCATTTAGTTACTTATTACCAAGCTGCATTACTTAGCTTAACAACTCAGCTTCTGTCCCCTTTCTCGAAGTTTAATATTTTTTTCTTTAATCATATGCCTAGGAAGAGTGCTATTAAGCTACCAGCATTTTTGCGAACTGCAAAGTTACCAAAATAAACAAGATATAAGGTGGTGAATATACTATTAAGCCGCATTCAGCTATTTCATAAAAATTATAATGTTCCATCATGCCATGCATACTCCTTTCTTTCTGACTGTGAGGTATGGGGCCTCAAACTCCCACAAAAAGGGGTACAGCCTTATATTTTGTTGGACTTTTATAAATTGGGCGATTTTTATAATGGTACTAATCAGATGACGTGGGAGGTTTTTGGGACTCAATTTGAAACACAGAGCCATGTCTCTGGCTAAGTTTTAGGAAGATTTCATGCTTCCTCCGGACTAACTTCAGAGGAATCAGTGAGAGTGCAAGAGTAATTTTTATTTTTGTCCTCATACCACCATTGTATGCAAAATAATAACCTGTCAGCCGATCTGTACCTTCCTGGGCTTTTGCAATATTTAAATAGCTCCTGTGCTCGTGCCCTTCTAGTGTCCTGGCTGCACAGACCACGCAGGTGTAATCATTGGACAGAAGGAGTTGCACATGTATATCTCCATCCCAATTCTGAAAGGCCACCCATATCTTAGGATATATTCGTGTATTGGACTCCAGGTCAATATCTATTTTCACCGTTCTCCTTACTGCTCGTAGCCAGTCCATCCCTTGTGGTGGGGAGGATTCAATCCATTTCTTGCAAATTTCCAACCTAGCGAGAAGGATTAGATAGAATAACAAGGCCTGTTTATCCCCAGTAATGTAATTACATGGCTGATCTATTACCCCCAGCATTACTAATAAAAGGTTAACTTCGATGTTTGTATTAAGAAATTCATTAATTATCCTTTCGACCTCAGACCAATACTCCTCTAGCTGAGGGCATTCCATAAACATATGCTTATCATTAGCACTGAGCAATCCGCACCTACGACATTTGGGGGGGACATCAGTTACAAACTTTGCTAGTTTTTGTGGAGTCCAATATAGTCTATTTGCCATAAAGAAATGATTCCTCTTCAAGTTTGATGGTTTGACTGTTTTGTAAAGTAACTTGAAGGAAAGGTGCCATACTTTTTGTGGATCAGGAGTCTGCATCACCTCATGCCATATTTCGTAGGGGGCTTTGATTTTTTTCTCCTCAGAAGTCAGTAGTGCGTAGTACCATCCACTTATTTCCTTCTTTACTATATTTTCGGTCTTTAATTTTTTTTCAAACTCCCAAAGACTCTTAGTCTCACATCTATTCGCTTCCCCCCAAAGACTTTAGTTGGAGAAATTTAAACAGGAACAGGGATCCCCCTATCTTACTCCATAAAACTTCCCATGGGACCACTTCACCCAGACCTCTATTCCTGCCCTCCTAAGTGGGACACTCAGTTGATCCTGCACGCATTCGGGCGTACCAGGTGAGTCCCATATTGGAGCCTCTCCTGAATAGTATCCGATTCCTAAAATATTCCCGATCTTTACCCACAAAATCAAAGCTGCCTTCAACATTTTTAATTTTATTTTTTTGAAAAATTGCTGTGCACCAAACTTAAACAGAAATCCCTTCCCTCTCCACTCTTTAATCATCTCCTCACACAAACCTCCCCACACCCTGTGCCCTGTTGTGCATAGTAAGACCCTACAGTTTTTGAACTGGAATGCCATGCAATATAATTTTACATCTGGTAGTGCAAGCCCTCCTTCTGCCAATCTGCGTCAAAGTTTTTTTCAGGATATGCGTGCTCCCCTATCTGCCCAAATAAAACTGCCCAGTTTACCCTGTATTTTATCTATTAGCCTGCTTGGGAACGTTAAAGGTATACAGTTAAAAAGAAATGTGAACTTCGGCAGAATTACCATTTTAATCAAATTGACCCTTCCGTATATCTTCAGCGGAAGATTCTTCCACCTAGCTAAAATGTTTTCAATTTCCTTTGTAACTCTTTTCAGATTATGCTGTGGGACATCCTAGACTGCATTGTGAATGTTGATACCTAAATATCTAATCTCTCTCTGTACACTTCCCCTCCAATCCAGGATGTTCCAGCATATAATCCCGTTTTTATTTTTGTTTACCAAGTACCCAGACAGGGCCCCATAATCATCCGTCAATTGCTCTACCCTTGGAATCGTTATCGCTGGGTCTGATGTATATATGATTAGATCATCCGCATATAATGAGATTTTTTTTCCAAACATTCCTATACGGAAGGCCTTCACCTGGTTGTCTTGACGGAGCGCCTGAGCAAATGGCTCGATATATAAATTGAATAACAGGGGTGAAATTGGACAGTCCAGTCGTGTCCCTCTCGTGATCTTAAAACTCTTAGTAAGGGCTCCATTTACGAGAATCCTAGCTGTAGAGCTGTTATATAGTGTTTTTAATATGATTATAAAGTGAGGCCCGAACCCCATATGCTCTAGAATTACCCATAAATACTCCCAACAAATTCGATCAAACGCCTTAGCGGCGTCCAGTGTGACCACTGCCAAGGGGACGGATCTTTCTGTCGCTATATCAGAACATCCTATTAGATGTTGGGTTAGCTCACACATTTGCCTTACAGGGATAAACCCCTTCTGATCCTCATGTACTAATTGAGGAATTACTCTAGATAGTCTCCCTGCCAAAATGCTGACGAAGATCTTATAGTCAGCGTTTAGCAGGGAGATTGGCCTATATGATTCTGCTTTAGCGGGGTCCTTAGCAGGTTTCAAAATTAAAACTACAGAGGCTTCACGCCATGATTCTGGAGCCTGCACTTCCCCTCTATATATCAAATTAAACAGCATCTCTCAGGCGGGTAATATTTCATCTGCTATATTTTTGTACACTTCTGCCGGGAGAGCATCGAGCCCTGCCGCCTTTCTTGTTTTTAGACTTTTTTATTGCTCCTTTTATCTCTTCTTTTGTGATTGGGGCTTCTAAAATATCTTTTCCCTCTACAGTCAGTGACGGAAGATTGAGTGAACTAAGCCAACATCTGATCTTTGTAAGGTCTGCAGTGATATTTTCCGTATATCGCTGCGAAAATATTGTAACTATATGCTCCTGAATAGAAACCCAACTATCCAACTTTTCTCCTGTTTCACTTTTTAGCTCTTTTATATCATTCCTTGACCTTTCCACTCTCGCTTTCCAGGCAAGCAGGGCTCCAGCTTTTTCACCATATTCAAATTCTTTTATATTCGCCGCTTGCCATCTAGCTTTACACTTTTGCTCTATTTTCATTTCATTTTAAATTACAATTGTGCCTCATGCAACCTCTCTTCCGTCCTCGCTGTTTCTTCCTCTGAACTCATGGAATGGAATGTAAAGCCTTCTCCAGTTCTATACGTGCTTTCCGATTTTCTAATGAGTTGAGGCTTTTTAGAGTTCCTCGGATATATGCCTTGCAGGCATCCCAAACAATATCCAAGGGGGCAGTATCTTGGTTATTAACAAAATATTCAGTTGTTGCTTCCTTCAAAGCTATCTCCACCCCCTCTTCTAAAAGCAATGCACGTCTTAAAGTCCATCTCCTAGGTTGTTGTGGCCTCAGAACTTACCATTACTGGCGAGTGATCTGATATATAAGCAGGGAGATGCTTAATCTTCTTAATATTTGCTGAAAATGATCTATCAACTAGAAAATAATCAAGTCTTGAAAAGTGGTGATGTTTTTTGCTATGGTACGCGTAACCCCTTGTCTTACCCTTCAAATGCCTCCATACATCAACTAAGTTGAAATTAGATATCATGCTTTTCAGAGCGTTCCTCATTCTAGGGACATATATACTCTCTCTTCTTGTAGACCGATCTAACACAGGGTCTAACAGAACATTGAAATCACCACCTACAATTACGGGTACTGGAATTGCTGCCATCCTCAATTCTAAGTCAACAATGTATTGAGGGTTGTCCTTATTAGGACAATAATATCTGATACATAAAAAATCCGTGTCAGCCCACCTTACCCGGGCTGACGCCCACCTACCTGAACTGTCTGTGCTTGACTCTTTCATTTCTATTCCACAACCGCTCTTAATCAGAATAGCCACTCCCTTGCAGCAAAATAGTTGATCTGAGGCAACACAATTTTGAAGCCAGCCACATCTCCTGAACAACTCCTTACTCTCATTTGCCATGAGGTGCGTTTCTTGTAGCAATATTACCTATGCCTGGCTATTTTTTAGATACTCAAGTATTCTCCTCTGCTAAGGTTTAGACCTCATGCCATTCACATTCCAAATAAGAATTTTAATTCTCGGGATGTTAATCGAAGCCATCTTTCTTAATAGGTTCTCTTCCTGGTTTCAGTCCTGTCATGTTGAGAACTTTTTTTTGTTTTTTTTCCCATTGCTCCCCACCCATGCCCCCCCACCAGCCCCCCGCCCCTCCACTACTGTGCCCCCCTTACGTTACTAGGCATAATAATGCCTATAGGCGTACAATCCGGAGGAATTAACGCACTACTTATTTATACATTGCTAGGATGCTGGAGAGCGAGAGAGCTATTTTTTTTTATTTTTTTTTACTTTTACCCATTCTCATTGCTCATTCTTCTTATTAATGCCTCAACATCCTCCACTGAGCGGTAGTTATACATTTAATTATTCCACATTATACAGAGCATAGCGGGAAATTTTAACTGCACTTTCGCTCCAAGCCTTTTAAGCTCTTCCATCTTTCCGCCTAGCTCCCGCTGCTTTTGTTCTGTGAGCTTGCATACATCAGACCTAGCCAGAAAGAAGTAGCCATTAACCAGGTATGGGCCATGTTTTAAAGCACTACTAAGTATCTGGGTTTGGTTCTCTGTGGGTTGCGTCAAAACGACTCTCTGTGCACCCTCTGTATTTCATTCTCAAGATTTATCTCTGCCTTATCCTTCAAAATCGTTTTCCGAAGAAGGGCGATTATAAAAGTCTTCATGTCTGTCCCTTCTTCATTTTCTGGAATATTTAAGAGTCTTATATTATTCCTGCGAGAATGATTATCAATTCTCTCTATATCATCTCTTAACATTTGGTTTTGTTTCCCCAGATCAGAGATCTCAGTTGTGTTTTTCACAACATCCTGTTTAACAGCACTGACTTCTTCCTCCAGAATTTTTGTACGAGTTGTAACCTCATCGAGCTTCTGAGCTAGTACAGAGCAAGATGCTTTTATACCTAATTGGTTAGCCTCTGATACCTCAAAACGCTCTTTGATATCCTTCTTCAGCTCCAATAAGATACTAGCCAATGAAATCTCTGTCTCTAATGCTCTTCCTCCTGGGCTAATTGTACAATCCTGGTTATCCCCATTCAATTCTGCTGCTGGTGATTGTAATAGTGAAAGTGCTTCCGGCTCCTCAGTTGCTGTCAAAACTGAATATTTGTTGCTGATTGGAATTGTTATTATATCCTGCTGTGGGGCCCTACTCTCCCTTCCAGACGTGCTTGAGTTAAGAACGTTCGAAGGGCCCTTTCCCGCAGTGACTTCAATATTATTGACTTTCCCCGAGTTACTATCATGCACCATTGTATCTTCACAACTGCACTCTTCAGGGCTAGAACTTACACTTACTGCATTATCCTTCTGCATACTTGGCAGTACGCGAAAAAAGATTTAAGTGAAGGAGTCACTTTTACTCTCACAGTTTGGAGGCAGGATTTCTTTATATTCTTTCCCTCACTGGTTCTCTTCATGGTCCCCCCAGTCCCTCTGCTTTGCGGGGACACCCTTTGTCGGCCTCCTTACGCCTTAATTACCGTCTTCACCCCTTGTGGTAAATCAGGCAGAGCGTCTAGTGAAATGGGAAGAAAACTCGCCTTACCGCCGATATTTCTGGTCCTCAGCATGCACCTGGAGGGGGACTCACCTTCCTTGAGGATCTCAGAGGCTATTGAATTTTGCCGGAAAATCTGTGTAAAAACTTTCTTCACAGACAATATGAATTCAAACAATATGAATTCAAACAACTTAGAGGTCACTGGACTTCGGAAAAAATCGTCTTTTTGCCCTCCTTCAAACAAGATACCCAAGGAAGTTTTGACTTTCGAAAAAGTGGTTCTGTCCGCAATCTCTAATATGGAGAAAAAGAAAAAGTTTGTGAAATTCAATATATCAAAAGAACAAAATGAGGCCATCACTTCTTTAAAAAATGACAATTCAATAGTCAGAAAACAAGCAGATAAGGGAGGTTCATTAGTAGTCTGGGATTCTGTCGGGTATACACAAGAAGTGATGAGGTAATTAGATGGTGAATGTTATAAAAGAATTGCTCGAAATCCAACATCGGAACTCCAAGGCCAATTATTTGAAATCTTGAAAAAGGGTAGTGATTTAGGATTTTTGGGTCCAAAAGAATACCAATTTCTACAAAACAAGTCTCCACGAATCCATGTATTCTACGTTCTGCCTAAGGTTCATAAAAATGAGACTAATCTGCCTGGGAGACCCATAGTGTCTGGGTGTGATTCTCTGATTGAACCCATTTTACAATATGTAGACTATTTCCTAAAACCCTTCCTCCATGATGTTCTTTCTCACCTCAGGGACATAACAGCCTTCATTAATAGACTCATTTCTATTAATTTTGAAGCAAACAAAGACATTATGGTGACTCTTGACATTGTCTCCTTGTATACACAAATCCCTCAAGACGATGGTATTTCCATCTTAGCTCACTATTTAGAAACAAGAACTAAACCAGTAAGGGTACCCACAGACTTCATTGTACAGCTGGCCAGCTTTGCACTTAAAAATAATTTTTTTATGTTCGGTAATGATTACTTTTTTCAAATCAAAGATTCATTTACAACAATAACCCCTTCCAGCAATTTATCTCAAACTGGATGCGATATATCGAGGACATCTTTTTGGTGTGATCAGGTACACAAGAACAACTATTGGAATTCTTCCATTGGCTTAATGCAAGGACAGAGGATATAAAATTTTGCCTCAATCATTCAAAACAACGAATGACCTTCTTGGATGTGGAAGTGTATCCCTCTGAGGGCGGCCTTGTCACCAATCTCTTTAAGAAACCAACAGATCGGAACAAGGCTCTCCATTTCAAGAGTAACCATCCCAGAAGTTTAAAACAAAATCTACCATTTGGCGAATTCTTACAAATTCGTCGGACTTGCCATTTCAAGGATGAATACCTCTTGCACGCCAATAATCTAGTCAATAGACTGGCCGATCGAGGATATCCTAAAAAACTGTTAAAAAATGCAATGAAGAGAACGTGGTGGACACCACGGGAATCACTGTTACAAAAGAAATCAAAACCTTCAATTGATAAAGTAGTATGTGTTTCCACATTCTGTCCAAGTTCAAATCTCTTCAAAAAAATTATTCTTCAAAACTGGCATTTGATTAAAGATGTGAATCTTTCTTTTTCAAATGTCCCCCTTTTGGGTTTCAGAAAAGAAAAAAGCATTGCCAATCATGTTGTTCGTGCATTGCTACCAAAAATGACTACTCCCACACTCAGGGATTATGTTGGGTTAGCACCAGTCACTGGACATCATAAATGTGGCTCGTGCTCTTTCTGCGAAACAAACTATGGAGGGATCATTGTTCTCGCATAACGGAATTCATTGGAAACATAACACCTTCGCCAACTGCAAATCGAAATTTGTTGTCTATGGGATACTCTGTCCATGTTTTAAACTTTAGGTGGGCAAGACGAATCAAGATATTCGCCACAGGATAACTCAGCATAAATCTAGAATCAGAAAGAATGTTGAAACAGCACCTTTGGTGAACCATTGGAAACTAAAAGGACATGTTGAAGGAGACCTTAAATGGACTGTTATTGCCAAAGTTGAATTAGATTTTAGAGGAGGCAATTTGGATCAGAAATTAATTCAACGTGAGACCATGCTTATTCTGAAGTTTAATACCACAATCAATGGCTTAAATGAATTTTCAGAATTGTACAAACTGTGAGGTGCCTGATTATGTCATATGATCATATATCAGTTGAGGTCTAAAGGTTTACTGCATGGAGAGATTATGCTAATCTGCGATATTCCAAGGTTTAGTAGATGGGGAGTTCTTGCTTACCAGTGTCGTATACCAAAGGCCCAAAATTGCAAATAAAATAGTTCCATCTGAAAATGGAAAATATACATCAGTAATGCGGGCATTTCGAGGAAACAGAAAATTGAGATTCACATCATTAGGTTGGCAATACTAAAAATGGCTTTGCATAACAATGCTAATGCCTAAAAGACATTTGCACCTCTCGGGTGACGTGTTGAGTAGTAATAAATATGGTTAGATTGAGCTTCTTAGTGTAATCATTAAAGAAGCTTGGCATATACTGTTATCAAATTCCTGTTGCCAAAACGCTAATTAAAGAATGTTGCTTCTCATATGATATTAGCAGTTTGAAATTCACAAGCGTCCGACTAGTGTTCGTTCAACTACATTTCCCATGAGGACTTGGAAAGGCCCCATGATGCAATTGGACGCGACCCTTGATCAGTGCATTTCCGGGTCTCCCAAGTAACGCGTAACACCGCGGCAGCGTGTATGATGGCTAAGGATTTTTTGAAGAAGGAAGGTTGCCTTGGTTTGAAGGTAGGCACATATCTAGTCCTATCATGGGAAAGCTAAACGGCGTCCTTTCGTTAAGCGCATGGTGATTTTGCTCGGTGCAGTAAACCATTGAGTTGTTTGGTCGATACTTGAGAAGAGTTGTTTATGTATTGGAGGTTCCACATTCGTTTGGTGATGTTGGCCTTTTTCGTTTTCCCATCATTTTCCCACTATCTAAACAAATATATAGATATGCTAAATACATCAGTTCGCGCTGACAGCGGCTTTGTCTCTTTTCTTTACAGTAGCATTAATGACGACAAATAACCAGCGTTTATGTCTCTCCACCTTATTGGAAGGTGTTGCCACGTTTGAAATTAAGGTAAAGATTGTTCCTAAGTAATTCTCAAACAGTGAGTGGTATAATGCCAACTATGGATTACTTCAAAAGCTGCTTTATTCATTTTTCCAACAGTTTGGTGACAATTTACCAATGAAATAAGCCACAAATGATTGGGCCTTTGACTATTCCTATTTTCCTGTAAGTATCCCTTTAAATCAAGAACATAGACAATGACTGTTTTAGAGGGGGACAGAATTCATTTTCATTTTATTTTGTGTGATTTTTTCTTTTAGACACCTCACGAATATATTGTGATACTGAACAGTGATTCAAAGTGCTCTGCTTGTTAGAGATAAGCAGGCTGACACTGGCAGGTGTGTCATTGTTGGTATAGTTGTATAAACGCCTTGACATTGCAGTAATCAGGATTTTTTGTATTTCAGTGATTTTGGTCCTGAAGAGAGCCCCCCAAGAAGCGGGCTCGAAACGCGTCGACCTGTTGTGTTTTGTTGCTTGATGCCAGACAATCTGGTTTTGTTCAATTTAGGTCACCTCGCTGTGCAATGTAAATTAGATATAAAAGGATCAAAAAATATTGTTTTCCATCTTTGATAGTGCACAGTAGGAAGTTTTGTATTTAAATATTGACGATGTTTGGTGGATGCCCCTGGTGTTGTTTAAAGTGTTGAAAGTAGGCTTTGAGGCCAGGCTACAGTTGTACTCTATGAATGGTTGCTGATCAGTGTGGGTTATAAATGTTGGAAGAATGGGATATGCGAGTGGAATGTGGGAATGTTAAGGAGAATCATGTTGTATGAAGAGTAGCTGTATTTTAAATGTTTTCCATTGTCTTGTTTTGATAAAGTTGTATTGCATTTTCAAAAAAAGTAATCATTTTGAATTTAGCGAAACTGAAAAGGTTGTTTAACTAAATTTTAACACATTGGTCCATGGCCTCACAACTTGTATCCACTAGGTGCATTTCTTGAAGGAGCAGAACATCAGGGGAGTGTCTCTTAAAGTATTCCAATATTACTTCCCTATTGATGTTGTCTCCTAATCCATTCACATTCCAGGACATAAAGCAAATAAGCGCCTTGTCTAGCTCCACTGTCAGGTGTGTAGAGTGGGCCTGACTACAGGTTTGCTACCCGCTCAGCGTGACTTGAAAGCCGGGCCAGGAAAATGTATGACAAGCAGGTGTGAGTGTTCATGCGGTGATAGGTACGCACAACAATACCTATCATTTACCAGATCAAACATGGCAGCACCAAAATACCAAACAACATCCCCCTCCATACCTCCCTGCTTGGCAGACCTAGAGCTACCCAGCCCCCGAACATGGCAGAGTACCTGTTGCCCCAATTTAACTTAATAAATATTAGGTAGCAAGGGTCAGGACCGAGGCCCCCCGTCTGTCCCCATAAATGGCTTATAGTATTTGTAGAAAAGTAGGATATGCTTCTTATGGTTACCCCCGCTTTTGGCTTCATGTGATAATGTTTTTGACGAGTCTGCCTGGGATCCTGCTAATCAGAACCCCAGTCTATCTGCTTTCTCCCTAAACCGCTATGTCATGTACTTAGGTACACTACAGATTGGATACTGGGAAACCCTTGTCAGTCCCTAGTATATGGTACCCATGTACCCATGACACCAGGTACCGCAGAGGCATCCCATGGGCTGAAGCATGTATTATAGCACCCATGAGAGGCCATACAAAATGGAACTAGGAGGTCTGTCATTGCAGCCTGTGGAAGTTGGTGCATGCACCACTTACTTAAGATAAACAATACAACAATACTCTATATTTACTAATAATCGTAACTCTAGGGGCGGGGGCATTACAATGCTAAATCTTGCTACCCCTGTACTTGGAAGATATTAGCTATGGATGGCTGTGAGAGTGCGCACTTCTCTGTTACTATCAATCATCACCCCACCTTCTCTGGGCTTCTGATCTATAGACCCCCTGGTAATGATATAGCCTTTAGAAAGGCTCTTCCTGAAATTGTGAGCTCTTTCGCGATAGGTTTGGCTAATTTCACTGTTCTGGGTGATCTTAGCCTCCATTTTGACCTCTGACATACCCCTGCTATCAGCAGTAATCTTGCAGATCTTGAGGCGTTGCAGTTAAGTCAGATGGTCACCCTCCCTACGCACATAGGTGGTCATATCCTGGACCCCATTTTTACAAACCTGTCTGCGGCCAAGGTTCTGCCGCCCTCCCCGGTAGCCTGGTCAGACCACTTTTTGGTGGAATTGAACTTTGTGATTAAAAACCCCCCTTTCACAAACTTAGACATGTCTGTCTTTAAACGTCCCTGGAAAAAACTTAAGCTCGAGGACTTCCATCGGGTACTCAGCGACTTGACCCTTTTTATGATGACGAGTCTGGCTACGATCTTTTTTGTGACTGGGTTTCCCGTGCACTTGATTCTTTGATTCCTGCTACGTGGAATAAATGTCGCCCTTCTGAACCCAGCCCTTGGTATTATAATACTTTACTGCTTTTAAAAAAATCATATTAACAAGTGGAAAGAGATTGGCGAAAAACCTCTGATGCTGAGAAAAAACTTTTGTATCTCGAAAAAGTTAAAATATACCATAGAGCCATTTGCAGAGCTTGTGCGGCTTATTACTCCCTGGAGTTTAAACGCAGCCCTAACCCGGCAAAGCTGATTTTTAAAGTTCTTAAAGACCTGACGGCTAAAAGAGCTTCAGCAGTCGAGATATGCTCTTCATCCCACTGTGAGGAGCTCGCCACCTTTTTTTTGGAAAAGGTGCATTCCATCTATCACTCCTTCCCTAATATCACCCCTCAGTGTGAAGGACAGAGATTTTTCTCCACCCCTACTGCAGCTCTATCCACACGTCTGGGAATTTCGGAGGTTGAGTTTAATAGGCTGGCAGCTAAATTTAAATCCGGGTCCCCTGCAGACCCGCTTAGACCTGCGCAGTTCGGTGATTCCGCTGCTTTATGTTTCCCCTCTGTGCGCCAACTTATTAATCTCTCATTGTGTTCAGGGACTGTACCAACTAAGTGGAAACAAGCTTATGCCACCCCTATTTTGAAGAAACCCACCTTGGACCCCCTTAAATTGGAGAATTATCGTCCTATCTCTCTTCTCCCTTGGGTTGCCAAGGTTGCGGAGGCCCATGTCAATGGAATTCTGACTCAACACCTCCAGACCGCTAATATCTTGGATCCTTCCCAGAACGGTTTTCGAGCAGGTCACAGCATGGAGACTGCTCTACTTGCGATGACGGAACATCTGCGTACCGTGCTTGACTCCGGTCAAACTGCGGCACTGGTGTTACTCGACCTCAGTGCCGCGTTTGACACGGTCTCACATGTGATAGCACTTGACTGGTTTCGGTCTTTTTTGGCAGGTCGTTCATTTCGGGTCGCCACACCGCCCTTCAAATCTAAACCCTACTTCATCGAGCAGGGGGTTCCTCAGGGGTCAGCACTTAGCCCCACGTTGTTTAACCTGTATGTGCAACCGCTGGCTGCGGTCACCAAACAGTGGGGCCTGACTATGGTTTCCTATGTGGACGACATGCAGTTGGCGGTTGCACTCAATGGGGAATCCGACTCTGAGGCCTCTAGGTTCAGGGAGGGCCTAACAGCAGTGGCGGGCTGGATGACGGCCAACTGTTTACAACTCAATGCTAAAAAGACGGAAGTCCTTATCATTGGTAAACAGTGCAATCTCTGGGGTGCTCAGTGGTGGCCCCCAGAGTTGCTCCTGTCCCCATTCCGGTCCCTGAGGTAAAAAACCTGGGGGTCTGGTTAGATTCTGCCCTTAGCTTCTGTGGACATTCAAAGAAAATCGCTGCTGGCTGCTTTGGGGTCTTGCGGGGTCTTAGGCCAACCCTGAAATTTTTTGATGCCCCTACTAGACAGTTGATAATCCAGGCCACCATACTCTCACGGCTCGATTATGCAAGCGCACTTTTGATTTGATTTGATTGATTTGATTTGATTTATCTATTTGTATAGCGCGCGATTGCCCGAGGGCGTCTTGGCGCTGAGATATACCACTGGGTTTGATGATGTTGACTAAGGCTGTGTGGAGAAAAGCCATGTTTTGACTTCCTTTCTGAAGGATATCAGGGATGGGCTGGTTTTTATGTCTAGTGGTAGTTTGTTCCATATTCTTGCTGCGTGTAACAAGAAGCTTCTTCCACCCCAGTTGGTTTTCCGAACTCTAGGGACCCTGATGCATTTCATTTGGCTGGATCGAAGTAATCTGTTTGGCTCATATAGTTGCAGATGTGATTTTAGAAATTGTGATCCAGTTCCGTTTAGTGCCTTATATGCCAAGCATAATGATTTAAAATGTATCCTACTTGCAATTGGTAGCCAGTGCAGGCTTTTTAGTTTATGGCTTACTTGTTCGAACTTTGGTATTCCTAATATCAGCCTGGCTGCTGCATTCTGCAGGCGTTGCAGCTTAAGTAGAATTTTCTTCCTTGCTCCGGCATATAAGCCGTTCCCGTAATCCAATCTGGACAAGGCTAGTGCTGTTACCACTGTCTTGCGTGAATCATACGGTAAGTATGGTAGAATTTTTTTAATCATTTTTAGAATGTAACAGAGTGACGAAGCTAGTTTGCTGGCTTGAGCGTCGAAAGAAAGGTTATTGTCTAACAAGACCCCTAGGTTTTTTACCTTTTCTGACGACTCTGGGCATCTTCCCATATCTTTAGGCCACCATAAGGGGGACCAAATGTTTGTGTCTCTTCCTAGTATCATGACCTCACTCTTGTCCCCGTTTAGCTTTAAGCAGTTCATTCTCATCCATTGACTGATTTTTGTCATGCAGATTTGAAATTTTTCTGCTGTGTCCTGTACCTCCTTGCTTATTGACACCACAATTTGGGTGTCATCGGCGTAGGATATAGGAGTGAAGCCGTTGTTCCTTATTATTTGTGCCAGTGGGGCTACATATAAATTAAAGAGGGTAGGGCTCATCGATGAGCCCTGCGGGACTCCGCATGGTAGCTTGAACAGCTTGGATTTCGCTTCTCCTAATTCTACTGAGAAAGTTCTGTTCTCTAGGTAGGAGGCTGTGAGAGCGCATGCTGTGTCATGTATGTGTGCTGTTTTTAACCGTGTAATGAGGATTTTGTGGCTGACCGTGTCGAAGGCCGCCGATAGGTCGAGTAATATCAAGGCGGCCTTCGATCCATTGTCCATTATTTGCCTAAGCTCTTCCACTGCTGTAATCAGGGCTGTCTCCGTCCCGTGTTCTACCCGGAAACCGAACTGGGAGTGATCCAGCCAATCTCCGTCCGTCAGATGTTGCGATAGCTGTTTATTTAACAGTTTCTCCAAGATTTTTGCGGCAAAAGGGATCCTGGCTATGGGTCTATAATTGCTGGGATCTTCGTAATCTAGGTTGGGTTTTTTCAGCAGTGGCCTGATAGATATCATCTTCCAGTCATCTGGGAAGATATTGGTATTAATAATTTTGGCGAATAATTTTTCCAATACTAGGCTTAGTTGTATGGAACATACCTGCATTATTTTGGGTGGACAGGGGTCCATTGGGCTGCCTGAGTTGGTAGTGTGGATCTCTTTCTCAATCTGTTCAGCTGTAGGTGGTGTAAATCTAAAAACTGATTGATTTTGTTGAGTTAGTGGCTGTGATGTGTCCCCTTCTATTGTCTCAGTGTTCTGATTTTTGAAGGATTCGTATACTGATGAGACTTTATTCACGAAGAAATCTCCTAGTATATTACAGAAGTCTGATGACAGTGCTTCTGGGTTGTTGTTTTCGAACTTTGATAGTTTTTTGACAGTATCAAAAAGGGTTTTGCTGGAGTTTTTTGACTCGTTGATCTTTTTAACGAAGTATTTACTTTTTTCTACTATTATTAGTTTTTTGTAGCTGTTTAGGGTATCTTTGTATTCTTGTCTGAGTTGCGTATCATAATTATTTCTCCATTTTTCTCGGCTCTTCTACATGTTTGTTTTTGTGTTTTTAGGGCTTCTGAGAACCATGGTTGTGAGGGGGTTTTTCTTTTAAGAGTAGCCTTTTTTTGTGGGACTGTCAGATTGACTGCCTTGTCTATCCATTCATTAAATTGTTTGCAGGCTAAATTACTGTTATCGTCAAATGTGGGTTGGGATATTTGAAGTTTTTCTATGAATGCTTGGTTGTCAATTTTAGACCAGTCACGGTAGGTTACTTGTTTAATATGTTCCATCGGTCTTCCAGTGTCTTCTTTAACTTCCAGAGTAAATCTTACTAGTTTGTGGTCTGACCATGGGATTGGGAGAGTGTCAATTTTGGTAAAGCTCTGACATGATGTGAAGATACCATCTATCGTATGTCCGGCATTGTGGGTACCTAATTCTACTTTCTGTTTCAGGTCGAAATTTGCCATTGCATCAATAAATGCTGCTATCTTAGGATCTAAATTTTTCTCTAGATGCAAATTGAAATCACCCAAGATGGTATAGTCTGAACATGACACACTAGATTCAAGAAATGGACTTAACAAGTCTATTAAGGGAGTTTTTGCACTAGGTGGTCTATATATTAGTGTTCCATTAAACGTGTAATTGTTTGTAATTTTTATTTGGAAGGTTAATGTTTCGCAGTCTGGGGTGCTACCTTTATGCGAGGTTTTAATTCTAAAACCTTCCTTTGCTATGATTGCTAACCCTCCTCCCCGTTTTATTTTTCTGTCAGCTCTATAGAAAGAGTATCCCTCCGGAATTGCTAAGGCCAGATCAGCGTCTGATGCCTCATCTGCCCATGTTTCGGTAATGAACATTATATCAATATTTTGTTCATCTAATAGTTCGGCTGTCTGAATATTATGTTTGACCAATGACCTGGCATTAATCAAACCTGTTTTCAAAATATGGTTTCTATATCTTGGAATCTGGGCTTTATCCATATTTCTAACAGGAAGAAAGTCGAATGTGAGTGGGCAAGACAGACATTTCTTACCTTCTTTGTGTGGCTCCATTTGATCGCATGTGATGTTTGTTCTCATCCCTCTAAGTTCCTGGCTGGAGTATTTCCACAGTATTTTGTCGGGGTTATTTTGAATAGGGGATATGGCCCTAGGCCCGGTCTTTGCGCGGACGGGCGCAGACGGGCTTGCCTTAGGCGCGCCTTCGGCGCGCCATCGTCGCGCCCGCTGCACGCGTCCGCTGCGCGTTTGTGGAGGGCACATTTTCTAGTGGGAGGGAGGGGGCGTGGCCAGCGTCGGTGGGCGTGGCTTGTGCTCGCTCCGATTTTGGCGCCAAGAACTCCGACCCGCCGCAGCCCTGAAATCGGCAGCGCGGGGAGTTCTCAACAGGTGAGGTGGGGGAGTGCTCTGGGGTATTGTGCAACAGTTTAAAAAATGCGATTTTTCGGTTAAAAAAGCTATCTTTCTAAAAACAGTGCAACCCTTTAACAAAACACCACAATTTTAAAAGTATTTTTTAAAATCGAGTACGTCTCCCGGCTATCTCGCCTCAGGAGTGGTTAGTCTCTGGCAGCGCCCTGTGTTCCTCTCGCTCTTAAGGTCTAGCGAAGGGGGCGTGGCCAGCGTCGGTGGGCGTGGCTTGTGCTCGCTCCGATTTTGGCGCCAAGAACTCCGACCCGCCGCAGCCCTGAAATCGGCAGCGCGGGGAGTTCTCAACAGGTGAGGTGGGGGAGTGCTCTGGGGTATTGTGCAACAGTTTAAAAAATGCGATTTTTCGGTTTTGGTGGGGGCCAATAAGGCAGAAATTCTCCGGATGCAGCGAGTACAGAACGCGGCGGCCAGAGCCTTGGTGGGTCTACCTAGGTTCTGCTCCGCGAAGGAAACTATTCAGAAACTTCACTGGCTGCCCATGGCTCAAAGGATTGAGTTTAAGACTTTATGCCTTTCCTTTAAGATCCTTAAACTGTCCTCCCCCCCGATCCTGGAACAGCTGCTCACCCGTATATTCCCTCTTGCTGTCTGAGGTCACTGGGCCAAAATCTAGCAGAAGTCCCACGGTTCAAACGCTGCAGAGCGGGAGGGCGTTCCTTCCGCCTTTTGGCGGCTAGGCTTTGGAACTCATTACCTGCTCATATCCGTGCCCTTGATGACCTGCTTATGTTCAGGAGGGCCATCAAAACTTATCTTTTTCCCTCTGGCTGTAATCTCACTACATAGGATCTCACTTCCTTACTCTGCTTCTCCTCTTCGCTTTCGGCTTCTCTGTATTATGTATTATTCATTCTGCCTGTCGGAGCGCCAGGATGCCCCTTTGCTGGGGCAGCTGCGCGCTATAGAAGAACGGATAACATTATTATTATTATTATTATTAAAAGGCTCTTATATAGCGCATGGCTACTCGGGAGCATCCCAGCGCTTAAGACTAACCAAGCAGAGATGGATTAAAAATGAAGAGTTATTTTAACTAGTTTTTTGGAAACAGAAGAGTTTTTAACTTTTTTCGAAAGACAAGGAGGTTAGGCTCTTGGCGGAGAGGTGGGGGAAGAGCATTCCACAGCCCAGCCGCGTTGTGCGAGAACAGGCGACCTCCTGTGCGGGATCTGCTGATCCTAGGAACTGTCAGCAGATTTTGTTGGTTCGAGCGAAGATTCCTGGTAGGATTGTAAGGTCTGATCATATCATCTAGAATGGGGGGGCCACTCCCATAGAGTGTTTTATGGACCGTGCAGAGGGTCTTAAAATAGATTCGCTCCTTTATGGGGAGCCAATGCAAGGTACCAAGTGCGGGCCTGGCTGATGTACGATGGCTAGTGCCCGTGAGTAGCCGTGCTGCGGAATTCTGGACAACCTGAAGTTGCCGGATAACCGACACGGGGGCTCCAAGATAGAGCGCATTTCCATAATCCAACCTGGATAGAACAAGGGACTGGACAATGGTTTTCTTTGCTGCCTCGGGTAACTGAGGAAGGATTTTCCGGATTGTTTTCAGCAGTCCGAAACAAGTGGCTACAGTTTTCCTTGCCTGGATCTTAAATGACAACTCTGCATCCAACCAGAAGCCGAGACTCTTTATCTCGGTCTTTGGAGTGGGTCCTGGACCCATACAGGAGGGCCAATGTATCGAGTTGTCAAATGTGGCTCGTTTTCCTAGAAGCATCAGCTCCGTTTTACCTCCATTCAATTTCAGGTGGGACAGGTCCATCCAGTTTGCTACTGCCTCCAGGCAGTGACAGAGCCTGGAGGGGGAGGATTCCAACTGATTAAGAGAAACAACTAGCTGGGTGTCGTCAGCATAGCTTACCAGTTGGATCCCAAAGGAGGCAACTACTTCTGCCAGGGGCGCCATATAAACATTAAACAGTGTGGGGCTGAGGGAGGAGCCCTGTGGCACCCCACACTGTAATGGCATTGGTGGAGAGCAGCTATTTTCTGTAAAGACCTTAAAGGATCTGTCACCAAGAAAGGACTCCAACCACATGAGTGCCCTGTCTTTGACGCCCAGTTTTTTAAGACGAGACAGGAGGACACGGTGGTTCACCGTGTCGAAGGCGGCACTGAGGTCCAGGAGGATAATGGCCGCGCTGCCACCTGCGTCCAGAATCCTCCTGGAATCCTCAACCACCCTCAGCAGTGCCGTCTCCGTGCCCTGTCCTTTCCGAAACCCAGTTTGAGTTGGGTGGAGCAGGTTATGGGTCTCCAGAAAGGATGCTAGTTGTTTATTTACCCATTTCTCTGCGAGTTTACTGATGCCGGGGAGCAGGGAAATGGGACGATAATTGGAAAAGTCCTGGGGGTCGAGATGAGGCTTTTTTAACAGGGCCTTAACCATTGCCAGTTTCCAGTCTTGGGGTACCCTTCCTAATTCAAGTGAGGTGTTAACTAGATGGATAATGTATGTACTGATGTTGGATAAGGCTAACTTTAGAATATTCATAGGGACAGGATCTAGCGGGGAGCCGCTTTTTACAGAGTTGAAAAGCGTGGGCAACAATTCAGTACTGAGGGGGGAAAAGGAAGGGAGGCAAGGCAGAATAATATCTGTATCATCTGGCAAAGGGAGGATGGATTCTTCAAGAGGTAGAGGGGGGAGGGACAGGAGGATCTTTTGAATTTTTTCAGCAAAGAAATTCGCCAGATTAATGCAGTGAGCATCAGCCTCCTCTGTGCAGAGTGGTAAAGATGGCGGGTCAGGGGCTTTTAACAGGGATTTAGCTATCTTGAACATCTCTCTTGGGGCATTAGCTGAGATCTCTATAACATAACATAACATAAATGTATACTATATCTAAAGGTCACTACACTTAAAACCTATAAGTCACCCCAATAGTAGGCTTTAACAATCCTAAAGGCAGGGTGGTTGGCTTTAAGTGAGAGGGTGCCACTGCATGAGCAGGACACCTCTGCAGCCTACTGAGTCAATTTTCCCGGGTTGTTATTGCTGCAGCCATTTACGACATATAGAGTGGCATTATGCGACCGCGTGATGACCAACTCTAAAACGGCTGAAAGTAACGCTATTGTGTTTGGAGTCAAACATTGTGGAATCATATCCCCAAACCAGTAACCGGTGTGGAAGGTATGATTCCACCCCTCAGGGCCGGACTGGGAACCAAAACCGGCCCTGGCAAAGTGCTCAGCCGGCCCTCTGGGGGGTTGGGGGGCGGCCGAGCTGTTTGCCAGGGCCGGTTTTGCTCGATTTCATTACAGCGGCCGATATTGCAGCTATGCTGCAAAAACGGCCCTGTAACAAAATCGGCCCCCAGGGGCCAAAGCCAGCCCTCACCCCAGGCGTCCCACCGGCGAAATGCCCGATGCCCGCTATGGCCAGTCCGGCTCTGTCTCAGAAACGAGCTTTGTGAGCCACCTGGTGTTCCTGGTACAAGCCTTCTAGTCGCGGCCAGCCCAAAATGGTTGCTGATGACCAGAGGTGCATTTTTGCCCTCCTGCTGCTGATACCAATCTTGAATAGTGGAAGGCAGAACGGATTTAGTGTATTAGGCCCGGGTGGGTGCGCTTGGCAGCCACCAAATGTCTGCATGAGGGGCACATTTGGTGTCCCTGTGCAAAGTCAAGTTCAAAGCAGTCCTGGGAGCCATTGGCTCCTGCTCTGGTGCGAAACTGGACAAAGGACAAAGGACATGGGAATAACCTCCCCACTGTCCAGACGCTTCAGTGGGAGGGTCCCCTGAATCTATCCAACCCTCTCCTATGTGTACAAAAGGGCTTAACTGGCTGCATGACCCTAGATTGGATATGGACAAGATTATGATCAAGAAACCACTGACCTTCGACCGTCTGGACACTTTGGACTTCGCCTGACTTTGTTTTGGCCGGACCCAATCTTCCACTTAGTCTGAAGCAACATCTGTGCCTGTGCACTATACAGGCTTCGTGCAGGACCTGTGGAACGTCAAAAACAACTGAATATATCTCCCTAGGAGTAAAGGAGTCACTTCCCTGCAACCGCAGGCACCACATCACGATTGACCGGTTTGCTGCTCCTGAGCTCCTTCAGACTCCGAAGGCTCCAGCACCAGAGGAGGTGGGCTTTCAAGTCCCTCGATGTCTGAGCTGCCCTCTTACCAAGTTTAAGGACAGAATCACTTGTGGGGGCTGCAATACCTGTACCCCTTTGCACGCATACTTTTGCAAGTGCATATGCTTGTTGGGCTTTCCAAAACAAGTGCACTGAGCTCCATATAGCTCCAATCTCTGGCACCATTTCCTACAAAGAACTCCCGCTTCCTCACACACAGTGCTCCATTGGCTGCTGCTTTGAGAAACTGCTTAAGGTCCCCTTGCAACTTGTGCCTCTGGGTCCTATTGAGGGTATACACTGCTTTTCTTGGGCTCCCCTGGTTGCTTAAGGCTTGCCCTGACTCCCCTGTGTTTGGTAAGTCTCCTGGACCTCGCTAGTCTGAACCGTAACCTTTCTTGACCTTCTTCATGGGTTGCCGCTGCCAAGGCCTGTTGGTGCTCCACCCAGACACTGACCCCTCAGCACTCGACATCCTTCATGGGACAGCTTGCATCCGGCTCCTGGTTGTCCTCAACATCTCCTGGTCAATGTTGCTGCAGAGTCAAAAACCCCCTCAAAGCACCCGAAGCACCTGACATCGGTGGACGTTCGTCTACCGACCCCTTGGTCACCCCTGAGTGACCCAATCTCTGTCCCCTCTGCTTTCAGGCACTCTTCATCAAGAATTCACCCTTGGATTCCAACAAACACTTTTCTTCTTCCCAGCAGTGGCACTTCTTTGAAGTTCTCCATAGAGATCGTCTGCGGTTTCCAACACCAGTTCAGACCTATGCATCTGGCTTCCCTGGGATAGATAACTCTGGTACTATGGTAGCTACGGTTGAGGAGGCTCTCCAACCTTCTTACTTCTATTGGGTTTCTTCAAAGTCCACTTAGAAGGGTCCTTTAACTTTAAAAATGGCAACTGCAACTCTCCCATAGAATTGTACGGAGTACGCAGTCGTGTTCCCACACTGCACCAGTTCTCCGGGGGTTTCCTACTTACTCACGTTGGGTAAGTCCTTGGCGTCCCAGTGATTCTACATCCTCTAAACACTGTCTTGACTCGAGTCATGGTTCTTGTACCACTAACTTAGTATATGGTTTGGTCTCCCCCTGGAGCCCACTGATTATTAGTGCTATTTATTATTGTTTCTGTGCTACAATATTGTGTGCTTGGTATGTTATGTTATGTCAAAAGGTATTTATAAAGCGCACGTTCACCAACGGTTTCTTGGCGCTAAGCGGAGTCAGACAGTTGCATAACGAAAATAAAGAAAAAGGAAATTTTAATTATGAGCCTGAATGAACAGCCATGTCTTAAGTGCAGACCTGAACTGAGTGTAAGAAGAGGATAGACGAAGGTTAGGATCAAGAGAGTTCCAAAGCTGAGGCGCCAGGAATGAAAAACAAAGACCACCGTGTTTTTTACGCTTAAACGGACGGGGCATAAGAAGATTCATCTTTGAAGAGCGCAGTACACGAAAAGGGGTATAACGTGACAATCTAGACATAATGAAAGCCGGGCCGTGGTCCGAAAGAGCTTTAAAGACGGTGCATCCTAGTTTAAAGAGGCAACGTTGAGATACGGGGAGCCAATGAAGATCTTTCTGTAAGGGTTTCACACGGTGAGATTTAGTTTGACCATATACAAGTCTAGCGGCTTGGTTCTGTACCAATTGTGAATATTTGCGTGCAGCAGATAGTTTATCATACTTTGAGTGTTTTATATTAATAAATCAATATTTTTATAACTAATGTGTGGTTCTCTTTCATTTAACCAATACCATAAGGTTGCATTCTGGTAAAACAAGCTGCTTATCATTCCTTCACGACTAAGCCTGAAGGGTGCTCTCCACAGGTACAACTTGGATAGCTTTCTAAGGTTATCTTTGACTTCACCATGAGGGTTGTTTGGACTGGTACAGTATGCCCACTTTAATTAGTGGACAGCATATACCAGGCGAACTTCTCACAGTACGTTTATCAATGATCGTCGGTTACTGCTGAGGAAAGTGGTCGTCGCTTGCGGCTAGCAGTTTTGTGTCAAGAAGCCCTGGCTGATACAGCCCTTGGACGGTGACTCAGTGATCAGGATGAACTGGAAACAGTAAGCACCAACATTACATCCTTTGTGGCTGTCATCAGAGGCGACTTTGGGAGTTCAGAGCGTTAGTACTCACGATGTCTGGTGATAAGGGGATGCATTCCTTTCATGCTGACTGCCAACAACGCTTTGCGACTCCGCTGTATCGGTACCTTGTTTTTTCCCCCTTGGCAGTTCCGGGGCATAGCTCTAGGGGAGCCGGTCTCCTGCTGTCCATCCAGTCACACGCCTCTTCTGGGGTGGAAAAGTACCAAGTATTACCGTACACTGTTACCTGCAGTCATGCAGTGAAATGCATGGAGTATTTTACTTCTCGATCACGTAGAGCTTTCCTGACTTCCTGGAAACTGCGGCACATCCTTTGCACTTTTAACATAGTCAGGGAAAAAGGTGATAGTGGCATTTTCATAAGTGAGCGACTGAACACTATGGGGTGTCTGTAATATGATGTTGCGGTCACAATAGTTAAATATTCTTGTGATAATGAGTTGGGGGCACCCATGGTCTTGACTATGCTCCCGGGACTCAGTGGGTCCATACCACCGAGAAGCAGTTGGGGAGACCATTGGCTGAATCAAGTCCTCAACAAATTGGTCCACCGCCAGCCCCTCTGCTGTCTCAGGCAGACCACTAATGCAAACATTATTGCACCTTGATCGGCCTACATAGTCTTCAATGCGGGCATCAAGACCACCTGCAGAGGCCTGAAGATCAGTGACCTGGGTTTTCAGAGCAGTTGTGTCAGCCTTGAGGGCCTCCTTAGTCTCCTCCACCTCCTTCACACTGGAATCCACAGTGAGCCGGTCAGCCGCACGCAGCTTAAAAAGTATGATGATAGTTGTGAGATTGATCAGCCTGGTGCATGAAGACACTTGTTCATGATTGGCTGTAATGGTAAATTGCTCTCACTTCTCAGTAAATCGATCAAACATGAGTCATAAAATGAATAATTTCAATAAACTATGCTCTTGCACAGCCTCTGCGTCTTCTTGGTTGCACTCCTCATTAAGCTTACTTTCTGTCCTTCTCTGTGACTCTACAATATTGTTTTTGTTTTACAGTTCGAAGTTTCTCTTCTCCTGCACATAAGGTGAAAGCTCCATAACACTCCTGCTTACCTTATCAGACTGATGGACATTCTGAGAAGAATGCAGATTCACATCCCAATCTGGCAATACAATATCATTTTTCTTTTAACAATCATTATTTTTAGAACTGTATGGGTTTACTTCAGTCCTCCATAATTTGTATTTTCCAAACCTAAATGACAGAACATTTAGATGTATAATAATAACTTGGGTCTCTGGGGCTGACGGACTGTTTGCCATGCATTTCACTGAACTGTGTCATACTCATTTCTTCATTTCATTCCACAACAGATTTATTATGATGTGCTTCTCATTGCCCTGAGGAATTTATCTGTTGTTCAGTGTTTGTCTTTGTCATGCCTTTACCCAAAACAACGTTGCCATCCATTTTTCAAACCTCTAACCCTCTTTCCCCGGGTTGTATGATTTGT